>NW_024543067.1:9342500-9942500 GCF_018167655.1 Microtus oregoni | reverse complement strand
GATTTAGGTAAATATGTTTATTACAAAATAATACCTTCTGAGAATAGGCTACATTTTTTATAAGTCAGATAAACAAGCCGTATTCAGTCCTCAAAACCTTTTCATAAAGGAGGATACATGTAGAAGTATAGGCAGGTAACAAACAAAGATGATATCCTAAGTTTCCTAGAGCCAGGAGTCAGCCATGTGCACCTGAGTTTTGGAAGCAACCTAGTCAGGGGAAGGAGCGGGAAAGCTTTGGAGTGGATTAAGGCTTACTCTTACTAGGCTTACTCTGAGTGGAATCCATTAGCCTGGGGAAGCTGGGGGTAGACAGCCAGCAACGAAACATACTTTGTGATGGATGGAGGTTATGTATTATTTTAAATAGACAGGAGAGGCAGAAATTAAGAAAGGTGTGTGTTTCTCATTTTGATCTGCTTATTTCAAGTTAGTTAGTAAAGACTTTTAGTTTCCTGGCTAATCAGAGGAATGATCAGGGCTTCTAGAAGTCTGACTACAGGACAGGGAATAATCCTTGTGAAGTTAAAAGTCTGGGTCCTGTACTTGAAAAGGAAGGATAAATAGAACAAAAATTATTTTGCATGCATTCCAACACTTAACAATAACTAAGTGAGAAGAGGCACTTATATGTCATTTTGACACAGGGTGATAAATTATATATAAGTGGTTAGACAAAGAAAAAGGGGCTTAGATCAGGGAGATCAGTAAGGTAAACACATGGGGAAACTAAAGAAATATAAAGGTCATTTCAGAGGTTTGTTTATACAGAATAAAGTCCTCGATATCTGCAATGGTGTCATCTCTACTGATTAAAGGCATTCTCCTCTTGGTATGACAGACCTGAGAATACATGGGCAGAAATATATATTCATCCTCTGTGCAGGCCTGAGAGGGTAGAGAGCTTCTTTTTGGTTTTCTATCTCTCAATTACTTTTAGGTCAAAATAATCTCTGTTCCAACGTAGGATGTAGGAAGTTTGTGGTGATGTGTTCCGGTTCTGCATGGTTCTGATAATAGACTAGCTATAGGATCCCTTACTGTAGTTTAGAATTGCATCCCAAGGTAACATTTAGAAATTACTTGGGATTGTGATAAACAGGAAGAAACACCTAAGAACAAAGAATTGCTATAATTTCATCTTAACATTTTGCTCACTGTCTTTATCTGTCATATGCAAGGATGGGGAGGTAATCAAACTAGGGTCTCTGCAGAAATTGCTGAACTAGAGAGCTTTTATGAGATGCACATTGTGGCACACTGAAAAAGCTTAAGGCTTGAAAAACTAGCTAAAGACTATGTTATAATCCTTATCATGCACTTGTATTTGCCCCTGCACACTAGCTTCAGTGAGCCAGTGTAATAGACTCATCCTTAGATGCACTTAGAGTGGACAATGCTGCTAACTCATTTGCACAGGGATAGAATCCTTTAGAAGGTACCGTGTGGTGATCATATGACAAACTGAATCATTTCTTGCCCTTGGTTTGCTTTGTGTTCACAGAGGGGGCCTCACTTGTCTAAGAAAAGGCAGTGGGGTACCCTGACTCACAGTGACCTTCAGAGAGTCACGAAGCAACAAGGTAGCAACAGTCTGTCTGCACAATTCAGAGAGCTCTACTAATTAGGAGTGGGGAGTCTCTTTCCACCCTAATTAGAGAGAAAATACTCTTTGTTTGGGTGCATCTTAATTCTTTTTACACATAAAGAAATCCTGAAAGGTCTTTCTATGCCTTGAGAGTGCGTTTCTATGGCTTGAGAGTGTGTGTTCACTATGCTCTGTGAATATGACATGAAGGGTGGGGGTGGAGGGAGAGACTCTGGGCGAGATGCACAGGCCTCCACAGCTGTTAATAAGTCTTTGAATTTTACTCTTGAATATTATGTCTGTAGTTCATCTCATTGTCTTGCTTTTCTGGTCTTGAGCATCTAGCTCACCATGAGCACGGTCTGTGCCCTGCAACCATAGGAACTTGCCAGAGGCTGGCATTTAATTGCTACTTATCAACACCAACACAAAAGAAGACATGAGGGTTCTGCCAAGAACAAAAGACCTCAGCATTTCTTATTCCATCTGAGAAGGCTGAATACAGTCTAGGACACTTTGCAGTGTTAGATATGAACATGAAAAAGAGCAAGGTTGTTGTAGGGTGACAAGGGTGTCAGACCCTCTTTGATCCAGGTTCTTGTTCCTGTTGATTAAAAAAAGGTTTATTTTCAAGAGAAGATATCCAAGAAAAGAAAAGCATACATACTAGGAAACAACCAAGGGACCTGTCAGGTGAAGACTGAGGACCCACTGGAGTTGGGGTACTGTGTTTTGGGGTTCAGAGACATTGGTGGGAATGGACTATTTAATGGGAGTCATTTGGCTATAACACCTGTGAAAACAAAGTCACATAGTTGTAGTAATAAGGGCGGCGGGGCTGCGTCCCCAGCACCCCAGCCGCCCGCACGGCTAGCTTATGCCCCGAAATAATTAAACGGACACTGCTTGGCCCATTCTCTTCTAGGCTAATTCTCACATATTAATTTAGCCCATTTCTAATCATCTGTGTATGGCACCCCAAGGTGCGCTTACCAGGAAGATTCTAGCCTATGTCCATCCTGGGTCGGAGCTTCATCCCGGGAGTGGGGCATGGCGTCTCTCTCAGGCGTCTGCTCCCCAGAGGAGAGCTGTCGAGTCTGAGCTCACTTCCTCTTCCTCCCAGCGTCCTGTTCTGTTTACACCTCCCACCTATCTTCTAACCAATAAAATGGGCCAAGGCAGTTCCTTTATTAGCCAATGACCTTCCTCCATCACATAGTCATAGCAACATCTCCCTCTAATGGCTGTCGGGATTTTCCCCAACTATATGCTATTTCTTTTCATCATAAATGAATAATACTGTCCTTGAGCTTCCTTTGAGTTTAAACTGTCATTTCTGAGACTAAGAACTGCAAAGGAGAACCTCTTCCCCGATAACACTGACTGGAAATCTTTTCTCGAGTTTAAGTAAAATCTATAGGTGGCCATTGTTTTGAATTAGCATTTTCCATTGTGTTTCAATAAATCAGACTAATCCCAAATCGGATTGTCCATGATTTGAATAGTAACACCTTATCCAGAGTCTAAATGTTGAAACCTAATAATTGATACATTCGATAGTATTAAGAAAGGAGCATGGGAGCCTTAGACTGTTACAAAGGATACGTCACAGTTTCTTTGGCCTCTCGTGCTTCTGCTTTTCTGTCACCAACCTACAGAGGGCAGTCTTCACCAATACCAATGACAGCACCTTTCAACCTCCGTTCTGTGAGAAAAACATTTTTACCCTTTATAAATTTCCCAGTCTCTGGTATTTTGTTATAGCAGCACACAGAGATTTAAAAGGCACTTATACCAATTCCTATGTAATCAAATGGGCCAATTTTGTTTGTTTGTATTTTCAATAGTAGCCACGCAGAAGCTGCCTTGTCTATTTAACAGACCCCACAAGAAAGTTCTGTCTGCTCTAACCCCAGAAGTAAAGCAAATTTGAAATGATAATCTGCTGTCATAGACGAATGGGGCTGACTACAGTAAATCAACACTGTTGTTCTAAGAAGATGTCATTCTCTGCTAAGCTTGTTCTGTCATAAGGTGAGGCATTTTCCTTTACACAGCCGCAAGTGAATGCCAGAGAGATCTTTATACTAACCTTGTTCTAATTTTCATTGGATAGTGGTCATGCATCTTGTCTTTGTTAGCACATAGCTCGCTAAAGTCTCTCATGTATGAGCTCACTAGATCTGAAAGTTGGTCCTGAACATTACCTAAGGCAGGCACTGCCATCTCTCCCTTGGGATTCCTGGAAGTGGGGGCAAGAGAACCTACAAGGTGAGCCCAAAGGGAATTTGTCTGTAACAGAACAAAGACTTCAATCCAACTCTTCTAAAAGTATGTGTACAGGGTTTTCTCCCATCTTGTTTCAAAGGTTATCTTGGGGGGGTGTTTGTTTGTTTGTTTGTTTGTTTTTTCTCAGGTGCTAATAAAATTTCAGCTCTCAGTCTTGAAATCTGATATAGAAAAAAATATTTGGGGAGAATATGCTTCATCCATGAATCACTTAACTATCCCATTCAAGACATTTGACTATACTATCTCAAGCTTTATATAATAAAAATGCTGTGGATATTTCAGTTTTTAGAAAAATAGACATATACCCTGTAATGAAAAAATATCATTTTTGTAAATTATTTAAACCAACCAAAATCCAGAAGCTTATAAGCATAGTAAATAAACAATTCTGTTCTACTTATTTCTGTATAAATAACCATTTTAGGACAATGAATTAATCATATAATTGTTTCAACTCAGATGTTTCTTGGTAGGAAAGAACTGATTTAATATTAGAATTATTCTTCCATGCACAGTAGTACATCAGCAACGAGTCTAAATATTTTAAAAATATAATGGCTTGGTAAGTTCCAAGGAAACCATCAAAAGGTGATGGAGGAGAAGGATCTCAGGATATTGTAGTGTTGCTGGTGGAAGGCCCAACTCTATTTATAGGTAAATTAATTCATAGTTCTGTAGACTCCTGTTCCTAGATGTGAAGACATGAGAGGAATGTGGAGATCAACCAAGGCCAAATGAGAGCATCAAGGTGTGGGTTCTCACTTGGGTTCTCTAAATTGGGATGATGATTAATTTAAACTAAAGATATGTAAGACTCAACAGATGTTGAAAGAAATGGTTGTAAGATGTAGAAACTCATTCTAGAAGCCAAATATTCAGAGACAGACTTCCATAACTTTAGCTTGAGTCTCAAGGCCCATGAATTAAAGCTTTCATCTCTAGATGCAGCATTTAGATTAGGCCAGTGGAGGTGGTCAGTTCCTCTGAGTGTGCCATTGACAGAAATAATAGAACCTAGCAATAGTTATTTTTCTCAATATGTTTGGACACTTGGCAAAAATAAGGAAGAACTGTTTCAGTTCAGGATTTATGACTACAGTCCACTGTGATAAGGAGGTAGGTTCATAGTTTTTTATATCACCTTAACAGAAGATAGGGTCATCTGAGAAAAAAGAAACTTAATTGAGAAAGTGCCTCTGTACAATCAGCCTAGAGGCAAGCCTGTGGGACATTTTCTTGAGTGATAAGTGATGTAGGTAAGTCCAGTCCACTATATATGGAATTCAAGGTAGCAGCCTGAGGGCAAGAGCTGAAGCAGAGACCATGGAGGAGTGCTGCTTACTGGCTTCCTTTTTATGGTTTTCTTTCTGTCTGTCTCTTTTTTCCTCTTTTCCCTTCCTTCCTTCCTTCCTTTCTTCCTTTCTTTCCTTCCTTCTTTCTTGTTTATTATAGATGCACACTAAATGGTATAAAAGAAAACAGGCTGAGCAAGTCGTGTGGCTCCTCCATTGCCTCTGCTTCAGTTCCTGCCCTAGGTTCCCAATTGAGTTTCTGCCCTGACTGCCTGGATGTCAGACTATAATTTGTAAGATAAATAATTCCTCTTCTCTGCAAGTCAGTTGTGGTCATAATGTTTTCTCACAGCAATAGAAACCATAGCTAAGATACAAACTAAGGTTGTCCAAGAAGAGGAACCTCAATGATTCTGTCAGATTTGCCTGTAGGCATGCACATCTATAGGGCAATTTTTAAATTAATGATAAATGTAGAAGCACGCAACTCACTGTGGAAAGGTGGGGTGGTTAGGATTGGATAAATTTTGATTTGCATACTCCTAAATGTCTTAATATGATCCATGCTTTATATATTTGATGACCATGGATATTTCTTATCTTGAAAAGTATTTATTAACTAGTTATTAACAAGTTTCCTTTTTGTTTTGTTTTGTTTTTAGTTCCTTATATATACTGAACATTACCCTCTCTGTCAAATTAATAGTGAGCAAATATTTTCTTGAATTTTGAAGGTCACCTCTTGATGCTGCTGGTGGATTCTGTTGCTTGCAGAAGCTTTTGAAGATGCTATAATCCTCTTCTTCAGTTTTTGCTTTTGTTTCCTGTACTTTCAGCACTCTTCAGAAAAATCATTGCTCACCCTAAATCTATGTCTTAAGTACCTCGCTTCTTTTCTTCTAATAGTTTTAGAGGTTCAAATATTATGTTTAGGTACTTAATCCCTTTCAGTTTGATTTTTACACCATTTGAAACCTGTTATACTCATGCATATTTAAAATTAATATGTGTGAAATAGTTTGACTTAGCAATCAATGAAAGAACCAATAAGAAAATAAGCTAAGTTAAAAACTACTTAAGAATTTATCCATGAATAAAATGTTTAGCAAAATAGTAAAAATAGTACTGTAATAGGTACAAAATTACTTTTTGTTCAACAGGGTCATCTACCACTATCTTTGGGTTTTCTGATTAATGACAGAAATCATGTCTATGTCCACTGAAAAAACTACACTTTGTAGCTGAGGAAATGACAAGATCAAGGGTTAATTTCAACACTCTCATCAAGTCACTCACGACTCCCTATAATTCCAGTTCTAGGTAGCCCAACACTCTCTTCTACAGTCTATAACACATATATTTAAATAAATAAATCTTTTAGAAAAATTGCAAGTTAACATGCGCTTCTAGAGGTTGATTATCTAGAATAAAACTAGAAGGCCAGCACTGCACAGAAATACCATTCAACAATCACTTTTAAGAGTTTTCAAATTTCAGATTTTTGTCATTTTTTTTATAGAAGTTGTACATCAATATTTACTACAAACTGAAAAATATCAGTTAACATTACTTCTACTGCTATACATCAAATTAAGAAAAGAGCCTGGACCATAGCAGGCTTAAGTATCTTAGTGATTTGAGATAGTGAAGAAAAAAAATAACCTTTATACACCATAGAAACTTATTGTTTATCACTCTGAAGTCTGGGAAATCCAAGATCATGATGTCAGATGATTTTATAGGTCATGGGTTGTTGTTTTCACACAAACAGTAATTTTGCATGTGCTCTCTCATGGTTATGGCAAAAGACAAGCTCCCACAACAGTCTGTGAAAGAGATTAACATATCATCACGAAAGCAGAGCCTTCGTGTAGCGGTTACTTAGGCAGCGGACTACAGAGTGTGGCCTCTGCTAAGTCAGCCAAGCTTCAGGGGAAGGCCACACATCCAGGAATATCTTGGCCAGCACAATTTGGACTTGATGGATGACTTTTAACACAACGATGGGTGGGTAGAGAAGTGGGCTGGATCTGAGAAGAGTTGGTGGAGGGGAAAAACGGAATCAAGACACATTTTATAGTACCAAAAAAACTAATAAAAATGAGGAAAAAAGTGTTTGTTTTTGGTATTTTTAAAGCATAAGTCTGTGGTCCGAGGCATTCCCTGGAGCTGGAGTTACTTTAACAGCAGTTGGGAGTTTCCCAATGTGGACCCAGGACCTGAATTCTAGTCCTCTGTAAAATCAATGCATGCTCTTTACCGCTGAGCCCTCTCCATCCCCAATACTTGGAAATTTGATCTGCCACCGTTTTTATCAGGTACTGACTGTTAAGTGTTCCTTTATGGGTTGATACTTTATTTCAGATTTTCTTTGCATTATTTACTTACTTTGTGTGTTGCTCTTGTGCACACATGCCAGCACTTGTGTAGAAATCAGAGGACAACTTAGTTTTCTTCTTCCACCAAGGGATCTAATGGATCCCAGTTCAATGGCCAATGGATCCCAATCCTGCTGCCAAGCACCTTTCTTAGCCGAGCCGTCTTCCTGGCCCTGTTGATAACATCTTAAATTCATAATTTGGATAAATATATTTCATATATTATGAAAGAAACTCTAATTTATAAATCACACCCAGCACTGAAGCCTAAACATACATTAGATGAGCTTCTTCTAATCTTTGTAGCTCCCACCACGTTCAATGCAGTTTTCCTTGAAGCCTTTTCCAGTGACTCTCAAAAGTCTGTTGCAAAAACCTGAGCTCTTGGTGCCACCTAGTGATCCAATGAATACTTACAAAGTGGAGAAGAAGGTGATGGAGTACCAAGGTGTGCAGGAGACTGGTAACTTAATGTTACTTTAGTAATACAATCTTAAAATAATTCATTTGTCTTTATTACTTACTGAATAAATATTAATGACGATTTCACGACATCCATATTCTCCAAAATTGGAGATAATTTTCACAACATTAGAAAGATATTTTAACTTTTATTTTTTAATGTTTACACTTTTTCTTACTACTTCCGTAGCATTTGCAGCTTAGAGTTTTATGGGAGGCCTTTAACAATGTGATGGTTTGAATGAAAACGGCCCCAGAAGCTAAAAGGGAGTGGAGCCTGTAATCTCAACACTCAAGTGATGAGACAGGAGGAGTGAGATCTAATCGTAAAATAACTAAATTAAAACTCAAGCAACAGATGAAAATAAATGGCTAATGAGCCAGGGGCACCAATGTATAACAATATGAATACAAAGGCATAAAGCGCACAAAACTGAGAAAAAGCAGAGTCTCATATACACACATGAACCTATATCCACACTGGAGGCCAGAGCACACTTCTGTCATCTACTGGGAAGAATTCATACCCAAGATGCACACACAGAAATACAGACCAATACAGGTTTATTAATAAATAAATGTATGTATGTAGATATACATATAAGTATATAAACACATAAATATGTGACTGTATTGCATAAAATACTCCACATCCTCTCCAACATAAGTTGTCCTCAGTGTTTTTGAACTTAGCCATTCTGATAGATGTAAGATGGTATCTCAAAGTCACTTTGATTAGCATTTCCATAACGACTAAAGATGTTGAGAAATACCTTAAATGTACTTCAGCCATTTGAACTGTTTCTGTTGAGAATTCTCTGTTTAAATCTGTAACCCATTTTTAAATTGGATTATTTGGTATTATCCTGTCTAGTTTCTTTAGTGGGTGCCTTTTCTATTATTTTTATTAGCTATTTATTCACAAAGAAGAGTTGAACGTAACTCCTCTCCTTTTAGTAGTTTGAGATAATCTTAGGATGCTTGAATGGCCATGATCATTATGAAGTACATGGTGGCTATGATGAGAAGAGGGATAGCAAACAAGCAAATAGGTAAATGACAAGCCTTTAGATAGTGACAAGGAAAGAATTGAGACACACATGCAGGTAATGTAGTGGGTGTTCGATTGGAAAGACAAACCTTCCATTCTACAGGAGGAGAGGGGGCATTTGGCAGCTTAGATGTGAGGTGAAGGAATGATTCCACATCTGGGCATACCCTAAAAAGCAGCTAAAAATAAAATGTATGAATAAATATGCCCATTATAATTATTAGTTAGATTAGCACACTTAAATTAAAGGTGTGGCAGTAGAGAAATGAAAAGTCCTGCTATATGTTCAATCTTTAGGAAATATTATGTCATTAAAATGACAAAATTCAGAACGTTATAGAAAGATAAGAACTCAGCAAGGCTGCCAGGATTGTCATTGTTGCTGAGTTTACTTACAAGTACATCATGGTTCTTCTTTCTGACTTTTATGTTTAGTTTCTGTTTATATTTTTTTTAATCTAGCATTGCTACAGTTTAAGAGTTTGATATTTTGTGTAATTCATCGTTAAAATGTTAGGCAGCTCCACTTTTCACAAAAACCTTAAACAAAAGAAAGTAGCTCGTGTTGATGTCTTCAGGAGTATAGTTCACCCTGCTGAGAAAGCAAACAGAATTAATAAACCAGTTTTCTTGCTCATTTACTGAGTATAAAATATATTCACAAACAATATTTATTTGAATAAAATTTTAAAAGAAAAAAATGGAGCTTTGAAACACACCAAGAAAGAAAAATAATCTCATGTGATTTTAAACGATTTTACAGTCAAGAAAAGCTTCTACCTGGTGTCTAAACAAACAGTATTGGTTCACACTTTAGATCCAAGTGTATGTAATATAAAAGAGATTTTAGTTGATTGCTATAAAATGAAGTTTACACAGGTATTTATACCTTTCTAGAGAAAGGAGCAGATAAAGGAAGTAAACTAAAGTCCCATACAGTAGCCAACTTTATTCAGAGCATCAGACAATTTATACCCTCACAGGTAAGAGGAGTCATTTGAGTAAAGTGTCCAATCATCAAGACAAGCTGCAGCTGGCAAAAAGCAGGTTCTAGATGGCATAGATGTTAGGGTGGGCCAACCAAAGGGCCTGCTGTAGGCCTGGGCGGTAGTTGAGAAGGTAAATTCAGGTCACTGGGACCATCTGCCTCAGGTGAGGGGGTGGTCAAATTCTCCCTCACCTATAGTGAGAGGTGGGTCCACCTCTTTTTAGTGCGGGGGCCAGCTTTGCCATGCAGGTCAGGGTCAGCTTTCTTGTTGCCATGTCCAGCAGGAGGCAGGGCCAGCGTTTCCAGGGTCACTGAAGGACAGGGCTGGCTCAGCATGGCCCTCTAATTTCATCAAGCATGGTTTCTATGGTCTTCAGAGGTGACAGAGGCCACAGGCATCAACACAGACCCTAGATACAGCCAAACTATAGACCCAGACATGGCCCTTGGCAGTAGCTCAGGTCCAGATGACATCTTATCTCATGATAGAAGCACTGACCAATCAGATCCAGGGATAGAAGCACTGGCCAATCAGATCAGGATTACCACTGGCCAAGTCAGAGGAGCAGCAGTTGGCAACCCAGGCCTCAGACTTTAACACAGACCTTGGCTGCAGTTGGACTTGGGCTCTGACATGGTTCTCAGTGGCAGCCAGCCCTTGATATCTAGATGGCAGCAAAGGTCACACAGAACATCATGGTTCCAGTGGCGTAAAGTCCTAGATACCAACACAGTGCCAGGTGGTAGCCCAGACCCTGGAAATCAGACGGCCCTCAAAGGTAACAGGAACCACAGACAACAACACAGACCCCAACTGCAGTCACGGCTTGGACTTAACCATGGCACCAGGTTGTAGTATATACCACTCAGATCTGTATGGAGCCAGCTACAGCAGGACCTTGTGTTCCATTCAAGTGGCTGATCAGACCCCAGTCAACCACACAGCCTTTAGCCCTCAGCAGTAGCTCAGGCCTAGACAGTACCAGGGCCCAAGGTGGCAGCACCAGCCACTTAGACCAGCATGGCTGCAGCGATGGCTTAGTCCTCGGACACCAACAAGGCCTCAGACCCTGGGCTTCTGTGTGGCCTTTAGTAATAACATGGGTCACAAACATTAACACAGACCGTGGCTGCTATAGGGCCACGGACATGGCTCTAAGCAGCAGCTCAGGCCTAGATAACTCTATGCCTCTAGGTGGCAGCACAGGCCGCTCACATCAGCCTGGTTCCCGCAGTGGTCCTCAGACACCTACATGGCCAGAGGGGACATCCCAGATACTAAGCATCCCTCTAAACATTGGTGGCAACTTGGATTCTGAGGGTCCACACAGACGCTGGCTGTGATAGGACCATGGACCCAGACATGGTCCTTGACAGTAATTCAGATCCAGATGTCACTGTGGCCCTGGGTGACAAGCAGGCCTCCCACATCATCCTGCCCACTGCCTTCATTTCTTCCATTCTTCCTCTTTCCACAGAGCATGGACCATTCCTCTTCTCTTTCTCTCCCATTTCTCTACCATATTTGCTCATCATAATGGGACCTAGCTGCCCATCACGGCAAGGCTCCTGGTGGGCCCAGGGATGTCTTTCTACCATGCCAGGTCTTGAGGGTCCTGACTGGACTGTGGGTGGCTAGCATCCACCTGAGCAGAATTGCATGGGGGGAGGAGCATGAATTTCTTCCCTAATCATTAGTCTAAATGAATAAAATAGTGATATAAGCTTCATCTCAGAATAAACAACTGAATTAACTCTTGAAAGGCATCAGGTCTAGAAGGAGTAGACAGGAGTGCATGGTTCAATGAAGTTGTCCAGGACAGTCCTAAAAGCTCAACTCATATATGTATATTATTAAGATAAAACTAAAACTATTGAAGGTATAAAACATTTTTTTACATAAAAGACTATGTGGGTTATTGCTTTTTTCCTTTTCTCTCATTGTGTGTGTACATCATGGTTACGTGAGAGAACAAATCACAGCTCCAACGTGGCAGTCAGAGGACACCTCTGGAGGTGGTTCTCTTCCTCCATCTTTGTATGGCTTTCTGGACTCAAACTCATATTGCCAGGCTTGAGCAGCAGGAACCTTCCCCCACTGAGCCATCTTACTGGCCCACAGCTTGTTCTGGAAGATTTTAAATCACCGACATATAATCTTCCATTCAAGTGCAAACAAGACTCAAGAAACCTCACTTTTGCACACTTAAAATGTTTTTACATTTACTTGTTTTTCTGAGCTCCATCTAACTTGTCCTGAAGCGCTTTCCCAGAGCTGTATGTACAGGTTTTCCAGATAAATTCCCCGCACTCCCTTGGCCATCATTTTTCAGACTCTTCTCCCCTGTTTCAGGCAATCTTTCTCTACTCTCTTGTCTCTTGATCACACTTGTTTTGCCTTCCTGACCATGGGATGCAAGTTCATTTTGTAGGGTAAGATTCCCGGGTTTGTTTTTGTTGTTATTGCTTGGTTGATTTTTTGTTTTCTTTTCTTTGTTGCCTTTTTTTTTTTAAAAAAACACAATATACATTCATTACACAGAATATTTCAGCTTTTATTTTAGACTGAAGTCTGCAGTTGTTTAGCAAATTCCTGCATTTCTTGAAAAAGCATTAAAGCCACATTTTCAATTATACTAAATTAAATAAAACCAAATCCACATTTTAAATATTAGAAGTGGTAAACAGACAGCATAGTTTACACAGGCTGTAAGAATTAACATGGAATTATAGATTCTACTCCTATATGACTTGTTTGCTAATTTATTCTATGTATTACCTAAGACATAAATGGAAGGTATTAGACATACTGTCTGGACTCCCAAATCTCACAAACTGGTGATGGCCTGGAGGTGATACAGTGATAACCAGAAACCTAGGAAGCCAGAGTGACACTGATACTGAGTTCTCTTTGTGCAAACTAGGTTGCCAGTCTGTACCTGGATGTGAGGGAAGGGACAAAATAATATCCCTACCTGTGATTTTCCACCAGCATCCAGAGACCACAGAAGAGACACAGGCCCATCTCAGGAAGGCGTGATGCAATGAACAGGAAGCTACCTGAGTCTCCCTCTGATCTGTGCTGTTGCTGTGCTAGTGAAGACCAAATTTCCAGTTAAGGTGATGGTGCTTAGCATCTGTGGTCAAAGTTCCATCATCTCCTTTATCCATCACCCTGTGCAATTTAAATGTCACTCCATTTTAAAACACTATTTTTGAAAAATTACAGAGCATTCATACAAGAATTAAATTTTAATGAAATTCCTGTAGAATGTTATCCAGAAACTTATAGGCTATGAATAAATTCCAGATCCTTCTGAAGACACATCAGAGGCTAATGGTTCAAAGGCATGACTGATGGAAAGCTTTATTTAGACCAATTTGCTGTTACTTACACACAAGATACACAGCTTCTAGATTAACTTTCTCAACTAATACTCGAAAATTATCTTAATTGCCCTACATTCCCAAGAACTAGGGAACCAATTCTCATTCACCAAAATCAGAGACGGACTTGGTCTCCCTCTTTCAAGAGAGGGCATTTCCCTTCTGCATATTTTTGAAGGGTCTTTTGAATGTAAATAACAGAGAAATTCGCTTGAGTACCAAACTAGCTAAACAAAATCTGATACCAACACTTTTGTTACACATAAAATCCAACTTTTCCATAGGAGACAAACCTTAAAATCATATCATTCCTTCCAATGATTCATCCTAAACACACCATTTAAGACAGTGCAGTCTTTGATGAGTGTGGTCATCCCAGACCTAGTGTCTGAGGTGCAAACTGCAGAAGGCTGGTCAGACCTCTCTCTAAGCTTGTCTTCCATAGGTAGATATAACGAGATTTAAAAAAAAAAAAAACCAGGTAACCAGCAATCCCTGTGGGAAGGCAGAAACAGGTGTTCCCTGGGCTTTTAGAGGCAATCCCTAGAACTGAACAAAGCTTGGGAGTTTCCTGTGGTCAGAGTGTAAGTAAGCAAAGGTCTAGCCAAGAAAAGGCTGGGGTGCCATGTGGGTCTTATTCCGGGCTGTCCCTGAAGGGAGGTCCTGAAAGAATATTCAGGAAGTGGAACCAAGGATGAAACAAGTTGCATTTTATATTTTACAGTCCTCTGAGTAGCCTGTGAGATGACGACATATGTATTATTTACAGAGTTCTTCCTTCGTCCTGAAAAACTGTACACACATATAAATTGGTCCAAGTGGTGAGTGAGACCAGTGAAGTCCAGGAGGCAGGAGGGATGTTTTGGAGTACTTACAGACACCAGGAAGGACAGGGATGTTAAGAGCTGCTGGCTGGTGCCCCACAGTGTAAAAACTGTTCTCGGAAACTCGCTGGATACCTGGCTCCTCAAGAGGGCGCTGGAACCCGGCTCTGGTGATTTCTCTGGACTCTTGGCTCTTGCGATCTTTTAGCCTGAGTCCAGGGGTTGGAAAGAAGGTTGTCTGGGAAACTGCATGGGTGATTATCTCTATTCCTGTCAGTCATAGCCAGGCTCCAGCCTCCTTCATCATGCATGCTCAACTTCACACCTCTAGTGATTGTGTCTTTAACGCCATTCCCGGCAATTAGAGTGTTCAGGACAGGCTGTTTACCAGCGTGATCAAAATCACTGGCGTCTGTTCTGGAAGGCAAAGAAGCAAAATAACACAGCCTAGCGCTGAGTCGCCGGAGGGGGGCGCCTGCTACATCCTAGAGATGTACTACTCAGGAGAAGATGAGGCAGAGTTGGATTCATGTTTCAACAACACTGCCTGACACTTTCCCTAAGTTCGGGGATCAAGTTCTGCCCTTAGCTGTAGGGAGAAACCAGTGCCGTGTCCTTACCTAAGCTGTCCTGGACCTCACCTAAGGGCTGGTGAAATCCAGGATCGCTCAGTTCTGAGAAGGGCCTGAGGCTCTGTATGCTGGGAAGGGGCCTCAAGGCGTCGGGCCTGCTGCTTGGGAACCACACTCCCAGGGTTCCCCTGAAACCAGCTGGCAGTGCTGCCTCGGGTCCACAGGCGTCAGGCAGCACGGCAGGATATTAGCTGCCGAAGGCTCCTGCGGAAGCCGTCATCCAGGAAGGCGTAGAGAAATGGGTTGAGGCAGCTGTTGGCGTAGCTCAGGCTGGTGATGAAGTAAGAGATGCCGATGACCAGCGGTGTTTGAGGCAGGTCGGTGGTGAGTGCCACTATGGTGCTCAAGTGGTAAGGCGTCCAGCAGATGAGGCACACGGCCAGGATCGCTGTCACCAACAAGGTCACACGCTTCTTGGCTCGGTCCAGAGCCTTGGCGTGACTGTCTAGGTGGATGGCTCGCAGCCGGCACAGCAGGGTGGTATAGAGAGCGCAAATCGTGGAGACCGGGATGGCGAAGCCCAGCACCAGTGTGTACAGGCGGCTGGCACGCCACCAAAAAGCCTCTGGCTGCGGGAAGACCAGCACGCACTGGCGCCGGCCTTGCTCCTCGTCCAGCCGGGCGAACACCGCGAAGGGCAGCACGACCAGAGTCACCAGCACCCACACCGCCAGGCTGACAGCGCGCGCAGCATCATAAGTGCGCCCCGACACCCGGCGCGACTCGGCTGTGGCCAGCACCACCAGGTAGCGGTCCGCGCTCATGACGGTGAGGAAGTAGAGGCTAGAGAACGTGTTGTACTGGTCGACGGCCACGATGAGCTTGCACATGGCCTCCCCGAAGGGCCAGCTCCTCAGCAGGAAGTCGGCGATGTTGATGGGCAGCACCAGGGTGAAGAGCTCGTCGGCGATAGCCAGGTTGAGGATGAACACGTTGGTGACAGTCTTCATTCGCGGCGCACGCAGCAGCACGTATAGCACCGCTGAGTTGCCCGCCAGTCCCACCGCGCAGATCACTGCGTAGACGACAGGAACCGCGACTGCCAGTGGCCGGGGCAGCGGCAAAGGCGCGGGGCTCGACCCGTTGAGACAGCCCAGAGCCGAGCTGCCGCACGACATATTGCCTCCGCCGGGCTCAGAGAGCGACAAGTTGTGCATCTTGGCGACGGCAGGGGAGCCGGCGACCACTCCGATTCCACTCAGTAGCCCCGCGGGATGTGTCTGTAAGTCTGCGTTGACAGGGATCTGCACCCGGGCACTGTCTGAATCTCTGAGCCTTTTTGTGGCGGTGCACCGGAGGGGGCGTTCCCCGCTAGCTACTCAGCCCACTGTCGCCGGGGACTCGCTGGCTGGAAGCAGAATTAAAAACACTGGTTAGGTTCCTCCAAGTTCAGAATTGGAGGTGGCTGCTGGGTCCCAAGCTCTTCCCTCCACCTATCGAAATCTGATTCCAGCCCCTTGACTACATCAAAGAAGCTTCTTAACTCCTAAGAACATGTATATCCAGCTCACGCCCTGTTTTAGAGCGCCAGGACACAGTCGGTCACCCCACCGAATTCTACAGCCTCAAGTTTCCCTGCATGCTGGATAATAGGACTACCGGCAGCAATCTTTATCTTACCTGGCTGGTCTCACAAAAGATCTGCGCTTCCTGGGGAGGTCAGAGAGGAATGCCACCATCTGCTGGAGGATGCTGCAGTAGTGGTGTCTGCCAGCCTGGTCTGCCTCGTGGAGTCTGCCCAGAGGCAGTGTCTCCTAAGAGTCTGAAGTGCAGGCAGCACATGGCCACAGTGACTAGTCTCTGTCAACCTGTCGCCGCTGCCCATTCCACTCCTGGTAAAAAACAGCGTCCCCCAAAGGCTTCTTTGCTGACTTCCTGTAGTTTTTAACTCAGTTCAATTGGAATCATGTAAAGCTCTCTTGTAGGGAACTGAACCTAAGGACAGCATAGTTAAGATGCTAATATTCTGTTTTAAAGAACAGTTGGAGAACAGTCCCCATATCAGGTTTTATTTATTCTTCTTTTTTATATTTTATTATTTTAAATTTTTAAATTTAAATATATTTCGATCATATTCTTTCCCTCCCCCAAGTCTTCCAGATCTTCTCCCTACCCACTCAACTTTAAGTTCCTTCTCAAAATAAACAAAAAACCAATAAAACAAATCTAAGAAAACAAAATGAAACAACACTCAAACAGAAAAAAAACAAACAAACCTATAACCAAATAAAAGGATAAAAAAAATAACTGTGGAGTTCATTATATGTTGGTCAGCTACTGCAGAACTTGAGGCTAGAGTGCTTGATGTACCCAGTGTCACTCCATTGGAGAAAACAAACTTTCCTCTCCCAGCAAGTAGAAATTTACACGTTAGTGTCTAGGTTGTCAATCATTTTAAAATATATATATAACGAAATAATATATAATAAAAGAAAAGAAAAACTATCACATCAAAGTTGGACAGGACACACCAACAGAATGAAAAGAACCCCAAGAGAAGGGACAAGAAACTGAGACCTACTCATTCACACATTTAAGAACATCATAAGAACACAAAACCAGAAGCCAAGATAAATATGCTGAGGACCTGGTGCAGACCTATGCAGGCCCTGTGCATGCTGTTCCCCTCTCTGTGAGTTCATATGAGCTCTGCTCATGTTGATTTAGAGGGTCTGGTTTTCCTGGTGTTCCCCAGGCCCCCTGGCTCGTACTGACTCCTTTTCTCAGGGGATTTCCTGAGCTTCTGATGAAGATGGGATTTAGCATTGATGAATGAGTATAGTGGAATATCATTAGGAGTCATTTTATCACTACATCTTTTAAAGAGAAGTATTATTTGGTTTAACCCTAGGTCCCTGGTTCTTGGTCAACCAAGCAGTGTTGGATAAGGGTCCCATCTTGCGGAGTGGGTCATAAGTGCAATCAGGTACTGGTGGTCACTCCCACAAGCTTTATGTCACCGTTGCCTTAGCATATCTTGCAAGCATTGCACCATGTAGACCAAAGGACTCGTGGCTGTCTTGGTGCTTACATTTCTCTTTTGGTAGCATACAGACTACCTTCCTATGCCAAAGACACTAGAACGTAAAAGTTTAGGCTTTATGTAGGCACCTACTTGACATCTTCATGTTAGATGAATTGTGTAGGTGTTGTCTTCAGCAACAGAACCTTGCTGTCAGTTTGTGGAGAGCAACCTACAGACTTGACAATAACCTAGATTTTTGGATTCCCATGGGACCTCTTTGGCCAAAAACTCAATTGGATGTAACCCAATTCTGTTTTTTTTTTGCTGTTTTTTTGCTGCTTTGTTCATAATAGTCAGAAATAAAAAGAAACAGCTTAGATGTCTGCTGTTGGATGAATGGATAGAGCAGTTATACAGTGGAATATTACTTATGTCTTTAAAATATCAAATTGTAAAATTCTCACATATATGGGTGAAGTTACGGAAAAAAAAAGAACAACCTTAGTGAGGAAGCTCAGAACCATAAAGATAAATATGGTACGTTTTATAAATATGCCCAATTCCATGTTTTTAAAAAAATGCCCCAAATGTACTAAAGTATTTGAAGTACTAAAGAAAAATTATAGGCATACAATATTAGTATACAGAAAGGAAAAGTGTATGCAAGTTAAAACACAAATGACTCATTTTATAATACTGTAGTCTTCAAATGTTAGATACCCAACTATGACATGTCATGATTGACACTGACAATTTGGGATATGTCCATGTTTTCTAAAACACACGTGATAACTTAGCAAAAACCAACCGCTTCTGAAGGCCTTCAGTGCATCTTCTGTGAAATGTTGCCAGCTGCTCAGCATCCTTCTGATTTTCAGCTAGCTCTGAGTCTTTCTTAATGGGAGCTACCTGCCTGCAAGCGTGCGGTTGCCTACTTGGCCTCTACTGTCTCCCAGACCCTGTAGTCTTTCCAGAGAGTAAATTGGCTAAGGCGCCTCACCCTTTCCTTTGAAGATTATTTAATTCTTTACCATTCTTTCTTCCTAGTCTCACCTTTACTTTGGGACATCAACAAATTAAAATACTGGATTCAAAATATAACCTTTAACAAACTTTCAACCACTAAAGCAGATAAGGCTCAGATAAAGAGCAGGTATGATTTCTCATGACATCAGCATTTGACATAATGAGAAAGAGTTCAGGTCACCAGGAGCGTACTACCGCAAAATGGCAAAATTATGCTGTCTTTCATCCATTCTGCTCTAGCCTATGGAAATTTGCAAGACCTGAAGTTTCAAATCCTATGTGAATAAAGATTCATAGACTATGCCCATGAATATTTTCCCAATTGTGTGATCAGTATTATTGTTTTAAAATGAGGTTTCTCTCCTACTTTGCAACAAATAAATAAATAGAAAATGTGTTTCATGTGAGCATTATAAAGTAATTTGATCTAGCATACCAATATTATGATATTTGCCTGGTTTTAATATGATCGCTATGCTGCCTGGACCGATCACAGATTCTTGAGTTTAAGTGACGAACCTTCCCATCACAGTTTCCTGTGATGTTGCTGGAGGTAACATGTGACACCATGACACGTTCATTATTTGCCTTTCACGTGGAAATTTTAGATCATAATATATCTAATACAATTATAAGTGATATTAGAGTAGGTATGGTCTGAATGTTTCTGTCCGTCTTGCAGTGATTTGAATGATGCGTGTTCCTCATAGCCTTTGCATACTTGGTCCCTAGTTGGTGACACTGATTGGCGAGGATTAGAAGGTGTGGCCTTATTGAAGGATGTATGTTATTAGTGGTGGGCCTTGACGGTTAAAGTTTACATCATTTCTAGTTTTCTCTCTCTGCTGATGCTTTTGGTTCAGTATGTGAGTTCTCACCTTTCCATTCCTGTTCCTATGACTTTTTTAAATTGTCTTCCTCATGGTATTTCATCACAGCATTGGAAAGCAATTAATACAACCTTCAATCATCAACCACAGATAATGCTGATTCACAGTGTTTGCCTTGATTTTTTAATTTTATAATGTACGTATAATAGAAACTGTACTTGGACTTTTGGATTTGGGTATTTTCCTGTTACAATGTTACTGGGCAACAGAAGCAAGCCATTGTTCTCAAAAATCCATCCTCTACAGTCCTGGGTTGCCAAGCTATCATAGTCAGTAGATTCCATGTATTAAATGCATTTTGACTTATGGTATTTTCAATGTGGTGTCATAATGAGGATATAACTTCACTGTAAGCTGAAGAGAATCGTAATTAAAATGTAGCCCCTGATGTGCTGGTATGTGGCCTCCAGAGGTCACTGGGTTATGAAAGTACAGCTCTCATAACTAGATTAGTGCCCTTATAGTCATCTGCAGGCCCCTGAGAAGTTCTGCTTCCCTTTCATATTTTAATGTGTAGTGATAAGTTATTTGTACAGGAAGGAGGATTTTATTAGAGTTCAGTATTGCTGATCCCTTCATCTTGAACTTCAAAACCTCTTGGATTATGAGAAATCAATTTCTATTACTTATGAACCACTTAGTTTTTGGCAGTTTGTTACAGAAGCCCAAAGAAACTAAACCAAGATGTGAAATGCTGCTGCAACAAATACCTAAAATCTGTAGAAGTGGCCTTGGGACTGAGAAACAGAGAGGTGGGAGAAATTTTGGAATGAATGCTAGAAAAGACCTACAGTGTCATGAATTCTGTGAGGGCCCAGAATAAAAGTGGATAGTTGGAGACAAAGTTTCAATCCTGAGAATCCCCTAAGTATCAGAAACAGAATGTTGGTAGAATAGTAAGGACAAGAAATAAAGAACGTATTATTGGAAGCTAGATTGAAAAACACACTCCTTGTTGTAAAGTGGTAAAGAATGTGGGCATGCCTTGTGTTTGTGGTATTAGAACTTGTGAGCTCAGGAAATATCTACAAATGCAAATGTTTAAGAAATAATTTAGTTCTTGCACACATTTCGTAAAACTGTGGATGTAAGAAATGACTCAAAGATGGAATTATTAATCCAAAAGGTAACAGGACCTAAAGATTTAGAAAGCTCAAGACAGAGCCCTATCCAAAGGACTGGGAATGCTTGTTCTGTAAAGAATTTGACTAGATAACAACTTGCATCTAACAAGAAGACTAACCACTGACCTGAGAAGAAACCCAGACTGTTCTTTTCTCTAAGCACATAGAAGGCTGCATTGAAAAAAAAACACCAGGGTGTGATTTCAGCCTTAGGGTTACAAGGCACAACTCAACTACCACAGAAATGGACCCACCTGGCTGGGAAGGTGCACACCTGTGCAATCCCCAAACTCTCACAGCTAAGGCAGGAGGAGTATCATGAGTTTGAGATCAGTTTGAGCAATATAGTGATTTCCAGGTCACCTAGAAGTACACAGTGAGACCTTTCAAAAATGGGGGAAATGAGGCATACAAACTGTGGGAACAGGAAGCAAGGTATCCCTTGTCTGAGTGGTTAAAGAGAGCAAAGCATCAAGTCAGAGGATTATTCTCAAGACCTAAATATTAATATTATTTGCAGCATTAGATTTTAGAATTGTTAGGGACACATCACTCCATTCTTCTTTCTGATTCCTCCAAAATTTAGGCACAAAGAGAAAGAGGAATTTTAGAAATGTAACAAAATTCACATACATTTCACCACAAGAGATAGAAGTTAAGGATGATGGTAATGTCAAGAGAATAAAATATGTCAACTGTGACAGATGAAAATTTTTCAAAGACTCTGGAAAATCAAAGGATTCCAACCAGAATAAATATTAGAAACTCTAGTAAGGAGGCCACTTGTTCATTTCCTGGCTGCCCAGGCTCCTGAAAAAAAAAAAAACCCACAGAAACTGTATTAATTAAATCACTGCTTGACCAATTACTCAAGTGTATTGCTACCTAGCTCTTACATCTAGAATTAACCCATCTCCATTATTTTATATTTTACCATGAGCCTTGTGGTAAACCCACCAGCAAGGTTTCAGCATGTCTGTCTCTGGTGGCAGTTCCATGGCATGTCTAAACTGTGCCTTCCTTCTCCCAGCATTGAGTTTAGTTTTCCCCACCCACCTCTGTTCTGCCCTGCTTTGCTATAGGCTCAAAGCAGTTTCTTTATTCACCAGTGGTATTCATAGCACATAGAGGAGAACCCCACATCAAAAAAACTGTACAAAAAGGGGACAGCCATGGTGGCGCCTTTTATCTCATCACTAGAGAGGTATGGGACCAATATCCGTGAGTTCAAGTCAAACTCAGTCTACATAGTGAATTCCAGGACAGCCGAGGCTACTTAAAGAAATGTTATCTCACAAAATATAACAAAGATAAACCTGTACTTCTCATGCTATTATATTCAAACAGCAGAAAATAAAGGACAAGATAAAAAAAAAGAGAGAGAGAGAGAAATACTTTCCTACAGAGGGGGCACAAGGGACTTCTAAGTACTCAAGCTAGAAGGTTAGTATGTTGAAAGTCAACCCTAAATAGTTTAGATTGCTATATCCAGTACAGTTAGCCTTGAAAGGAGGAAAGTTAAGAGTTTTGAAAGATAAACAATGCTAAAAGCAGTTATTGCCAATAGATTTACTCTGCAAGAAATAATAAATAATTCAATTAGAATGAAAATTGTTAGTTAGAAACTTAGAAATTTCTACACTGAGAAAAGAAGCACATCAGCGGAGACAGAGAAGAAAGTGAAACAATATGGCTTCTCTTGCTTTTCCAAATTGGATGACTAAGTAATGGCTCAACACAATGCTAGCAACATTGAATTTGATTTTAGCTTCTACACACAAAATTAATGATACATGTTATAAAGAATAGAAGAACCAGAAACAGTGATATAAAGTACTTACACTGATGACTGACATGTGATTGAAAATAGATTTATATTAGTTGTATATGTATTTAAACATATTCCAATCTAGTACAATCACTACAAAAAAATCAAGCTATAGTTAATACATTCTAGGAAAGGACATAAAATAGAATTATAAAATGTACAATTAAAATTAATCAAGTCAGTAAAAAGAGGAAGAAAGAAAAAGGAAAAAAAGAAATAACCAAGAAAAAATGGAGAACAGCTATAAACATGCTAGAAATAATATAAATTTATCAATAATAATTTAAAATGAGTAAATGTATGGTGTGGCATGAGAGAAAGAGAGAGGGAGAATGAGAGAGAGAGAGAGAGAGAGAGAGAGAGAAAGAGAGAGAGACTGCTTCATGTACACTACCAACCCAAGATTTTACCATACAATTGACTAAAGAAATGGGGTTTGGGGATGCTGCATTCTCTATATTTTCTGGGGTAAAACACAAAATGATCCTCTATGTTTTATGCCATTTTGGTGTGTGTGTGTGTGTGTGTGTGTGTGTGTGTGTGTGAGAGAGAGAGAGAGAGAGAGAGAGAATGAATACACATGCATGCCTGCATGTTGTGAAGTAAACGAAGGCCAAGAACAAACTGTTCTATTCTCTCCTTCGACCACATGCATAATCCCAGAGATTAGGTTTAATAGCAAATGCCTTCACCCACTGGGCCTCCCTCAATTATTACTGTACACCTCAGAGTTATTTACAAAATAAAAGTCTAACAAAATTTTCTAAAAATCGGGAAATCTTTTCAAAAGCCTGAGTGTGGCTAAGTTCCTAAGATGCTACACCGCCAACGAACTTTTATTTAGATACACAAGAAGATATCCTGGATCAATTATGTTGTCAGATCCCTCTGGTTTTGCTACACTAGAATTTGTAAGCCAAGACACAAATTCCAAAGATGAAATTTTGCATTTGCTAGTGAATTAAGAATTTTCAATGTCAAATTCTTCTTACTGCATTACAGTGGTAAGTCAGATTCAAATATGAACAAATCTCGGTAGCTTTTTCATTGCGAAATTGCATTTACTTCATTTCTTTCATGTAAGCCAAAGGGAAGGTAACATTTGATAAGCAACCAGCCATCTCCAGGATAACTATTTTCCTTAGGGACTGAGAGAGAGAAGGAGCTGGGGGTCCCTGTATCCCTCCAAGGTCATCCTCCAATTATCTAACTCCCTTCCACTAATCCCTTACTCTGAGGGCTCTATCCCCTCCCAAGGAGTCTGACTAGTGACCAAGCCTCAGGAAGACATGTAGAAATGCTCAAAAACATACCATCTCTTTTGTTTGCTTCAAGGTTTAAATTTTATATCAAGAGCTTCAGATCAAAGGTTTGTGCAGGCATAAGGAAATGATCTTTTATGATCTGTGCAAATCACTTTCTGTTTTTTGTACTTCTATGGAATTAGTCACAGGTAGCCAACTATTGTTTTTACTAATTAATTAATCAATCATTTTTTGTATTACAGAATTTAATCTGAAGGCCAAAAGAGTTAAAAGGTCATCCTGGTGGCAGCTGTTTCATTTGTTTGTTTATTATTGTTGTTTACAGATAGCTTATAAAGATAATATAATGAGAGATGGTCAAAATGCATGTGCTTTCATGTAGACAGTAGTCTGTCCATCCCACAGTCATAGAACAAAAGTGCCTGCACAATGTGGCTTTGTTTCCTCAGCTGTTCTTGTATGACACGCCACATAATGAAGTCAGTTGCGCTATTCATCTGTGTTGAGTGTTTGGAATCAAACCACTTAGAGCTGCTTGGTTATTACTGTTTCAAAATGAAACGCTTTCCATGACACTAAACAGATGACTATACTTCCCACTTTCTGCACGCTGTGCTCCTGAAAGATGCGCCACAGAGAACAATGAACAGAGCAAAGTGGTCACAGCACCTATTAATCAGATCCTCGTGGAGAACAGTTCCCTTTGCTGTGACAGAAATCAGATGATCAGCAGGCTGACTGATGCAGCTGTAGATGTAAATTCTTAGCATATGGTGCCTACATGCCCTGCAATAGCCAAATCACAAAAACAGTCCCATCATCGAAGTTGTCATAGGATATAGATTGTGTTTCTGAATGATGATTCACGGGAGCTTTATTTAGGATAACTAATGCTGCCATATTTAATTGGAATGCTGAGTTTCTGACCGTTCTTATTTTGGATTTCCACAAGGCAGAGGTCCTCTCTCCCAATGTTTGCAATTGTTTCATTTCAAATCCGGTGGTGTAGGTAATTCATTGCCTTCACGTCTCCCACTGATCACGGCCTTCAACAATTCCAAATTGTTGATGAGAATTTTCAGGGGTCGTTTATTTCCTTTTAGTTCATGATGGTGTAGATGAAGTCTGCCCGAGCTGCCTACAAGAATGAGATACCATTTGATGTGCACTTGAACAATTAGCACATCCAATAATCGTTAAGAAACTACCATACTCAAGAACATATAGGGCACAGACAGTAGATATTACACAGAGCAAAAGCATTCTGCAACACACAATAGCAGATGATATGTGAAAATGGCAAACTGGGTAAGTTTAGGATGCATAGGTTTCTCTGTTAAAGATCCTTTTGGAGTCTTCCATATGTTCACGCAAAAGAGCACAATCCAAGATGAAAGACAATGGGCAGAATTCTTCGAGTCTGTTACCTAACAATGCTGCTGAGGGGTTGGTATTTGTCAGAACACACTTTAGAAATGTAATTCAGAGCAGAGCAATGTAACAAAGGCAAACCAATGCTCAGAAGAGCCTTTGGGAGCTCCTGAGAAGGAATTGTTCTCAGCAATTGGAGAAAATTATGGAAAGTGTCAGTACGGGTGTGCCACTGAAATGAGTCTCTGGGGGACAGAAAAAAATGAGGAAAAATGCAGCCCTGCTCTGGAAGAGCAGAGCACAGTCTCCCGGGCTGCGTTACTCTTAAGAGTTTTTTTCTAAGGACTAAGGGGATCACGGTCCTAATATCAGTGTCAGGAAAATCTTAAGCAAACAATTTAGTTCATAGGCTTAGAACTGAAGAATACAGTATGTAGACTATAGAGATACCTAAATACTTTCGGCTTGTTATGTTCATGATGAAGAAATTCCTGGCAATATTTTCAAGACAAAACTGGAGACAATACTGGAGATTTTAAGGGACTCCTAAAAAGGCAGCAAGGACTTTATCTTCTCCTGTAAGTGACATTTTCAAAAAATGAAAATGGTTTAGTTTTCTAGAAGAGATGGACTTACATTCATCTGTGAGCAGTAGCGGACCATGTGATAAGGGAGGAGAGAAGACTGGATGGGAAGATGGATGAGGAGAGAAGTGTCTAAGTCTTCCAAAATGGAAGTACATAAAGAAGATATGTTTGTGGAAGTGAGTTACTTACTTTTGTATAACTATTAATGATTATCCCCAAGAATTGAGTGGCTTAAATTAGTAACTCACTGTTGGTTTGGCTGGATCCTTCTGTTGCAGGAACTCATAAATGTTGGTCAGAGCCTCAGATAAAGGATCTCTGTGCAAGGGTCCATTTCTACGATCTATCTTCCAGGGAAAAATCAATTCTGAGGTTCACTCATTTGGTGGTTGCAAGATTTAATTTCTGAACTTTAAAACTTTAGTCCCTTGACAGCAACTGGCCAGTGATTGACCACTATTCCCAGGTGGGTAGTGGAGCACAGATATCCCCTCTCTCCTTCCTGACGACAGACACAGTTCACCCGCCATGCCTTCCCCACAATAATACCCAACTGCCTTCAACAATAAGCCACAATGAGGAAGGCAAGAAGAGTTGGAGAGAAAGTACAAGCCAGGGAGAGATGAGTCTTCACAGCTAACCTTGGAAACGCCATTTCAACATCTTTGAAGAGTTCTCTTTCTTGAGCCCAGGACCCACTCAAGAGAAGCATGAGCCCTGGTGTCAGGAGTGACCAATCCTAGCATACTGTCTTCCATACTATCTGGATGACTCGGGTATAAAATGCTCCGCCCTCCTTGCCCCCCCACAGTTTTGTGTGTTTGTGTACTGTACTTGGTCCCCAGCTGGCAGTTCCGTTGAGAAACATTTGGGATGGAGAGCCTAGCTAGAGCACTAGGTGTAAACTCTAAGGACTATAGACTAGCCCTGCTTTCATTCCCCTCTTCGTCGTGACCCACTAAGATGTGAACAAGTCATACTGGCCACCCCTGTTACCAAGAACACTTTGTCATCCTTGCCATAACAGAATATATTCCCTGAAACTGGTTTTCTCTTGAGTTGCTGTTACTGAGTGTTTTGTATCCAGAAGTAGAAAAGTAACAAATAGTCCATCTTGTGTGATCACTTAATCAAACATCTCCTGCAGAGGTGGTTCTCAGCAGTCAGGTAAACAAATGTGCTCTGTGGGTATCCGTCGGCCTTGCATGTTTTTATGAAACCAGAAGCTTGGATCTGCCCTCTGGCTGTGGGCATCCACATACATCTGAGCAGTGCTAAATGGACTCATCAAGTTGCACATATTTATATTCATTTTATATATATATATATATATATGATTTAATGTTCATTAAAACATTATATTTTTAAAAGAGATAGTGAGAGGGCAGTGAGCAAGTTGCAATGATATAAGACTAAAGGCCTGAGTACCCTCAAAAAGAACCACTCATCCAAGCCCATATCTCAGGACTGAAGATCCCAGTGTCTGGTGAGCCCAGTGGTGACAGCAAGAAAATCCCCCTGTTCAAGAAGTGAGTGTGGGGGCTGGAGAGATGGCTCAGAGGTTAAGAGCATTGCCTGCTCTTCCAAAGGTCCTGAGTTCAATTCCCAGCAACCACATGGTGGCTCGCAACCATCTGTAATGAGGTCTGGTGCCCTCTTCTGGCCAGCAGGCATACACACAGAATATTGTATACATAATAAATAAATATTTTAAAAAAAAAAAAAAAAAGAAGTGAGTGTGTGGGGATGCCTTCCTCTTTTCCTCCATTCTGTCTGGTCCCACCATATACTGGATGGTGCAGGTATACTCAGGGCAGATTGTCACCACTCAGTTCACGTGCCCACACTTCAGCCTTCTTGGACATACCTTCACAGTACACACAGAAGTGTGCGTTACCCACTTTCTAGGCGCCTTCGACTCAGTCATGTTAACAATGTTTAACCGTTATTCATGTGTATGGTAAATATTAACTTTCAGCATTACAGGATCTAGGCTCACCAAGAAGGCAAACCTCCATACGTCTCTGAGGGAGTTTCTATGTTGAATGTCTTGAGGTTGGAAAACGACCCTAACTACAGGTAGCACCATTTGAGACTGTGAGTGGAGCTCAGACATCCCCTCCCTGCTGCCTGACTTCAGACACAGCTGCCACTTGCCAGCCGTCTCCCAGTCCACTCGCCCATGCCTTCCCCACCACAATACCTAATTACCTTCAACTATAAGCCACAACAAACCTGCCTTTTTGTATTGCCCTTGGAATACATTTTATCACAGCCATGAGAAAAGTAACTAATTAAACATGCTTACAAGTAAATGTCAGTTACCTCTGCCTCTGACCACTAGCTTTTAACTTCAGGGTTTTAAAAATACCAGACACAGTTTTGTGAATAAGTATGTGGAAATAATGAATGCTGGCTTTGGGGATGATAATTGTGGATATTGTTTATTTTCTTCCATAATTTTATTATTTGTCAGTAATATTTCAACGGCTATACTTTTATTTTATCTTTCCTGTTCTATGAATACAGTCTTTTCTTGAGAAGATACCTTATGAGGGTACAAGCACCAACAAAGAGCAACTACCAAAGTCTCACCTACTTCTACAACTGAGGGTGCATTCAAAGGCACCTTCATGCAATCCTTCTGGGACGGCACAATGTTCAATGTCTTTGTAGTAAAACCAAAAGAGACCACAGGTCTGTCTCTATTATAAGAGCACCATCTCAGGTTTTAACTTGGAAGGCTCTCTTAAAATGTCAGAATAAAGAGGCAGGCGGATCTCTGTGAGTTCGAGACCAGCCTGGTCTACGAGAGCTAGTTCCAGGACAGGCTCCAAAACCACAGAGAAACCCTGTCTCGAAAAAGAAAAAAAAAAAAAGATTTTGGGCCAATAATGGTTTAGAAGCTTAAGTTTGCTCATTTGAATATACCTTTAAATATTATTTCCATTAGCATTAGTGAGTTATGTCGCCGGGCGTTGGTGGCTCACGCCTTTAATCCCAGCACTCGGGAGGCAGAGGCAGGCGGATCTCTGTGAGTTCAAGACCAGCCTGGTCTACAGAGTTAGTTCCAGGACAGGCTCCAAAGCCACAGAGAAACCCTGTCTCGAAAAACCAAAAAAAAAAAAAAAAAAAAAAGAGTTATGTCCTCGGGACATATTTATTGTGTATCTTGATTGAGAACTGTACTTGGTAAATGCACAGGTAACTGAAAATCAAAATCTGTACCATTTAAATTTTGTAAAATAGCCCTGACAGACTTTTTACCCTGTCACAATGTAGAAATAAGAGACAAAATCTGTATCTAGGGATGCAAATGGGACATAATGAATAAATCATGCACTTGTGTAGTTAGTTTTGAAAAGGAAAGAAGTGTTCCTATTGAAAATTATTGTAGGTAGATGAAGTACTGTCCCTTTTGTTTGCTGAGAATACGATATCCATTTTTGGTGCGGTAAATAAATTAGAATTACTTAGAATAGCATGAAGTTTTATAATACAACACTGCCCTCTAAGAGCTCCGGTGACATCAACAAAGTCACCTGAAAAAACTTCCACTACGCACTGGAAAACATGTTTGCACCCTTCCCTTGAAACCTAAACTGTTGTTTATTTGACGTTGTCATGGTCTGTCGGGTCCAAACTATAACAGGTTACAGACACCTACCCCCAGCCTCTCTGTATTGGTGGTATCACCCTCATGTCTGCAGCCAAGCCCAGATCTCTCCGCATCGTCTATATATTTATATCTAGGTGCCCACTGATACCTTCCCTCGTATACACGAGCATCCTTCACTCAGCTATCCATGCCACTCTTCCCACCCCTCAAAACTGCCATACTGTTTGTGTAAACGGCACCAACTTGTATACGACAAGACTGACAAGTGACCATCCCCGTAACACTCATTTCTAGTCAGAACTGCTCAGGGTGGTCTCTGAGTTCCCCTTGAATCCACATCCTTCTTTGTATTCCCGCTAAGCCAGTCATCGTCATCGTATCTATCCTAGACAGCAGCTGCCTTGATCTCTCTGCTCTTGCTTCCCCAGCCTTCTGTCAGAGTAAGATCTGTCAAACTGAGATTTAATCACATTTCTCATTTATTAAAATCTATCAATTTAATTGCATAACTTGCAAAAACTAATACAAGTACTTTAGCCAAATAACCACACTTCTCTCCTCACACAGCTTCAGGACAGTTGGTCTCAATTGCACATCCTTCCTTAGCCCCTGGCAATGCTTGCTTCTGAGCTGACAGCGGTACAAGACAAGAAAGTAGGTGTCATCTCTGTACTCTCAGTGACAGGCACAGAGTCACTCAGAGTTCCTCAGGCTGTATTTAATAAAGGAACAACCGCCCCAAACACGACCAACAATGCCATTAGTTTGGTAGAAAGCTATCTCAAGGAACATTTGCCATTTTGAGTCTTTCAGCATTAGTTCACCGCGAAGAACACACCTGCTCATTTTGAGGCCCAGAGCTGCTAATGGAGAAGCATTTGCTGCCCACACTGCATCTGATAACTGGCAAATCACTGCCGATAAGCTCCCTGTGAGGAACTCACTTAGAGGCGTGAGCATTTAGTGGCACATAGTCATTCATGGCTTCTCCATCACCTTTCTTAACCAGCTGAGTCACTTTTGCGGTTGCCCTTTAAATGAGCCATTTTTACAGCTTAACTCTGACACCAAGTCATCCCGCCTGGCTGGCAGTTTGTGTACGGCCCAAGTTTCTGTAGCTTAAAGGTCACAGAACTTTAACAAAAGACTGAAGGCTATTATCATTTATCTCTTCTCTATTCTGGCACCGCAGAGGTACTACTGATAATTCCTCATAATACTGAACTGAGAACAGGAGACCACAGGTGTGCACGGCATAATAACCACTGTATCTGCAAGGCAATTTTCTACTCAGATTTTCATTTTTTTGGCAATATTTCCCCTTCCTGCTATTATCTGAGAATTCTGTTGCTGTGCTCACAGAGTGGGTTCTATTTGGATGACCTTTACCCTTCTAGTGTGCAGATTCTGGAAACCAGACCAAGTCTGGGAACAGCTCAGTACAGAGCAGAAGCTTAGCATGTGCAAGGCTTAGGGAGGGAGAATAAAGGGGAAGGAGAGAGAGAGGCAGGGAGGGAGAGGGAGAGAGCCTGGGGGTACCTTAGCCACCAACTGTAGAGCACTAGGCGCCAGAGTAAGCTGTTTTCAGACTCGGCAGGGAATCATAAAGTTGGCCTGGTCTAGCTACCTTAAGAGACACACATCACAGGCTTTTCAGGTTAGAGTCTGTGCATCCTGGGGCACTTTTGCCTTCCAGTCTCTGAGAAACTGAGACAATCCCTTAGGCAGTGGAGTATTTAGGCTTTCTTTGTATCCGAATCCCCAGAAGATAGCCAAGCACACAGAAGCCTGAGGGAACAATTACTCTTAGGCATTAATCTTGTCTACCCTGTATAACTAGCTAGCAAACATCATTGTATCCTGGCAACGACAACTGTATTCGTCCTGGCAACCACCATTATATTCTGTTTCTGATAAAAATATAACAAGTCTGATTGCTTACAGCAAACTTGTCACAGCCTCATTCTTCCCGTGACCCCCCCCCCCCCTCAAAACCTGTTCCTGGTGACTGAAATTCTCTCTGACCACAATCAGGTAAACCTGGCTCAGTAGGTAAGCACTTACCAGTAAGTAACTTACCAAGTTAGCAGTATGCATGTATGTCCTGGAGACTGAAGAACTTCTCAATGGGCTAACTAGGAAACTGCCTGAGAGCTGAGGCCCACAGCATCCTCCACTCTGTGGCCACCCTAGGAAAATCAATCAGCATCATTTGGCTTCTTCCTAAAGATTGAATTATTTCAAGATTACTTAGCGGTAAAGAAATAGTCGAGAAATCTTACACCCCTAGTAATGAACTTCAGTAAATACTTCATTTTACCACCTGTTATGGGTAGGAGGAAACGAGGTGTGCTTGAAGGGGGACTACAAAAAAAATTCTGCTTAAGGAAAGATAGCTTACATGCAATGGAATCTTGTGCAATGCCAGGTGCTGTCTGAAGTAACTCACCAATTCCAAACACATCAAATCCTCAGAACCACAGTGCAGAGAGTAAGGCATTTACGTAGGGCACTTGATCCAGGGCACAGAGTGACTAGCAGAGACCATAGAGCCTGGCCATGCCCCTTGCTCCCTGCTTACTCCCCTGAGCTGCCTCTCCTTTATTTTCAAAGGACACCAAGGAACATATGATACCCAAGATACCTTATAATAATCTGGATGAGAAGAAATTCTTAGAACTTAAAATTATGGAATGAAATACACAATTTAGACTCAATAAAATTAGCCAGTTTGCCTAATATTGTCCAAGACACAAACACTTGTGGGTCCCTGGCAAAATATTGCTGGAAAGGTTAGTTCTTGGTGCTACTGAAATGGTAGTCACCAAGTTAACCTTCTTGTGTCCAGATTGCGTTATGTCTGCTTTTAATAAACATCAGTAAGGGTCTTTCAGAGGACTATCAGCTATGCTGTAATAATCTCTTCCACTTTCAGGCCAAGGATAACAGGATCTTTGAGCAGAAGGCATACCAATTTTAAAAATTGTGCTTTTTCAATTTTGTAATGAAATTTAATTTGGAGGATTTTTCCTACTATGAACACATTTTTATTCTTAGTTATGTACTATTGTCATATTTATTTGTTAATATTCACTGATATTCTTGTATGAGTCAGTTATAGTTACATATGTTAGACTAGGGTGAGATCATTTTTACTTTCATACATTATGATTTTCCTATCAAAGCTTCTACATAGGCAAGGCTTATTTCAGTTACATATAAAATCTAATATATAAATTTATAATGAGATAAAATTATATGAAACTAGAGTTCCCTCTTGTAATTGGTCAACTCTTTATCCCATCTTACAAAGGAAGGTGGCTCTTTAAATTTCCAGTTTAGTCAATTTATACACTGATCATCTGCCAGAGATTGTTCAAATACACTCTATAGTGCCCCATCCCAAGACAATCCAGCAACGTTCTGAAACTGGGCACTCCAAGAATTTTTAAAAGAACTATAAATGTAGTTAATACCTAGAGAAATAATAAGAGATAGAAAAAAAAAAGCACCATGATCTAGACATAGTGAGCCATGCCTTTAATCCCAGCACTGAGGCAGGTAGATCTCTATGAGGTCAGTCTGGTGTACATTCTGAGCTCCAGAACAACCTAAGCTACTAGTGAGACCCTGTCTGGAGTTTTATAAAAGTAGAAAGAAAGGGAGGAAGGGAGGGAGGGACGGAGGGAGGGAGGGAGGAAGGAAGGAAGGAAGGAAGGAAGGAAGGGAAGGAGGGAGGGAGGGAGGGAAGGAGGGAGGGAGGAAGGGAGAGAAAAGGAAAGGGATGAACTATGGAAGAAGCCTCAGAGCAGGAAGGGTAAACTGTCTGAAGGAAAGAAACAAGATCTTATTATAGTCAGAGCTGCAAGACAGGACACCCCCACTTGCATCCTGCCCTCTGGCTTCCTGCTGGTGTCCATTCTATAAACCAGGGGAAGCCAAGGAGCAAAGGAGGCTGTGGGTGTGGGCCATGGAGGTCAGCCTCTAATGTCCTAGACAGACCGCAGCAGGAGGGGACTGGGCTCTGAGGGGAGGAACTGAAGATGCAGCCAAGAGCCTCTCCCTGGCTTTTATCCTCCATCAGCTTCAAGAGCCTCATGAAGAGCAGCCACTCAAGATTTAACTGAGAAAAATTAATAGGCTCTTTTAGATCTTCAATCCTTTTTCCTTTCTGTCTCTCTTTGGATTTAAAATAATTCTAACTCAAAATTGAAATAACCCATCTACAATTCTAGGTTGAAATATAGGGAAAATGCATATTAAACATTTTGTTTGATCTATCTAATTCACTATTCTAATTCTCTGCTTTTCCCAGCCAAAAAAAAAAAAAAACTGCAAAATAGCAAAGACAATATTTAAAACACAATTTGGAAGAAAGGAAAAAAGGATATTTGAAACTAGAATGATGCTATTATGTCTTCTGATTTCAGTTCCATGGCATTTCCTGAGAGCTGGAAGCTACATAAATGAACAGAAGAACAAATAAGATGGTTCAGTACTTCAGCATGTAAGTTTGGTTCTGATACCTCCTCCACATTATTTCTCTGATGTCATAACCGAACCTCTGTGTGTAAAGTAATTTGCTTATATGTGTGGGTCTCTGAACAAGCTATAAATTCCTGGCACTTGGTGTCATGGTGTTCAATAAATGCAGCAGGGAACTAAATTTACATTTTTAAAGTTTGTTGGTGAAACAAGGGTTGAAACACTATTATCAAATAGTTCATCTGAGAAAATATTTAATCCAGTATACTTTATGCCCATTTTATCATGATTGTGCTTACTAATAATATTATTTATTACTTTGCCCTCTTCAGATACTTCTACTTTAAAAACTAGATTTTTTTTACACCAGTCAGGGAAGCAGGTAGGTGATATTCAGTCTCCCCCTCTCCTCCAAATCCAATGCACCAGTCTCAAGCCCACTCTGTAGCAGACCACCAGCTGCAGAATCCCATTCGTCTCTACCCCCATCTCCAGCAGATCAAAGAGCTCCTCTACCACCTTCCTCACCATCCCATCCCATTGTCTCCACTGCCACATCCTACAGCCGTTCCCTGAGGAACACACCATACATGCTGGCCAGGGAAACAGGTAGACTAAATTCCCTCTCCCTCCTGTCCTCTGAATCCAGGTCTGCATCTCATCCCCAGGTCTGCAGCAGACCACGTCTCTATCTCCATTCCCAGGAGACTATGTAGATCCTGATGGCACACCCTTCTTTCCTTCCTCCTGCAAACTCCCTACGTCTCTGCTTCTAGCCCACCCTTGTTCCTAAATATCAATGCCTAGAAACACACTTGACCTGGAACCCGCAGTGGCCTCATCTGGTAGAGTCTCAAAAGCATTCCCTACTAGGCAACACACAGCCACCACACTCTCCTAAGAACCAGAGAGGACAACAGAAACCATCATATGGAACGCACATCCAACGAAGGCAAGACCAAATATCAACACCCAGAATCACATTTGTCCCAAACCTAAATGCCTGGAAATCAGGGTAAAAACACAATAACAGTCAAGAAAACATTTCTCAAATAAAGACTAGCAACTCTACTACAGTAGGTCCTGGGATAAATAATATAGCTGATGTACAAGTTAAGAACTTCAAAATAGCCTTTATGAATATCTTAGAGGCCCTTAACGAGGATATGAACATATCCATTAATGAAAATATTAACAAGTAGTGGAATGCAATTAAAAGAAGCAATTCTAGACATAAAAACAGAAACAGAATCAGTAAAGAAAACCCAAATATTGGGAAAGCTGGAGATGAAAAATTTAGTAACTCAAACAAGAACTTCAGAGGTAAGCTTTACCAACATAAATAAGAGATAAAAGAGAGAATACCAGGTATTGAAGAAAAGATGGAAAAAGAATGGACACCTCGGTCAAAGAAAATGTTGTCTAAATTAATAATGATCCAGGCTCAAAACATCCAGAAAAACTGAACACTGTAAAAAGAACAAATTTGCAAATAATAAGTACAGAGGAAGGAGAAGAAACATAGTTCAAAAGCAAATAAAATATTTTCAACAAAATCATGGAAGAAAATTTCCCTAACCTAAAGAAACAGATAGCTATCAAGGTACAAGAAGCATGAAAATACTAAGTAGACTGGACCAGAAAAGAAAGTCCCCATGACATATAATAATCAAAATAGTCAACACAAAAAACAATTAATATTAAAAGCTGAAAAGAAAAAAAGACCAAGTAACATATCAAGGCAGACCTATTTTAATAATACTTGACTATTCAGTGGATATATATATATATCATCCTGCCTACTGCTGTATCCAAGAAGCACACCTTAACCTCAAAGATATATTGTCACCTCAGGATAAAAGATTGGAAATGCTCTTCCAAGAAAATATACCTAAGATGCAAACTGGTATATCTGACAAAATAGACTTTATACCAAAACCAATCAGAAGAGATAGGAAAGGACACTATTTACTCATCAGAAGGAAAAAAAAACTACCAAAAGAATATGGTAATTCTTAACATGTATGCACAAAATACAAAGGGACCCAAGTTCATAAAAGAAACACTACTACACTGTAGCTTAAATTACATATTGGCCCTCACACACTGATAGTGGGGAATTTTAATATCCCACTTTCACCAACAGACAGGTCATCCAGACAAAAACTAAATGGAAATGCTAGAAATAAAGGGTGTCATAAACCAAATGGACCTAGCAGATATTTATAGAATATTTCACCCCAAATTAAAAAAATATATATTCTTCTCTCTAGCTCATAGAAATTTCTCCAAAACTGGACACAAGGCAAGACTCAAAAGACACAAGAAAATTGAAATAACACCCTTCATAATTGAAATAACCTACCTGACCACCACAGATTAGAGCTATATATCAACACCACTAGAAAGTTTACAAACTCATGTAAATTGAACAACTCGGTACTGAATGAAAAACAGGTTAAGAGATAAATTAAAAAGAAGTTAAAATATTTTAGAATTGAAAAAATGAAAAAAACATCCCAAACTTATAGAACACAAGGAAGATAGTTCTAAGAGGCATGTTCTTAGCACTAAATGCCTACATTAAAAAAAGTTGGAGAGAACTCATATTAGTAGCATAAAAATAACTGGAAAGTTATAGGAAAAAAAAGAAGAAATAGCACCTAAAAGGAATACATGGTAAGAAATAATCAAAGCCAAGGCTGAAATCAATAACACACACACACACATGTGCACACACACACACACACACACACACACACACACGTCAAAGGAACAAAGAGGTTGTTCTCTGAGAACATTAGTAAGACTGACAATCCCTAAAAGGCAGAAAGAGAAAATCCAAACTAATAAAATTAAGGATGAAAAGAGACATAACAACATGCATCATGAAAATCCAGAGAATCATAAGGAAATTCATTTAAAAAAAACTGCACTTTACCAATCTGAAAAATGCATAAAAAGAAATGGATAAACTACGTGCTTCACTAAATTCTAAGAACACAGAGAAACACACAGGTACCCAGAATGCTTCACTTCCCAAGGAAGTGCCTCAGTATTGATTTTACTCAGTAAAATTTTGTACTGAGCATGAGTACAAAAACCACTGTGTAATGATGGACTGACTTCACAGAAAGACATAGTTAATGATCTTCAACCAATGCTGGGTTCCTCGCTCTTCTGAAATGTACGGCATTTACGTTTGCGTATTTTGTACATAGGCCAGATGCTCTTCAGACCCTCCTGAAAAATAGAAGAATGTATTTACTTAATTGTATGTTATAAAATGAATAGTTTACAAATTTTCTATGAATCATATGTGAGTGTAGTTAGCCAGCTCCATGAGAAAGATTCAACAGCTAGTCAACACACACCTCATCCCTGGCATTTGGTAACCGAGTTCAAGCTCATATTCTTTTGAAATCTTTAGTAAACATTCAGGCCCACATATTTTTGTGTTACAAACTGAACCTAAAGGGAGAATTTAATCCATGAACCAAAATGTTTACCTAGCTACCTAGTAAAACTTTTTATACTTCAAAGAAACTCCGTTAAAATTTGCAAAAGAAACTGTTGAAGGGGAATATCTGAAGATATTTTTGCTGATCTCCCATCCCAGGCACAAATTGGAAGAGTGGTAAGCACAGTCTTCTAATCAGTCCGTGTATGGAGAGGTCTGACGTGTGGGTGGTAAAAGGCCTTGTGATAAAACCCATCTCTCACCCTATGTGTTACTGAAGCTATTTCTCAATTCATGATGAATTGAATTGCATACAAATGCATCATCTGTGATTACAAAGTGATGACCCTCAGTGTGGGTTCTCCTTATTATTTGAATATCAAGTAAAATTTGTACAGGAAAACTAAAGTAGAGCTAAAAATCAAATGTTCAGCCATTCCCAACTCTTCTACTTTGGTTAATGAAATTAAATGGAAAACTTGCCATGTTCAAACCTCAGAAATTGTTCTCATAGTTCAATTTCCAAAAACATGTGTGGGCAAAACAAGAAACCCTTCTTTCCTCTCTTTTCTTTCTCCTACCACGTGATAATTTTTAGCTTGACAACAAAATAACTCTTGTTTAGAGTAAAGCAGAACCAGATGCAGCTGAGCATCTCTACCCTGGCTGGACGTGGAATGATGAGCCAAAAACATCAGAAAATAAAGGGAGGGTGGGCGGCACAGCAAACTCCCATACAAAAAATTAGGAAAACAAAAGGCAAATGAGTCTCTTTTTAAAAAAAAGAAAATTCTGGGGGGCTGGAGAGATGGCTCAGTGGTTAAGAGCATTGCCTGCTCTTCCAAAGGTCCTGAGTTCAATTCCCGGCAACCACATGGTGGCTCACAACCATCTGTAATGAGATCTGGTGCCCTCTTCTGGCCTGCAGGCATACACACGGACAGAATATTGTATACATAATAAATAAATATTTAAAAAAAAAATAAAAAAAAAAATAAAAAAAAAAAAAAAAAAAAAAAAAGTAAAAAAAAGAAAATTCTTTTTGGGGCTTGACAAGATGGCTCAGTAAGGAGAAGAGGACATCCTTGAGGATCTGAGTTCAGTCCCTGGTGCCCACATGGGAAAGGAGAGAACCAACTTTCAAAAGTTGTCTAAACCTTTGTGGGGGCCAGCTCGGGCAGGTCACCCAAAGGAAGTTTTTTACTTCCAACCATTATCACCTGGGACTATAGCCATCCGTGAATTTAAATGGAGTCTGGAGTCTCAATAGTCTCAATTTACCCTAAGACAATGTCTGGCTGCAGGAGGAACCACAGGCCAAGACAGCCCCAACCCCACCCAAGAACAGACCATTCAAAGGAAATGTAGGGCATTCCAAGAGCTGTAGAGACACCTGCCAGCGCACATTCACCAGGACACCCCTAGACAGATGTCAGTCAATCAGAGGTTCTGAACCTCAGAAACTCCTCACCCCCACCTTTACTACTATAAAAACCCAATTCTAATTGAGCTCGAGGCTCTCCGGATGTTCCAATACGTTGGACATGTGGAGAGACCGAGTTTACAAACTTGATTAAAATAAAGGCTCTTTGCATTTACATATGGGACTCCTTTGTTGGTTTTTGTGGGGACCCCGTGGATTTGGGCATAACAACCTCCACACCCTTCAAGGCACAAACACAGCCACAGACATATGTACACATACACAATAAATAGGTAAGTGTTATTAAAATTAAAGAAATACTCTTCCATGTCTAAATCACAAAATTGTTCACAATATAAGGTATCTGCTGGAATAGTAAATATATTCACACTATGCATTTGCAAACATTATTTATATCTAATTTTACATGTTTATATAAATTTATGCACATACTGTGGGAATTAAACTGAAGTGGTTTTAGATGAAGGAGTTTCATAGTGTGGGTGGATTCCATAATGTTAATGCTTATAATGTATATAATAAATCAAAGATTTAGGAAAGTAGTAGCTTAATGTGAATAGCGGTACCAAACTACTTTAAAACAGTATTTGTCTTATTAAAGCTTTCACAAAATTACTTTGTATATCAGATTATCAGAGGAGGAATTCCAAACCTATGCCTGAAACTCTATCAATATATCCACATCTGTGAAGGATGGCTCATTCTGTGCTTAACAGTCTCATTTTTGGGAAAAAGAATTTAAATTTACTTAGCTTATTTTGTGAAAGGGAAGGCAAGTTTCTTTTGATTTATTTCCACCACATTATTTATTTGATTGTACTTATGCTGACTCTAAAATACATAATTGCACCATGAAAAATTGATGAAATACACTTCCATCTAAAACAAACAAACAACAAAACCCCTGTACTCAAAAGGCTAGGACAGGATGACCCAGGGTTTGAAGTGATCTTAGCCGCCATACTTTGTCTTTAAAAAAGTTTTAAAAATAAAGCTTGCAGGGGGCACCAGAACAGTGGTGTAGCACTCACCTGGCACATGCAGACCTCGAGTTTGAGTCCCAGCACAGGAGAGACACTCACCTTTAACTTCTCCTACATCCTCATCTTCTCACCTGAGCACATCATGACGGTGTCTTCTGAAAGTGCAATTCTAAAATTCATGCCAAGAGTGTATCCTGGAGAGGATATTGACAGGAAAGGCTGACCTTTTGTGTAAATTGGTTTAACACCCAGTGTCTGATACACTATGCCAGCAACATGACTAATACATCTAATTAAGTTGCTGCTCAGAAGGTTGAGAGAAAAAAAAATCTTCAAACTTTGAAATGAAGCCTTGATTCACTGCCTCATATATTCATATTCTAACAACAAAGACTCAAATAAAATTTTTAGGTGATTTTTTTTTCATCAACCCATTAGGACAGCACAGGTGAGTGCTCCCTCTTTGCAGTACTTGCTCAAGCTGGGCTTCTGCAGCCCCCAACTCATTATGCCTTTCCCAGTGTTGAATGCATTAGTAAGAACCTCGGAGTACTGTCACATTAAGAAAAGGAAATTACTTGCCTTTGGAGTAATTTAACCAAGAGTGAGCCTGGATTTGGATTCTCTGCTCTTTTTTTCCTGTGTCTCTCATAGTTGCCTGTCAATAATCTGTCTGCTGTGTGTGTGTGTGTGTGTGAATCTGTGGCTGCCTGAATACCATTTCACATGAAAGCATTCAGAAAATGAGTTCTGAGGTACACAAAATGTCTGTCTGTGTGTGTATAATGTGTATGCTAGGTATGGATCCAACTGTGTGTGTCTCTAACAAAGGGCTTTGCTCTATAGTTACAGAGCAGCACAGAAAGAATCACATGAGGAAAGCAATGAGGGGCACTTTTACAAAAATATTTAACAAAATTTTACAAAGGATTAAGTCACTGACTCCAACTGACCCAGACAACAAACAAATGTTATCATGCAATACTGGCTTGTGGCTTCCAATATTTATGGCTGATTTATTTTTTTTAAGGTTGCCTTCAACCTATTTTGGTTTGTGTTTGTTTGTTTTGTTTTATTGAAAGTAGTTTTTCGTACAATGTATTGTGCTTATTGTTTCTCCTCCCCCAACTCCTCCCAGAGTCCTCCTACCTCTCCACCCATCCAAATCGACACCATTTTATTCTCACATTAGAAAACAAACAGACCAGTGCACTGGTTCCCGACTCATCTCATCATTAAAGCCTCATGTGACTGCAGCAAAAAAAAAAAGAAAAGAAAAGAAACAGACATCTAAATATTAATAGTAAAAGAAAATGAACAGACAAACAAACAGAAGAAAGAGAACCAAGCAAAAGCACAAGAAACACATATAGATGTTTGTTGCTTTCAACCAATGACTATCATTGGACACATACAAACACACATAGATTGCTCTCCAAGTCGGGGCCTGGAAGAGAGCATAACGTTAAATTATAGCTATGATTTAGCTTAGGTTTTTAAAATTGACCATAAGGGAACTCCAAGGCAAGTAAGGCTAAGCAGTTAAGTGGTCAGGCTGTTAACCTTAAGGCCAGGGACACATTGTACAGGAATTTATAGTTAGTCCAGAGACCAGTTTACTCTTCTTTGTAGCTGACAGAGACTAATTTACTCTAGGAATTTATATCTGGTTTAAGTGACCAAAGAACTATTTTAACCAAGATAGTTTTAGCAATTAAAATACTCTTGAAAATACTTTTACAAGATGGCATAACTACAGTTCTGTAGCCCACTACACTGCAGGATTGCTCTGGGGAATCCTCTCTGAGAATGATGCTGCTGAAGATCACAAACTTACCCTATGACAATCCTTCAGCTACGGCAGACTGCGAGGAGGACACTGATGGAGGTCCAGGAGGTCTTTGAGAGCACTGACCAATAGCTAGTGCTGACAAGTGGGCCTTTGTGGGCCCAGTGACAGCGGCAGAAGTTCCAAGATCACTGAGACCAAGACCACACATGGAGTCTCAAGTACACTTGCAATGGGAGACGACAACACAAGACCAGAGAAGTCCTGTCTTGGGAGCACTACTGTGCTAGAGACCATCCCCAACCTTCCAAATCGCCTATCACTAGACAGCAGCTTTGTGCTTCCAGGAGTCAAAACTCGAAGCTTGTTCTCTAGCAACTCAACACCATCTTAGGGTTAGTTCTTGAGCATATCGAGACCTGCCTGGGGCTAGATAGGCATCATATTATTTCAAGTCACATAAAATGTTCAACTGCTTTCTGTGAAGTTCATTAATGTGGTTTATTATATTCATTCACTTGTATAAGTTGAGACATCCCTGAAATTCAGGAATAAAGCCAACTTGATTATGTGGAATATTATTTCTGATGCATGCCTGTGGTCTGTTTACAAGTATTTTACTAAATATTTTTGAGACTATGTTCATCAAGAATATTGGTCTACAGTTTTCTTTCTTTTTCTATTTTAGGTGTCTTTATCTGATTCAATGTAAGAATGATAAATGATTTGGGAGTGTGTCTTCTGTTTCTTTTCTTTTCTCTCTCCTTTTTAAAAATATTTTAAGAAGAATTTACTATAGATCTTCTTTGAAAATCTGGTAGAATTCTGCCTTGAATTTATCTAAACATTTTTTTTTTTTTTTTTTTTTTTTTTGGTTTTTCGAGACAGGGTTTCTTTGTGGCTTTGGAGCCTGTCCTGGAACTAGCTCTGTAGACCAGGCTGGTCTCGAACTCACAGAGATCCGCCTGCCTCTGCCTCCCGAGTGCTGGGATTAAAGGCGTGCGCCACCATCGCCCGGCCATCTAAACATTTTTTTATCTGGAAGGATTTTTATTACCATTTCATTCTTCCAATTTGTTATGGGTCTTTCTATGTTGTTGATTTGTTTTTGGTTTAATTTCTATGGTTTAACTGAATATAGAAAGTCACCAGTTTATTTTAGACTTTCCATCTTTAATAAGCTCATGTTTTTAAAATATTCTTTTATACTATTCTGATTTTCTTTGCTGTCTGCTGTAGTGTTGCCTTATTCATCTCAGATTCTACTTATATGGGTCCTTTCTTTCTTTTGTTTGGTTAGTCATGCAAAGTGTCTGTTAATCTTGCTTATCTTCTCAAAACACCAGGTCTTAGATGCATTGATTCTTCATATTGTCTCTATTTCATTAATTTCTACTCTAATTTTTGATATTTTTGTCAACGGGTTTGTTTTGTTCTTGTTTTCCCCAATTTTTGAGTTGCATCGTCAAGTCATTTACTTTTGTTTCTTTTAATTTTTTGATGTAGGTACTTACAGCTATATTACCTCATGTTTCATTGTTATTTTTGCTAAGAATATTTAAAATCCTCTCTTCTACCTATTTTTCAGTACAGAACATATTAAATTTAATATTTCCCATACTGCACTGCCCAAAACCAGGACTGATTACAACCATATGTGGATTTGTACCCACTGTGCTCATGACTTATTTCCCTTTTCTCTCCCCAGACTTTCTTCTCTACAATTTTATTTTCTATTTATATGAAATCAACATTTTGGTCTCTTGAAATATTGTTCCAAAAATAAAGCTAATTTTTAGTTTTTAAATATTTTATTAATTATTTTAGAATTTAATATAGTATACTTTGATCATACTCATGCTTTCACCTCCGACTCTTCCTTGATCCACCTTCACTTCCTGTCTTAATAAGGATGACTATTGCTGTGATGAAACAACATTATTAAAAGCAATGTGGGGAAGAAAGGGCTATTTGGCCTACATATTCTGAATCACAGTCCGTTGAGAGAAGCCAAGGCAGGAATTCAAATCGGTCAGGAACTTGGAGGCAGGAGCCATGGAGGGGTGCTGCGTACTGGCTTGCTCAGTCTGCTTTCTTTTAGAAACCCAGACCACTGTCCAACATATTATTGCATAGATCATTATTGTAGCATGCAGGATCCACAGCTTGGTGAGACTATTGGTTGTTTTTCTCACTCATGTATATATAGCAACTCCTAGAATATAAAAGTTAGATAGTGGGAAGAGATCTTCCATCTCACTTCCTGCTGGATTTTTTTGAATCCTACAACCAAGTAAGTAGTGTCTTCAGCAAAAGTTCTACCTTCTGGCTCTTCGTAGACAAGAGCAATGGCAATGACCTGTATTGTTTGAAGAGGGCACTCTGGGTCCTCCCTGACCAATAACTCACAAAGATGTATCCCATACTTGGCACTGGAATTTTTGCTTATTAAACCTATGGCTTCTGAGGACATTACCTACTAGTACAAGAAATATCCACTGAAACTCTTCTTCAATTTGCTTTTAAAATTGGCTTACAAAAGCATGGGTTCCCATGACTCTTTTTTCATATCTATTGATCTTTCTTATACTCTCTGCTTCCTCTCTCATTCCTATAACCTATACCTGTTTAAATCCTTTAACCCCAAGTATATCCCCATCATTTCCTTATATAGTTGGACCAAACATTTTGATTCATAAGAATTTCAAATATTTCTTTCAATCTATGAATTCAACTATTATAGAAAAGTTGCATTCTTTAATAGATAGACTTGATGTCTCAGTAGTTTTAAGCTGTCATATAAATACATGGAAAATACTCTTAACCTCCATAAAATACTCCATTCACATGCAAAGCAAGAAAAATAATTTTACCTTTTTCACCTCGTTTATCAAACATTAGTGTATTAGAGTTCTCTAAAGGAACATACCTAATACAATGAATGTGTGTCCATGTGTGTGCATATACATATTGGATTATTAGACTGTTCCATAGGTTGTGGTTTGAGTAGTCCAGTAATGACTGTCTGATTATAGAAAGGCTGAGAATTTAGTCTGTTGTTCTTTCCATGAGTTTTGATGTCTTAGCAGTTCCAATCTGGTACTGCATGCCTTCTTCAGTCTATGTTGGAATCCTGAAGGAGTTGGAATTAATACTTACCACAACAACAGTAAAGATAAACTTGCTAGTGAGACTGAGGGTAAGCAGGCAAAAATGTCTCCTTCTTCCTGAAGGTTAGCCCAGATTTAGGGTGGATCTTCTTGCTAAAATTGATCTGATCAAGAGAGTCCCTCATAAGCATACCCAGCAGGTTGGGTTTCAGTTGATCCCGCCTGCTGTGAAATTTCCAACTAAGATTTTCAATCACAATTGGTGCATGCTTTGAGAAAAATGTTGGGAAGCCTAGCAGCATATTCTTATTTTGAAGCATTCTATTTGAATGCTGTATGTCATAATGCAATAGGTTGAATCAAACTACTGTATTTTCTCCATAGATGGTTCTTTCTTCACCTTCCCTGACATTTCCATTGCTGATGGTGACTAATCTATTGTCTTAGTATACTCTTTAAGACTATCTTTCCTAAAACTGTGCCCAGTAGTAACTAATCTCTTAAATATTTATTTGTTTTTCTTCTTTGCTATTCGGTGTTCTATTTTGCTTCTACAACTTGAGGGCATTCACATGCAGTTTCTTTGAGGTACCAGAGTTCCTGATGCCTTACTCAGAGATGCCAGGCTCCTGATGTAGCCATGGAGGTGAGATGCCAGGCTCCTGATGTAGCCATGGAGGTGAGATGCCAGGCTCCTGATGGAGGTGAGTGTGCCTGACATAGACAGATGAAAGAGAGAGAACTTGAATGCAGAGGAAGGGGCGGAAGACAGTGCATAAAGTTCACAGTGCCCATATGCTCTGGAGATTTCAGCGGATTTATAAAGGAAGCAACTGTCTTATTTCCTTCCCTCTAAAGTCCTTAATCACACTTAAAGTCATACTCACACCATCTTAGTTAAATATTTTATCTCTGTGAAGAAACGTCATGACCATGGCAACTCTTATGAAGAAAATGGTTAGTTGGGGTAGCTTGCTTACAGTTTCAGAGATTCAGTCCATTATCATCATGACAGGAAGCATGGCAGCATGCAGGTAGAAGTGGTGCTGGAGTAGCTGAGAGTCACACATCTTACACTTAACAGGAAGGTGCTGAGACCCTATGCAGTATCCAAAGCATAGAAAACCTCACAGCCTGCCCCCACAGTGACACACTTTCTCCAACAAGGCCATGCCCACTTTAACAAAGCCACTCTCCTAATAGTGCCACTCACTATGAAATTATGGGGACCAATTACATTCAAACTGCTTCATACACTTAATGCTGTCACAAATTCTGGTCACCACCGGCAATGGTATGGCATTTCATGTGTATAACGGAAAGAACATATGTGAATATATATTTACTATATAAATTCTCTTTTCCTCAACTAGAAACAAATTCTCCCCATTTTTTTTCTCCATGAAGCTGCATCAAATACCTTTATTCATGGTTGACTGCCCAAAGTCTATGTGTTTAAAGTATGGTTTTTATAATGGTGCCACTGAAAAAAAAATATGAAACAGTCAATATCGGCTGGAGCCTAGTGAATGGTTTTTTGAGACACTAGATATTGTGTTAATCAGCTTTCCTTTACGATGACAAAATGCTTGAGATATCATACTTAACAGGAGGAAAACTTCATTTGGGCTCAGGGTTCACATATTTTGGTCCACGGGAACTAGTTACTTTTCTGCTGTGTTGTGGGAAATCACTTATTTGTTCTCTTCTGCTCAGCCCCAAAATAACCACACAGAAACTGTATTAATTAAATCACTGCTTGGCCTATTAGCTCTAGCTTCTTATTGGCTAACTCTTATATCTTAATTTAACCCATTTCTATTAATCTGTGTATCACCACGTGGCTTATCGGCAAGGTTCCAGCTCGTCTGTTCCCGGCAGTGGCTACATGGTGTCTCTTGACTCTGCCTTCTTTCTCACATCATTCAGTATAGTTTTCCCTGCCCAGTTCCCTATCAACAAGCCAAGGCAGTTTCTTTATTCATTAGCCAATAAAAACAACACACATACAAAAGGACCTCCTACCCAACTGGTGCTGTGATAAAATGCCATAACCAAAAACTACTTAAGGAAGAGATTATTTTGATTTACAGTCTCAGAAGGGCTTAGGCGTTTACAATAGTGGAGCAGGAAGCAGAGAGATCGTGTCCCAACTACGCAGAGATAGCAGAAAGAGCAAACTAGAAGTAGGGCACGGTTATAAAGACCCCAAGCCCACCCACAGTGAAATACTTCCTTCAGCAAGGTTAAACTTCTTAAAGTGCCATTGTCTTCCTAAACAGTGCCACCAACAGAGAACCAAGTGCTCAAATACATGAGATATAAAAAATAGAGAGAAGAGAGTTCTCATGTTACCCCTTTATAGTTTTGAGGAAAGAGTGATGATAAACCCAAGCCTGGTGCCACTCAGATCTTGTTTTGAAAGCAGTTTCTTACTTCCATATTCTCCCCACAGATTTCATCACCCTCAGCTGACATTGTTGCCTATACCTATGTTCTTGAACCTTCAAATCTTTGAAGAAAATATATCCCTCTTTGGAGCTAGTTTGTCTTTGTTATAGAGTTATGGTAAGGGAAAAAAAGAAGATACCTAACACAAATGTAACTTTTGAAATACAACTTATAAAAAAGATGAAAGGATATCTGGTATAATATAATCCCCAATGCTTTTAATGGCTTAAGCTTCCCATGCCATATTCTGAAAACCGCATCTTGTATAAATGAGTGAATGAAGGCACTGGGTAGCATTTTGTTTGTTTTTGTTTTGTTATTGTTGTTTTCTACAAATAAAAACCCTGACAACAACTATTTAAGAGATGAAATATTTGCTTAGTTTATGGTTTCTGAGGTTTTGGTACACCATGGTAGAGAAGGTCTGGTGAAGCCAAACAGATCACATCATAGTGTCCAGGGAGCAAAGAGACGATAGAGAGGGGCCAAAGATAGAGCCTCCAAGTGTTGCTACTGACTCACTTTCCCGGCCTAGGCCCTACCTCTTAAAATAATAGGGCCACAGCTTCAGACAAAGCACATGGCTTATTCAAACATGAACATTCTACCTGGCACCAAAAGTTTAATGATCATCAAACACAAAATGCATTTAGTCTGTCTCCAAGAGACTCCAAGTCTTGCCACTTCTAACATTGTTCAAGTGCTTAAGCCCAGAGTAAAGATTCTTATAACAAAAGAGAAGAACTGAAGAGGGGCATACAAGACCAATCTCACAGAAGGTCAGACCAAAGCAAGACCAGAACCCAGAAAGGCAAACCCTAAATCCTGTAGTTCTGTCTAGCATCCTGGCACATGGTTACATGATATGAGCATGAATGGGTCTTGGCAGCCCTAATTCTATGGCCTTGTCTGTGGCAACCCATAGAGCCTATTTTGTACTCAGGAAGCAGATGGATTCTGTGAGTGTGAGGCCAAGCTGGTCTATATACTGAGTTCCATGCCAACAAAAGCTACATAGTAAGGCCCTGTCTTGAAAACAAACAAAAATGCTAACTCTTCATTTTTAAGCTTTTAAAATCTTAACTGGAAATAAAATAATCTGAAATGTCTAAGGAACTAAAAAAATAAAAGAGTAACATCAAACGTAATAAAAACTCACCAAGATGCAGACAGTTTCTGAGCCTCATTATTTTCTCTGCTGCAGGAACCCGAGAAACAGTGTGTGGCTCTCATGGGTCTGTCTAGGCTTTACTAGCTACAGGAACAGAAAGACATCCACACACTTTAGGAGAATTGATAGTTTGCAAATTGTAGCAAATATTTTAACTTATACATGAGAAAAAGAAGTGTCCAAAAGAGTATGAATATCAAACTACTGCAGACCATCTGTGAAAGAATTTCTGCAGGTAAATATGTCGAAATTAAGTAACAAACAGGTGGGTGATACAAGCCTTTAACTTTCGCAGCTGGGAAGCCAAGCCAGTCAAATCTCTAGAGATTTGAGGCTCACCTGATCTCTCTAGCCAGTTCCAGGCCAGCCAAAGCTACAAAGTGAGACCCTGTCAGAAAAAAAATCAAACAACAAAAACAAACAAACAAACCTTAATTAGCAGTAGCATGTCAGTGTGTTCAAATCGCTACACAGATCACCTGTCTGGTTATGTTCTGGTGACAAAATATCATGATGCCACATGTCTGGAGCATGTCATTGCATTATAAATTCCACAGAGCTCTGCTCTTCCAGAGATTAAAACTGTTTTTTTTTTTTTTTGGAATAATTCAGCAGCAAAATGTAAAGCAGTTGATCAAAATAACATGTCTATCACATTTTCAGCACTCAGCAACAGACAGGAGTTCTGCCTCTCCAGTTCTTTCTGAATTTTTCCTTGGCACTGTTGCTTTAAGCGTGTCTCCATAGCTTGTTCCCTATTAAGCCAGTTTACTGACCATAGTGTAGTTCAGAGAATTTATCTTGGGCAGTAGAACATCATGCACCACCCCTCTGCTGATGCTCCAGTTCAATGAGTTGGTTGATCAGATTATGTGGTCATGAACGCTGTTCTCCACTATGCACTGCAGGAGCAAGCTCTCCACATCGGCTACATCAGTGTCCAACTCCTTACACATATAAGGACTATGTATTCTGGCGCAAGGTTTAATCAATTTTATGAGCACTTGCGTTCTTATTTAATAAAAGCTGCACAGCATATACTTATATGAATGGGTCATCCATGACGCTGCTGTGGCCTATTTTTAGAATCTTTTCAAATTCAGTGATGTCATTACTCTAAGAAACATGCACAAATCCATCACACCTAGAACTTTGGATCATTTTTATACAGCTTGTCCTCCTATGAGTCAAATGCATTCCTTCCTGATTTCATTAGCATATTTGCTAAGATCAAAGGTTTAAACCACTACTGTGTCTCGGGATTTCTGATTCATCATAATTATTGTAAGCTTAAAAAAAATGTGGACATCTTTTGAAATGACCTTCTCTCAAGTATACTTTATACCACATTCTCAGATGATTCCATAATCAGCAGATGAGGGATAGTGGACTCAATATGAAGGGTTTTGTTATTTTCTGTGTTGCATATATTTGAATTCCTAATAACTGGATACCTTTTTTAGGTCATCTTTGCCATCATGATTCTGACAAGATTTATATAACTGTCATAAATTTTGTTGAAGCTTTCCATATTTTTCCCATTCTAAATATAATTTTGCAAACTTTATGTATTACAGTCTTCAGAGCTTCCCGTGTTGTTTTATAAAATCGATGCAGTGCATCTATCTTGCTGGAATATTACAGATATACTCAGGAATAGAGTTCAGAGATTTTTTTTTTCAGACTAGCCTTCTATTTGCCCTCAGAACACAGGCCAACAGCTATTATCTTTTTATCCCTGGCAAGTTTATCAACTTGAGTTTATCTTGATCTTCTGCTTCTCCTTCACCTTCTAGTTCCAAAACTTAGATGTGACTTGATGCTGCTTTGGGGTCTTCTATTAATGTGCTGGTATTATGGTACTCATTTTCCGGATCCACATTTGCCTCAGAGTTCTGGTCTTTGGAGTACTCCAGGTCACCATCTCCCTATCTGAAACAGTCCTTGTGTCAGCCATCTTAACTAGAGTTGGGAGGGGAGGAGGAATTGGAAACCCACTATGCACACTGCCATCAGCATTTTAGTGTTATGAGTTCCCATTAACACATCCTCCTGTTGCTCTGCTGACAGAATTATGGACTTTCTCTAAATTCTTCCCACAAGCCCCCTCCATGGACTTGAGGACCACATGGCCAGGTGTAGTCAAAGAAATGAGCTTCTATAGGTGCACTTATATAGGTGCACTTATATAGGTACACTTCTAGAACAAATGTTCTCTAGTAGATCCTTTCACATTGCTGTGACCAAATAGCTTAACAACACAAGGAAGCAAACAGTCATTTAGCATACAATTTCAGCATCATGGTAGAGAGGGCTGGCAGAAGACAGCAGTTTGCATCATGGCATCCAGAAAACAGAGAACACCAGAGAGACAACCCTGGGGCAAGATACGGTTCCCAAGAGCAGACTTCAAAGCAATCCCAGATAATGACATTGCCACCAATCAGGAACCAACCCTTTAGGAGCAAAGCATTTGAGAGGGGGGGGGCATTTCTATTCAAATTATAATTGGTAGGACAACCCCTAAGACTGTAAGTACAAGGATGTTTCTGTTGTGATCTGTTTCCTCCCCAATGACACTTCTCTGTTATTTTTGATGATACTAATGCATGTAAAGTAATTTACTTACACATCTGGCTTTTTGACCAGCTGTGCATACCTTGAGATCTAAATACAATGCCTCACTGAAAGAACCCAGGAATCAGGTAGAACTGCATTTATCAGAATGCCTAAAATACTTGAGAGGTTGAGGCAGGAGTAGGGCATTCTGGGGCATACAGCGCACCATGTATCAAGGGAATGTGCTTGGTTTGAGTCGTATGTATTTATGAAGCCACGATTGTAGCAAGAATTGTCAGGAGTTTTACAGAGGAAGCCTCATAAAGGAAGTTGGAGGGCTCAGAATGTATGATCTGGAGAAAAACCAGAGACTTTTAAAAATAAAATAATAGTCACTGCTACACATTTACTCACCACACATGCTTCAGTGCTTACCCGTCTCGTTAGTAACCATGCTGTAGCCATTTCATCTCTAGTTACCACGATATGCTTTCTATACGTTGTCTTCCTACTTGTTTTCAACATTGTGTGCATGGGGGTGGGGAGAGAAGGGAAGGTGGAAGGGAAAGAGGAGGGGAGAAGAGGAGGGGGGAAGGAGAACATGAAGGAACTGGATAATCCAGATGAGTGCTTATTTTAATAGTATTAGAGTTGAAGTACCTTTTTTCAAAGGCAGAAGCTATAAGGTACAGAACAATAAAACTGAAATATTTTAAATTTTGCATACCTAATAATTCTTTTTGCAGGTTAAAGAAACCTCAAGGTACTCATACAGGCTTGAATCCAGTCACAGTGCTGTTGGTACTCAGGCCATTATAATACTTTCTAGTTCCAACTTTTCCTCAACCAGCAAAAAAGCATGATTTTGTATGAACTATAGGTTTTATTTCAGCAAAACTATTCTGTAAAACACTTAATGGGACTTGCAAAGGTGGTGCACTGGTATCTGCTGCTCCCACAGAGTGCCAGAGTTCAGTTCCTGACATTCATGTCAGATGACTCCCACCTACCAGTAACTGATCTAAAACTTTCTTCTGGCTCTCATTGGTACTGCTATACATGTGGCATGGATATATACATGCGACAGAGACCTACACATGTACACATACATTTTTAAAAATTAGTATTTTTAAATAGTCTACTGTGGCTTTTTGAAACCTGTATATAGAAATCTACTTTATTTTCAAAATAAGTTAAATCTTTTTGAAAAGGTTTATTCATTTGTGATTCACTAATTAGAATTTTTAAGCATTTTATTTCATTTATTTATTTTGTGTTCTGGAGGTTAGGTGTGTGTGTGTGTGTGTGTGTGTGTGTGTGTGTGTGTGCGCCCATCACTAAAGGAGTCAGTTCTTTTCTTCTAGGATATGGATTCTGGAGTCTCATATATGCTCAAGCCATCCCTAGTGAGACAGATCACTTCCTGCTGCCTGAGAATCAAGATGCAAGGACTCTCAGCTCCTTCTCCACCACCATGTCTGCCTGAACACCACCATGTCACACCATAATGATAATGGACTAAGTCTCTGAAAATGTAAACCACTCTAACTAAATATTTTGCCTTTTTAAGAGTTGCCTTGGTCATGGTGTCTCTTCACAGCAACAGAAACCCTCAGACAACAGCTTGCTAGTTTATAAGCACACTTGTAAAATTCCCTATATAGTAAAGTCTTCAATGGCACTAATACTACTCATAAAACCTGTGAACTGTACAAATAGCAAAAGCGAATCTATGTAGCCCCAAAATATCTATTCTTCTGACTCTGACTGTTTCAACTTGGAGACAGCTATAAGAATTATGTAGTTAGAGCCAGGGAATCCATGTCTTGAAGCAGTAACCCATTCTCGAGGATCAAATGTAACATCAAATTAGCTAAATTTGCTTGTTTCTGTTTTTATTTAACTTTTGTGAGTTAGCAAAGGATGGCCAGCATTAGTTGAAATCCGTGTCCAGGCAACAGCCAGGGAAGGCTGCTTACTGTGATTCATTCAATAATTGACATGCTCAGCTTGGGTTCAAACATCCTTTCTTCTCCCTCTAAGAGGCATTCCTGATGTTATCAGACATCATCGGTGAGTTCACTTAGTTCTCAAATAAATAAATTGAATGCTTCATGCTGTTTTGTGAGCTTCATTCTTTTGTTCTTTACCTTAAGATCTCATGTTTTAAGAAATTAAAGAAAGAAATACTAAATAAAAATACGAAAAAAAAAAAACCCTTACACATGGCATTTCAGCTGATTTGTGCTCCAGAGCCTCTTATATCCAGATGAGAGATGCCTCAGGCTTTCTTCATCCTCTAGGCTTCTCAGGTTGTCAATTTGCAAGACAATGGGGCATGCCTGTGTGGCAGATATTGATACAGACCAGATCTTTGTTGTTCTCAGGAATAATGAGCCATGACATGTCAAACCAAATTACCCTCAGAGCTTTGAACCTGAGACAAACAAAAGCAGGCGCTGACTCTGTAGGTAAAACCAAAAGTTTTAAATTGAGATGGAGAGAAAAAGTCAAAATTTACTTTTCACTAACCTATAACTTACACATAGTATTTGTTCAGCTACAGATGTAGAATAGAGATCACAGTGAATGTCAGCAGCTATGGACTTGCTAACAGTACAAAGCACACCTGTTGGAAACTTTGAACGTAACTTGTTTCTTATATAATATATATTATTTTATGTTTTTAATATGTTTACTTTCATTTTAATTGTGTGTTGGGAAGGGGCATATATATTGGTACCTGGCAAGGCCAGAAGAGAGCATCAATTGTAGGCCTCCTAATGTGGGTGCTGGGAACCAAACCCAGGTCCTCTATAAGAATATCAAATACTCTTAACCAATCAGACATTTCTTCAGTCTCAATTTTATGTACTTAAAATATTTTAAGAAGGTAAAACCAACTTAGATTATCAAAGGACATGAGTACATGCAAAAATATTAAATTCTACTCTAAACCAATTTACCCAATGCTTTCCCAGTATATCAACCCAATTTCAAATTTCTTAAATTAATTTAAGGTGTGTGATAACATGGCTCTTCCTAGCCCATAACACTCCCTTCAGTATCAGAAGATGGATTTGCATATTGACTACCCAACAGTGGGTCACACACCACCTACAGTCTCCTTTCAATCCCATTCACCAAAATACACATGACCCTTGAGCAATTCTTGGGATGTTATTACTAAAACCAAGTGCCAATTTTAGCACTGAAAATACAGTGATGTAATAAATTTTTTTTCCTGAAACTTCCCCTTTATTCTGGTTTGTTAACTGCAGCAAATTGTGAAGCCAAGCTCCCACCAATGGGAAGAGATGAAGTCACGACCTAAAACTGAAGAAAAGAATGGGAGGCATCTTGGCTCTGTGTTCTGGGTGGCCTGGTTTGAAAATAATCAAAAATAATAATCTTTGTCTGAAAGTAATCACCTTGTTGAGCTACTTTGCTTTGCTCATGTTTCTTTGTGTGACACTGGGATTACTCTAACAATCATATAGACACAATAATAAAATATGACACTGTGCCCAAGTATTCAGAAACAGCAAAGCTACTAAAGCACACACAAGATTCATGCACTCAAAACTCCACACCTATAATCCCAGCACTCAATAGGCAGGAGCAGGAACACAGTGAGTTTGAGGTGAGCTACATAGTCATTTTAAAGCCAGGCTGGCTACATGAGATTCTGTTTTAAAAAGGAAATTAAAATTACAATTAAAACTCCACAGCACTGATGAAAGAAGCTCTTGAGAAACAAGAAGACACACCACACTTTCAACATTAGTCAAATATACTAGGGAAATCCACTCTCCTCAAACTGATCTGAAGAGCTGAATATGATCCCCACATAAAACCTGCCAAAGAGATGCATATAGAGAGATCTTTAAATATATATCAAATGCATAAAAAGGATAATTAAAACAATTTGAAAGTGAATGAAGAAGAAGCCACTGACTTCATTTGAAGTCATGTTCTTAGTTCTAGCATTCAAGATTGTAGGGCTTTAGCAGAGCAAGTCATAGGCAAGTCAACAGAATAACAAACCTGCCCAGCATCTCTAACCAAGACCTTAGTTCGAAAGCAATCTGATGAAGTAAAGATACTTTCAATGCATAGGGAGAAATAACTGGGTATCCATAGGCAAAAGAATACCAACATTTGCCTAAGCTTTATTCTTTAGAAAAAATGCTCAAAATAAATCAGCATATATTCAGGGTCTGTAATCCATCAGTAGTGAATTTACCTAACAAGCAGAAAGCGCCCCCCCCCCACCACAAAAGAAAAAGCAGTAAGAACAATAATATTTTTTGAAAATGTAAAACATAAAGATCATATAAGTTTTAGGGGGAAAGGTATAGAAGAAAAATCTTGAGATCTAGTGTCAGAAAAAAATAATTCTTGAACACCAAAAGAAAGATTAATCAATAAAAGAAAAAATTTAATAAATTGGATTTCAACAAAAATTTGCTCTGTAAAAGATAATTAAAACACAAGCTTTTAAGCATGAGGAAAGTATTTGCATGTAAGAGGTAGTGAAGAAAACTTTTTTTCCCTGCCAAACACAGTTAAAACCAGTTTTACCTGCCCTCACTCCTAAATACGTACAGGTTTTCAGAATTGTCTACTCAACTCATGGGCAGATATTTGGTCCTTTCAAGAAAACAGCAGTGTGGTTATTTCCCTTACATCCTTCTTCTGTCTGATTCCTTTGCCAAAGGAAAGAACAAGTTCACCCAGAGGTAACCATCCTGAAATGATTCAACTGTTAGACACCCCGTCGCTCCACCTCTGCCTGGCATCCTTTCTTTCCTCCATTTTTGGTTATGTTTTTAAAATAACTGATTGGTGCAAATTGTGAGATTAATCCTCAGCCAGTGAGGAGCAGTCAAGCTCCCCACCAAGTCGGGACATAGATGCCACCTTGGGCATGTGTCCTTGTTGCCTGGCTTCTGAGAACTGACACCCTTTTGATCAGTACATTTTACCTTACTGTGACATTTCAGTCGGAGGGTGGTACTTTTCTTTGTAACCCTGAGAATATTTCTTGCTTTCTTTTTTTAAGAAAAAAGTTTTACTTTGGCTTAACAATTTTAGACTTCACAGACCCTTAAGGAGAAAAGCAAGGAAGAAAGAAGTGAAGCCCAACAGAGCCCTCCAAGGACAGGCCCTTGAAATCTGAAGACCTCCAGTTAGAGTCTCAATTTGATTTTTTTTTTTTTTGAGATAGAGTCTCGCTGTATGGCCTGTGCTAGACTAAAACTCACTCTGTAGACCAGGCTGATCTTCAGCTCACAGAGATCCTGCTGCTTCTGCTTCTAGAGTGCTGGGATTAAAGTTGTGTGTCATTGTCACTACACCTGGCAGGGCCTCAGGTTTTTTCCCTTTTTATTAATGAAATGTATTCATTAATTCTATATCCTGATCACAGTTTCCCCTCCTATGCCCTCTCCCAACCTCCCTTCTATCCCCCCAATCCACTCCTCCATTTCTGTTCAGAAAGGGGCAGGTCTCCCATGGTTGTCAACAAAGAATGGTATATCAAGTTTAGGTGGGACTAAGTTTTTCTGCTCATATTAAGACTTGGTAAGGCAATCCAGTATGAGGAATAGACTCCTAAAACCCTGCCTAAGCATCAGGGACTGACCGTGCTCACACTGCTATGAGTCCCACAAGTAGACCAAACGATACAAATGTCACACATATGTAGGGGACCTAGATGAGTCCCATGAGGGCTTCTTAGCTATTGGTCCAGTGTCTGTGAGCTCCTATGAGCCCAGACTAGTTTCTCAGTGGATTCCCTTGTGATGACCTCGCTCCACCTGACTTGTATAATCCTTCCTCCCTCTCTTCAACAGAATTCCTGGAGCTCAGTCCAGTGCTCGGCTATGGACCTCTGCCTCTGCTTCTGTTAGTTACTGAATGGAGGTTCTGATGACATTAGAGTGGTGACCAATCTGATTACAGGAGACGATCAGTTCAAGCTACCTCTCCCCTATTGCTAGCTGTCTTAACTTGGGTCATCCTTACAGATTATTGGAAGTGCTCCTTGCACCAGGTTTCAATGTGACCCTGAAATGCCCCCCATCAAGACGTCTCTTTCATTACTCTCCCTTCTATCCCACCCCAAGCTGATCCCACATGCTCCCATCCCTACCTGCCCCCTATTTCCCCTTCCCAGAAAAATCTGAACGGTGCTGTCATAACTGGATGTCAGCATGCAGCAGAGTGCAAATAGATCCATACCTATCACTCTGCATCTGTATAATAAATCTCAAGACCAAGTGGATCAAAGACCTTAACATAAATCCAGCCACACTGAACCTCATAAAAAAGAAAGTGGGAAGTAGCCTTGAACACGTGGCACAGAAGACCAATTCTTGAAAATAACACCAGTAGCACAGACATTGAGATTGAGAATTAATAAATGTGACCTCCTGAAACTGAAGAGTTTTTGTAAGGCAAAAGACACTGTCAATAAAACAAAATAAGACACTGTCAATAAGTCAGACTACAGAATAGGCAAAGATCTTACCCCACATCTGACAGAGGGCTGATCTCAAAATATATAAAGAACTCAAGAAACTAGACATCAAAATACAAAATAATTCAATTAAAAAATGGGGTAGATATCTAAACAGAGAATTCTCAACAGAAGAATCTCAAATGGCCAAAAGACACTTAAGGAAATATTCAACATCCTTAGCCAATAGGGAAATGCAAATCAAAACAGCTCTAGGATTTCATATTAGACCTGTCAGAATGGCCAAGATCAGAAACACTGATAACAGCTTATACTGCGAAGGATGTAGACCAAGGGGATCCCTTCTCCATTGCTGTAGGGAGTGCAAACTTGTACAACCACTATAGATATCAGGATGGTGGTTTCTCAGAAAGTTAAGAGTCGATCTACCTCAAGAGGCAGCTATACCAATATTGGGCATATAAGCAAAGGATGCTCAATCATATCACAAGGACACTTACTCAACTATGTTCATAGCAACATTATTAGTAATAGCCAAAACCTGGAAGCAACTTAGATATCCCTCAACTGAAGATGGATAAAGAAAATGTTGTACATTTATACATGGAGTATTACTCAACTGTTAAAAATAAAGACATCAAGAAATTGAAAGTGAAAGAACAAAACTAGAAAAAAAAATCATCCCGAGTGAGGCAACCCAGACTCAGAAAGACAAACATGGTATATACTCACTCATAAATGTACATTAGCTATAAAGTAAAGACTAACGATGCTACAAGTCACAGTCCAAGAGAATCTAGGTAACAAGGAGGACCCAAAGAGAATATTTCTAATACCCTACATTGAAAAAGAACAAACTTCTATAATATGTTCAAGAAAATAACTCCCAAATGCAATAGAAAGATAAAGAAATAACTCACTTAGAAAACGTTGCAAGCCATAGAGACACATTTCACTGAGAAGCATATGCAGATGGCCATAATCACATGAAATGTGCTCAACATCTTTAGTCATTAGAGAAATGCAAATTAAAGCTGCAGTAAATGTCACTAAACACCACAGAGAATGGCTAACATAAATAATAATGACAACTCCAAAGGCTGAAGAGGGTGTAGAAAACATACACTCTCCACACACGGCTGCTACAAACATGATGTTTGGACCCTTTGGAGGGCACTCTCTGTATTCATGAGGACTCTAGAGGGATAGAACCAGCAAAATGAATATATATTGAAAGAAGCGATATTAGCTTGGTTTATTCAATACTCTCAGGATAGTTCAACAATGACTGCCTCCCACCATATGCGCATCCACACGGCTGAAAGCCTCGGTAGCCTTGGTCTGGTATCTGGAACCTTCCTGGAGAACTATTGGTCTTCAATCCACATGGGAAGCCTGAAGAAGCTCAATTTTCTAGCAGCCGAGAAATAATCAGAGGCAGTAAGTTCTCACAGTATATCAAACTCAGGTGCTGTCACAGTTTTCCCAGCAGCTCTGCCCCTAAGACTCATGGCTTCCCACTCTGAATTTCGCAGCACATTTCATGTATTGCACTGTCTACAGTGGGAGTCTAGAACCCTGAGGCCAGGAATTGCTTTGAAGGTGCTAGTATATAAACTGAAGGATGTTTAAGGGGAAAATAACAGATTTTAAACCTAGCATGAGAAAAGTAATCTAAGTCACTTTAGTAACTTGATTTGTTTCATGTTAAAATGATCGTATATGGAGCATTGTGAGTTAAATATGGTAAGAAATTAATTGTCTGCTGCTTATTGCTGCTGTGGTTACCGTGAGACGGGAAATCGCATTGTGGCTCATGTCACATTTCAGCTGGACAGGGCTGACGTCTTCACACTCAGCCTCAGCCAGTGCACATCACTGCAGTTCCTCTTCAGCAGCAAAGCTGCCTGCTGTAGTAGTAGCTTGTATACTCTATCTGCTCATGACAGAGCTCACCTTTTCCAACACCCTTCATAGCCTGTCCTTCTGAGCTATACTTGCAGAACTAACCTCAATTCATAAGACCTTTGCAGCTAGGTTCTTTTATGAAGCCCAGCTTCTGTAATCACACTAAATGGTTCACAAATTAGTTGTGGCATTGAGAAAAAGAAGTAGCTACACAGGGAAGAATCATCATTGGGCATAGCAGTATGGCCACCTAGTTTTCTGGGCATTTCTGACTGAAATTCTGGCTTCTGATAACACCCACTTTCAGTGCTAAGCCCAGCACATGGCATCTGTGTGGCTTCTGCCAGGTCATGGTGTAGTAGGAGATCTCCTAGGCGGGTTGCTCTTCATTGCATACTTTCTTGAGTTCCAGAATCTTCACGTGGTTCTTGGGCCCTCTCCGCCGTGTATATAAGATATTCCTCTAAGCACATATGTACCAGAGTAGATATCCAGAACTCTGACCAATGCTGCCTACCGAACTCAGCATGTCTTTATGAGAAGGACCAATTCAGTCTCTTCTAAATGTACATCATTAACATGATTTACAACATGCAGTAAGACATCCAACAAGGGCCAGCAAGTTGTCTCAGCAGTTAAAGGTTCAACATGTCTCAGTAGCTGGTGTTGGCTCAAATTTCTAGAATTTGACCTGGGACAGCTTCTTTTAGGCATATTTAAGTACAGTACAATTGGGGAAAAGTTTCCTGGTGTTTCCTCCTGTGCACAGGAGGCATAATTACATCAAAACTCTTCTTAAAGTACATGTCACCTCTTCCATGAAGATGGGTCCTAAGATAGGCTACATGTGCTATCATAAGGAGTTAGTGGAGGATCTGGTGTGGTCTCTGTCCTACAGATAATGCAGAGGTCATCTGTGCTAATAGCACAGTTTTGGTTGTGGGAGCTTGGGAGAGGGAGGAATGGCCTTGCAAAACAGATAGCAAAGGGGTTACCTAGGCTATTAGGATCCTTCACTCCAAGGTGTCTTGGTGGACAAAGGATTATACTTCGTTTTCTTTGAAAGGAAGAGCCTGAATGTTTAACATTCCTGGTTTCTCTGGTGCTATCTTTGAGAACAAGAACCCTTCGCGCTCCTAACACAAGTCTAATAAATAAATTCCATTAGTGATCATGATAGATGGATGGTTCTACAATGTAATAGTTACTGTTTTAAAGAAAAAAATATGTACAGTGTATATAACAGTGTGGACCATGAATGTCACCAAAGGCCCTGTTGTTGAAGGCACGGTGCCAGTCTTTGGAGCTCTGGAGCAGTAGAAGAAGCATGGGTATAAGTGAAAGATCCTTAAGTGGAATATCAGAGTGCTGGCACTCTCCTACTTCTATGTACCTCTTGGGTGCCCTATGACAAACATGCCTTCTCTGCCATACACTCCATCCATGATGTATTATGCTACCCCAGACCCAAGTAATCATGCCCTGAAAACCTCTAAAACTGTGAGCCAAGACAAGCGTACTATCTCAACTATCCTGTCACAGTGCAAAGAAGTAACTAAAACACCATGACAGAGATAGGCTTTAGCTGGCACAGTGTATCCTACTGAGAGTTTCCCCCGACACACTGTGATGCTCTGGTGACCAACACTTCTACCAAAGCTGGGTGCAATGGTGCATGCCTATAATCCCAACCCTTTCAAATTGAAGGCATGAGGCAGATCAAGGGGATCTTGGACTACTTAGTGAGTTTAACAGCTGTTGTTTTTATTCAGTACAGTGGCTGCAACTTCAGCAACTGCTGTCCCAACCAGCAATTTCAACTCTTCAACTCCACAGCTACCAGTAGCCGTTAGTCCACAGGGGCACAACCAGGTGGGAACTCTGTTCCCTCAGGCACCAGCTCTATCACAGCTGCTAAAGGAAACCTTACCTAAATCTCTATCCCTCTACAGAACTCAGGATTCAAAGGCTGAGGGGAAATCCTCCTAGCTCTGAGAGGCTGAATAACAAATAGCTAACCTCCTCTCTTTGCTTGTGTCTTCCAAGAAAAAAGGCCATTCTTCTTCTGTTCCACCCCCACTAAAGAACCCTAGCTACACTTAGTTCCTCCCTACCACTTCCTGTCAGCGAGTTGCTTACGCAGCCTCCTGATCCCAGGTTAATTTTATTTAATCAAACAAATGTAACACTCTTTGTATTGTTAACAAAAGCAGCAGAAACAAATGTAACCCAGCTTTATACAGTTAAAATAATATTCCCCTACCAAAATCAGTCTGTGCTACATAAAGGCTTGCCTCAAAACATAACCAAAACAAAATTCCATTAATATAGAATATCATTCTTCATACTGTATATCTAAGTGTTTTGTTGATAAATTAGATTTTATGATCACCATATTTCTATTTGCAATACTATCCTCTATCTGATCATAATTCCATATATTTTTCAGTAAGCTGATAATGACATTCTTGTTTCTTTGAACACAACTTCCCTGCAGGCCCTTTCAAGGTCTGTCGAGAACACCAGGAGCCTGGCGGTAGTGGCGCACGCCTGTAATCCCAGCACTCGGGAGGCAGAGGCAGGCAGATCTCTGTGAGTTCGAGGCCAGCCTGGTCTACAAGAGTTAGTTCCAGGACAGGCTCCAAAGCTACAGAGAAACCCTGTCTCGAAAAACCAAAAAAAAAAAAAAAAAAAAAAAAAAAAAAAAAAAACACCAGGCTCTGGTCTAGAGTGTAGATAAGTAATAGAGTGTTTGTTTAGCATGTACAGGGCACTAGATTCCAATTATAGTGGTAGATAATGCCTCCTTCTGAGCTCAGACTCTCTGACTTTTTGGAGATTCCCCAGGTGCTCCCCTTTTATTTCACATGTAGATGCCCATCTGGGGTGTTCATTCTTATTGGACTTAGAGGACGAGAGAAGAAGTAAGTTACTGTGCTGAAAGAATTTTTTTTGCCTCTATCACAAGACTCTGTGTCCACTTCCAGTTTAACTTGCAATCTATGTAAGTAGGATTAAATCAATGCAACAGCTGGCATCTGGTGCTTCAGAGGAGCTATGTTTGATTTTGTAAATACCAAGGAAACTATTTGCAGGCTTCATGGTAATAACTTCAGTGAAACTCAAATTCGGTGGGCCATTTCAGAGCCACCAGAAACCATGATTCTCTAATGTGGGCAATATGAATATTTAAAGATGTATTGTCAGAAAGCCTGTTTAATTTCCAGACTCCATTAAAATGTGATTGCATTTTGTACTAACTATTATTATCTTTTGTTCTGTTTAATTACTCAGGAAGAGTATTTATTGCTTAAACTTCTTGCTCATTTTCCACAGAAGAGCATTTGTGAACTGAAATTGTGGTTTTTCCCTATTTCAGCTGCCACTCAGGCTTCAGAAGTGCCAGTCATCCAGGCCACCTCTTTTCCATGTTCATTGCTCAAACATTTATCGAATGGCTTAGGACATTGGGTTGAGTGCAGAGAGAGGCATGGGTACGTACAAGGCAGGGTCTCAATAGTAATAGCCATACATTCCTTGCTGAGGAAAGGAGAGTGCTAGAGGCAGGCACAGAGAAGGGCATTGAAGAACCAGTCAACAACACAAAACTAGTGTGAATGGAAAGAAGACAGGGGTTAGGATAGAGGAGAGGAAAAGAGAGGGTAGGAAGGTTCAGGCAGAGGAATGAAAAGAAAAGAGTCTGCTGAACTACAGGAAAAGCTTGCATAGGGCTGCTCTATTCTGTCTTCCAGGAGCAGCACTAGACAGAGAGAGGTGTGAGTTACAAGGCTTGGGGCTTCCTGGAAACCACCAGATGCTACGGACAGAGGCAGAAAATACAATAGAGGCTACCAGGACACAGTTTGAAACCTGATGGGGTGGGGATGAGAGTGAGCACAAAGCTCATACCTCCCGTTTTTCCCCACCTGTTCTCTGATGAGGGAGGGGGAAACCTCAGAATCACCTATCAAATAATTGTGAAGCTTTGATTAAATGTGTTCTAAATTTTAAGAAGGTTATGTAAAGTTTAAGAAAATAATATTGCTGCCCCATACATTGTCAAAGCACCACATATGAGGCCCTTCCATAAGACTTCATACCTAAATATAATAAAAGCTATTTACAGCAAGCCGACAGTTAACATCAAATTAAACAGAGAGAAACTCAAAGCCATCCCACTAAAATCAGGAACACGGCAAGGCTGTCCACTCTCTCCATACCTCTTCAATATAGTGCTTGAAGTTCTAGCAATAGTAATAAGACAACATAAGGGGATTAAGGGGATTCGAATTGGAAAGGAAGAAGTTAAACTTTCGTTATTTGCAGATAATATGATAGTGTACATAAGCGACCCCAAAAACTCTACCAAAGAACTCCTACAGCTGGTAAACACCTTTAGTAATGTGGCAGGATACAAGATCAACTCCAAAAATTCAGTTGCCCTCCTATACACAAAGGATAAGGAAGCAGAGAGGGAAATCAGAGAAGCATCACCATTCACGACAGCCACAAATAGCATAAAATATCTTGGGGTAACTCTAACCAAGGAAGTGAAAGATCTATTTGACAAGAACTTTAAGTCTTTGAAGAAAGAAATTGAAGAGGATACCAGAAAATGGAAGGATCTCCCTTGCTCTTGGATTGGGAGGATCAACATAGTAAAAATGGCAATTCTACCAAAGGCAATCTATAGATTCAATGCAGTCCCCATCAAGGTCTCATCAAAATTCTTCACAGATCTTGAGAGGACAATAATCAACTTTATATGGAAAAACAAAAAACCCAGAATAGCCAAAACAATCTTATACAATAAAGGCATTACCATCCCTGACTTCAAACTCTATTACAGAGCTATAGTATTGAAAACAGCTTGGTATTGACATAAAAACAGAGAAGTCGACCAATGGAATCGAATAGAAAACCCGGATTTTAACCCACAATCCTATGAACACATGATTTTCGATAAAGGAGCTAAAAGTATACAATGGAAAAAAGAAAGCATCTTCAACAAATGGTGCTGGCATAACTGGATGGCATAATGTTTTTTTATGGAATTATGAGGCCTTCAACACACTTCCAATCAGTAATGGATCAATTTTTGCATTGCCTTGTGCTAGAGGACCTAGCAACCCCGTATGGGATCGGATGTGTGTTATGATTATGGGACAAAGCCTATTCCTGATTATATCTTGAACCTGCATGAATAATGGAGTCATTTCTGTATCATCTGGGATAAATTCAGTGGTTTCAGTATGCAAGACAACTCTTTCTGCATATTGTGAATCAGTAACTATGTTAAGAGGTTCTTTCAAATCCCTTAGTACCATGAGAATATCATATAATTCTGCCTTTTGGACAGAATTATAAGGGCTTTGTTCCATATTACTTAAATCTTCTGATACATAATTGTGTGAGCATTTATTATTAATTACCTTGTTGTTGAACATTAAAATCCTACTAAGCAAAAATCTGTTTCACGTACGTGACAAATTCTTTGAGTTTATTTTCTTCAGAAACCACTTCAAGTAACTAAAGCATGTAATCCCCACAGCAAATTATAGCCACAAAACATTATTATTAATATTAAAATCAATAATCCTTGTATGCTATTATTTTAGATAAGCATTTGACATTTGTCAGCAATGGACCAGATAGTCACCCCCAGATTAAAGCCAAGGAACATAAAGATGCTATAATTAACAGTTGCAAAGTGCTGAGACATAAGAACTGGCATTTTGAGTAGTGTTCACACTTTTCCTGGTTGGTGAAAGGGATAGAGAAGGGTTTCTTTCATTTTTAATGAGGGTTTAACAAGGGCTAAACGATGCCGATTCTGGATCTCTAAACTTGAAATGTTTCTGCGAATTCAATCCTGATGCTCTTGGCAGCAGTGTCTGATCTTGTAAAGCCCTCTGAGAAGGGTAGCTGCAGGGTGTCTCAAACCCCGGGGAGACTGCTGGCTAGCCGTGCTCCATCTGACTCTGATTCATCAACACTAACGCACAGCTGCACACAGTATCCTCACCATGCTGGGCCAAGGCAAGACGTGAATGCAGCCTGAGTTTCCCATTTTCTAATTCCTAGGTATAAAGCATACCACATACGCAGTTCACATTGGTCTGATCATTGTTTGATACCTTTCAGATATTATGACTACAGCCGTGTCGTGCCATCTGAGTGAGCCATTTAAACTAATCCCTAACAGTAGGAATCAGGGTTGATACTCTAGCTCAGTGGTATAACACTTGCTTAGCTCATGTGTGAGCATCAGGGTCGAGTGCCAGGAAGTGGGTGAGGGGATGCTGGGAAGTGATGGGCATGGTTTTTCAGGCCTGTAATCCCATCAGTCAGGAGTCTTGGGCATAAGAACTTTTAAGTTGAAGGCCATCCTGAGCTCAGATCCCTAACATTTCCCTTTCACTACTGCCACCATTACCATCACCCTGTCCGAGGGATAAAGCAAACAAACAGACAAAAACAATTGCAATCAAGCCCATTTGGGAAAATAAGCTTTCTGATAGGCTGTCTCAGAATAATTCATGAGACAATGGCAATTTTGTTTTTTACACAATAAGCATTTGACAGTAAATATTTATATACACTACCAAATCCTTTTTAAAAACTATATTATTATTATCATTATCATTTTAGCATAATCATCATTATTATCATTTTACACAGGTTCCCACTATGCAATTCTGGCTGATTTGGAAACTACTGGACCAGGTCTGCTTCAATCTTAGTCCTTTCTACCTGCCTTCACCACCCTAGTGCTGGAATTAAGGGCATGTACCACCATGCCCAGCCATCTTTTTTTTCCAGAAAACCAGATACCAGTTTTGAATGTAAAATAGTTTGTTTATAATTCTTTGAATCTTGTCTCAGCCTTTAGGCATGCCTATGATGGGATCTCATTGCCTATGTTAAGTGAAGTGGGAAGACACACTCTACATATACGGGCAGTACTGCTCCACAAGCTGGTAATCAGTACTGCAGAAAAACAAAAAAGGCAATAGTGGGCCCAGGCATGCATCTTTCTCTCTCTGCATCCTGTTGCCTCTTTCTCCCTTTGCATCTTGATACTCTCCTGTTTCCGTGCTTTGTCTACCATGATGGACTATACCCTCACACTGTGATTCAAAATAAACCCTTCCTTCCTTCAAGAAAGCCTTGTCTTGGGTGACACTAGGGTGATGTTATGTTTTGAGTGTAATTTAAAAACTCTTTAACATACTAAGGAGACCTACCGGCTGCCAAGTGTTCACAGGTCTGCTTAGTGAACTTTAACACAGATTCGGTAAGCAGTTATTGAAGATAAAAGCTTATGAATGAGGTGGAGAAAAGCAAATTAACTTAATATTGATCATCTCATAGTCTATAATGTATTGAAAAATCAGTTATACCCCAACTATGTAATTTTATGCCAATTATTTTTTTTAAAAAAAATATCAGTGAATACATTTAATAAAGAAGAGAGTTACTGCCCTGGTGCACAAACAAAATGAGGAGCAAAAAGGTGGCACTCTGTAGGGAAGTTACCCCATTGATGTTGTCCTAAACTGCCATGCTGTCAAACTCCCCTCCAAATATTTATGTTCATCTCTGTAGATCTGTGCCACTCTCAACCTGGCCAGAGAAGCTTCCTATGTAAGAGTGCAGTGGGGAATGGAGAAACCCATAACTGGTCACAGTGCTGGGAATACAACATAGATGGAGCACATATATCAAATCCTACTATGGCCATGATGCTCAGAGCAAAAGGAGGAAGAGGCGGGTGGAATGAATGCACTATCTGGAGAATGGGAAAGAGAGCTGTGAAATGCTGTCCTCTGGGCATGGTGCAGCCGTTCCACACACATAACCTCCCAGGAGCTTTACCCACACAAGATGTTCACATGACCAAGAGAGAGAAAATTTCAAAGTAGAGTTGAGAAAGGCTCTTAGCCACTCTGTTCCTGCTGCCACTTGCTGCTGTGATGAACTGAGCCCTCTGGAACAGTAAGCCCAAATAAGCTCTTACTTCCTTAAATTGCCTTGGCCATGGTGTTTTTTTAACAGCAAAAGAAAAGTAATTAATACAGTTATATTTTAAAATACATGAAATATTTTGATAGATATAAAATTGAGAAGAAAATAGAAGATAAGTCAAGGGCAGAGGAGCTGCGAGGAGGAAATAGGGGTGGCTATGACCAACGTGCACACATGCATAAATTTTTCAGAAAAGGAGACTAACATCTTTGTAGCTGTCGAGTATAAAATTCCATGTGGTGTGTCCTTTTAAAGCTTCCGTAGCTTACCTGAATGTCTATGCCCTCATCTGGAAAATGGAGATTCTGTTGTTGTTGCTGCATATTAGCACGCAATCTGACTTTAGAATGACTGGCACAGCACAGCATTCTAACAGTGCCATTAGCATGGTCTTATAATCACGTCACTGTTTTGCAGTGCTATTTGTAACGGAGAACGTTTAATTGCCAACCATGATTGAACACTGAATTTTCTGTCATCAAGGTTTATGCCAATACCTTCAATCAAGCTAATGAAGATCCAAACAAGCTGGTTGGGGGGAAACAGGCATTATCAGAAATTTTCAAAAGCCTTAAGAAAGTAAGGCACAAAGGGAATGTGTTACCACCGGGGGGTTTGCATGCTGGTGCCATGCTTCTGCTATGCAGGCTGCACTTTTTGAAGCTCCAAAGCCTCCCAAAAAAGCACCATGAAATGGGGGAACGACTGCTAAAGCATGAGTCTGTGGAAGACATTTCAGATCAAAGCATAATATCTTTTATCTTCACTTTCTTTTTTTTAAAAAAAAAAGTTTACTTATTTACTTGTGTGTATATGTGTGGAGGGAGTGCTGGTGTATGTGTCTGTGTACAAACATGGAGGCCAGAAGAGGGCACCAGGTATCCTCCTCTATCACTCTCTACGTATCCCTTTGGGGCTGAATACAGCACTGATGAGTATAACAGAACATCACTAGGAGTCATGTTATCACTAAATTTTTAAGACAAGTATTATTTGGTTTTAAATTATGACCCTGGGCAACCTAGTCTCTGGTTTTCCATCAGCCAAACCGTGTCAGGTATGGGTTCCAAATCATAGAGTGCTCCTTGAGTACAATGAGTTATTTGTTGATGACTCCTACAGGCTGTGTTCCATCATTGTCCTCACAGTTCTTGCAGGCATCACACCATTGTAAGTCAAACAGTTTGTGGTTGGCTTGGAGCTTACACTTCTCTTTTGGTGGTGTACAGAGTACCACTTTCTGTACTAAAGACACCAGAGCATAAAGGTAAAGATTTATGTAGGCACCAGCTTGACTTCTCCATCTTCAAAGAGTTGTGTAGGGGTTTTCAGCAATGGGGCTTTACTGTCAGATTGTGGAGAGACATCTATTGTCTTGGAATCAGCATGGGTTGTTTGGGTACTTCCATGGCATTCCTTTGGGCAACAACTCAATTGGACATAACCCAGTCCTGGTATTGGACACTTCATTGGGTGACAAGAGATGTCAGCATGGTCTCTGGCAGCAGTACAGACCACAAATATCAACATGGTCCTCTTCCATAATTTGGGCCGTCGACACCATTATAGCCCTTGGTAGCAGCACAGGCCAAGGACTTTAACATAGCTTCAGGGGACTGCACAAGCCTCTTACATCAAGATGTCCCCCGGCAACTGCTTGGCCCATGGGCACCAACATGGATTCAGGAAGTGACACAGATCACAGACATTCACATGGCCTTTGGTGGTAACATGGGACACAGATATCAATATGGCTCCCAACTGCAGCAGGACAGGACCTTGGACCCCAACATGGCCCTCAGCAGCAATCCAGGCCACTCACATCAGCATGGCCTTCAAAATCAACCAGATCACGGATACTCCTGCAGTAATGCAGTTGTCCACCTGGGCTCTAGTGGTACCAAGGGTCTCAGATATCCTCATGGCCTCCAGTGGCAGTCCAGAACTTTAATTTCTTTCTTGATCCACTTTTCATTCAATAGAGAGTTGTACAGGTTCCATGAGTTTGTAAGTTTTCTGTTGTTTCTGTTGTTGTTGATATCCAGCTTTAATCCATGGTGTTTTGCTGTAGAAATTCCTATCGCCAGTAGCCCTTAAATTGTCCAACCACTTGGGCGTGGCCTCTTAGAATATATATGCTGATGTAAAGTGTGCTTCTGGCCTCTTTTCTGGCTGCAGGATCTGAGTGCTGTTCACTGTTTCAGTAGGGGACTGTGATCTGTGAGTCTACCCCTAAATAAATAACCCTCTATTATACTCAATTCTGAGCTAGTGTGGGATTTCTTTTAAGCATCCTTCTTCAGTGGATGCAGGGTGTTATTTGAATTTTCTTGTATCTGTGGAGACTTGCTTTGTATCCAAATATGTGGTCAATTTTGGAGAAAGTTGTATGAAATTCAGATAAGAAAATATAGTCCTCTGTCTTTGGGTAAAATATTTTTTTAGTACTTATTAGGTTCATTTGTTTATTATTATTATTATTATTGTTTTTATTGAGCTCTACATTTTTCTCTGATCCCCTCCCTACTTCTCCCCTGCCCTTCAACCCTCTCCCAAGGTCCCCATGCTCCCAGTTTACTCAGGAGGTTCATTTGTTTAAGACATCAGTTAGGTTGTAGTATGACTAATAAAAACTGAGAGACAGATATTGTGGTTTAAGCTGAAAAATCAGAGAAGCAAGGCAGCCAACCACAAGAGAGCTATTATCTCTACAAAATCTTCATACTGAAAAGAGAGTGAGTTTCTATCTCATCCTGCCTTATATTTCTTTCTAATATTGCCATTAAAAGCATGCACCACTACCACCAGGCCTCTATGGCTAACTAGTATGGCTGCTGGGATTAAAGCTGTGAGTCACTACTCCCTGGCCTATATGACTGACTAGTGTGTCTAGCTTTGCACTCTGATCTTCAGGCAAACTTTATTTATTCAAACACAAATAAAATATCACTATATTAGATCTAGCATTTCTCTGTTTGTTTTTGTCCGACTGACCTGTCTATTGGTGAGATGGTGTATTGAAGTCCCCCACTCTCAGTGTGTGTGATTTAACATGTTCTAGTGCTTCTTTTACAAATTCTGGTGCCCTTGTGTTTGCAACATAGATGTTAGAAATTATAATGTCCTCTAGTGAATTTCCCCTTGATAGATTTGTAATGTCCTTCCCTAACTTATCTGATTTGAAGTCTATTTTGTTAGCTATTAAAATAGGTACACCAGCTTGTTTCTGGAAATATCTTATTCCACTGTTGTTTGTGTTTTCATAGATTTCTTTAAGGCTAAGGGACTTGTTTGTCTCTTCCTTGTGGACCTCTATCATATTTATAAAGTCTCTTCTAAGGTCTTTGTTCTTGTGCTTCAGCCATCTTGGAATACTCAGAGCCTGCTCTGGTAGCTTGCTAAGCTCTAATGGAAACATACTGTCCTCGCTTGTTATTGGTAGTGAGTGTTTTTAGACTGGTGTGTACACATCTTTCATTGGGAATATTGTAATTCTAGATGCTGCTATCTGGTTTTGTCTTTGTTGGGTGTATGTTTTCCTTCGTTTCTGTATCCTCTCTGGTTCTTAGGAGTTTGATGGTTGTGTGTTGCATGGTAGGAAATTCTTCTGTGGTCATGATAGTTATGAGCACTACTTCCCTGATAGTAGTCTTAACTTTATTTTCTCTCACTGAATCTAAAATTTGCCATATTGAGTAGGGTGGCTGGGCATTTAATGGCTGGGGTCTGCCTGTATCTACATCCCAGCTCTGATTTTCCAGATATACACTTCTGGGATTCAGATTTGCATCCTAATGTTTGTGCCTTTGTACATTAAGCCATCTCCCAAGCCCCCATATAAATTTTATAATAATTGTTTTTATTGCTTATCAGAAAAACAACTCAAGGCTAAAATTTTAATTGCTGTTAAAGTTTTTAAATTATTCTGTAATTAAAAATAAATTGTACAAAATCTTTTCAAACTATCCTCAGAGATCATTATAAATCTCTGTAAACATAAGTTATGTATGGCTTTATTTTATATTTGATATTATTAGGGATAATTCCAGGATCTTGCGCATATCAAGTGAACATTCTACCACTAAGTTATAGCCCCAGTTTATAGAATATTCTAAATAGATTCAAAGTAATTGAGGAACATAATATATTCATGGATTAGAAGTTCCAGTTTATAAACATGCACATCTAAGTCAGCTTCTATGAGTCTTATCAAAATTCAAGAAACCTGTGAGTGAGAATCTGTATATGTTTGTACATATTTGGCAGAGTGTGATTCTAAGATATACATAGAAGTGGGTGTGTTGATGCATGCCTGTAATCTCAGAACTTGAGAGATAGAGGGATATAATCTGAAGATCAAGGACATACTTGTACATGTTGTGTTTGAAGCCAGCCTGGGCTACATGCAACCCTATCTCAAAAGAAAACAAATCATTGGGGCTGGATAAACAACACAGTAGGTAATGTCACTTACCACCAAGCCTGAAGATCTGAATTCTAATTTGATCACTGGGTCTCACATGGTAGGACAGTTCAGACTCCCATAAGTCTTCTTCTGACCCCCATTGCCTACACAAATACACACAATATACAGATAAATTCAGTTAATTAAAAAGAAACTTGTTTCCTAATTAAGTTTTCATGTCTCAAAAATAATATGTAGAGGAACGGGGTGCAATTCCCCAGTATTGGGGAAAAGTAGACTTTATGAAAATACAGCAAAAATATTTTTTTCTGTATTTTAATATTATATATAATTTATGCATAATACATAATGCTGTTTATCAAAATAAACTACTCTTAGCTTTTGGAGCTAGATATGTTGGCACATCTATAAGCCCAGCATGTAGGAGGACAAAGCAGGCAAACAGAGAATGAGCCCTGTCTGAGATAGGGACCAATCAAGTCTGAAAAAGACAAGCACATTGCGTATCTTTCAGTTTTCCTAAACTTTTTAATAGTTAAGAAGTCAGTCCAAGTGGTCCTGCATCTGCCTCTAATTTTAGCTCTCGAGTGGCAGAAACACGTGGGTCTGTAAAAGTTCCAGGCAGGCCAGCCTGGCATACACAGACAGTTCCAATCCAGGCAGTGTTACATGGTTAGATCCTGCTTCAAGGAGAAGAGGAGAAGGTCACCTGGTCATGTGATTCAGTGACCTGTCTCATGTTTTGCAGAAGCAGACATATATCCCCTCAAAGAACAACAAAGGCCAATTTTATTCCTTAACTAGTGACATTAGAAAGTTATTAAGTAGTGAGCCTAATTTCATGTCATCAGATGGTATGGGCACTGTCCTCTCTATTATCACACAGGGAGCTGGTACCCGAGCTGGCAGAGGAAAAGTCCAGTTGCAGTTGCTCTGCTAAGACACACAGGGACACTCACCTGAGGCTGACAGCTAGTTGAGGAGAAGGGAGAACATTCCTTCATTTGCCATTTGCAGAGAACATGTGTTTTAAGGCACAAAAGGGCGCATAATCAAGACCCTCCCACTCTGTCTCTCCCCTTTGACCTTCTGCTGCCCTTGTCTTACTCAGCTTTAGGAATATGAGACATGCTGTAATTGAGAGCTAGAAACAGGCAGGGACGTTGGAGCCAAATTTGAGCAGTTTGCAGCTCATCCATGTACAGTGTGTGTGTGCTGCTTCTGTGTGATTGATTGATTGATTATTTGTTTGTCTGCTCTGTAGTGTTGGAGATAGAATCCAGGGCCTCACAGGCACTCCCCGACTGTGCTAAAACAAGCCAGAGATGTTTAGCACAAGGCTTGTCATTCGGTAAATATGTGTGCAGAGGGAGTGAACACAGGCAGATGGAATATGTTGAGAAAAAAATCCCCCACAATCTACTCCAGAGTGGGTTTCAAACACAGCCAAGGCTCACAGCCTCAGTAGCGTTTAGTCCTTGAAGCACGATGCTTGTTTACACCTAAGAAGACAACCCTAACTTACAGGGCTTTTCAAGTTAATAGATTTTGGTTAATCCTCGCCAGGTGTCAGTTCTTGATACAGTGTAGATTCTGGACACAGTTACTTAACCTCATTATAATTGAAAGCACGTTGCTAGGGAACTACGTCCATGATTTTCTCTGATCCCAGATCAAGATATTCTGCCAAAAAGCATGCAAGCTAATTTGAGGAGCAGAGCACTAATGCTCTCTCATGAGATCTGTGATATCTTTCACTACACAGCTATAGCTACACGAGCAAAAATCTAACATTTTCCAACAGAAACTGAGCGTTCACAAGCCTGGTCCACTGAGGGATTCTGGACCCCAGTGACAGGGACTGAACCCAGAGTAGAGGCAAGTTCTCTTCTACTACAGAAGATGCCTTGACCTTTCTTAAAGGTGTATTTCATTCCATTTTAAATGTTTATTTATTCTGTGAGAAATTCCCAAATGTATACAGTATATTTTAATCAGATCCACCCCAATTCCCTCCCCAAATCCAACATGTCCCATCTCAACTTTATCCCCTCTTCTTTCTTATAAATAATTCACTGAGTCCAATAAAGGCCGCCCCTATGCACATGTGTATGTGGCCGTGCACTGGAGTATGGGCTACACAATAGTACACAAGTCCCACAAAGAAAAATGCCTCCCTCCCCCACCAACAAGCAACGGCCAATTGATCTTTTCCTCAGGTGTGGTGGGGCCTTAAGAGCGCCTCTCTAATCCATACAGGAATAATTTAACTTTGAGGCAGGTATTGCAGTTTACCATGTTGCTCTTGGCCTCTCAATTCTCCTGCCTCAGGCTCCTGGGCTAGGAATACACCACCACCCCCAAATTCTTAGGGATTTTTGTTTGTTTTTAACAGCATGAGAGAATAAGACAAGTTCTTCCCATGGAAGAGCTCTCTCTCCTTTTTGTTGCTGTTGTTGTTCATTTGTTTTGTTTCTTAAAGCAAGATCTCACTCAGCAGCTCTTGGATTCATGAGCCTTCTGTAACCTCAGCCTCCAGAGTGCTGGATTTCTGGACAAGAATCAGCAAGCTCCACTTCTCTTTCACTTGTTTGATTGACTGAGTGACTGGCTTGGTTTTTAGACAAGATCTTCGGTAAGCTAGGCTGGCCTGGAACTCACTGTACAGCCAAGCATGGCCTCCGACTCTTCATCCTTCTGTCTTCACCTCCAAAGTACAAGGATAACATGTGTGCACTACCATATTCTGCTTTCTTGTTGTTGTTAGGCAAAATTAAAGAAGTATGGAACTGTGTGTGCATATAAAATACAATTCTAACAAAAGAGAGAACTTGTTAAGAGTGAGCGCTGTGGAAAAGAGCAGCTCCAGAGGTGTGACGTGGTGTTAGATCATTAAGTTCATTCAGCACAGGGACAAGAGTCTCCAGGACATGAGGAAGCAGTGTGTTAACAAAGGCAAAAATACATCACCCAAAACAAACATGAGATGAAACTGGCCTGGGTGAACACCCAACACATTAGGAGAAACAAAAACTCCAAGGCAGTCTATGCTACAAGGCAAGACCTGTCTCAAAAACATCTCAAACACACAGAAAAGGGAAAAAAGGAAGAAGGGAAGTAAAGAAGGAAGGGAAGGAGAGAAATAAAAGAAAGAAAAAGAAAGAAAGAAAGAAAGAAAGAAAGAAAGGGAGGGAGGGAGGGAAGGAAGGAAGGAAGGAAGGAAGAAAGAAAGAAAGAAAGAAAGAAAGAAAGAAGAAAAAAATCCTTTGGGTTAGATATTTATTAGACGAGTTATTAACACTATATATAGATGGATAGGTAGCAGCATAGCAAGGGCTCCAAGCAGACTTCAGGCTCATATGGCAGAGTGAGGGTCCCTTCTTGCAGATTTTGCAGGAAAGGGTTTCAGGATAGGATTTACGAGTAGTTCACAGAACAAGCTTGTAATTAGCATTGCTCAGGCTGTCTCTGGTTCCTGTGTGACAATGGGAGGGAAGGAGGTTGTGCACTTCAAGGAAGAAGTTTATAATTTAAGGGTGTATAAGTGGGGAGGAGCAGTCACTTAAATTAGTGTGTATCAATCATAGGAACTATAGCCCTGAGAGCTTGGACTCTGTTATCCCAAGTCCCATGTGTGAAATCAGCTGCGAGGAAGGAGAAGACACGGCTGTAGATGATCGTGACCTAAGCAGCATCTGGACTAGGTTTTAGCAGCAGGGAGGGAAACAGAGAGGAAACACTGATGGAGACGTGGAAGCAGAAGCAGGGGTGGGGAAGAACAAAGGGAAAAAGAGAGAAGATGAAGGGAAGGAAGGATGGAAGAGAAAAACATATGGTGACAGAAGAGGAAATGAAAGATAGATGTATAGAAAGGAGGAGTTTGGAGAAGGGAGAGAGAAAGAGGGATGGCAAAGAGGAAGGGAGAGACAGAAACAGACTGCCCGAACTCATGGGCGCTGTTGTGCATACATTTTCACATGATTGACTCAAGCATCCCTACAACGCTAGTCACTTACTATGCATTTGTTGGCCAGTAATAAAATGATAACACCCTCTGAGAGTGGGTGCCTATAAAGATGGCTGAGACAGCTGTCAAATGGCAGAAGCTACACTGGACACATCAATGCTCTGGAAGAATTCCCGCACGCGGGCTCATTCATCAGCACGTTCTCCCTAATCTTGCTTGAATAAAACACGATGGAGATGTGGTGCACATGGCACAGAAGCCAAACAGATGGGCAGAGCAAGTGTTTCCCATAAAGCCTGAAGGGTGTTCTCGCCCCCTTTCCTCTGATTCTGTTTTTCTCATTAAAATCCAATCTGCAGCACACTCAGGGTTCCCTCCAGATAAGACAATATGAAGAAAGCAACAGTCTGGCTTAGTCTGGAGTGTAAAGGCAGGTGAAGACTCTCTGGTTTCCAAACTCTGTAGCCACTCAGTCTTCAGGACCTAAGGAATCACTGATCAAGTCACTGACTGCTTGACTCTGAAACTCTGCCCTGTAGGCACATTGATAGATGCCAGAAATCTAGCATCAACCTGCACACAATTCTTCCCCGTTGTACTGGAGGGAGGATAATACGGCAATTGAAAAATTAGACCTAAGGGAAAATGACTTCTACTCTGGGAAATTAAAAGCATGCGTAGCTGGCAGCCCTGGCCCTTTCTAGTATAATTGCTCAACTCAGGCTGGCTTTCTAACCGAGATGCGTTTGACTGTAACTCGTGGTTCTCTCTTGCAAAACCAGCCATGCTTTTCATGTACTTCCCAACGCTTTAGAGAGTGCACCATCTTCCAATGATAATTTGACAATGAATACAGACAACCCTAAATGGCTCAAGATCCACATAGTATCTTCAAGGATCGTGGAAAATAAAGCTTCCATGTTTAAAAATATGTATATTTTAAAAGCAATTTGTGTCCATGTAATAAATACTCTTGATTTTTTTTATCCTGAAATATTCTTTTGAAAGTTAATTCCAGGCTTGATTCTGTAGTTTTGTGGGGATGCTGCCATGTTTGTCCCTGAAGGGATGTATGACTAAAGCCAAGGGGCGTTCTCACTGGCATTCTGTTGACTGGAAGAGAGAGAGGTCACTGTGGTAGTTTGAACAAATTGGCTGCCATAATCTTATAGGGAGTGGCACTATTGAGAGCTGTAGCCCTGTTGGATTAGGTGTGTCGTGGTGGGAGTGGGTTTTGAGGTCTCTTATGTTCAAGATATCACCCAATGTCTCAGTTCACTTCCTGATGCTTTCTGATCAAGATGTAGCCAACACCATGTCTACTGCACACAGTCATGCTCCCAACCATGACGATAATGGGCTGAAGTTCTGTCCCATAAGCTGCCTTCTCACTTTAATGTCTTTCTATAAAAGAGTTGCACAGTCATGGTGTCTCTTTACAACAATGGAATCCCTGACTGTCTGTAGCATTTTGCTGCAGAGACAGGATTCCTGCTTAGTAGTGTTGGTGAGTGGGTGATTTGCAAATGTTGTCCATGAGGAGTAGTTTGCCTCGCAATAGGGAACAGTAAGCACAGTGACTTTGTAGCAGGTCCTCAGCCTATAAAAGAAAATGGTATGGTTTGAGGAGAAATAAAACACCAAAGCTTCAGATTTTGAAGGCTTCATTCCCAGATTAACAGCTCTTTAGAGAGATTCTAAAACATTTTGGATGGGAGCCCACCTAGAGGTAGGTCACTGGGGGCAGTTGGCCTTGGTGGCTCTATCTTATTCCAGCCCTTCTCGGTCTAACTCTTTCCTTCCTGCTACCTTGAGGTCAAAGACTTGCTCACACAGACATGTTGCTCTGCTAAGATGACCATAATCACAATCACCAGAGCCAAGGACCCCAGACTGAAATGTCTGAAATACTTCTTTAGGTATTCTGTCAGGTATTTAGTCACAAGGATTAGACTGTCTGAATGGTGTAGAAGGGGGTTGATCTATTCATCATTTTTTTTACATATTAGCTTATTTTTATTTTATATCTATGAGTGGTTCAGCTGTGCATATGTATATTTACCACATGTATGCCTAATACCTGCAGAGGCCGGAAGATGGCACAAAATCCCCTAGAACAAGAATTAAAGGTGGCCGTGGACTGCCATGTGGGTGATGGGAACCAAGCTCGGTTCCTTCGTAAGAGCAGCAAGTGTTTTTGACTTCTGTGTCATCTCTCCAGTCCCCCCTTTTCCCTTTTGAGGATTGTACACTTATAAGTTATATGCTTATTTGGTACGGTTTGCACTTCTTCCCTATAAAAGGAAGCATAAAATACATTGTATTCTCAAACCTGTCAGTCCTATGCATAGTAAATAAACCTTGTTTGATGGGCTTTAATTTGAATGGTGGTTTTCATTCTCATTCAGTGAGATCAACAGCAGATCGCCATAAGTTCAAAGCCAGTTTGTCAGCAGAGTGAGATTCAGACCAGCCAGTGTTACACAGCGAGAGCCTAGCTGAGAAAAAAAAATTAAAGAACTTCAAAACTTCAGCCCAGTAAAGTGAATGTTTAATAATCCATGAAGCAAACCATTACCATTATATGAAATGAAGGTTTGGGCATTGCAAAAAGACATTTTGATGTATAAAGCAATGCTGTTGACAAAGTTGCATTATTCAAAGAGTATGTATCTGTAGAGTGAACCAATTATTTTAATCATACTCTTGAAAAAGTTTGAATTCAATTAAAAGTGACTTCTACCAGATGTCATTTTAACATTCTAATTATGATCAAAATGACTTGACACTTGTCATAGAGTATTTGGACTGTGGTTTGTCCTTTGGAAACAACATGAGCTTGTAGCAACCAAATTAAAAATTTCAACAAATATTAAAATTCAAACTATATGAAGCCTCGGGCTCATAGGACATGCATAACAAAAATAATAGCATTGTTTTTTAAGAAAACATGTTTTCCTTTTATATATCTTTATACAAAAGAGTGGTTTTAATAAATTTATACAAAATAATGGTTTAAATAAGCAGAGATGAATCAAAACCACAAAATATAGTCTCTCGGTCTATATAGTAAGTTCATATGGATTGCCCTAGTTAGAGCTACTATTGCTGTGTCAAAACACTACAACCAAGGCAACTGGGAAGGAAAGGGTTTATTTGACTTACACTTCCATATAAATGTCCACCAAATGAAGGAAGCCAGTACACAAACTCAAACAGGATGGAATCTAGAGACGGGAGCTGATACAGACACCATGGAGGAGTGATGCTTACTGGTTTGCTCCCATGGTCTTCTCAACCTGCTTTCTTTTATTTCATTTTTTTGTTTTTGTTTTGTTTTGTTTTCTGAAACAGAGTTTCTCTGTGTAGCTTTGGTACCTGTCCTGGAACTTGCTCTTGTAGACCAGGCTGGCCTCGAACTCACAGAGATCTGCCTGCCTCTGCCTCCAGAGTATTGGAATTAAAGACCTGCTCCACCACTGCCCATCAGCCTGCTTTCTTATAGAACCCAGGACCAGGAGCACAGGGATGGCACCACCCCCAATGGAAAGAGCCACCCACCCACATCAGTTACTAATTATAAGAGGTCCTACAGGCCAAACACGCCTTTAATCCCAGCACTTGGGAGGCAGAGGCAGGCGGATCTCTGTGAGTTCGAGACCAACCTGGTCTACAAGAGCTAGTTCCAGGACAGGCTCCAAAACCACAGAGAAACCCTGTCTCGAAAAACAAAAACAAAAACAAAAAAAAAGAGAATTATTTTTTCGATCGAGGCTTTCTCCTCTCCGAAGAGTCTGCTTGTGTCAAGTTGACCCACAACTAGGTAGCATTTGGATTAGTGCAGCTAGACTCGCAGATGTCATCAGCTTCATTCCAGTAGAAGCTTCTAAAGGACATGGGAACTCCTCAGGCCACTGGTGTCAGTGTGGGCTGTCTCTTGGTGTACCTTGGCTAAATCTATTTAGGGACCAGTCTGGGATTCATCACCAGCACTGTTCATGAAAATTTTATTGGCTGCTGCTTTCTCTGCCTAGTGTTGCCTTGTCTCTTTTCATGTGTTAAGTTAGAAAACCCTATAGGTATGTTTAGCCTACCCTACTATTCCATCCAGATGGAATAGGAATAGTACATTGCTTGTCCAGCGGAGTATCCTGCAAGAACTGATGTTCCCATATCACTTTGTTGCTTCCAGGAGACCTACTCAAGATTCTGCTGAGGTGGGATGACTTTTAGTGATATTTGGAGTTACACGATGTAACAGAAAGTCAAAGCATGTTGTTGAAGCCCCAGTTAGAACTACAGCAGCTTTCAGCAAGCCTTGGAGGCAAAAAAGACGACTCACACCTCTTTCCTAGAACTGGGTGCAAGTCCATCACCTACAGAAGCAGAAAATGCATAGGTCAAACAGCAAAGACGTACACTGAAGTCAGATGGTGGTGGTTCAAGCCTTTAATCCCAGCACTCAGGAGGCTAAGACAGGTGAATCTCTGTGAGCTCTAGCGAGCCTGATAGCAAGTACATAGCAAGTCAAGGACAGCCAGAGATACACAGAGAAAGCCTATCTTGAAAACAAAAACAAAAACAAAAAATACACACTGAAAATGTCTGAGAAATGAGATTCTATTGCCCCAAGAAGATTTAAAAACAAATTATTAAGAAACCTCATGACTCATGACAGCACAAAGTGCAGAGATTAACTGTGCTAGTTCTTTGTGCCTTTGGGGAAAAGTACTACAGAGTCAACAACAATTAATAAGGGTCTATTTGCCCTATCTCTATAAAAAGCTAGAATATGAAACAAGCCTCCACCTCCCTGTAATGTAATGCAAACATGTAGTTGCTGTCTGGAAGATATTGACAACTCAGAATCCCTCATGCTACCCCATCAAACATAAATATCATCTAATGTCTTGTGACACCATTTGGCTGCATCAAGGCCTACTCCACCAAAACTGAATTCAGAAAAAAAAAAACCCTACATTCTTTAAAGCTATAATGTGCTCAATAATCACCTCACACAACTGTTCTTTTGATCTACTTCACCACTGGATCCCCTCTTGAAACTGGTCTTTTCTACTTTCTGTTTGCATACAATCAATGTATAACTGTCAGTATGTTTACTCTACAGTCCAGGAGATCTCGGTCCTCAACGCAAAGGCTAAGATGGTAAAAGCAGCTGGGTTATAATAGACTGCAATAGTCATTGCTATTGTAACAGCAGCACAAAGAGAGCCTGTGCCTAGAATTATATTTCCGAATTTAACCCACATTCTGTTCTACTTTTCAAAGGTTTTCCAACACCACAGATCTCAGATACTCAGGGATAAAGAGGTCCTGTTATTTTCCATGGTAATCTTGGGATCAGGCTTAACAATCTGCTGTATGCTTTATTATTTATGTGCTTTTGATGTCTCAGGAGTAAGATCCTCCCTTCCAGATCCCTAGTGATGGAGAATACTTTGACCTGTAAGGATAGCCCTTCCAAGATCAGATAGGCCAAGACTTTTGTTGCCTGGATAGTCAGGGTCTGGGCTCATGTTCACCAGCAGGAAATGGACCTTCATCCTTCTTAAAAACCTTAATATTAAGAGATCAACATCTCAGTGGGGGAGATTCAGACAGGATGGAAGGACAGAAACTTATGGGGATGTAGGAAAAGGGAGGAGCCTCTCACAACAGTGTCCAATCAAACCCTCTCTGAGAAATTTTAGTCCAATGAACACTCACTGCAGAGGCTGTGTACACAGACAGTCCTCCTTTTACGGAGATATTTCAAATAAGAACATTGAAATAGCTCAGTGTGTTGGTACATGCCTTTAATCCCAGAATTTAGGAGGCAAAGACAGGCAGATCTCTGTGAGTTCAAAGCCAGCTTTGTTTACAAGAAGTAGTAGCAAGTTCTAGGCCAGCCAAGGATACATGATGAGACCTTGATTCAAAACAAATTAAAATGGAGATCAGAGAGATGACTCAGTGGATAGAATTGCTTGCCACACAAGCATGAAGCCTTGAGTTTGAATTTCCAGAACCCATAGAAGAGCAGATGTGATATGATCATCTACAGGGCACCACACAGTTGCGCCTATACTTGCTCCTTTCTGCTGAATCACCCAGCTTCTTTGGACTGGACAGCTAGCTCCCCTGTCACACTCCCTTTGTGAGTCCTAGTGCTTTTCCACCCTGCATTTGAAATAGAGTCTCCTCTTTGTTACCCTGGCTTCTCTCATTCGCTACATCAAATGGGTGTAGTATCTCATCTGCCTTCTAATCTGCTTCTCATATCATCCCTACAGCTTAGATTTTATTCATGACATTTATTGTGAAAAAAGAGATGTACTTTGAATTACCAAAGTTTTGAGTATGGGGCTAGGGAGAGTACTTGTTGCTCTTACAGCAGTCCTCTGTAGCTCCCATCTGCAGAGGACAAGGTCATCCCCTGAACTGGATATACACATGCATACATATACACCCAAATGAATGAAAATACATATCTTTAAAAACTTTCTAAATATATCTGCATTTTTTTAAACCAAGGACTTCTTCCTAAACATTCAAATTTGCTGCCATGGCCAGGAGATGGCTCTATGAAAGTGAAATGATAGTATGCTTTTAATTAGCAGTCAATAATTTGTATTTCCCCAAATGCAGAAGCAGATATATGGCATTATGGACAGCATGCATGCTTTGTGGCTTTCTATGACTTGAATATCTGCAGTGTTCCCAAACCGAAAGCTTTCCTTTGCGGTGTCTCCTGAAAGCATGCTCGTATTCCTTTTTTCTCCTCATAAATGTGATCTTTTAGTTTAAAGGTCTAATGCCTTTACCCTTTATTAAACACCAAAACACCCTTTACAGAATGCTGAATTTGAACCTAATTATGCTTTTTAGTAATTCCTATTTCCTATGAACCCATTCCATTTAAATATTCTTACCGCTCTAATCACTTTCTACCAAAACAAAAGAAACAATAAGTACCTTAAACAACAGCAGTAAAAACCCAGCTAGGGCTGTGTTCCTTAGACCTGAGAAGGTGATGCATTCCTGCAGTCTCAGTCCTCAGAATGCTGGGGCAGGAGGCTCACAAGTTAGAGGCCAGCATTTTAAATGCTCCACTATTCCCCCACATTGATTGCTTCTAGTGTTAGCTTACTCTTTATCTTTGGAATCCCTCACTTATTTCTTACATTTGCTTAAAACACCATTCTCTGTAAGACTGTGTTACTGAAGTAACTTTCTACCGTAATTACAAGCTGCATCCGGTATGCTAAAATCATTCTACAGCCCTGCTGTCTGATGCTACCTTTCTGACCTCAACATGATCTCCTCATTGAATCAATTATGAACTGTCTCATGTGGCTTTATAGAGCTGGAATGAATAATGGCCACCCTCTTTTTTCTCTTGTATTCTCTTTGGGTTTTAGCTTTCTTCTCTGACCTATCAAGCAAGAGTAGATCTTCATAAGCACAGGCCATGTTAAGTCTCATTTCTTTAACCATCACTTAGCAATTCACCTCTTTGTGAAGAATCAGGTCAAGCTGTGCCTCCCTCAAGCCCTCTGTAGTCATTATAAACAATGTGACCCTTTTAGACCCTTAAACTTCATTTACATATTAGTTCACATAATTATTAGCTAAATTGTTCTTTCATTACAACTTTAACATTGACTTGTCTTTTCATCCCATTTGTAAGCTCTCAGATACAAGCTTCTTTCTTAACAGATAAGCATGCAGTGGAAACATAAACTTTCTTTGTAACACCAACAAATTTAAAATAGTCTAACCAAAAAGTTCATGACTACAATATCAGAGCAACCGTATAGACAGGAGTCTGGAGGAATGTCTATCAAAGAAAGCTAGAGACAAAAGAATGTGCTGCTGTTGTAGGAGCTTCCTTATTTTACAAAGTTACAATTCCAGATTAATCCATGAATGCAAAATACCTGCCACTTCCCCCTCTCTTGGCAAATACTTTCTAGTTTATTTAGAAAATAAATGCAAGAATGACAAATATTTTAGAAAAATATATTACTGATAAACATATAACAGCAAATAATCAAGAATTTTGTAAGCATTTAATAACTAAAAGAGTATATTGTTCCTTTAATGCCAGCACTTGGGAGGCAGAGGCAGGCGGATCTCTGTGAGTTCGAGACCAGCCTGGTCTACAAGAGCTAGTTCCAGGACAGACTCCAAAACCACAGAGAAACTCTTGTCTCAAAAAACCAAAAAAAAAAAAAAAAAGAAAAAAAAAGAGTATATTGTTGCTAGGAGAAATGGCACACACCATTATCCCAGCATTCTGGAGGCACAGGCGGGTGGATCTCTGAGTTTAAGGCCAGCCTGGTCTAAGAAGCTAGTTTCAGGACAGTCAGGGCTACACATAGAAACCCTTATCAAAATCCAAAAATAAACAAATAAAAAGTCTTTCTTAAGAAAAAAAAAGATCTTCAGATCTCCAACTCTTTTCAGCTATCTTGACTGCAACATACTCCATTCTCTTGGTCTCGTTCCCCTCCCTGCCAGCAGCTTTCCTTGGCAGGTATCTCTACCACCTTGGGGGCTCCAAGGCAATCCAGGCATCCCTTTCATAGCTTCACACAATGGCCTCTCTAGGGCTCCATGCAGAAACACCCCTGACATGTGCCTGCTCTCAGTGACTTTCCTTAATCAGAGCGGGAGATTCCATAACCCTTTTATTGTATCCTAGACTCTAAAGCCGAAACCATGTGGCCCAAGCTGCCAAGTTTTGCTGCTTACTGGAGCTGGTGTTAAGTCCAAGTCATGAAACCCACAATCGACCACCAGGAGCTAGAATATGACGCAAATACAACAGAGTCTTTATGGAAGCAGGTCCGGACCAGGGTAGCAACTCAGCACTTGGTAGACTGAAAGTGGCCCTAAGCAGTCATAGGGTTTATAAAGGAAAAAGCTATATGTAGGGGGTCACAAGTCTTGGCATTACTCAGAAGATATTGGAGTGGTTACCATTTAACCTGATTGGTTAAGACAAGCAGTGAAGCACAGAGTTGAAGGGTAGAGTGGCTAAAAATACATCAGGCATGGTTAGTAGCTGTCATCAGTCAAACCCAAGGTGGAGTTCAATCCATTCCAGGAACTTGGGATCATGGAGAGGGCATAAGAGGGGTGGTGTTAGTTTAATTTGTATTTGACCAACACACTAGAGTAAGGTGGTGTATCGCTACAAAGCCATGCGTGAACATGAGTCTCAGCAAGCAACGTTTTCTCTCCCTCCCCTTCTCTCTGTTCTCCCTGTCCCTCTATTGTCTCCTTTATGTTCATCAATGTTTACTTCTCTCCCCCTCCATCATTTGTCTTTCCTCACAAACATCTTTCTTCTCTCTCATGCTTCTCTTCTTATTTGAGACAGGGTACGGGCTGGCTTCAGTCTCCTACTGGCCATGTAGCCTTAAATTGCCTACACTTTCCAAATTCTGAGATTATGGTATTCAAGGCCTGTGCTACCATACCTGGTTTGGAATTTTTTCTTTTTTTTTCCTTTCTTTTCTTTTCTTTTACCCTTTTCTTTTCTTTTGCTTTCTCTTCAATATTTTGAGACATGGCGTCTCTGTGTAGCCCTGACTGTTCTGGTACTCACTCTGTGCTGCAGAATAGGTGGGCCTCAAACTATCTGAGATCTGCTTACCACTGTCTCCCAAAAAGGTATGTGCCACCATGCCAGGCTTAACTGAAAACAGGTCTAAGATCCAAGGCTGATTCCTTTGTGACAATAGTGACAATGACAGTTTGATTCTGGATACTTGCAAATGTGTGCAATTCCTTTAAAAAACTATTTAAGAAAACTGAAAAAAAATGTAGCTTCCCCTATTGTACAGCACATTTAACAACATGTAAACCATTTCATTCCATTAGCAGAGACATTTTCATCCAGTATTTAAGGTCTATCATGCATTAATATATCCTTCACCACAGACCACAGTGATCTCTTGTCTATGTCTAATTTCAACCAGATTTTACTCAAAAATTGTGGTATTGGCTTAATTATTGCAGGTATGGCCACTGAACCAAATTTTAAAATGCTGTCTTCTACATCCTTATATGTCACAGAATGAAGAATTTTAAAAGATAATATTTGAATTACTTTTCGGTAATAATTTATATGAATCTGTTATTAACATAAAAACTACAGCCCTCATCTTTAAAAAAGATCAGAGATAGTATATTCTGGAGAGATTTTGAGTGACCATGACTGTGAACACAAATTTAGTTTACTACCCCAACTCTGTGTTTCAACATGGAAGCCATTTCTTAGTTTTACAGGACAAAAAATGTCACAAATCAAGGGAAGTTTAAAACTCATTGCTAGGTACAGTAGAGAGTTCACTGCAACAAGATGTGGGATGCTTTTCTATAGGCCCAAGATGCTATGTGATGAGAGTCTCAGCGGTCAGGTTGGTGGGAGCTATTGCTATGTTAATAGATTTCAAAGGTTTGCACTTACTAGTCACAGATGTTAGTTCTAACAAAGAGATGGGCAAGGAATGGCTATTCAGGGGCTAAAGCTAGCCCAAGATAAGGCAGTCTCTGAACCTGTAACATCCCAATCTCTCCACATTACTGCAGACACAGTTTCTTCCCAGGAAGAAACCTTTTTTTTTTTTTTTTTTAGGGGAGAGAGGGCAGAGATCCACCTGCCTCTGCCTCCCAAGTGCTGGGATTAAAGATGTGCCACCACCACCCAGTGAGAAAGTATTCTTATAAAAATAAAATAACAAGATCTTGGGGCAGTGAGATGGCCCAGTGACTAAAAGTGCTTGCTACCTAGTCTGATGAACTCAGTTTGATCATGAGGACCCTTGTGGTGAAAGGAGAAGCCCCTCACAAATTGTCCTCTACCTTCCATATGAACACTATGGCATGTGTGCACATGCACACACATACACACAAACACACACAGCAAATAATATAATGAAAATAAAGAACATCTTATAAAAAGTTCATTTTTATCTTTAAAAAATAACTAATTTCCTCATTACATCTTTTCCAAGTTCACTACTGATCACAAACCTGTCCAGCCATACTTCTTAGAAAAGATAACCAATATCCTAACCCCGAAGAAAGAGCAGTTGGCAGAAGAGAAGCCCTGAATGAGCCCCAAACTTAGTAAGCAACAATGTCCAAAAGCAGCATCCTTCAGAGAAGGCTGGCTACAGATCCCTAAGTCTGTATTTCTGCTTACACTTGCTGCCAGCAGCTACCTGAACTTTGGCAGGCTTTTGGCACCTCTCAGCTTCCATTTCTTTCATGTATAAAATTAGGAGATAAAAATAGAACCCCTAGGTTTATAGCACCATAATTTTATTCTAGCGTAATATCATCATTGTCATTTAGAGCAATCCTTGAGGATATATGTGTATGATTTCTAATCTCATATACACTTTTCAAAGCTCAGAATATTTTTATGTAAAACACTACTGATAGGTTTATCTGCTGGATCAGTTATTCTCTTGCAAATATACTGACTCAGAGAGCAACATGATGTTATTGTTTTGCTCTGTGAAGAGATTGCTTGAGGGTCTGCAGTCCTAAATGATTTAGTTTGCTCCTCCAGCAAACACTACTTAAATGTAATATTTCAAGCTTTGTCTGTTGATGTAGTAGGGATGTAGGAAAATATGATCAAAATGAACCAAAGCCACGTTGCAGAAGGAAGTTGTTGGGGAAGCTAGGTGGGGGGAGAGTGAGGTAAGGGAGGGGAAAGTAGAGGGAGGGTGAGTGGAGGTTCTTATTTATTTATTTATTTATTAAAGATTTCTGTCTCTTCCCTGCCACCGCCTCCCATTTCCCTCCCCCTCCCCCGATTAAAACCCCCTCCCTCATCAGCTTAAAGAGCAATCAGGGTTCCCTGCCCTGTGGGAAGTCCAAGGACCACCCACTTCCATCTAGGTCTAGTAAGGTGAGCATCCAAACTGCCTAGGCTCCCAGTACGTGCAGTAGGATCAAAAACCCATTGCCATTGTTCTTAGGTTCTCAGTAGTCCTCATTGTCCGCTATGTTCAGCGAGTCCGGTTTTATCCCAGGCTTTTTCAGACCCAGGCCAGCTGGCCTTGGTGAGTTCCTGATATAACATCTCCATTGTGTCACTCATGAGTGGAGGTTCTTGCTTGCCTTTCAGAAATACTGAAATGAAGATACATTGATTCTGTGTATCTACTTTCCACATAAAATACCATAAAATTCATTAAAAATGAGGAAATCAGTACTCTAGCACCATAAAACAAACAAACCCTACTACTAAAAAACACACAAACCCTACTACTAAAAAAGTGACCAGAGTTAACAACCACTGGTCATTAATATCACTTAATATCAATGGGCTCAACTCACCTATAAAAAGGCACAGGCTAAGAGATTGGATATGAAAACAGGATCCAACATTCTGCTGTCTACAAGAAACACACCTCAACCACAAAGACAGGCACCTACTCAGAGTAAAGGGCTGGGAAAAGGCTTATCAAGCAAATGGACCTAAGAAACAAGCAGGTGTGGCCATACTAATTTCTAACAAAGTTGACTTCAAACTCAAATCAATCAGAAGAGATGGAGAGGGACATTTTATACTCATAACAGGAACAATTCATCAGGAAGAAGTCTCAATCCTGAATATCTATGCCCCTAATATAAAAGCACCCACGTACGTAAAAGAAACATTACTAAAACTCAAGGCAGCCATCAAACAGCACACACTAATAGTAGGAGACTTCAACACTCCTCTCTCACCAATGGACAGGTCAATCAGACAGAAACCTAACAGAGAAATTAGAGAATTAATGGAGGTAATGAAGCAAATGGACTTAACAGACATCTATAGATTATTCCACCCAAAGAGGAAAGAATATACCTTCTTCTCTGCAGCTCATGGAACCTTCTCGAAAATTGACCACATACTCGGTAACAAAGCCAACTTACACAGTTACAAAAAAATATTAGTAACCACCTGTGTCTTATCAGATCACCATGGATTAAAGTTAGAATTCAACAACAATGCTACCCCCAGAAAGCCTACAAACTCATGGAAACTGAACAGTCAACTACTGAACCATACCTGGATTAAAGAAGAAATAAAGAAAGAAATTAAAGTCTTCCTTGAATTCAATGAAAATAAAGAAACAACATACTCGAACTTATGGGACACTATGAAAGCAGTCCTGAGAGGAAAGTTCATAGCACTAAGTGCCCACCTAAAGAAAACAGAGAAAGCACATATTGGAGACTTAACAGCCCACTTGAAAGCGCTAGAAAAAAAAGAAGCAGACTCACCTAGGAGGAGTAGAAGACTGGAAATAATCAAACTGAGGGCTGAAATCAACAAAATAGAAACACAGAAAACAATCCAAAGAATCAATGAAAAAAAAGCTGGTTCCTGGAGAAAATCAACAAGATTGATAAACCCCTATCCAAACTAATCAAACGACAGAGAGAGAAGACGCAAATTAATAAGATCAGAAATGAAAAGGGGGACATAACCACAGACACAGAGGAAATTCAGAGAGTCATTAGATCTTACTACAAAAGCCTGTATGCCACAAAACTGGAAAATGTAAAAGAAATGGACACTTTTTTAGATAAATACCATTTACCAAAACTAAACCAGGAACAGGTGAACAATCTAAACAGACCTGTCAGTCGCGAAGAATTAGAAGCTGTTATCAAAAACCTCCCTACCAAAAAAAGCCCAGGACCAGATGGTTTCAATGCAGAATTCTACCAGAACTTCCAAGAAGACCTAATACCTATACTCCTTAATGTATTCCACAATATAGAAACAGAAGGCTCATTACCAAATTCCTTTTATGAAGCCACAATTACTCTGATACCAAAACCACTGAAAGACTCAACCAGGAAAGAGAACTACAGGCCAATCTCACTCATGAATATCGACGCAAAAATCCTCAACAAAATACTGGCAAATCGAATCCAAGAACACATCCGAAAAATTATCCATTATGATCAAGTAGGCTTCATTCCTGAGATGCAGGGCTGGTTCAACATACGAAAATCTATCAATGTAATCCAGCATATAAATAAACTGAAAGAAAAAAACCATATGATCATTTCATTAGATGCTGAAAAAGCATTTGACAAAATTCAACATCCATTTATGTTAAAAGTCTTGGAGAGATTAGGGATACAAGGGTCATACCTAAATATAATAAAAGCTATATACAGCAAGCCGACAGCTAACATCAAATTAAACGGAGAGAAACTCAAAGCCATCCCACTTAACTCAGGAACACGACAAGGCTGTCCACTCTCGCCATACCTCTTCAATATAGTGCTTGAAGTTCTAGCAATAGCAATAAGACAACATAATGGGATCAAGGGGATTCGAATTGGAAAGGAAGAAGTTAAACTTTCGTTATTTGCAGATGATATGATAGTGTACATAAGCGACCCCCAAAACTCCACCAAAGAACTTATACAGCTGATAAACACCTTTAGTAATGTGGCAGGATACAAGATCAACTACAAAAAATCAGTCGCCCTCTTATACACAAAGGATATGGAAGCAGAGAAGGAAATCAGAGAAGCTTCACCATTCACGATAGCCACAAATAGCATAAAATATCTTGGGGTAAATCTAACCAAGGAAGTGAAAGATCTATTTGACAAGAACTTTAAGGCATTGAAGAAAGAAATTGATGAGGATACCAAAAAATGGATGGACCTCCCTTGCTCTTGGATTGGGAGGATCAACATAGTAAAAATGGCAATTCTACCAAAGGCAATTTATAGATTCAATGCAATCCCCATCAAGATCCCATCAAAATTCTTCACAGATCTGGAGAAGACAATAATCAACTTTATATGGAAAAACAAAAAACCCAGGATAGCCAAAACAATCCTATACAATAAAGGATCTTCTGGAGGCATTACCATCCCTGACTTCAAACTCTATTACAGAGCTACAGTAATGAAAACAGTGTGGTACTGGCATAAAAACAGAGAAGTCGACCAATGGAATCGTATAGAAGACCCGGATTTTATCCCACAAACCTATGAACACCTCATTTTCGATAAAGGAGCTAAAAGTATACAATGGAAGAAAGAAAGCATCTTCAACAAATGGTGCTGGCACAACTGGATGTCAACCTGTAGAAGAATGAAAATAGACCCATATCTATCACCGTGCACAAAACTCAAGTCCAAATGGATTAAAGACCTCAATATCAGCCCGAACACACTGAACCTGATAGAAGAGAAAGTGGGAAATACCCTACAACAGATGGGCACAGGAGATCGCTTCCTATGTATAACCCCAGAAGCACAGACATTAAGGGCAACATTGAATAAATGGGACCTACTTAAACTGAGAAGCTTCTGTAAAGCAAAGGACATTGTCACTAAGACACAAAGGCAACCTACTGACTGGGAGAAGATCTTCACCAACCCCGCAACAGACAAAGGTCTGATCTCCAAAATATATAGAGAACTCAAGAAACTAGACTTTAAAATGCTAATTAACCCAATTAAAAAATGGGGCACTGAACTGAGCAGAGAATTCTCAACAGAAGAAGTTCAAATGGCCAAAAGACACTTAAGGTCATGCTCAACTTCCTTAGCAATCAGGGAAATGCAAATCAAAACAACTTTGAGATATCATCTTACACCTGTCAGAATGGCTAAAGTCAAAAACACCAAGGATAACCTTTGCTGGAGAGGCTGTGGAGGAACGGGTACCCTCATCCATTGCTGGTGGGAATGCAATCTTGTGCAACCACTGTGGAAGTCAGTGTTTCGGTTTCTCAGGAAATTCGGGATCAACTTACCCCTGGACCCAGCAATACCACTCTTGGGAATATACCCAAGAGATGCTCTATCATATGACAAAAGCATTTGTTCAACTATGTTCATAGCAGCATTATTTGTAATAGCCAGAACCTGGAAACAACCTAGATGCCCTTCAATGGAAGAATGGATGAAGAAAGTATGGAATATATACACGCTAGAGTACTACGCTGCGGTAAAAAACAATGACTTCTCGAATTTTGCATGCAAATGGATGGAAATAGAAAACACTATCCTGAGTGAGGTGTCCCAGACCCAAAAAGATGAATATGGGATGTACTCACTCATAATTGGTTTCTAGCCATAAATAAGGGTCACGGAGTCTACAATAGCTGAACCTAAAGAAGCTAAGTAAGAAGGTGAACCCAAGGAAAAACATATGGTTATCCTCTTGGCTAAGGGAAGTAGACCAAATTGCCGGGGAGAAAATGGGACCTTGGGGGTGGGGTGGGATGGGGGTAAGGGGAGATGGGGAGAGAAAAGGTAGAAGGGAAGGAGGGGGGACCTGGAGAAACAGGAGAATTGGGATAAAGGAAAGGTGGATAGGGGAGCACGGAACCACAATTCTTAGTTAAGGGAGCCACTTTAGGGTGGGCAAGAGATTTGACCCTAGAGGGGCTCCCAAGTGCCCAAGATGAGGTTCCCAGTTAGTTCCTTGGGCAGCTGAGGATTGGGAACCTGAAATGACCCTATCCTAGAGCAATACTGACGAATATCTTGCATATCATCATAGAATCTTCATCTGGTGATGGATAGAGATAGAGACAGAGACCCACACAGGAGCACTGGACTGAGCTCCCAAGGTCCCAATGAGGAGCAGAAGGAGGGAGAACATGAGCAAAGAAGTCGGGACCACGAGGCGTGCACCCACCCACTGAGACAGTGGAGCTGATCTACGGGGAGCTCACCAAGGCCAGCTGGACTGTGACCGAAAAAGCATGGGATAAAACCGGACTCTCTGAACATGGCGAACAATGAGGGCTGATGAGACACCAAGGACAATGGCACGGGGTTTTGATCCTACTTAATGTGCTGGCTTTGTGGGAGCCTAGCCAGTTTGGATGTTCACCTTCCTAGATATGGACGGAGGGGGGAGGACTTAGGACTTACCACAGGGCAGGGAACCCGGACTGCTCTGTGGACTGGAAAGGGAGGGGGAGAGGAGTAGGGGGAGGGGGGGAAGGGTGGGAGGAGGGGGAGGGAAATGGGAGGCTGGGAGGAGGTGGAAACTTGTTTTTTTGTTTATGTTTTTTTTCTTCTTTCCTCAATAAAAAAAATACCATAAAATTCATTAAAAATGAGGAAATCAGTACTCTAGCACCATAAAAGCCTAAAGAAAGAGCATTTTCTAATTAGCTGTCAGAAAAATATATATTAATTACCAAAAGACAGAACAGCACTTTTCCTAGCTAGCCCCTCTTCTTTCCTTTGTTGTTTGGTAGTGAGGTATTGCTCTGTGACATCAGCTGGCTGCAGAATTTAAATCCTCCTGCCCCTACCTCCCAAGTAGAGAATGTATGGTATGCATACTCCCATGATAGATTTATACAGAGGCTTAAACCCAGGGCTTTGCATGTGTTGCTCAAGTTATTCTACCAACTGAGCCACATCCCCAGTGTTCTCATATCATCTTTAAGTAGACAGTGTCTTATCAAACAGCTTTCCAGGATTAACTTGTCTAGGCCCACTGTTCACCAGGTAGTAGTTTAGACATGTAGTAGTACGAGCGGCGGGCTGCGTCCCCGGCACCCGGCTGCCCCCACGGCTAGCTTTATGCCCCGAAATAATTACACGGAAACTGTATTCATTTAAACACTGCTTGGCCCTTTAGCTCTAGCCCTTACTGGCTAATTCTGATATCCCGATCAACCCATCTCTAATAATCTGTGGGTACTGGTCTTACCGGGAATATTCTAGCCTACGTCCATCCTGGGTCGGAGCTTCATCGTGCATCTGCCCAGGAGCCGGGAGTATGGCGTCTCTCTGAGGCATCTGCCCCCCCGAGAGGAGAGCTGTCGAGTCTCTGAGCTCACTTCCTCTTCCTCCCAGCATTCTGTTCTGTTTACTCCACCCACCTATGTTCCAAGCTATGAGCCCAAGCAGTTTGTTTATTACTTAGCCAATAAAATCAACAGATGATATATGACACTCCCACATCACAGACACCACCAACCAATACAAGACAGGTAGATGGGTTTCGGTTCCTAGGTTACTATAGCTATAAAACTTGACTAGATCTATGTCTGGGAAAACTACAGTGGTCCCTCACCCACAGAGAACATGGTCTCTGTGGTGCTATAGAGTCAGGCATGCTTATCCACACCTCTAATCCCAGCATTTGGGAAATGGAAGTAGAAGGAAGTTCAAGGACTTCCCTGGCTACATAATGATTTGGAAGCCACCCCAAGCTACACAAAATTCTGACTCAAAACAAAACAATAGAGCCATTTATCCACAGGTAGGTTCCAGACAAGCAAAAGAGTTAGGATGAAAACTTCAGAACTTTTCAGTGACTATAGGGACATTCACTTTCAGTGAATTCTCCATGGTAAGGTTTTAAGATTCACCAGGAAGAATATCTTCAAAGGAAAGGAAAAAAAGCAATAGGGACAAATGTGAGAAGCAAGGACAATGACTAAGCTCCCATTTGGAACAGTATCCTATAGCATAGACTAGATTTAGCTTATACAGCTTGGAGACAGACTAGAGGTCTGCTGTTGTGGCCTCCTTGTGCCCTGGCAAGGAGCCAATCAGACTTAAAGTGAAAGTGCCTCTTAATTCTTCCTGCCATGCGAGCTGGAACTCACCATTTTAAATGCACCCTATGCACACTAAATTACATCCTCTCCACTGAAGAAATCCTTCCAGAAAGTAACCTTGTCTTAGTCCATGTTCTATTGCTGTAACCGTGGCACCTCTTATAAAGGAAAACATTTAATAGAGGCAATCTTACATACAGTTTAGAGGTTTAGTCCATTGTCATCATGGCAGGACACATGGTGGCACGCAGCCAGGCATGATGCTTGGGAAGTAGTAGCTGAGAGTTCTACATTTGGGTCAGCAGTCAGCAGGAAGATTGAGACACTGGTGTTGAGCTTTCTCCTTTTCATTACAGATTTGCATAAGAGTGGCCAGAAATAACCATATGATGCAGTCAATATTGGGTTAGCTTGAAGTCACCTCTGCAATTAATCCAAAACTCTTCAATGTAATGTCAGGCATATTTTTGTACAAGGGCAAAAGGCAACCACCTTTTAAACCAAAATACCACAAGAAGGGTCTCTAAGCCACTTACTAATATTCTTCCCTTCTGAAACATCTTGAACTGAGTCTTACAATCCAACTTGCCTTCAGCACACTGTCTTCCTTGCTCCTACTGGTAAGGCCCATTAATCCCCAGTTAAAGTGTTCAACTGTTTTCCTAGTCTGGGGTCATAAATTCCACATTCCACCAACAAGCAATGTGATCAGGTATGTCACAACAATACTATCCTGGAACCAACTTGTCTCAATTTGGAATTCTATTGCTGAGATGAAACACCATGAACAAAAGGCAAGTTGAGGAGGCAAAAGTTTATTTGGCTCACACTTCCATATCATGGTTCATCATCAAAGGAAACCAGAACAGAAACAGAAACAGGGCAGGAACCTAGAGGCAGGAGCTGATGCAGAACCCACCATGAGGTGATGATTCAGCCTCTTTCTTATAGATTCAAAAAATAAACTGAGCTAGGCAGTGGTGACACACACCTTTAACCCCAACTTTCAGGAGGCAAAGGCAGATAGACCTCTGAGTTTGAGACCAGTTTGGTCTACAGAATTAAGTTTCAGAACAAAGAGATAGGGGTGGGGAGAAGCAAACTGAGAAATCCACGGGAAACAAGCCAATAAGTAGCTTTTATCCATGGCTTCTGCTTCAGGTCTTGCCTCCAGATTCCTGTCTTGAGCTCATGTCCTGGCTTCTTCCAGTGTTGGACTATGATGGGGAAGTATAAGTCTAATGAACCCTTTCTCCCCAAGATGTTTTTGATCAGTGGTTTTTATCACTGAAACCAAACTAGGGCAATTTTCAAATAAATATTTCCCCAAAATTATCCAAGAAGGCATCTGCTCACAAGTGGGTATTCATCTCCTAAAGCACTGACAAGAAAACAGAGAAAGAAATTGGGACAGAATTGAGGTTAGGAGCTAAGAGAACTGAGTCCAGTCATTTTGTTAGAGAACTAATACTTACTTTTCCAAAATTCAAGTACAGGCTAAGTACCTTCTCTGATTCCATGTATGTTTGACTGCAATTTCATTCTAGCATTGTCACTTTTGGTTTGGTTTTTCCTTTCTTTTCCTTCTTTCTTTTTCAAGGCAGGATTCTTCTCTGCAATTTTGGAGCCTGTCCTGGCACTCACTCTGTAGACCAGGCTGGCCCCAAACTCACAGAGCTCCACCTGTTTCTGTTTCCTAAGTGCTGGGGTTAAAGGTGTGTGCCACCACTACCTTCATGAGGGATTCCCCTTTGTATGCTGTGAATGTGTTTTGTTAATGAATAAAGCTGTTTTGAGCCTATTGCAGCACAGAATAGGGAAAAACATGAATTCCAAGCAGATAGAGGAGGAGAAAGTAGGCGGAATCAGAGAGAAGCCATGGAGCTGCCACAGGAGTCAGATGTCGGATGCTGGATGGAACCTTCTGGTAGGCCACAACCAGATGACAATACAAGGATTAATAGAAATGGGTTGATTTAAGATGTAAGAGTTAGCCAATAAGAAGCATGAGCTAATGGGCTAAGCAGTGTTGTAACAATCCAGTTGCTTTGTGATCATTTTGGGTCAGGGCAGCTGGGAAAGAACAAGGAGCCTCTGTCTACACTACCTGGCTTGGTTTTGTTTTTCATGGCTGTCATTGTTTAACACTATGTCTCATGCTTTAACCTAAGATGGCTTAGAACTCTCAAGTCTCACTCCCCAGCCTCCTAAGCACTAGAATTAAAGGCTTGGTACCACCATACCCATCTACAAATGTTTGTGTTTTATTTATTCCCATTGATACAGCAGGGGAAAAATAAGTTTTAAATGCATCATGGGGAATGACCTATCAAATTAAACCACGGTAACTAGAGGATTGCATATTGAAACAATGCCTTTGCTTTCTATTTGCCTTTGTCAGTAATTTGGAGACATTTTAGGAAGAGTGAAGAGCCCAAGTCCCACTCCTACACCTCTTTCAGTATAACATCTTTCCTTTATCTTCTTAGCACAATGGCGGAAATCCTGCCTATGTTGATTAACCTTTGGTACTGAAATATTGTCCTCACCTAGTAAGAATTTACTGATATAAACTTTTCTACAATGGGGAATATGATGGAAAACAGATGAAGGTGGCCCTTGACTCATGGGATTTATGTTTAAATGGAAAGTAGAAAAACAAATCTAACAAAAATAATTTAAGCATGGATTTTTACTGTGAATCTTTCTTCAGAAAACAAAACAGAAAAGGTGATGTGATAAAAATGAGGCCGTGTGGGTGGAAAGAGGCCACAGGAGGCCAGGAGGTGGGAAGGCCCCTCTCAGAGTCTATACAAGCTGAGCCCTTCATGAAAGAAGAAACCAGGTCACAATGAACGTAAATGAGTTTGAAGGGTTTATAAAAAGGCAAGGTGTGTCTGTCTCCTCCAATAAGAAGGGAAGTAGCAAGGCATGGAACTGGAGGCTAGGTCAGATCTCAGGAAATCATAGAGGCTATGGCAAGCTTGGGATTTATTCCAACTATAGTGAAAAGTACTGGGCAATTCATGCAAATGACTGCCGTAAGAACTCTGTTTAAACAGAGAGATATTTCAGATAGGTGACACGCCAGTTAGAAAAAGAAATAACACTTCTATGGCTGAGCAGAGAGGAATAATTTCTGATAATGTGTGCCAGCAATGCTGAAAAAGCCTAATTGGGACAGTGCGGTGTAGAAACAATGAGTGCGGCACAGTGCCATAGGCCAGCAAGGGGACAATGGGTCCCCCTGGGGAAGAGGCAGAAGCACATTGTTAATTCACCCACCTGGCAGGAAGATCTGGGCCAGCAGCAGTCAGTGCACGTAGACATAGAAACTTCCCATTAAAGAGCATCTGTGATTCCCTGAAGGATGGCATTGTCTAGCCCGGGTCTCCTACACCCAGTGGAGGTAGAAGGCAGTTGGAAAATAAGGAAGATGGTGATGCAAAAAGCAAGGGAAATAACTATTTTTCTCTTCTGAAAAATCACTGAGGAAATTTGACTCCTTCTGCAATGCCATGAGTTTTAAAAGTAAATTCAGAGCTCTGTAAATTAGAAAGGAGTCAAAGGTCAGCATGGGAATTGTAGTGGTTTGAGTAGGTATGCCCCCATAGACTTGTGTGTGTGAACGCTTGACCCATAGGGAGTGGGCACTATTAGAAGGTATGACTATGTTGGAGTAGTTGTGGCCTTGTTGGAAGATGTGTTGTCACTGTGGAGGCAGGCTTTGAGGTCTCCTATGCTCAAGCTATGCCCAGTGTGACAGTTTCCTTCCTGTGGATCAAGATGTATGACCCACAGCTCCTTCTCCAGCACCGTGTGTGCCTTCATGCTGCCACGTCCAGGCCTGATGACGGACTTAACCTCTGAAACTGTAAGGCTGCCCCAGTTAAACATTTTCCTTTATAAGAGTTGCAGTGGTCTGCCTGGTGGTGGTGGTGCACACCTTTAATCCTAGAACTCGGGAGGCAGAGGCAGGTGGATCTCTGTGGGTTCAAGACCAGCCTGGTCTGCAAGAACTAGTTCCAGGACAGGCCCCAAAGCTACAGAGAAACCCTGTCTAGAAAAAAATCAAAAAAAAAAAAAAAGAGTTGCAGTGGCCATGGTGTCTCCACAGCAACAGAACACTGACTGAAATAGAGGTGCACTAGTGTATCCTAGTGTGAGGGAGGGGTCATTGCTGTTTATTGTTCTTTATCTTTTCTCCTATCAAAGACCTTGGTTTTTTGTTGTTATTGTTTTTATTAAAGGTAGTCAGCCCAACAAGGACTTGTATTTCCTGAGCCTCCTCTTTCCCTTAGTGCTGAGGAACAAGTTTGGGCAGCTTGCGATGCTGAGCTCACCAATGGGATGACGCATGGCCACCACCTACGTCAAGGATATAAGCTGGAATCTCTCCAGCACTCTTGCTAGCCCCGTTGGTGTTGAGACACATCCTTTTTTTTATTAATTAATTTATTTATTAAAGATTTCTGCCTCCTCCCCGCCACCGCCTCCCATTTCCCTCCCCCTCCCCCAATCAAGTCCCCCTCCCTCATCAGCCCAAAGAGCAATCAGGGTTCCCTGCCCTGTGGGAAGTCCAAGGACCTCCCACCTCCTTCCAGGTCTAGTAAGGTGAGCATCCAAACAGCCTAGGCTCCCACAAAGCCAGTACGGAGGCACATCCTTATTATGAAAAGGATTGCCTTGTCAAGTTGTTCTTGCTTTGTTCCTTGGCACCCAAATCATTCTTTGTTTTTAACAATTTGAGGGTTCATCTCAAACCCATCTGAGAGAGTGCTCAAAACCCCTCCCGGGGGAGAAACACATCCCTGTCATGTGTTTCTGTGGTTCCCTGGTTCACTTCTGAATGGTTAATGACCCCAGGATAGAACGTTTCATGGAGATGGGGATAAAGAGCCCAGCAAGGTGCCACAGCAGCCAGGAAAGCTTCAGAGAGCAAGGTAAAAGTTCCTTGGTGGTCAAGTTTTCTGGAGGTTGTTTGAGAGTGAATGAGTGAAGGGTTGTACCACAAAGGGACTATCAACTTAGACGTAAGAAATCTCCTCAGATAGCTGAGCGAGCGAGTGGTGGTGACATATGCCTTTAATCCCAGTACTTGGGAGGCAGAGGCAAGTGGATCTCTGTGAGTTCGAGGCCAGCCTGGTCTACAAGAGCTAATTCCAGGACAGGCTCCAAAGCTACAGAGAAACCTTGTCTCGAAAAAAAGAAAGAAAGAAAGAAAGAAAAAACTGGGTGCTAGGACCAAAAGAGGAAACAATCAGGCCAAACAAACTCCAATAAATAAATTAAAAATAGATTCCCCTAGGCCGGGCGGTGGTGGCGCACGCCTTTAATCCCAGCATTTGGGAGGCAGAGGCAGGCGGATCTCTGTGAGTTCGAGACCAGCCTGGTCTACAAGAGCTAGTTCCAGGACAGGCTCCAAAACCACAGAGAAACCCTGTCTCGAAAAACCAAAAAAAAAAAAAAAAAAAAAAAAAAAAAACAAAAAATAAAATAGATTCCCCTAGACAGTACATTTGGCTTTGGCTGCCCCGGAGGCTCCACAATTCCATTTAATACACTGCTCGCTGCCTGAACTAAAGATAGCTAAACAATGTGGAAGAGACCTCCCAAAACCCAGTTTAACTCCTTATCTCCCCACCCCTCTTGCTTCTCAACCATGTTTCCTCAGAAAACCTGGGAGAACTTGGATCAGGTTTCTGGGAAGGGAGAAAATCAGTGTGCTTAGATTTGATACCGTCTTAGACCATGTGGTTCCAAGCAGCTGCTTTTCTGAGTAAAATTGTTACCAAGGCTACTGTGGCTTTTAATCAGGATTAACTATTTTCAGGAGTTGGTGTCTCGGAGACTTGGATTCCAGCCTACACAGAGATGCCCATCCAGCCTACACAGAGATGCCCATCCAGCCTACACAGAGCTGCCCATCCAGCCTACACAGAGATGATGCCCATCCAGCCTACACAGAGATGCCCATCCAGCCTACACAGAGCTGCCCATCCAGCCTACACAGAGCTGCCCATCCAGCCTACACAGAGCTGCCCATCCAGCCTACACAGAGCTGCCCATCCAGCCTACACAGAGATGATGCCCATCCAGCCTACACAGAGATGCCCATCCAGCCTACACAGAGATGCCCATCCAGCCTACACAGAGCTGCCCATCCAGCCTACACAGAGATGCCCATCCAGCCTACACAGAGATGCCCATCCGGCCTACACAGAGATGCCCAGATCCGTCTGCTCAGCCTACAGGATGCTTAAAAGAGGCAAAAAGGTGCTAAGGTCGCGCTCTGTCCCGGTTCTCCATGTGATGGAGCAACAGCCCCATCTACCGGCAGTCAGGACACCTCCTCACTCCTGCTTCCTTCAAGGGTTCCTTTCCCAGGGACGCCTGTGTCTATAAACTGAGGAGAGCTCAGAGATTCACGTGATATCACTTGGCGGTCACTGTTACAGTTTATGTGCTAAGCTATACGGATTCATCCTTCTTTTAGCAGCTCCCCCCCCCGATTTCTAGTTTTCCATTTTCATGGATCCTATACTATTGCTACACTGGTGGACTGCAGAAAATGCACCTTTCTCCTTTGTATATCCAGGCTTGGCAAAAGCCCAGCTACCTCTGGTGTACTGATGCAGAGGGCGCATTCTTTTGACTTTCCCATTCCAGCTGTCCTCCACAGGACTCTACCCACTCACACTGCACAGAGCATTTGGAGGAAGTGTTCCGAAAGGTTTTGTAGATGATGCTTTGGCAAGGGAGGCTGAAGGAAAGACAGTCAGTTCTATGTAGTCAGCTTTCCCTTCTCACCACTGGCAGAGTGTTGGTGACTGACAGGCATTCTCAGTGTGTCCCTGCTGACTTTGGGAGGGTGTACACCGCAGACACACCTGAAACTGTATTAAATTTTTGTTGGAAAGGAGATTCTGAAGACACCTCATGGTAAACTACTTTGAGGCAATGTTTTCTACAATCTTTTTTTTTTTTTTTTTTTTTTTTTGGTTTTTTCGAGACAGGGTTTCTCTGTAGCTTTGGAGCCTGTCCTGGAACTCCTTTTGTAGACCAGGCTGGGCTTGAACTCACAGAGATCCCCCTGCCTCTGCCTCCCGAGTGCTGGGATTAAAGGCGTGCGCCACCACCGCCCGGCTGTTTTCTACAATCTTAAGTAAGTTTTCTTTTAAGTTGAATTAAAATTAGACAATGTAAAGATGTTTAAATGTAATGTAGACCAGTAAATATGGGTGGGTTAGAAACAGTCTCATGAATAAGCAAGTTTTCCAATAAATCTCGTGAATAACATTAGCTGGACACTTTAAGATAGTGTTGAAATTGCTAGCTTACAGTGCCCTCTTGTGTTACAAAGAAAGACAAGCAGTGTGTTAGGCCCCCTCCTGCTTTTTGTTTTGTTGTTGCTTTTTCTTCGAGACAAGGTTTCTCTGTAGCTTTGGGGCCTGTCCTGGAACTAGTTCTTGTAGACCAGGCTGGCCTCGAACTCACAGAGATCCACCACGCCTCTGCCTCCTTAGTTTTGGAATTAAAGGCACATGCCACAGCCACCACCCGGCCCCTCCTGCGTTGTCACGGCTGGCCTAGAACTTCATGTAGACCAACCTGGCCTCAGAACTCAGAGATCTTCCTGCCTCGACTTCCCCAAAGTGCTGGAACTAAAGGCATGTGCCAATGTACCAGACTGATGTGGCACAAGGGATCAAATCTAGGCTTCACGAATGCTAGGCAAGCACTTCGCTAACTTCAACACACTTTCCAGGCCCCCCTATCTGTAATCAGACAGCCCATTCTTGGGAGCCAGGAGGGTGGATGCTGGAAGCAAACCCAAGGCCTCCTCTGTGACATGTACGTACTCTATCCCTAAGTTACATCTCCAGCCCCCAGTGGCATCTTTTAAAATAGCTTCTTGCAGGAGTGGGCAAATATGCAAACTCATTCTTGTCAGGCCTCAACTTTTAAAACAATTAGATAAAAATAAAATTATAGGAATTCATCTACTGTGGTAGATAGCAGTATCCTAAGTGAGTGATACAGACGATTCCATATTTAAGAAACCACTGGTAGCTTACACTGTTTGAGGCTTAGCTCTCGATATGATTATTCAAGGACAGTTCTTCCTTAAATCCTTCATAGGACATGATGAGATGAAAGAGAAAGGCAAAGGAGAAAATTAGCAGAGGGGAAGAAAGAAAAAAATCATCCGGTCACAAATTGCATTATAATTCTGTAATGACAAGGATAGAAGGATAGGGGGTGTCTAATCCAGTTCTTTTCTATGTTTCTAGTGCTCAGAAACTAAATTCCATTGGTGATATTTGATCTCTCCCCCACAAGACAGAGTCAAGTGAATGATGTTCTGGAATAGTCGGGGGCCAGCCTCAACAAGAATACCTTCCTTCCAGAGTGGAGGCGTGGGAATAGAAATATAGCAAAGAATACAAAGACACGAATGAAAATAATAACATAAAGACATATAGGATAGTATCGGGAGGGAATTTTTCAGTGAGTACTGAAAATTCACCTGTGTTTAATTTCCAATTGGTTAATATACCCCTGACCCTAAATCATAGGGGTAAAACAGAAGACTGCATTGACATACAAATTGAAAGTCATGGGCAACTTTTATTGCTCACGTCCTAGACCAAACACACTGTAGCGAACCACTCCCTGGGTGGAATCCCAAGTTATTTCCATAAAGGGAACTTAGTTGGCTCCTTAGACTTTTGTTTTAGGTAGGAACCAATTGCTTCCCTATTTCAGGAGCAGGAGGTCTGGCAACTAGCCACACCTGTTGATGATAGTCTTCTGATTTACATATAGGTGGGACCTTTGTTTGTGTTAGAAGCACAATAATCTTAAATAAACTAAAAACAAGTCCCAAACTCTCTGACCTTTGGTCTTTTTTTGAGACAAGGTTTCTCTGTGTTGCTTTGTTGGCTGTCATGGAACTAGCTCTTGTAGACCATGCTGTCCTCGAACTAACAGAGATCCTCCTGCCTCTGCCTCCCGAATGCTGGGATTAAATGCATGCGCCACCACTGCTCCGCGTGACCTTTGGTTTCTTTGGCCTCCACATGGAATATATTATATAAAAGAACTGTTTTGTGTTTTGAGACCAGCTAGTTCATACTTGTGATCCCGCTGCCTTTGTCTCTCAAATACTGAGTTATTGGTAATTGTTATCTATTGGAGCTATCTCCCCACCCCCAAATCACTGTTTTTAGAAACTGTTTCATTTCTTTGTGCCATTAGCTGATAGAGGCATCTCTGAAAAGATGGATGTGGAGAACAGAACAACAAAAGGCAGACCAGGAGCTGGACATACTGATTAATGCCTTAACCCCCTCACTCATAAGGTTGAGGCAGGGAAATCATGAATTGGAAGCCAGAATGGAGCTATGTGGACAAATAATCAAACAAACAAAAATTAAGCTAGAGAGAGATGGCTCAGTTGTGTTTTTGTTGTTGTTGTTGTTGTTGTTTTTGTTTGTTTGTTTTTTTGAGACAGGTAGTTTTGGAGCCTGTCCTGGAATGTTAGGTCTTGTAGACCAGGCTGATCTCGAACTCACAGAGATGGCTCCTGAGTGCTGCGATTAAAGGCATGTGCCGCCACCATCCAGCAAAGAGATGACTCAGTTGTAACAGCTGCAGCCAGCCCCTCACCCCTCCATCCCCCACCAAAAGCTCCTGGAATGGGAGTTGGGGGCAGAAGCAGCACAGGCTGAGGAAAGACATGGGCTTGGAAGAGGAAAGGGTACTTTTCTAACTAGACACAGGCCATGTTAATTGACCTGCTACTACCTGTCAGCTTCAAGTTCTCCTGCATCTCAGTTGGGACTGAAACAAGCTGAGGACTCTTCCAGAAGGCAAGAGGACTGCAGCAAGGTTCAGATGAGAAGTCTCTCATCTGCCGCTACTCATCTTGAGAATTTAGGTTTGTGGGAGGCCATGGTGCTCCAAGCTCCTAACCTTGTGGCCTATCTCATGCCTTCCCTCCAGGCAAGGGGGAACCTCTGTGATAATCACTGAAAGTTTCTAGTGGACAGATATATGCTTCAAGAACCAAACGTTTCCAGGGGAAAGTGAAGTTTCTTTTTCACAAGTGTGCCATAGGTGTCTAGTGTAACTTCCTAGAAATACCCAGTATTTACAGCACTTCTGTCTTCCAGAGGTGACTAAGAGTTAATTATATACATTATATATGTTTCTTACTCTTTTATCCTGGGTGCAGAGGATTTATGCACCACAAATTAATGAATCTCTTTACTACTAATGGACAGTCTTCTACTCCCAAATAATATTGCATTGCTATTCATGTTATTCTCTGTGCATGCTGACATTAGTGGATAAATTAATTTGCTACTCATAATATTGTAATCAATTGCCAAAAATCTCTCCCTTAAGGTTGAAAAAGTTGCCTGACTTTTTCATTCCGATACTTCAACTTAATAAATGCTTTAAACTTTCACTTAAACATGGTTTCTGCATACACATGCTGAAGCATGTAGCTCTGGTTTGTGTCTTTTTCTTTATTACAGAGTGGCATTCAATTGTGTGAATGCACTACAGTTTGTCCACATACCTCCTGATGGACAGTTGGGGTTATGCTCCACAACATGTTTCAAGAGCTCTGTCTGGACTTGTAAGAGGTGAACAAGGCAGACTTCAGAGTCCCGGGTAGCTATGAGGAGAGGCACAGCATGCACCTTAGCTGTAATTAGTTCTACACAAACACCTGTTAAACTGTCTGATCTACCACAGGTATTTGCTGCTGAGTGAAGCAGTAAGACTGTGTCTGAGGGCAGGGAGTGCAGAGTGTCAGGGTGAACACTTCGCAGTCCTCTGTTGATAGTCTTGGGAACTGCAGCGCCTAAGGGGATCTGCAGACACAGCTAGTCTCCAGAAAGCCCAGCTGTCTGGGGCAGTTATTTTAAGATGGAAATGTTTAGGTTGAGAGGGAATAGCCTTTTTGCTAGGGACTGAGATGAATCCCCAAGCCCCATATAACCTTTTATTGCTTTTAGATTCTGGTTACTCCTTTTTTTTTGGAGGGGGGGTGTTTCGAGACAGGGTTTCTCCGTAGCTTTTGGTTTCTGTCCTGGAACTAGCTCTTGTAGACCAGGCTGGCCTCGAACTCCCAGAGATCCATCTGCCTCTGCCTCCCGAGTGCTGGGATTAAAGGTGTGCACCACCACCGCCCAGCTGGTCACTCTTTCAATTTGTTAATTGAAGAAAATATGTCATTAGTTAGCTAAAAAAAAAAAAAAAAAAAAAAAAAAAAAAAAAACTACATCAAGACTGTTTTTTCTACTCTAGTGTAAATATGCCCTGTGAGTCATCTTTTGAGTAGAAGAAATAGTCCCAGCTCCCTAATGGCCACCACACCCAGCTATATTTACAGAGTTAATTCATAAGTTTGCTCTGTGAAAGTGATCAGTTCTCTAAAGTTCGAGTTCAACTCTGCATATCACGACAAAGAGGCAGCTTCGTCTAAGAACTTCATAACTATACACTGGCATTCTAATATTTGTGTCATGATGTATTTTGTGGGTAGGGCAACAGAACATATCATGTATTGGAAATCCTGAAGGAAAGTGGTCCGTACACCCCCGCCCCCGCCATCACCACAGTCAAAACATTCCAGGACGTCCCCGCTGTCGATTTAAAGAACACACGGCTTTACAAAGCAAAGATTTTGTTTATTTGTTTCTAGTTTGGCTTGCCGTGTGACTCAGAATGAAGCACTCTGGGTTCTTGAAGCATCAGCTCATGAGAGCTGATGGTGTAGCTCAGAATACACTTCTTTTTTGAGTGGGAAACAGTAGGTTTTACTACCTCCACCCCTTGCCATCATTAATTGGAAACTTACGTTTCAAATGTATGGTTTAAAATGGATTGCTTACAAATCTCAGGCTACTGCCAGAATACACACCAAGGAAGCAAAAGCAGGTCATGGTAAACACAACCCATTAATTCCATGTTTTGGAAGTTAGCAGCTTCCCCTTGTGGTCTCAACTTCTCGTTTTCACCTTTCTTAAATTCACAAGTTTCTACCCACCTCTCAACTATTCCTTTTCATTTTAAAATGCTTTTTGTCTTCTCTTTCCCTGACCTATGGGGTGTGCCCAAAATGGACCATTGTTTAGCACTTCCCTCCTCTATAGAAGAACATTATTGTTAATTGTTAATATTCATTATTATTATTAATTTTAACAGCAGGGTCTTACTGTGTAACCTAGGTTGAACTGAAACTTTTTTCCTACCTTAGTCTTCCAGAGGCTGTAATGGTAGGTAGGTGTCTTAGGGTTTCTATTGCTGCCACAAAACATCATGACCAAAACTTTAAGTTGGGGTGGAAAGGGTTTATTTGGTTTATACTTCCAGATCAAAGTTGGAAGAAGTCTGAACAAGAACTCAAACAGGGCTAGAACCTGGAGGCAGGAGCTGCTTACTGCCTTGCTACCCCTGGCTTGCTCAGCCTGCTTTCTTACAGAACCCAGGATCACCAGTCCCAGGACAGCAACACACACAATGGGATAAGCCCTACCCCACTGTCACTATGAGAAAAATGCCTTAAAGATGGATCTCATGGAGGCACTTTTTCAACTGAAGCTCCCTCCTCTCTGATGACTCATTTTTTTGTCAAGTTGACACAAAACCAGCCAGAACACCAAACAGGTATTGCTAGTCTTTTACTGTGGGGAAATGTGAGTCCTCAAGCAATGTTAGCACGCCCTCAATCATTGCTGCTATAACCCTAGTCTAAGACAATTAGAAAGGGTTTTTGCCCTCAACTTGTATTCAACTCCCTATGTAGATAAAGTTGACCTTGAACTTCTGAGCACCCTACTTTCACCCCCGGAGTGCTAGAACACACAACAGCAAGTGTAAGACAGTTATTTTTTATATTCATGAAACAAAATGCAAAATAATGTGAACAGTAATATTTTATTGGTTTTGACTTTTATTACTATACAATTCAAACTTTTTCCCAATAAATTTAAACACAGTGCAAAAAAAAAAAGGAAAACATAATAGGTCAGTAGGTTTCTATAATGTGAACAGATATTTTGAAGCTAGGCTGAGGTGGTCATAAGATGTATGGGAAAATGCTGTAGTTCTGAAGAGCATATACACACAGAATGATAGGACCGAAAATGATTAGTTTGTGTCTTGGCCATTTTACAGTCATGATGCTATTATTATTCTGAATATGCTGTCAAACTCTAGGATTTAAAGTACTCAGGAGTTGAAGGCATGAACTGTGCTCAACTCAATTTACAACCTTGTGAGTGTACTCTATATACCACCACACATGGAAAGCTGGGTCCTTGTATTGGGGAACAACTATGCAAGACCAGATAAACTCATCAAAAGAGTGAAATGAGGCAGGGCATGTGGCATAGGCCTTTAATGACACAGTCAGCTGGATCTCTGAGTTCAAGGCAAGCCTGTTCTACAAAGTAAGTTCCAGGACAGCCAGGGCTGCACAGAAACCTTTTCTCAAAAAATAAGTAACAGTAACAAAATAGAAGAAAATAAAAAAGTGAGCCAGGTGGAGGTGGCACACACCTTAAATCCCAGCACTCAGGAGGCACACACAGGCAGATCTCTGTGATTTTGAGGTCAGCCTAGTCTACAGAGTGAGTTCCAGGACAGCCAAGGCTACAGAGCAAAACTCTTGTCTTGAAAGAAAGAAAAAAAGAATATGTATGTGTGTGTATGTGTGTGTAGAGAATTAATTAAAATGATTTTTAATTTTTTATAATGTACTCTTAGATAATTAAATCTGAAAACTACGAGACATTGCTGAAATAAGTTGAAACCAATAAAATTATTCAGGTACAAGAAATGGAAGAATTAATTTCATCAAATTAACGATCATACTACCCAACAGAATGCAATGCAGTGCCTTTGAAAAGCCCAGCAACAATTTCTATAGACATAGGAAAAAATCTGAAACTTCACTAAGCTAACAGACATCACAGTTTCTGATTTCAAACTGTATTATATCACAAGGCTATAATAATCAAATGTACAAGATGCTGGGCATAAAAGTAGACAACGGATCAATACAATAGACAGCTGTAGACAATGTTATCTTGCTGGCCACCTTAGGGGTAACCATCCCCATACAAGTCCAGAGCTCCATTCACCATTCTATTTTGTTTTCCTTAATGTAGTAGATGCAAGGAGGGTTAAATCAGTTCTGTCTTAAACACCACTCAATGGTGGTTAAATAACAGAGCTGATTTAGCAGCGTAGTCACTGAGAGCTAATACATTTCTTGCTTCTCTTTTTTCAAAGCAATTGACCACATTTACCATCATCAGTTGATGTTTCGATTGTTTCTAATCTAAAATGCTCTCAACATTTTGTTTTGACCCATTTGTGTTGATATGTTTGGTTTTGTTATGACTATTTATTTTAGTTTGTGTTTATAATCTGATTGTGCCACAGTGTGTATGCGGAAATCAAAGGACAGAGTTCACAGGTCAGTTCTCACTTTCTGCTATGTGGATTCTTGAGGTCACACTCAGGTCATCAGGCTGAGTGGCGGAACCATCACAATAGTCCTTTATTTATTAAAAAAAAATCCATGTATAGCTAGGCAGTGGTGGCACACACCTTTAATCCCAGCACTCAGGAAGCAGAGGTGGGTAGATCTCCTTGAGTTCGAGGTCAGCCTTGTTCTATGGAGTGAGTTCCAGGCAGTCATGGCTACACAGAGAAACCCTGTCTCCAAAGACAAAAGTTAACACTTATTTATTTCAGGTGCGTGTGTGGAGGTCAGAGTTAGTTCTTTCCATTATGTTTCAGGATTAAACTTGGGTTCTGCCTTTCATCTTCAGCACTGTTGGTGTTTTACCAAAGTAACTGCTTTGCCACAATCCAAGCAAACTCCATATGGAGATTCTTCAATGCCCATCATCCTGTTATGAAGCAGATTGGTGCTGCGGGGAGCAGATGTGTCTCACTGTCATGAAAAGCCTTAGGTTATTAAAGATCTTAAAAGCCATATAATATAGGCCTCTGAAACGTTTGAAGATCATCTATCTATCAAAAATATATCTGTTTGGCCGGGCGGTGGTGGCGCACGCCTTTAATCCCAGCACTTGGGAGGCAGAGGCAGGCGGATCTCTGTGAGTTCGAGACCAGCCTGGTCTACAAGAGCTAGTTCCAGGACAGGCTCCAAAACCACAGAGAAACCCTATCTCGAAAATATATATATATATATATATATATATATATATATATATATATATCTGTTTAACTTTGAAACATACTTAACAGGACTACAAGTTTGAATGTTAAAGATGACTACTAATCTGCATTTTTAAAATTATCCTAACCAGTTTTAATAATAGCTTTCAAGAACTAGTATGTTACATTTTTAAATGAGCTGCACAGGTATAATACTTTCTTTCTTTAAAAAAATATTTATTTATTTATTATGTATACAATGTTCTGTTTGTGTGTATGCCTGCAAGCCAGAAGAGGGCACCAGACCTCATTACAGATGGTTGTGAGCCATCATGTGGTTGTTGGGAATTGAACTCAGGACCTTTGGAAGAGCAGTCAATGCTCTTAACCGCTGAGCCATCTCTCCAGCCCCGGTATAATACTTTCTACAGGAATACACACACACACACACACACACACACACACACACACACACACACAAAATACCAAAAATAACCTTAAGTTTGTGCCAATATACAAAATACATATGAATGTAAAATACTTGAGATGAATACTTGTCTTTTTATCTCATAGTCTTATATTCCCACTAAACAACGACAAACATTCATAAGCCACCAAATAACCAAAAACCACCCTCGCCACCCTTGAGAAGGCAGACACTGTGTTTTCTAGACTGCTTCCTCATGTCTGGGAGTGACTGCATCACCAGGGGATGCTGAGAAAATTGAGATAATGGTCAAGTCCTAAGAAAACTAGCTCTAAATCTCTGTGTAATGGGAAAGTCCAAGACTTATCTGAAGTCCTCGACAGAGCAGCCTGTGAGGCTGGACCATCTTAGCTAGCAGCCTTGAAGTTGTTCTGAGTACGGAACTCTGAGGAGACTGCAATAGCGGCACTCTAAAAGGTTTGAACACCAGGGCCACCCATTTTCATTGGTGTCTGGTCCCCTTGCTCTGAAAACACACAAACTTTCAAAGGTAACATACACATCTGTATTAACATAAATATGGACTGTGCGTTCTACACAAGCCAGCCAAAGATAAGTTTTTTGCTTTATATTTGAGCAGGTAAGACATCTGTCCAAAAAAATAAAAAAAAAGCCGGGCTATGGTGGCGCACGCCTTTAATCCCAGCACTCGGGAGGCAGAGGCAGGCGGATCTCTGTGAGTTCGAGACCAGCCTGGTCTACAGAGCTAGTTCCAGGACAGGCTCCAAAGCCACAGAGAAACCCTGTCTCGAAAAAACAAAAAAAAAAAAAAAGACATCTGTCAACTTATAAGTTTGCTTGGATTGTATAACCATACTTCTATCCACGCCTATGAAATGATGGCATGTAATGATAGTAAGTCATGAGGATTCTATAACCAACAAGAATTATCTTGTCTCACCCAGTCTCAGAGCTGTTCCCATGTCAAGGGATCAGCATGTATGTCTCCTGCTTCGCAGTTTTTCTTGGTTTATTTCTTTATGTCTGTAGTTAAGATTTTCAGATTTTGATTCTTCCCCAATCAATCTGGTCTCTATTAATTCTGAAGAACCCACAACCTTCATTTCCTGTGGAAACAAAAGCATAAGCTCTTCCCCAACACAAAGCATTTCTGAATTCTATTGTAAAGTTAAGACATCCCTAAAGTATCTAGGCTAGTTTAATTCATCAACTCCTTTTAAATCCCAATGTCTCTCAGCAACTGTCATTTGTACATCAGCATTCAAAACAATTCAAAGGGGGGCTGGAGAGATGGCTCAGAGGTTAAGAGCACAGGCTGGTCTTCCAGAGGTCCTGAGTTCAATTCCCAGCAACCACATGATGGCTCACAACCATCTGTACTGAGGTCTGGTGTCCTCCATGCCAGAACACTGTATAATAAATAAATCTTTAAAAAACAAAACAAAACAATTCAAAGTCAGTAAAGCACTATACAAAATCCAAACTCGCTGTGTATTTCCCATGTTTACGTGGCTTTTAAAGAAACATTATTTTACTCTTCTTTAAAGACTTTACTTGCCGGGCAGTGGTGGTACATGCCTTTAATCACAGCACTCAGGAGGCAGAGGCAGGTGGATCTCTGTGAGTCTGAGGCCAGTCTGGTCTACAAAGAGAGTTCTAAAAAAGGATCCAAAGCTACATAGAAACCCTGTCTTGAAAAACAAAATAAACTAAGAAAAAAAGACTTTACTTGTTTTTAAACTATTTTTTTTTTTTTTTGGTTTTTCAAGACAGGGTTTCTCTGTGGTTTTGGAGCCTGTCCTGGAACTAGCTCTTGTAGACCAGGCTGGTCTCGAACTCACAGAGATCTGCCTGTCTCTGCCTCCCGTGAGTGCTGGAATTAAAGGCGAGCGCCACCACCGCCCGGCTAAACTATTTTTTCCTATGACTGTCTAACCCAGTTTCTTTTCTGCTCTTAAGCACCTACACATACTGTTCCCATTTAAGTTTTTCAGTCTGGACCTGTTTTATTGTGCACCTGCAGTGTTCTCTGATCATATGAGCCAAACCTTGAACTACTAAGCCACAGTTAGGCCCTCCACCACGTGGCTTTGGTGGTTGGACCTCATCAGGTCCACGAGAGCCAAGCCTTAAGCCTGTAGCCGTGGCTGAGAGATGAACCAAGAGCTGTGTTTAACTGCATCGAAGCACCCCAGCTCTAGTAAGCCAGCTGCTGGCTGCTTCTACTTATTCTGCCAGTTGCTCAAGAGCTCCGTTGCACAGCAGCACCTCGTAAAGAAGCTGGACCCATGGTTTTCTTTTTCCAGCTTCCTCAGACCCTATGTGGGATTTTGGGCCCCACGTTGGGCACCCTTTGTAGTTGGTATTTTTTTGGATGGCCAACCCGCTTCCCAAATAAAGATATAGAGATTCATTATTAATTACGAATGTTCACCATTAGCTTAGGCTTGGCCACTAGCTCTTTTAACTTAATTTAACCTGTTTTTATTCATCTACATCTTTCCTCGGGGCTTTTTACCTTTCTTTCATTCTGTATGTCCTGCTTTCCTGCTCCCTCCATGTCTATCTGTCTGGCCTCTGGCACCTCCCTTTCTTTCTTCCCTGCCTGGAAGTTCCACCTATACCTCCTCCCTTGCTATTGGTCCTTCAGCTTTTTATTAGGCCAATCAGGTGCCTTAGACAGGTGAGGTAAAACAGCAACACATCTTTACACAGATATTATTCAACACCTACTTCTTCAGAATTCCAGGATATATTGAAGGCCAGAAGAAACAGCAAGTCTCATGGACCAGACAATTATTGGATTCCTGGACCTTTTGTTAGGAGATAACCATTGTTTCACCAAAGCCTATAAACCATATGAATCACACACACACACACACACAAATTTCTGTCAGTTCAGTTTCTCTAGAGAATCCTAACTAATACAGTAAGTCTGTGTGGGGGTAAACAAACATGTATATAGGCACCTGAGATGTCCAGAAGAGGGCATCAGATCCCTTGAAACAGGTACTTGTGACCAGTCTGATTGATGTACGTGCTAGGAACTGAAAACTTCTTAACTACCAAGTGAGTCATCTCTGCAGTCCCTTGCTTAAATTCTTCTATCACATAGTCTATTGTTTGAACATATAATTACATTTGGTCACCCATTCATTAGCTGAAGCCTACTTGGACTGTCCACCTTTTGAGCTGTGGTGAATTGTGTTTTATGAGCATTTGTACACTTTATTTATTATTGTTGTTAGCTACTATTACTGGTGTTTCTGAGACAGGATTTCTTAGAACTCATAATGTTGCAGGACAGCCTCAAACATAGAGATCTCCCTACTCTTGCCTCCCAAGTGCTGAAATTAAAGGTACATGCCACATCTGGAATTTTTTTTTAATATTTATTTATTTATTTATTATGTATACAGTATTTTTTTGTCTGTGTGTATGCCTGCAGGCCAGAAGAGGGCACCAGACCCCATTACAGATGGTTGTGAGCCACCATGTGGTTGCTGGGATTTGAACTCAGGACCTTTGGAAGAGCAGGCAATGCTCTTAACCTCTGAGCCATCTCTCCAGCCCCCCACATCTGGAATTTGTAAACTTTTGTTGGTGGCATGTTTTCGTTTCTCTGGGGGTGGAACTGCTTAACCATGCAGCAACAACTATATTGAGTCTTAGGATAAATCCCTGAGCCCATTTCTCCAAGGGGTCACACCATTACAGTTCCTTAGCAATAGAAAGGTTTCCGTTTCTCTCCTTGCCAACATTTGCTTTTGTCATTCTAAATTTTGGCTAGTCTAGTACATATTATAATTTTGATTTGAATTCTTCTTGACTAGTGGAATTGAGGATGTTCTAATGTGCTTTTTAGCTACTTCTGCATACTTTTGCAGAAATGCTTTCCACATTTTTATTCCTTTGAAAATGGTGGCACAAGCCTTTAATCCCAGTATTCTCTGAGTTCAAGGCCAGCCTAATCTATAGAGCAAGTTCTAGGACAGTCAGGGCTACAGAGAAACCGTGTCTTGGAAAACAAAACAAAACAAAACAAAATTTATTTATACATTCTGGATACTTTATATGACTTACAAATATTTTCTCAAATTCTGTGTTTTCCTCTCAGTGTCTCATGAGAATGAAGGTTTGATAGCAAGTGCTTTTACCCACTGAGTCATCTCACTAGCCTGGAATTTCTCTGAATTTTCAATTGTTCATGGATAGCAATGCAGAAATATGTTCCCAAATCCCTAATACTTTTGAAGATACATGAAATATGAAAATGATAACACTTCTTCTTTAGATTTTACCTTTAAAATTATTTTATTTATTTAAATTTTTTTGAAACAGCTCTTGCTATGTCCAGAACTCACAATTCTCCTGTCTCAGCCTGAGTGCTAAGATTATAGACATGAATTACATCTAGCTATAACTTTTTGTTTCTAGCAACTCTATTATTCTAAGTTTTATTAGCATTCAATAGTTATACATAGTAATACATTTCATCATGCCATTTTTTAAAATTTTATTTTATGTGCATTGATGTTTTGCTTGCATGTTTGTGTGAGGATGCCGGGTCCCCTGGAAATGGAGCTACAGACAGTTGTGAACGGCCAAGTGTGTGCTAGGAATTGAACCCAGATATTTTGGAAGACCAATCAGTGCTCTTAACTGCTGAGCCATCTCTCCAGACCCACATTATGCCATTTTTATACATGATTACAATGTGACTACAATGTTTTTGATCACATTCACTTCATTATGTCTTCCTGTTGACCTCCTTCTCCCATTGATCACTTCTCTTTCCAGTAGTAACCTTGTGTTTTTATTCTGCCTACCCAATGGTGACTCAGTGAGTTTCATAGGAATGTATCTTACAGGAGCATAGATGAAAGGTTATTTACATGAGCAGAGGCATCTTACCAATGGCTATACCTGTTGGAAGAGGCCACTAGTTAGTTCTTGGCCCCTTAGCCCCTAAATAATCACACAGAAACTGTATTAATTAGATCACTGCCTGGCCCATTAGCTATAGCTTCTTATTGGCTAACTCTTACATATTAACCCATTTCTAGTAACCTGTGTATTGCCACGTGGCATTCCGGCATCTGTCTCTGGTGGGGCTACATGGCTTCTCTCTGATTCTGCCTCCTTTCTCCCCAGCATTCAGTTTAGTTTTCCCCACCTACCTCTATTCCCTGAGCAGTCCAAAGACATTTCTTTATTAACCAATGGTATTTACAGCATACAGAGGGGAATCCCACATCATACACCACTAAAGAAAGCATATCTGGCCTTTAATCCCAGCACTCGGGAGGCAGAGGCAGGCGGATCTCTGGAAGTTCGAGGCCAGCCTGATCTAAAAAAGCTAGTTCCGGTACGGGCACCAAAGCTACAGAGAAACCCTGTCTCGAAAAACCAAAAAAAAAAAAAAAAAAAAAAAAAAAAAAGCATGTCTGCCTTCATGAATTATCACTACTTGTCGGTAAATACTCAGGGAAGGGTCTTCACAAGTCTCTAATATTCCTTCATGACAGAATATTGATGGTCCCTATTTTGTGCAGGTCTTGTGCACACAATCGCAGGGACTGAGAGCTTAAGACTGCTACATCTACTTCGTGCCTAGATGACAGCAGTCCACAACACCCTGTCCCAGTCCTCTGGCTCTTCCCGTCCTCTATTCTGAAAAGTTCTGTAACCTTGGAGGGGGTGACACAGATGTACTGCTTATGGCTGAGAATCCACTAGTCATTTATTCTCAGCACTTTGGTTCACTGTGAGTCCGCAGACAGCATTGATCACTGGGGAAAGCATCTACTGATCAAAGCTGACAACAGTATTAATCTATGGGGCATAAACACAATTATTTAAAAGGCAGTTTGTCAGGTACTTCGTCTTCATTTAGCAGAACAGCTATAGTTTCCATGTTAGGGTATATGGCCTCCCTAGCCAGGTGCTTTGACCAGGTTTACAATGTGGGATGTGAATTCCCTCCTGTGGAGTAAGCCTGAAAACTAATCAGGAAGTCATTGGTTACACTCACAGCACATTCGCCACTACTATACAAGTGGGCACATGTTGCCTGGTCAGTATTGTACCCTGCAGGACCCACAGCTGAGGAAGACCACTGATGACTTTTCTTCCTCAGCAGCCTGCACAGCACTTCACAGGACTATGAGGACCAACCAGGAGTAGGGAAGCTTCCATGTCACTTCCTGCTTGGTTTTTCTATGTTCTATTATACCAGCACATTATATACCAAAACTTAAAACCAAAATCTGTAACTTAACAAAAGCTGGCTGAGATTATTTCTTGGTGACATTCTTTTTTTTTTTTTTTTTAAATCTTAAAATGGGATGGTAACATTGTTATTGGGAACATCAATATATAGAAAGAAAAGAAGCATTCATGCAACTCTTGTCTTTGGTCAGCTCCCAGACCCTGGGATATGGATTCATAAAAAGGAGGTGACAATAGGCTCCAACACATGAATGTAAATGGATTAAAAAAATTAAGAAATATTTTGAAAGAGTTCTTTATTTAAAATATTCTTTTAAATTAAATTAGTGTTTAAACTCAAGTACACACAAACATTATAGATTTCAAAAACTGCTGGGGTTAGTTTCATTGTCCAAGGAGTACTAACTGAATTCTAGGGTGTATTGGGGAATGGATACTTAGGCTTCTAGAAAAGAAAATACCACATGTTAAAGGTTCTACAAGGCTTGCTGATTGATTACAACTTCTGTGATTATGGAGACTGGAAATGTTGCAGGTCCAGAGGCAGATTATCTAGGGCAATTTTACTTTCCTTAGTAGACATTCATTGCCCCCTGGCTTCCACTAACCCAAAAGTTAAGGGCGTCAACAGGTAACATTTGACACCTACAGTAGAGATTTCCCCACTTTCCTGTAACCCATCTGACCTGATGCTACTACCAATGTATTTGGGGGGAAATGCCTTGATTTAGGACTTTCTTTTGTTCTAGAATTAAATACTTATTTTAATCATTTTCATAAACTAACCTGAATCCATGTTGTTTGGGTCATGGTTACTTGACCTTTTTGAGGTGAGAACTGTATTTGTATAGATAATTAATACAGTTAGTACTGTATAATGTTCCATGTAATGTACAGAATTAGGTGACAAAGGTTAGGTGTTCCCAATATGATTTTAAGAAGAATTTGCTGGACAAGATGGTACAAACCTCCAATCTCAGCAATCAAGAGACTGAGGTAGAAATGATATTCATGAGTTTGAGGTCAGTCTATGAAGCCACTCAGTTGTTCTCAAATGCACACACATAATATATAAATGCTTTAAGGTTTTGTTTTGTTTTTGTTTTGGCTGGCCTGGAGCCTCTATGAAGACCATAGAGGCTGGGCTCAAATTCACAGAAATCACCTGCCTCTGCCTCCCAAATTAAAGGTGTTCGCCACCACACCTGGCATCTGAAAACTTTTAATTCAAGAAAACAATTAAAACAAAAAAAAAAGGAATTTGATCACCATTCAAATGTAAATTAATTGATTTTCTTGCTCCTACATGTCACCTAACCTATTAGCTATGTATGTGTAAATTACATACCTAATTTTTTTTCAAGACAGGGTTTCTTTGTGTATCTCCAGTTGCCCTGGAACTCACTCTGTAGACCAGGCTGGTCTCGAACTCAAAGATCCTCCTACCTCTGTCTCCCTAAGTGCTTGGATTAATGGTGTGTGCCATAAATACCCATTTTTTACAAAGACCAAGGCAGAGTTGAGAATGATAAATTCAAATTAATCTTAGATCCAATATAAAAACTCAGAAAGCTTTGCAAGTAGATTTAGGTTTACTTGAGGTATGCATTTGAACGACCCTGGATTTCATTCCTAGGACTACACAAAATACACACAAAAAGACAGGTCTCCCTAGACTTTGTGTCTGGTTAGTGGTGTAATTAGTGTATGACACTCAAACGGATACATTTTAATACTTTTGTTCTAGTATGTTCAAACAATAACCATAGAAAAGTTGAATTTTTAAAAAATTGAAACTTTGTAAGTCAATCAATATTTAAAGAGAGTTTAAAACAAATTACAAAACAAAAATATTAAACTAGGCCGGGCGGTGGTGGCGCACGTCTTTAATCCCAGCACTTGGGAGGCAGAGGCAGGCGGATCTCTGAGAGTTCGAGACCAGCCTGGTCTACAAGAGCTAGTTCCAAAACCACAGAGAAACCCTGTCTCAAAACAGAAAAAAAAATTCAATATTTGTTGTTGTTGCTGAGATAGTTTATCACTATGTAGTCCTATAGGCTAGGGTGACCACACCCTTACTATTTATTTAGGATGTTTGATACAGGGTCGATGTAGTTCTGGCTGTCCTGGGATTCCCTGTGTATACCAGCCTGGACTTGAATTCACAAATTCATCTGCTTCTGCCACCTGAGTGCTGGGATTAAAGTTGTATACCAAAACTGCCAGTTACAGAAGGTTATGAGCCACTATATAGGTGCTGTGAACTAAACCCACAAGTGCCTTTAACTGCTAAGTCATTTTTCCAGCCTCTATTCGAGTCTTTATGTAAGCCTAAAAGTTATAACTAATCATATCATTTGTTAATCTTCAGCATCTACTAATTTTGTTTTATAAAACTGGAGATTGAATCCAGTGCTTTATGCTCTATTACTGAGCAACATCCTCAGCATCAACTACTAATTTTAACAAAACATCTGCAAAGGATACAATAATGTATTAATTTATACTTATAAAAACAAACAAACTTGTAGCCAGGCAGTGGTGGCGCACGTCTCTAATCCCAGCACTCAGGAGACAGAGCCTGGTTTACAGAGTGAGTTCCAGGACAGGCCCCAAAGCTACACAAAGAAACCATAGCAAAAAACAAACAAACGAACAAAAGAAAATTGTAGGTAGTCAAATATGTACCCACTAGTCATTCTTTTTACCCTAAATAACATGTTCTAACAAAGTTTTACAAAGTTTTTTGTATTTAAGAATGTCATAAACCAGGTGTGGTAGCACACGCCTTTAATCCCAGCACTCTGTAGCTAGAGGCAGGAGGATCTCTGCATTTAAGGCCAGTCTGGTCTACTTATGAAGTTCCAGGACAGTGGGGACTACTTAGGGACACCATCTGTACGAAAAGAAGAGCCACAAATCAAGGTACCTTTCGCGGGGACTACATAGAGACACTGTACGAAAAGAAGAGCCACAAACCAAGGTATCTTTCAAATGGGTGTAAACACTGGTATTACAGCACAGGGGGAGCAGTCTCAGCTGTGGGTCTGAGTTGTGTGTTATCTGATGACATTCAGTTTCTGGGTTGGAGGAAGTGAGCCATCAATACATTCCTAAACAAGTCACAGGACTGGTAAGTCATACCAAGGTAGGCAGTGAATAGCTCCTAAGAGGGCTGTTAGTCCAAGATAATTTAGCTCTGAAGCTGCACTATCCCAGCTTTCCACAATCAGTAAGTTCTAATCAACACCTCACCTTTAACAAAGATATGGCTTTCCTCTGGTAAATTCAATGCATAGCACTTAAGTGGTTTTACAGAAAAACAGAAAGAGCTGTAAGATGAGCTACATTTAAAGCCAACAACCAGAAACACAAGGAACAGAATTATGACTGGCATGACAATTCATTCATTAGGATTGAAGATTTCATGGCTGAGAAGTGAAGATGTTCTCTTATGAATTAAGAGAGATTATTCACCAATGAGAGAATTGTGAAGGTGTAGGGAGTAGGGATTTCAGGATAGTACAGTTTGGAGAGTAGGGAGAAAGTGGAAAGCCAGGAATCCAGATTTGCAAATATTCACTTCACTATTTCTTTTACAGTAAATTGTAATTGGACATTTCTCTCATCAGGGCCCAAATACCCAGGGCTGCTTTCCAAATAATTGATTCAGAGGCTTAATATAAATTATAAACGCTCAACCAAAAGCTCAGGCTCATTAACTAGCTCTTTTTTTGTTTGTTTGTTTTGAGACAGGGTTTCTCTGTGTAGCCCTGGCTGTCCTGGAATTAGCTCTTGTAAAGCAGGCTGGCCTCGAACTCATGGAACTCACAGAGATCCGCCTGCCTCTGCCTCCCGAGTGTTGGGATTAAAGGCGTGCACTACCACCGCCCAGCTTAACTCTTACATTTTAAGGTAACCCATATTCCGTATTTACGCTCTGCCATGTGGCAATACCTTTCCTCAGTACAGCATGCCCATCTTGCTCTCTCCTGAGTCTGGTCAGTGGCTCCTGGACTCTGCCCTTCTTCCCACCATCCTTAGTTTGGTCACTTACACTTCCTGCCTGGCTACTGAGCCGTCAGCATTTTATTAGACCGACTGAAGGAGAAATCTTTACAGTGTACAAAGGACTGTTCCACAGCAGCGAGTCACACTAAGAAATGAATGAGGAGCTTGGGAGATGGCTCCGAGAGTTAACACACCTGCTGCTGAGCTTGATGACCCAAGCACAATTTCAGGAAACGTACGATTGAAGGAAAGAATTGACTCCTGCAAGGTGTCTTCTCTCCTCCACGAGTGTGCTACTGCACAAACGTGTGTGTGCGCGCGCATGCGTGTCTCTTAAAAATAAATGACTCCTGAAAAAGTATTTTGTATGTACAGAGAGCAAATTGATTAAAACTGAAGGATCGCTGGAGGACATAAACTTGAAAACAAATGTTAATAAAATTAATAGACTTTTGGAAACTGGAAAGAAACATTTATTTTAGGTTACAAAATGCATGCAGTTTACAAAATGTATAAAAGGTACAAATAAGACAAAATGTCACTTTGTATTTTAAAGAGTTTTGATTGCTGGGTGGTGGTGCACACCTTTAATCCCAGCATTCAGAAGGCAGAGGCAAGCAGATACCTGAGTTTTGGGCCAGCCTGGACTACAGAACAAGTTCCAAGCCAGCCAGGGCTATATAGAGAATATAAACAAACCAATGGTATAGGGCAGCTTTAAGGTCTGTAAACAGAACTGAAGACAGAAAATTCTCTTCATCATCAGTGCCCATGGCACTTTCAATAGTGACTGACAACAGCTGAGTTATCATTTAAAAAATTTAAAATTAAAAACATTGACTTTATGTTGATGAGTGTTTTACCTACACTATATATGCCTGGTACCTAAAACTGTCAGAAGTGGGTGTCAGATACCCTAGAACTGGAGTTGTTGGTTTTTGAGAGCCACCAAGTGGGTATTGTGATCCAAATGCAAGTGCTCTTAATCATTAAGCAAGCTCTTAAAAGCAAAATTTCAATCAATATTTTAACTTGTTCAAAACAGACATAATTTTTAAAATGAGTCGAGGACAAGAGTAAGTATCTTTCATCTCACACAGCACCTAATCCATAGTGCTTTCTAATTACCTGAAACTTGAGGAAATAATTAAGTAATGGACAGGGGTTTTGAAGCAGCAGGAAGGAGACAACACAAGCATGGCCAATGCACTAGTAAGTTCAAATAAAAAAGCTTCAGCATTGTCCTTTCAACATAATTTAAAGGTCCCTGAAAATCTGTTTGCAGTTTCATTGAGAAAAGCCCAGAAGGCAAAACTACGACTGGATTAACTGGATTAAGATGCTTCAAGTGGTGCTGCAGGTGGACTTCATTCTTGTTTATTAAGGAGTAGAGTGTTGAAGAGAATGGGGGAAAATGGTTTATGAAGAGAAGACTTATAGGTACACATGATTAGCAACACGTATCTCCTAGGTACTCAAAAGTATATTTAACAGAACTCAGGTATCACGCTTTCACTTTCGTCTTAGTAAAGAATTTGAGATGCATATAAACTCTAATCATGTCCACTGCAGTATAAAGTGGCAATGAGACATTTGTAATAATAGTTCCCCAAAGAAGTCAGGGTCAAGAACATCACATTAGTTTTTAGTAGATGGCCATGAGGATATGTGGTGCTCTAACATTTGAAACTCGACTGCATCTGTATGGACGAACAGCACCGATTAACTGTGAGAAACACCAGGTAAAAGCCCTGGTGTGCTAGTGTGCGGGAACTCCAAAGAGCTGGTTCTCTCCTCCCACAATGTGGGTCCTAGGACGGAGACCTGACTGTTGTAAATTCAGTGTGAGAGAGACCATGGCTTACCCTCTGGTCATCTCACCAACCCTGTTTTTCAGTCAATCTCCAACTAGACTTTTCTTATATATGTAAATTTGATGTGCTAGTAGAAAAAAATTTTCTTTAGTCTTGACAATTCACTCCTTACCCTGGTGCATTATAATTTTGTGCTTATTTTCTTCACTGTTGCTTTACTTTGCTTGGCTAACATACTAAAATTCTAGGTTAAAAATACCCAATATGTATAATAGCATGTCAAAAATCATAAAGACAAGTATCTCTGGGATATGGTGCAAAGTTCAAAACACAATGATATAAACAAGCTCCGCTCCAGAACAACTCTGAGACGCAGCTAATGCCCACCAGCCCATGCTTTCCAGTCTTTACTACAATAAATGAAGGACTGCAGATCTGGCTCTCAGTTTTTTTTTGTTTGTTTGTTTGTTTTTTTACTTTGAGATAGCAGTCCTGAACTTTTACTTCAACCAGAAATTCCTGGAGACAACAATTTAATAAGTGTGTCACAAAATTAGTCTGCGTGTAACATTGGCTCATCAGATTTTAAATTTGTAGCTTCAAGTCCTTGCCTGAGCTCGATTACCTTTCCAAATTTAATATTCTCCCAAACGGACGTCCTCGTCCCTAGTCTTGACGTTGTTGACTCCTTCGAGACCTCGGTATCGCACGGTCGTGCCGCTTACAGTCCAGTGCACTCGGCTTCGGTTCTCCTCTGCTGGACGTGCTCTCGGTTTACCTGGTGCGCCTGATTCTGTGCCGCCCTACCCTTACGAAGATGCCAGGCATACTTTCCGAGTTGCCTGCCGCCCAGGCGGTCAGGGTATGAGTGCCCCAGGTGACAGTCGGCTGACCCAGTCACCGACCTCAGTGCTGCCCCGGCACTCAGGGCGGCCAAGAGGCCCCGGAGCTGGACAGCGCTCAATCTTCCGCCTCCGGTTCCTCGCCTGGGGCTGCTCCAGCTTTGGCGGGGTCGCTCTGCCGCGGCCAGAAGGTCAAGCTCACCTTGGGGGATCGCAGAACCTTCCCGTGACTGGGCAGGACAGACGAGCCGCCAGCCGGGCAGCGACGCCGGCGAACCCAACCGCGCCCTTCCCGGCTGCTCAGTGACTTCCGGATCTGCGCAGACGCCCGGCGACGCCGTCCGGAGCGCCCCTCCCCCGGCTGGCTGTTTCCCGGCGTGCTCTGCGGCGGAAGGGCCGAGTTGACAATAACAAACCCCGCGGCGGCCGCGACCCGGTGTCACCGAGCTCGGGCTGCCTTGGGTCCCAGTGCCTCGGCGGGCTGACTCCGGTCCCCGCGCGGTGTCAAGAGGTCTGAGCAGCGGCTGCGGCCGACCCCGCAACCGCCGAACCTCCGGGCCGCGCCGGGCTCTCGGCGGCCGGGCGCCGACGGTTGTGTCGGTTGGCGGCGCCGCTGGGGCGGTTGGTGGCCGCCGCCGAGGCCAGGGCGGCGGCAGAAGATGGTGCCGGGGGCCTCCGGCTGTGCTGCTGCCGCGGGCGGAGGAGGCGCTGCCGCCGGGTGAGTGCCGCCCCTGCCCCCATCTGGCGGAGGGCTCGGGGTCCCTGACGGGATTGTGGGAGCGGTCGTCGGCACGGGCTGTCAGGGTCGCCGCGCCGGTCCTAACCGGGGACGGTGGGATCCGCCGGCCGCTGACAGCACCGCGGGAGCGGCGGGGCGCCCCGTGCCCGCCGGAGGTCTGGAGCGCGCGGCCTCCGCCACCTGTGTTCGGCGCAGCGGTGTTTCGGGCTCTGGAAACCCGAGAAGGGTTGGACCGCGGCCGAACGGGAGTGCACTGAGGGGTGGAACCCCAGAGGTGAAGCCTTTGTCCCGACCCCGGAGTGCGAGCAGGGGTGTAAAGTTACTCCTCGGAATGACTCAGCCTCCGCTCGCCCCACTGATGAATTTGGGGTGAGGGTGTATGCGGGTTCCAAAACTTGGTAAAAAAAAATGACAGCTTCCGAACGTAGTGTCTGTAGTTTCTCTACAGGCTGGTGGATATGCGGTGGTGACTGTTTATGGTTTCGTAATTTTGCCCTTTCCGTCATGAGTCTTAAAATGTGATCATTCTGTGAACCGGTTTAGGCCTGGTGCCACGACATTTATGCACTCACTTATTGATAAAGTCCCTGTAAGACATTCAGTTGGGTGGGGATGTTGTCATGTCTTTTATAACCGTTAATATTTGCCCATTTTGGTAAGCATTTTCTGTAAAAGGACTTTAGCCTGATGAGACTTATTATTTATCTGGGGGCTTGCAAGGCTAGCAGTTTAGAGGCAGCCTAAACAGTCAAGCATGTGTGCTTAACCAAATATTGTTACTGTATTTCAATAGGTGATTTTTTTTATCATTGGATCTATAAATAGGCCGCTGTTATTGTGTGTGAGGATATCTTTTATTTAGTGTTAATACAAAATATGGCATGGATTGACATTTTCTAGCTAATTTTTTTTTCTCTTTCTTTTTTTTTTTTGGTTTTTTCGAGACAAGGTGTCTCTGTGGTTTTGGAGCCTGTCCTGGAACTAGCTCTGTAGACCAGGATGGTCTCGAACTCACAGAGATCCGCTTGCCTTGCCTCCCGAGTGCTGGGATTACAGGCGTGCGCCACCACCGCCCGTCTTTCTAGCTAATTTTTGCCACGTGTTTAGCGTTTACAGCTGTGCTTAAAACTTTATCTAGAATCTCGGGTTAGAATCTTGCTGCTAAATTTATCTCAGCATTCCGGGTAGCTGAGACAGGAGGATAGCTTTAGGCTATTTGGGTTACGTAGTGAGTTACAGTGCTTTTGGGAAAGGTAGTGAGACCAAGTCTTGAAAAAAGAAAAACAACAAAAATGGTAGTTATGTCACGAGGCACATAACGTATTATTTGCATTGATTAATCTATTGCTGTAACTAGTTAGTGGACTTGGGCCACATTTTAAAAATAACTTAGTTTGTTTTGAATTAAATTGTGAGGTAATTTGGATCTGATTCTCCTAGTGTTGCTGGCAGTCAGGGAAAACAATAAAGCAGTCAGCCCAGAGACAAGAGAGAGCTGTTTGGTTCTCTTTGACAAACATCAGGGTGTGGTGGGGGCACACCTTTAATCTTGTCATTTGGGAGGAAGAGGCAGGCAGATCTCTGAGTTCAAGGCCAGCTTGGTTTACACAGTGAATTCCAGGCTGGGCGGGGTTCCATACTTAGACCATCACTCAATTAAAAATCAAAAGCTAGTAAAGTTTTTTCAGTTTATCCCTAAACCTATCTACACTTTTTTTGAGACACAAGAGTTTCACAATGTAGCCTCAGCTGTCTTACAGCTTACTCTGTAGCGCACACTAGCTCTGACCTTCCAGCAGCAGTCCTGTGTCAGCCTTAGAAGGCTGACTAGAGTCCTGGGGTGGTAGACTCTAGCCACTGCAGCCTGCTGCGCTTTCAGGAGACGCAAGGGAGTACCTGACAGTATCTTTCCATATCCATCATAGTTCTTTCACTTTATTTATTTATTGATTGATTTATTTTCGAGACAGGGTTTCTCTGACTTTGGAGCCTGTCCTAGAACCAGCTCTTGTAGACCAGGCTGGCCTCGAACTCACAGAGATCTCCCTGCCTCTGCCTCCCGAGTGCTGGGATTAAAGGCGTGCACCACCACCCCTGGCTTCTTTCACTTTATACTTGCTACATTGAGACCATTGAACTAAGGAATAAAAGGAACGTGAGAATATCTTTAGAGGCAGGTTCTCAAGTAGCCCAGGCTGGCCATGTACTCACTGAGTACATGCAACTGAGGCTGGTCTTTAAATTCTACCTTCTAAGTGCTAGAGTTACAGGCGTATGCTATCATGTCCTGCTATGAAATAGAATTGGATGTTCATATAAAATAATTGGCTCTATTAGAAATTGACTCTTAAGTTTAAGGAATGTAGAATTAGCATGGGAGGAGAGAAGTGATATTTAAAAGTCCCCTTTTCTTTAAGAACACCCTAGACATCTCAGTTTTATAATGTTTTGTTTGTTTTGGTTTTTGTTTGGAGAAAGGGTCTCACTCTAATCCTTACTCGCCTTGGATTAAGTGTTTAGCTCAGATTGGCCTCCAGCTTTTGTTCCCTTTGCTTAAGCTGTCACATCTGACACATCTTGGAGTTTTGATAAGTTTTCAAAAAGGAAAATAAGAGCCCAGTGGAAGGTTGTGAAGTCTGTCTATGTGGGTTTGAAACTTTACATAAGCTCTCCTTATAAAGTGGAGCATATGGGCCCTTATGTGTAAAGGTGGAGAGTTGAGCGCTAGTGGGGCTAACTTTCAGGAACACTTGGACTTGAGTCTATCCCTTAAATTGGATCTATGCAGTACACGTGCATTCAGTAATGCGCCAGTGAAATATAGTAATGTGTTTGTACGTGTGTGTTTGTAGGACCATTGGACATTTTAAAGAAGGCAAAATGACAAATATCAATTGCTGGGAAAAGGTGTTTGAGAAGCAGACTGTGGAGTGGTGGTTTGTAATTATGAAAAGAGTGATCTATTTTCTTTTTTTCTTTTTTTTAAATGTAGATGATGTCTTTTTTTTTTAAAGATTTATTTATTTATTATGTATACAACATTCTGCCTCCATGTATGCCTACACACCAGAGGAGGGCGCCAGATCTCGTTACAGATGGTTGTGAGCCACCATGTGGTTGCTAGGAATTGAACTCAGGACCTCTAGAAAAGCGGACAGTGCTCTTAACCACTGAGCCGTCTCTCCAGCCCACAGTGATCTATTTTCATATTATTATTAATTTGAAACTGTCCACATCAGTTTTTCCTTCACTATCTATACACAAACATTGGTTAGTAACTTCCCAGAATATATAGCAATATAATAATTCAGTACTATACTGTTATTTCTGTGTATGGGCTTGGGTGACTTTGAGTGCAGATATCATTTGAGCAAGCTTTTTAAAAAAATTTCCTATGTTTATAGTCTTGGTTTAATAGAGTAAAGCTATTTCAGTATTATAAAGGTAATTTTGGTTTGTTTCATATTTAGTATACACTGTAAAGCAAAATATAGCAACTAGAAATTTTTCTCTAAAGTCATGGATTTCATAGAGCAATGAGTGATCTGTTAATGTCCTGCTGTGGAATGATTTCTGTATATGCAGTCCAGGAAGAGTACACACTGACGTGTCATGGTGGAAAGAAAGAACTGAATATCATTACTTGATCTATGATCTTCACATGCACTGTGGGAAATGCAGTCACAAAATAAATGAATGTAACCTTTAAAATTTGGGGGCTGGAAATTTATCAGCTTTAAAGGAACTCCAGGGCTGGAGAGATGGCTCAGTGGTTAAGAGCACCGGCTGCTCTTCCAGAGGTTCTGGGTTCAATTCCCAGCAACCACATGGTGGCTCACAACCATCTGTAATGAGATCTGGCACCCTCTGGCGGGTGGACATACATGGAGGTAGAATGTTGTATACATAATAAATAAATAAATCTTAAAAAATAAAATAAAGGAACTCCAGTCCCAGCACTCACACTACCTGTAGGGAAGTTTCAGTACCATCTTTTGTTCTACTTGAGTACATGCACGCGTGTTCACATACATAATTGTGTGTGTGTGCGTACACGTGTGTATGTGTGTAGAAGAAGGAGACAGTCTTAAGTATGTAGCCATGACTGGCCCAGAACTCCTCAGCTTTAGAAAACCATGTTATTTTGTATATACATATGCCTTCTGTATGCTGAAGGAATAAATCATTCGATATACTCCCGAATTCCATTCCTGGTTTAAAAGTATTTCTTTTCTGGTTTTTGTCACGAGCTTTTCATGTGTTACCTCCATTTGCTGTTTATCTGAGCATGCTTGTCTTGTGTCAGAAGGCACACATTGAGCACTATGAACCTTTACGAAAAAGGTTTTCTTTGGTAGAATGTTAGGAAGATGCCTGTTGTTTTCTTTAACTCTTGGCAGATAAGGAGTAGTATTATCGGGGGATGGTGCATCTGATCTGCAGAGGCTGACCCCCAGTTCTGGGTCTGGCTCACCTATCTGTTCTTGGTGGTGGATGTTATTTTCATTGAACACACCAGTGAACACTCGGTGTGGTAGAATTGGTAATAACTGCAGATTGCAGAATTAGAAACGAGACAAAATGATTTCGAAATTTCTTTTCTTCATGAGGCCTTCAGTTTGCTTTCTTTGGTAACATCCAGATCTCGTGCTCTGTTAAACTTGAAAGCAACTTTATTTTTATTCCTATTAAATCATACATACCCTATACCCTAGTATTGGAATTTAATGAGTGTGTTTAGTTTTGAAGATCAAATTTTCTCATATGGGGTTTCTCACTTTCTTTCTCCATATAGGAAAGCTAGTTCTGATGTTTTAGTATCTTAGAAAGTTAGTGGTAAGGATAGACTGGACCTTGTCATCACAGTGATAATTTTTCTTTTTGTTTTTTGTTTTCAAAGATTTGTTTATTAATTATGTATGGAGTGTTCTGCCTGCATGTATCTGTGCAGGCCAGAAGAAGGCACCAGCTCTTATTACAATGGCTGTGAGCCGTCATGTGGTTGCTGGAAAGTGAACTCAGAACCTCTGGAAGAACAGTCGGTATTCTTAACCTCCGAGCCATCTCTCCAGCCTCAACACAGTGATGATGTTTCATGAGGAAAATTAGAATCATTCCAGTTGAAAGGTAGGCTAGACATTTAATAAATTAATTTTGAGATAAGTTCACACTATGTAGCTCTGGGTTGTTATGGAGACCAGGCTGGCCTCCAACTTGGAGATTTGACTACTTGTCTGTCTTCAGTGCTGGGATTACAACAGTAGGCCTGACAGGCAAGTCAAGATAAATTTTTTTAGTTGATTTCTGATTACTTTATATAGAGACAAGTCAAGCATTATCCATATATTCTGTATAAATATAATAAGCTCATTTTTATTTTTTAATTTTTATTATTTTAGAGGGTACCCTGGAACTGGAGTAAAAGAGTTAGGAGTTACCATATAGATGCTGGGAATTGAACCTGGGCCCTCTGAAAGAACAAGTGTTCTTAACTGCTGAGCCATATGTCCAGCTCTTCCCTTCATCTTGTACAGCCAAGTACAGAGTCAAAGGATCTAAGGAGAAGCAAATTGTCCTTTTTTTTTTCTCCCACTTTAGTCCATCCATATCGCTTATGTAGCTAGTTAGAGTTCTGTATCTTGAGGAGAAAATAATTCTGAGTGTCACTTGGAGCTGGGGACAGTGATGATAGGACCATACTTTGACTTTAAAATTCAGATAAGCAGAGATTGGTGGAGGAAGGATTTTTACCTGGCCTAAAAATGTTTAAAGTGTTGGTATAGTTTTTTTTTCTTTATGTATGGGATCCTTTGATGACACTTCTGGAAAAAGGAAATAGGGTTAATTTTGAAACTATTAATATTGAAGCTTAATATCCATCACTTAGTGATTTTTATTGTACTCTTGGGTACCGTGAAGGATTCTGATGTGCATTATTAACTCTCCTGTATCAATGCTCTAAAATGTATATATGAACAAACTCAGATGTTGACGTTATTCAGTCCAGTTTGTATAGATCATAAACTCAGATGTTGACGTTATTGAGTCCCCGTAGAGTAGGTAAAATCTGGATGGAGATAAGTCTTTTTTTCAAGCATTATCTTCCTGGGTTAATTATGTGTCAGCATTGTCAAGTTCACATGCAGTGGGGTTGCCAGCTAAATAAAGGAAGTAAGTGGTATCAGGTGGGTGCTTCGTTAGATGTTATAGCATACAAAAGATAGCTTCAGATAAGATAGGAGAAGAGACTCAGAATCAGATTTGATGCATCTGGTAGAAATATCGGAGGGGAATTGGAGAGAACTAGAAAGTTAAAAAAAATTGTAGACTCTAAAGGTTATGCCAGGGAAGATTAGGTGTTAGATTCTAAAAGAAAATCAGTGAAAGATTTAAAGGAAAACCATCAAATTAAAATTTGAAGTAGTTAGCCATGTTATGGATATGTACCTCAGCAGTTTATGTGGTTTTGGTTTGTTGTTGTTTGTTGGTTGGTTTGTTTTAGGCGGGGTCTTATGTAGCCCAGCTTTGCCTTAAATTTACTATGTATATAAGGATACCCATGAGGTTATAATCATCTTGCATTTACCATTCCAGATGTTAGGATTACTGGGATACTCATTACCATAATTGTGTTGGAGAGTGAGCCCTAGGCTTCCTCTGCACTCATACAGGGCAGTCTCTTTACACCACCAACCCCCTGTGAGCCCCATGCTTACTCCTGTGCCTTATCTTTTGAGTCCCAGTGACCATCCCTACCAGTGGTAGAGCTATCCCTTAGCAGATACTGTGTTCAATCCCCACAACCAGGAAAGAAAAAAGGAAAAGGAAATTTTGACATGTTTAACAGTAGGATTTGTAGTTGGAAATATTTTGCACCAGTCAGTACTCTCTCTGAGTTGAGGATGTCTGAATTTGTTATTAACGTTAACTGAGGTTGTTTTCATACACATGTGGAAGAGTTTGCACAATTCTGTCACATATATGAAGATTGTTCTTTAGCTGTTCAGAACCATCTTGGGAAATAGATGTTTTCTCTCTATTTTTTTAATTAAAGAAAATTGATAGATGAAGCCAGTCAAGATCACAGAGTAGTACAGGGCTTAATACAGGTTTTCTGTTGTTATTCTTCTGTCTCCCTATAAGTAATAATTAGAGGAATAAATATGAGTGGCATTTAGGGGAGCCAACGTAGACCATGGTCTACATAGTGAGTTCTAAGACAGCTACGGCTATGTAGGGACCTTGTCTCAAAAAGAAAGAAAAAAAAACTCTAGGAGTCATGGCGTGCACTTAATAGCAGAAAACCATTAGAAGGTGAAGTCAGGAGGACCAAAATTGATACTGAGGCTACGCCTGAGGAGACTCAATCTAAAAACAAACTTTTGTTTTGTTTTGTTTTTGTTTTCCAAGACAGCATTTCTCCCTGTAGTCTTAGTGGAATTTGCTCTGTGAACCTGGCTGGCCTTGAACTCCTCCTTCCTCCCTCTCAAATACCTGGATCAGAGGTGTGGGCAGTACCACCTGGCTCAGAGAAACAACTCTTAGTTTGTATATTTTTAGTACACATTGCCGGTTAAGTCTCCTTAAGAGTTCCACCAGCTTATATTCCTCCAGAAATGTGCCCGTAGAGCCAGGTTTGTGTGGCCTACATCAGATACCGGTCAACCTGCTACCTAGGAAGTTTTAGGCTACTTGGGCTACATGTAACTCTTTTTTTGTCTCAGGACAAAAAGGGAAGAGAAGGGAAGGAGAAAGAAAAAAGTAGGAAGGTAAAAGAAAGAGAAAGAGAGCCGTTATGTGAACTGCTTATTACCTTTTCAACATAAAATAAGTCATTTCCATCTTTAGTAGCATTGTGATTGCTAAAAACGGTCTTGTAGCCATCTTAGTTATCATTTCTTAGTTTAGTATGTACAGCCAGAGTTTATTTAACTTACTATGTTTGTTTTGACATATGGTTTGGCTATACGGTTCAGGTTATCCCTATATTCCAGGGTATTTAGGTCATACAGGTGCTACATCATGATGTAGATGGATTTTTCTTTGGGCCACCAGCTCAAATAATGACACAGACTTATTATGAAAATTATGAAAGCTCCGCTTTAACTTAAGCTTGTCCCACTAGTTCTTAAACTAGTAAGTTTGAGTATGACTGACTTGTTTTGATATTTCTCTCCAGTGTTGTCCCAATGAAACGTACTGTTTTGTCTTATTGGACAGAAACTAATAACAATACTTAGACACGTAGTCAAAAAATAATAGGAGCTGGGAGTCTGGGGTGATGAAGAGATGGCTCATTAGTAAGAACACTTGGTACATATCCAGAGGACCCAGGTTTGATCCCTAGTACCCACATGAGCCTCAGCCATCTCTGATTCCAATTACAGGGGATCCAACACAGCTGCCTTCTACATGCATCAGGCTTGAGTGTGATGCACTCACATGCGTGCAAGCAAAACACTTATACACATAAAATAAAAATAAGTCTTAAAATATTGTGAGTAGGTATGATGATACATACTTGAACTCCCAGAACTCAAGCCAAGGCAGGAGTACTGAGAGTACCGATAGTTGGGAGCCTCAGAAAGTGTAGGCATGTAATTGCAGTTACTGTACATATACAAACTTTCTAGTTATGATTCCCTCAGCAATTCACTCTAACAAGTATTTACAGACATTTAGACACTGTAGTAGATTAAAATGGATAGCCTGTGTGTCAGGTAAACACTACAGCCTTTAGATAAGGACTTCCTACTGCAGATTTAGGTATAAAGATTTGGATATCCATGGAATCAGTTCCCCAAGAATAAAGAAAAAAACATGACTGTATTCGTAATGTTGTGTATAAAGCCACAGTCAACTTTTTTTAAGCTTTCTGTTTTACCGGATGACTTGTTTAAAATAGACATTACTTTCTGTTTGTGTGTTGTTTCTCATCTAAACACGGATACAAACACTGTACAATGAGTGAAAATTTAAAAATTGGATGAGTTGAAAACTCTCCCTCCCATACAGTAAAAGGGGGGCATGGAGATTGTTATTGAAGTACATTTTTCACAGAAGTGATCTTGTCTCACATTTTCAACAAAATTCTAAAGTTGGAAAAAATATTAACCATAGGTACAATCAATTTTTATGCTAATACTGAAAATTAAATGCAACAAGCAAATTGAGATCATATAAGAAAATCCTGAAGTTTAAAAGAGTTTACATACCGGCAAATGTACATAATGAACAATCCCAAAGTTATAAGTTGATAGGAGCACTAGTTCTTCTTTTGTTTGTTTGTTTATTGTGTGTAGGGGTATTATATGGAGGTCAGAGGACAGTTAGATCTTCCTCTCCTACCATGGGGTCAAATGCTGAGCTCCTGTCTGTGTGGTTGCAGGTGCTTTACCTTCTGAGCCATCTTACTAGCCTAGAATTGTTTAAGCAGTTAGCTGTGTAAGCTTAAGTTTTAGTAATATGCTCAATTAGGGTAAACTTAGTTTTTAATTTGAACTTGATTTTATATATGCAGGTTCTTTTTTTTTTTAATAGAAGAGTGTCTTGTGGGCTGATAGTCTGAGAGGGTGACTCTGATCATCATGACAATTGGCAGGCAAGCATGACACTAGAGCTTACATTCTGGTCCACAAGCAGGAGACAGACAATTGCCATTTCTAAATTTTGTTTTTTAGTTATGCCTTCATTGTATGCATTTTTGACTGTTCTTTTTACTGTAGCATTTGCATACCTCCCTTCTTGATACTTGGTCATTTTATAAGATGAGATTTTAAAAGATACTTAATATCAAACTTTGGCACTACAAACAAAAAAGGTTAAATTTGTTGAATGACTATGTAAGGATTGGGCTTTATGAATGAATAGTCTGACGATGTAGCAGTTTTTAAAACATTGGTGGAGTGAACTCATGTATCTCTTGACTTTTGCAAAAAAAAAAAAAACAGATTTGGGAAAACTAGGTAGCTACTAAGCCAGGAGTGTAATTATATATGTTCTGGGTTACTTAGTTCTTTTGTTTTTGCTCTTGTTTTTAATGTATAAGGGTATTTTGCATGCTTTGTATGTCTGTGCACTAGCCACTTGAGTGTCTGTCTGCTCCCCTAGGAGGCCAGAAGAGGGCATTGGGACTGGGGTTACAGATGGTTATGAGCCTCTTGGATGCTGGAAATCAAACACAGGTCTTTAACAGAAGCAGCTAGTTTTCTAACCTGCTGAGCCATCTCTCCATTGATACTTTAAAAAAAATATCTTTTTATTTTATTTTGAAATTAGTATCTGTAATTCTAACTGGCCTGGAACAAACGTTTAACTATCTTCCTGTACCTGCTTCTTGGGTACTGAGATTACAGACATATGCCACCGTGTCCACTTTAAACAGACAATTCAACTTTGGATCATCTTAATTTGACATAGTATCGTATGAATTCTCTTTGAGCCATTTGAGTTTTTTATTACATAGTTGAGATATTTAGTCCTCACATCATTTATGCCTCAAATCATTGACATCATGTATGTTCAGTATTACTGTAGTATTTATAGAACAGTATTTCCCAAATATGTTGGCTATCATCTTTTAGCCTACCATTTAGAAGGGTAGAGGCATGGAAGATTGTGAGTTTGAGGCTAGCCTGTGCTACAAGGTAAGACCTGGTTTCAAACATTCAAAAAAAGTTTGACAAACAATTTTCTACTTTCATTTGTTATACAACTTGTGCCATGGAAAGAAAGTATTTGGCAGCAGAAACAAAACAAAAAACAACAAAACAAGGTATAGCAGGGTTACAGATATGACTGTTAGAACCTGAAGTTTGGCCTGTAAGTGGCTAAAAAACAGAATATTGACCGCAAAGACTACCAGAATGTTGGTGAGTTCTTGGCTATAAAACAGAAGCATAGAATGACATGAGTAAAGGCATGTAGACTCAGGGATTATTCCTCTCTCATCAATTTAAATGCCATGTTGGGAGCCATCGTGGTACTGGTGGAATGTCCGTCACATGTATGTGCTTTCATGTCTGAGTAGATTTGATGAAGCTGGTTTTGGTTTTGAGAAGTATAGCGTTTAAACAGGACCCAAGCATGTTCTGTTGGTGCTTTCCTGCTATTATGTTGTCAGGTTCAGGTATATGTTAGTAAGTAAAGACGAGACAAGAATGGAATGGAAGACAGGAGATAGAGACTTAATGACTTTTAGTTATGTGCTCAGGGAAGAAGTACTTAATCACATGATAGGCAACCAAGTAGATTTTTAAAAGTTTACATGTCTTGTAATACATTGGCTAATAAAGAAGTTTCCAAAAATTAGCTATCTGGATGTATTCTGTCATTTTTTTGTAGTGCTAGACGTTGAATCTTGTGACTTGTGCCTGTTAAGCAAGGACTCTTAACAGTGAGGCACACTCCTAGCCTCTCAGTTATTTTTTTTTTAACTCTACTTTGTCTATTGTAAGACTTCTAGTAAGAGTGGAGTCAGCAGGTGCTTTGTGGTGAGATTTTATGTTACAACAGTCAATTTTTATCTCTAGATAACATTTTTGGAACAGTTACTATGAAGTTGGTATTGTACAAAATATCTTTTACTAAAACGTTTTTCTATAATATCTATGTGAAGTAGACATTATTAGCATCCCCATCTATATATTGAGAGTTAGAAATTTATTTTTTTAAAAAAATAGAAATTTAACAGATGTGTGTTGTAGGTGTAAATTTCTGTTCCGCAAGCCACTCCCAAATATCTGACACAGAGTTAATATGAATTATAAATGCTTGGCCAATAGCTCAGGCTTGTTACTAGCTAATGCTTGCATTTTAAATTAATCCATATTATCTATGTTTTGCCACGTGGGTTGGTACCTTTTCTCAGTACACCATGCCCATCTCGCTTTTCTCTTGTCTGTTCATGACTCCTGACTCCATCTTTTTCTCATCATTTTCTTTTTTTTGTTTTTGTTTGTTTTTGGAGACAGGGTTTCTCTGTAGCTTTGGAGCCTGTCCTGGAACTCCCTTTGTAGACCAGGCTGGCCTCAAACTCACAGAGATCCGCCTGCCTCTGCCTCCCGAGTGCTGGGATTACAGGCGTGTCCCACCACCACCCAGCTTCCCATCATTTTCAGCTTGTCTTTCCTTCCTAGCTTTATCCTGTTCATCTATTGGCCAGTCAACTTCTTTATTAAATCAATCACAGCAGCATATATTCACACAGTGTAGTATAAGAATATTCCACTTTTCCCCCTTTTTCAAATCTTCACAGTGTAAAAAAGGGTTATTCCATAGCAGTGTATTGATAAGTTTCTTTCTTCCTCCCCATACCCTCATAATAAAGCTATTTATGTTTACTTCAGGGACGAGCTGGAGAAGAACCATTTCAGTGATTTTTATAACTTTGAGTTAGAATACAAAATTGAGCTTTGTAAAGTTTTACTAAGACAACATTAAACACAATAAGTAAATTTTTTTAATAAGTAAATTTTTTATGGTGATGTTAAGGATTGAAACTTGCCCAAGGGCCTTGTGCATGCTAAGCAAGTATTCCACTAATAAGCTTCATTTCCTGCTTACTAAATGTACGTGAATTAAGATTCAAACTTTTATCTTGCTTGCACAGAATTTTGTATTTGCCGTACTGTGTCTAGTCTAAACTGTGGAGTAGGGAAAATGAAATAAAACCTTTCCATTTCCAGACACAACTGTGGTGCTCTAAAGCTGTGTCATGGCCACCTAAAAAATTAGCATCCAGGCTTCAGGTTGAGATAGAGACAATTTGTCTCTTTAGTGCTGGAGTGTAAACTCAAGACCTTGAACATGTTGATAAACTATCTACCACTATACTACATACTCAGCCCAGAGATATTTTTAAAAGAGTCAGTAGTATAAAGCGCCAAGGCAGAGAGAGGGGTTTGTAGAAATGGCAGCTTTAGGAGGAGATTCTATGATTTAAGAGAAGGTCTGTGGCAGAAGCTGAGTAATCTTGATTACTTATACAGCCGTCCCCTCAGTATTACTGCTGTAGAACTGACTTCCCACATTTCTTTTTAAATCAAAGATGGTAAGCCCCTTCAGTCAGATAGTCTTGAGTTTTGTCTATCTACTTCCCTTTGGCTGACTTAAGAATACATGTACTTTGCCTTGTTGACATTTGAGTACGTAGATACCAACCAGTCAAAATAATTTTTTATTTTCTTTCTGTTTTTTTTTTTAAACTAGAAGACTGGGTATTACAGGAGATTAAGAGAATCTTGAATAACGCTTATATTGGTTGGTTAGGTGTTGATGCACAGTGGAAGTTTGATTTGTACGTTTCTGTACATATGTACTTGCATAGGAAACTGGTATTTTTATTTCAACGACTACCATTTTACATGTTTTTAATAAGGTGTATTGTTTATATGCTGCCTTGGATACAAGGTGGTGACAGCACTTTTGTATTAGGCATTACTAGATATTATTTGTATTTCTGCTTATGTTCATGGATTGGCTACAAATGGTTTGCTAAGAGCTGATACATGATTTAAGAACATGTTGATTCTCCTTGAAATCTTACAGGAAAGAAAACTTGTAAGATCCATCTTACAGAATTAAAAGATGTTTGTTTTGAAATGGGGTTTTCCTGTGTAGTCCTACCTAGCTTGAAATTGCTGTCTTTCTATGTAGACCTCAAAGCTGTCCTCAAACTCATCTACCTGCCTGTGCTATGATTAAAGATAGTATCACCACACCTGGCTTTTAGTGTGCTCTAGACGTTATCATGAGTAAAGATGGCCAGTAAATGTTGGCAGAGATTTCTGTCCCACCAGGTCCCACAGCCATTTAGTCCCAAATAAATCACACAGAGGTCTACATTAATTATAAACTGATTGGCTTAGTATGTCAGGCTTCTTATTAGCTCTTATAACTTATATTAGCCCATAATTCTTGATACCTTTTTTTGGTGAGGCAGTCACATCTTGCTTTCTTGCTTGTCTGTGGCTGGGTCTCGACTACAGACTGAAACTTACCTCTTCCCAGAATTCTTGTTGCTCCGCCTCTACTTCCTACCTAATCACCCCACCTACACCTCCTACCTGGCTACTGGCCAATCAGCGTTTTATTAAAAATAATACAAGTGACACAATAAAAGACCATTGTCCCACAGTAAGTTAAGTGTGGGAAAGAATTGTTTGTATTATGAATAGCAGGTTTTTATGTAGTACATATTTAATATATGTACCTAAAGTACCGACACTGTGCCAGCTCATGTAGACCCAGTTCTTTCCAGTAGGCTTTTAGGAGATGGGTTTACTTTTGAGAAATCATTCCTTTAGCTCTATTTAAAAAAAGCGAGTAAATAGGCAAGCCAATTTATTGATGAAAACTTCTACCTATAAGTAGTTTTTGCATGCTTGTTGCTGCTGTCTGTTGTGCAGTCTTTGCTGGGGGGGGTGAGTAGACAGAGGGTGAGAACATTTGGAGACTAAGACAGACTCAGAGAGATTCCCTTGCAGAAGCTCTTCATTGTAAAAAAATGTTTATGGGCTTAGGGAAATTAAACTGCTGCAGGAACGTTTCTGGTTGGTCCTTTTGAAACTGGCGATCACTACTAGTGTATTGTGTTTGGCTAGGAGCGCGAGTCTTTAGTTACCTTGCTTTTGGGCCAATTTTGCTTACTCATTGTGAGCTTGTATGCACTTGCTTGTGCTTGCACTATTACCCTACCTCACCGTTATAATTTTTTGTCCTGTATGTAGGAACCTGGAAGTGTTTGTAAACTTTGCTTTTATGTTGCAAATACTGTATTTTTCAGAAACTAGAAACAAAAACCTGGCTGTAAACGACTGTGCCTAGTATACCCACACTGTGTCTCAGTAGCTTCCATCAGTTCCCACTTTGTTTCCGCTAGATTTCTGCCTTCCCTTTTTCTTCATATTTGGCACTACAAGAGTATATTATCTGAATTTGAGAAGAGGGCTGGAAGTCAAAATACTTTCCTCATTGTCCAGCCTGGAATGACAGAAGAGGGATATGTTAACCTTAGCCTAAGTCAGTTGTTTTTGTGTCTTTCTGGGACAAATTATAACCAGGGAGGTAACAGGCATAGTGGCACTTTTCCGTAATTTTAACATTTCTCAGGCTGAGACAGGGAGTGATCACAAGTTCAAGGTCAGACCCTGTCTCAAAATAAACAACAAAAAATGTAAACATAACAAACAAGAAAAATATGTTCCAATAGAAGCTGTTGCTAATCCAATACTTAGAGATACTTGTCATTTTTGCATTGTTTTCCCTCTAAACATACCCTCAAAATTTTCACTGCCCATCTGTGATTACGTTATTTATTGGGAGATGGCAAGAGACCAAGATTGTGTCTAAGGTAGGTCTGGAACTTAGAATAGTCCTCCTGGTTCAGTCTACCCAGTGCTGAGATTATATCATGAGTCATCACACCTATCTGTACTTGTGTTATGTGTATTGTTCTGTTACAGCATTATTAGCCTTACTAAACACTATCCCATGTTTTCTTACAGTATCTGCACTAGGAAATGAATAACCACAGGTTTATTAATTATAATAGTAAAGTATCTTTTATATACTTTAAACAAATTGTTTCATTTTGCAGAGAGGGATTGAGAGCAGAGTGTGTATGCCTAGATGTTTTGGACTCACTAAGTAGACCAGATTGACCTTGAATTTTAAGAGAATTTGCTTAGATTTAAAGGCAGGTACCCCCTTGCCTGTCCACGGTTTTTTTAACATGGTCTTTATTGTACTGCGTGGGTATCTGTGCTCATGGTGCAATAGAAATTCAATATCTGGCTTTGTAGGCTTCTTGGCTTTGTATATTTTTCTTAGTTTTGTGTTTGCTAAGCCTGATAATTCTATTGATGCAGTTTTAAAGGAAAAAGGGTGGGTTTTCTAGTATTATTACTGAATTAAGTAAGATCTGAATTTATAAAATCTTTCTTTCCTTCACAGATACCATTTCCTTTCTAGAAAGGTTATAATTATTCATATTAAATTCATATCTTCATTATGAATGTTGAAAATTACTAAAAATGGTTTGCTTTTTATATTTTTTGTGGAAATTTTAAAATATACAAAGTTAGAATATTTAGTGAGCCTTCTGTATCCTTCTCCCTTGTTTGTATACTATTCAATATTAAATTTATCTACCTTTCATGAACGAAATTCATTTCTGCTAACCTTGTTTGCTTTTTTTAATCAATTGTTTTCATTAAACTAATAGTTTAAATCAAATATCATCATACACTTTAGTTTTTTGGAGCTTATTTTGTCCTAACTACAATGCCAGCCATTATCAACCAAACAAAAGTGGGTTTATAAATACTATTAATTATATGTGTGTCAGGTAGGCATGCTGGTAACTGTGGAGGTCAGAGGCAGATGATTCCTTGAGTTAGGGGCCACTACCCAATGTGGTGCTGGGAACTGAGCTCAGGTCTCCTGGAAGAGCATCAGTAGGAGAACTCTGAGCAACCCCTCTCTAGTCTCCACTCTAACAAAATTTTAAATATTTTTTGGATAATGGAGGTTTGTGCTGGAAATCAAACTATGCATGCACACCGGGCATGCATTTCATAGTTTCAAACTCCCAGCTTGAAAATTTTTAATTTAATTTCTAGCTCAGGATTAAATTTCTGTATTTATCTAAAATTTGGCTTTTATTATTAGTTGCTTTGGTTATTCATCCCCCCCTCCCAGCAGGTCTATACATGCATTATTTTTTAACTTATTTTAACTTATTATAAGCTTCCCTTTTTGAGGAAATAACTTATTGAAGAAAGTAAGTTGATGTCCTAGGGAATGGTTATCATTCTATGTTCAGTTGATTGTTTTCTTACAAGCCTATTTTCTATTTTGCATTTACTGTATTGCTCATAGGTGTGGAATCTTTATTTTGTGGAGTGAGCAAGAAACTGTCTATAACTTTATCCAGTTAAATCATGTGAAATGTTTATATTAGCATGTTATGCTTAGAGTGAGTGCCAAGTGATCTCTGTGTTCATATCTCTCAGCCTTGTTTACCCATCAGAAGTATCTGTACACGTTTTCCTGATTGTTCTAATTAATTTACATGTTATTGCATTTACAGTACGTGTAGAAGTCAAAGGACAACTTTGGCATTGGTTCTGGCCTACTTTTACATTGTTCCAAGGATTGAACCATGTTGTAAGATCTGTTGATGTGTAGATCTGTTATTTTGGTGTGAAATGACTATCCCTGTGTTTCATCTGCACTATTGTCGGTGTTTTTCGATGTGTTTTGTGGTTATCAGTTGGTTATCTTGAAGTACATTTTCTGTAAGAAAGGTAAATGCTTAATTTTTCTCTCTAGTTTTTATGAGTTCTGAAATTAGTTCACCAAGTTGTTTATTTTGATTTTTAAATTACATGTATTTATTTTGTATGTATGGTCATAGTACACACATCCTAATGTCTGTGCGAGTCAGAGGACAACTTGATCACTGAAATCTGTTTTCTCTCCTACACGTGGATACTGGGATTGATCTTAGGTTGTCATGTTTGGTGTAACTGCGTTTACTTGCTTAGCTACCTCACTTGTCCCAGAGTTTTTGTTTGTTTGTTTGCTTACTTGCTTGCTTGTTTTCTAAGGTATTGTTAGAAACAGATGAGTTTTTATGGATTTGAGGCTATTCAGTTTTTGTAATTTTTTTTTAATGATTAAACTGTGCCAATGAAAGCCATTATAATGTTGGCTTTGCCATTTTGGCATGGCTGTACTAGTTTTACTTGCCCCATGGTGCACTAAGATGTTCTAAGCATATATGATTGGTACATTTTCTGCTCTGCTTTAGACAAATTCAACCCCTTTTAATAGCCCATTTAGAAACCACCATGTGAATGTTCAGTGAGTTTACCCAGAAAATTTTCTAGTTAGAAAAGTCTGTGAAAGACTGTCTTTCCTGTGGAGACGAACTGAAAACATGGTGATTCACATCAACAGACAAATCCCCAGTCCTGATGAACACCACCCCACTTCTATGGAATAGCTCACAAACTAAGAGAACACTATATGTAATTGCAACTTTCACTGTAGCAAAAGATGCAAGTTAAAATAAATAAGGCTGTTGTTTACAGAGCTATGGCCCAGAAACTTCAGAAGTCTGCCTGCTCACTTTTTTGCATTACTCAGAAAACTTTCCCCTTTCTTCTTTCTGTATGTTTAAGCATGCATTTCCTATCATTTTGACACTATTTATTCTAAAACTTGCTACCCTGTTCTATGATTGCTGATCTGCCACGTGACTGACCATCACACTAACTTAGTTTAAATGGCATGACCTTTTTCTTTCCTTTGTCTTCCCCCTCCAGACAGCTCCTGAGGTTTACTTGCTGCCCTGCAATTTTTTTCCTCCTTTTCAAAACAGGGAAGATAAGCAGATAGTAGAATCTGGAAAGGATTGGGACTGAGTCTCTGGCTGTCTTCTGGTGTCACAGTCTCATTTCCTTTAGAAACATTGGTTACTTTGAAGCCCATTTGGTGTGAAATCCCATGAACTTGGAGATGATTTGATAGATGTTGAGGACAGATCAGATCCCTTTTCAGCAGTGGGTGCTGTGAATGCTAAAGCTGTTTTTGCTGCCTTGCTTTCATTGATGTTGCGAGAAATACATACCCTGGAAAGGATTATTCCCTGTTGGTACTATCATTTTCAAAATAATCTTCCCCCATCTCCCCATGGTTGAAGCAGGACCTTGAGCAAGTACCCTACTACTGAACTACATTTCTAGCCCAGCCCTTTAACTTCTTTATGTATTCCATGGTTCTGCCTTCCCCTCTGAAAATGTTGAGTTTGTTTCGGGTTTTTGTTTTTGTTGTTTTTTTTTATTTGTTAATTTTAATAGCTTTAGAATTGAACATGGGATCTTACAGTGCAGGCATTGCAAGTGTGTGCCAGTTTTTCCAGTTCTGGCTGCTATTTTTTTAATTGAAATTATATAGCAAACTGAACTTGAACTCGGCCCCTGGGATTTTTATTTTCTGCATTTCTAACTCTAAGCACGCTATGTAACTTCTGAATCTTTCTTCATTTGCAAATAGAAACAAGAATAATTCTGTTTTACGTGTTGTGATAAATGAAGCAGTGGATGTAAAGCTATTTAGCATAATGATTTTAACTAACAGTCTCTTGGTGAGAGCAATGATTGCTAACTTTATGTATCGCATTCTTGAATGTGTAGATAATAAAAAGCGTTTGTGGCCAAAATCCATGCACTGACATATCTGACATATTTTAGACTACAGATATGGGTGGAGCCCTATTATGTGGCTTGGTTTCTCCTTGTTCTTGGGTGGAACTTTGTTACCTGCAGTTTATGGGCATATAAAGAATGAGGGTACAGATTCAAAAGGGAACTTCTCAGTAAAGTTGCCAGTCTTGCAATTCACAGCAGTCATCCCACATCAGCCTACTCAAAGTGCCAATCTTGTATCTGTAAATCAGTGGATGAAACCATAGGCTTCCATATCTAAGTAGATTAGGGGTTGCCTCTCAACATATTGTTAGAGGCTGTTAGACTTGAGCACCTATATGTATAAAATATGAGGTTTTGTGTGTGTGTGTGTGTCTGTAGCCTTGCCTAACCTTTAAGTAAGATGACCCTATATAATGGAGTGTGCACACGTGTGTGTATGTGTGTGTGTATTTTTTTCTGGTGATTGAAGTATACAGTAGTTTAGAGATTATGCTTATCTTGGTCATTGCAGTGTTATACTCTGTCTTTTGTCGTGCTTGATGTGTTTAGTAGGGAATCTGTTAATGAGTAACAACCTTATTGGCAGCCAAATATGGCATGTAAATATAAAGTAGTGAATTGTTACTGGCAAAGATATTGTAACCGTATAAACAAGATATATGGCCTGAGGAGTATGGGTGGGTAAAAGCAAGTTTATAGCATACTCTGATAACTATGAACTTGAATTCTTTGGTTAGAAATGAGACGTGTGCCTACAGTCCCAGTACTTGGAGCTTGAGCCACACTTAGGGCCAGTTTGGACTACATAATGAGGCCATTTCTCAACATCAAAGAAACCAGCAAAAATTACATGTTTTGGTATAGCAGTTTGACTTCTGAAACAAAATTATTTCTGTTAAAAATAATCCTAAATAGAAGTATTTATTGTGAGATTAAACCCTAAGGGGTAATAAGTAAATATAGTGTAATTTTGAGGGGAATGCTTTGTTAGGCATTATTAGTATTGCTGACTATGAAGCATTTATGATAATAAAAAATGATTAAGTGAAGGGAAATGATTCTGATACCCATGATGCACTTCTCAATTCTGTGATAACCTACATGAAACTTTGTTCATTGTTACAGACCCAAGTATGTGACTTGCAGACAGCGATTTGCCATTCCTACTTTTTTATCATTCCTCAAGACATGTTACTATAAGTACATTTTAGTTAATGTTAATGTGTTAACTTTTCTGTGCCTGTGATAAAATACTATACCTCCCAACATACATGAAAGTGTTTATTTTGTATTAGTCTATCATGATGATGAGGCATGGAGGAACAAGAAGCTGAGATCATATTTTCAAGAGCAACCTGGCATTTGCTTTTGAGATAGATTCTCAAAGTCCTCCTGCAGTAATGGACTTCCTCTAGCAAGGCTCCACTTCCTAAAAGTTCTATAACCTCCCCAAACAGTACCACCAGTCAGGGACCAAATGTTCAAATATGTGAACCTGTGGGACATTTCTCATTTAGATTCCCACATTCCATTCTCTGTCCCCATATGCTCATGTCTGTGTCATAATTAAAAACACCTTTACTCCAACTCCACAGGTCCTCATCGTCTTTCTTAGTCTCAACAGTTTACAAGCCCCAAGTCTTTTCTCAGACTTAGGTGGCTTAGCCCTTCTAGCTTTGCTTTGTCCGTAACAAGTTAAATGTTTATGTTGGGCCAGGCCAAATTCAAGTCTTGGCTTTGAAAAGCTTCCTTTCTGATAAATGTGAAGAAATATATGAAAAACATTGTAATGTATATAGAATATATAGCATAACTAATGAAGTGATGAATATCATATGATTGGCTATCAAAATGGGTGTATGTGAAGGTATGGCAGGAGGAAAGAGTAATCAGAGTAGAATGGGTAATCACAGGGACCAGGGAAGACTACCCTCCTGAATACTCAGAGATGAGAGTTAGGAACTTGTCTGCTTTGAAGAATTTGACCGGTGTTGTATTTAGGTTTAGAAGGGTGAAGATAGGGAGTTTGCTAATTTAAATAGTACCATAATTATTGAAGGCAAATTAAAATGGAAGCCTTGGATTATGTAACTTTGAGCCAACACACTCATTAACTTAATGACATCAACTCCTTAGTCTTCTTACCATAAAATAACAATGACTATCTATAGGATTGTTTTTCTGAAGATCAAATGAAAGTATTTATGGAAACACATAGAAAACTAGGCATAGTAAAGCCTTATAATCCCAACATTGAAAATGTGAGACAGAAGGATAAAGACTTTGAGGGAAGTTTGGGCTATCTCCTGAAAACCTATTTAAAAAATCCATGAAAGCATATACAGTGATGGCTGCTGCTGTCAACTGATGTAGTAAGATTTACATAGCAGGAGAACCTGGGTTTACTTAGCATTTACAGCTAGGGTCCTTCTTTTGTCTTTGACCCTGTGTGCCCGCCCAAGGAGTCCCCATAACTTGCAGTTCTGATGCTCTGCTCTGTGTCCTGAGTGTTTGTTATTGTAGTCTATACTACTACAAACTCGCAACCAGAGTTTCTGAAGGCAGTGAAGATTAGGTGTACTAGAGATGAAGAAATAAGAGCCAGATTGAGATTGTTTTAAACAAGGAGAAACTGATTTACCTCAGTAAATAGGAGTACATAATCTGTGACTAAGTTTTAGAATTAATGGATAGATGTGCTAATGTCTGCCTGCCAAAAGTGCTGGACAGCGTGCGATAGACTAGGTAAATGCAGATTCAATAAGCAGAGAGAAATTAAAAACTAAAAGCAAAGAGAATTAGGAGTTAAGTTTTACAAAGCCAGATGAAGATATGCATACTAGGAAATAAATTGGATATGTTGAGTTTCAGAAGAGTTTTTTTTTTTTTAGAAGGATTTATATTCAATCTTGGGTCAGGTTTGAGAGTTGGTAATCAGCAATATTAGAATCTACATACAGCCATAGGAGTAGGCCACATTCTAGTCTAGCCTGGAAGGAGGCCTGATATTTCAAGTAGACATTGGTGACCCACATTATTATCTGCCTCATACTGTTCTCTTACATTGGTGGGTTTTTTTTTTTTTTTGCCTTTCCTGTAGTCATAACATCTTTCTGATGTGGTTGTACTTACTGTATTATCTCTTGCTGAGTAAAAACTTACCATAAACCTGTTTATTTGAAGCAACATAAATATTGTATCTAGGGATTGTATCTTGTAGGTTGATCAGCTGGGAAAAGCTCTCTTCAGAGTCAAGTAGTGTCAATTCAATTCACTGAGAATTGTCAGACTGAAGTTCCTGGCTTCCTGCTGTTTGTTAGCAAGCGGCCATTTTTTTTTAAGGTGTAGCTCTCTATATGGCCATTTGCTAAGCAAGGTTGATAAGGAAGTCAACTGTAAGATGGAAGGTTTAATTTTAATAACCATACACCTAATCCTGTCACTTTTTCTTATACTGTATTTATTAAAACCATAGGCTTTGCTTGCATCTTGAGGCAGTGGAAGGGTAGGTGTTGACTAATGAAAACCAGGACGTGGGGGTCCCAGAGATAACAACAGATGCTTATTTTATGGAGCTTGCCTGCTATTTTTATTCTTGTGTGCTTATGTGTGGATGTGGGTATGTGTTTGCCACAGTTCATGTGGTGGGAATCACAGGATAATTTGAGGGATCTGGTTCTCTTCCGCCATCGATCAACAGGCTTGGCAGCAAGTGGTCTATGTAACTCTGGAGCCATCTAGCCCAAACTAGGTACTGAAATGGTTCAATAATATTTATAAGTGTCTTATTTAAGTAATGAGGGTACATAAAGAGATGGGTCCATTAGAAGTTTGTACTACTTCTACAGAGTTGGTTCCCAGCACCCATTTTGAGTGGCTCACTGCTGCCATACCTACAATTGCAGCTTTAGTGGGATCCCAGTGCCTTTAGCCTTAGTGGTCACTTGCCTTTACATGCACGTACACAAGTGTGTGAGCACTCATACACAAATGCATCTTAAATAATTAAAATCTTTAAAAAGTTATGGAGTATTCCCAACCTAAAACCATCTGATTCTACAGCCTGGACTCCTCCTTGCAGTTGTTGCTCTGACTTTTTTTTTTAATAATATTTTTATGGTTTATTTAACTTTGTTTTATGTGCATTGGTATGAAGGTGTCAGATCCCCTGGAACTAGATCTTCAGATAATTGTGAGCTGCCATGTGGGTGCTGGGAATTGAACCCAGGTTCTCTGGAAGAGCAGTCAGTGCTCTTAACCACTGAGCATCTCTCCAGCCCCTCTGACTCTGTCTTTGGTGAACCCCAACATGATCTTGAATGATTCCTGATCCTCCTCCTGTCACCATGCCTGTCTGATCATTATATTTAAGGTGTGAAAGATGGCTGTAGAAATAGCTATTGTTTGTCTTTATGGGTCTGTATCCTAGTTGTGCTATGCATTCAGTGAATACGCAGGTGAGAAAATGTACCGAGGTACTGGACCAGGTAGAAAAGTACTGTAATTGGCAGCGTTAGAGGAAGAGAACGCATAATTGCATGTTGTTTCGTCATTGAATTATTTCTCTATAGTGACTCTGAAATTTGTCCTTTCCAGTTCTCTGAGGTTCACCAGTAGTGCCACTCAGTTGCCAATATCAAGCAAGCCCATATAAACCGTTTGTACTCTTTTAAGAAAGGCAATAATATTCTTCACGGAACCAGGGTAAGTCACGTACCTTCAGAAATGCAGTTTTGATCCACTCACTCTTGCCCATGAACTCCACTGATATTTATTATAGGTGCTTGGGATTTGAATTCAGGTCCTGTTGCTTAAGCTCAAAGTGTCTTTACCTGATGAGCCATCTTCCTAGCCTAGTAATGGCTAATTCTAGTTTTTATTTATACACTGAAATAGGAAAAAGGATGAGCAGTGCCTTTGGGGGGTTAAGTGTTAATTTGTTTTGAGATCAGAATCACTGCTTCCTAGGTTGGTCTGGAACTTAATATGTATCGGAGGCTGGCTTTGAATACAAAGCCATCCTTTTGCCTTAACCTCCTGATTGCTGGGATTACAAGTATATAACCCCCACTCTATACACACACACACACACACACACACACACACACACACACACACACAGACACATACACATTTTGTATTATTTTAATCCTCAATAATGGATTAAACCTAGATCTTTTTGCATACAAGTCAATTACTCTGTTGAACTACACCTCTAGGCACCCAAAATTTTTATTCTGTGGTTATTTTAGTCTAGTTGTTAGGATTCGGCGCTCACACCGCCGCGGCCTGGGTTCGATTCCCGGTCAGGGAACCAACAAAAAGAAAAAAAATATGAGTTGATTGCGTTATCCAGTTCACTTCTGAAAATCAACCTACATTTTAAATTTTTTGTGTGTTCTGTTGCGGTGATGAAGGTATTTAACTTACTCTTGAATTACCCACTTTATTTTTTCCATTTAGGAAGTGCACCAGAGTGTGAGGTACGGCTCACAGATTCCAGAAAGATCATCATGAAGTTATATGTGTTTCTGGTTAACACTGGGACCACTCTAACATTTGACACTGAGCTAACTGTGCAAACGTGAGTTGTGTTTCACTTTTCTCTGGTTTTTCATCCCAAATTTATACCGTATTTTAAGAAAATATCCTATTGTGGTGTAGGGACGGCATAGTCAATAAGAACGCCTACCTTGCAAGCACAACATGACTTTAATGCCCAGAGCCCACATAGGAAGGCCAGTTGTCACGGTGTGTGGTTGTTATCACAGTTTTGGAAGGCCCCTGGGACTCACTGGTTAGACAGTCTAGCCTAATGCAAGAGAGTGAGAGATGCTGTTTCCAAGAAGGTAAATCATCTTCCTGTGGATAGCATGAAGTTGTGACTTCTGTGCATGTGCATATATACCACACACATGTGCATATACATACAAACATTGAAAAGAAACCTCTTTCTAAAACAGCTAGAGAGTTGGCTTAGTGACCAAGAGCACGTGTTCTTGAAGAGAACAGTTTCAGTCTCAGCACGCACAGCTACAGACCCAGTTATGGGATTCCAGTGGTCTCTTCTGACCGCTACAGGCAACAGGCACATGTATAATGCCCAGTACACGCAAATACACGCACAGAAAAGAAAAAAACTTTTTTGTAACCACTCTATATTGAAAGTTACCAACTGGATGTGGTGAACACACTTTTTGCCCCAGCAGTTGAAATGATAGGCTCAGATTTCTTAAATTGTGCTTGTGTCATTTTCATGACTATATTAGTAGTTATAATGAAGAACCGGCAATTCCAAACTGAACGTTTATTAGAGCAATATGCATCACTTTGTAGTTTTCAGTAATTTGTGTGTTTTAAAAACTTTGTGTTGTGCCAGGCGGTAGTGTCACATGCCATCAATCCCAACATTTGGGAGGCAATGAGACCAACCTGGTTTACAGAGAGAGGTCCTGGACAGGCTCCAAAGCTACACAGGGAAACCCTGTCTAAAAAAAAGCAAAAAAAAAAAAAAAAAAACCAAACTCCCAAACTTTGTGTTGCATTTTATTTCTTACTTTCTTACTGTATGTATTTATGTGTATACATGCATGTGCCAGTGAGTTTGTTTGGCTTATTAATAAGAGAATAAAACAAATGGAATTTATAAATTAATGCAGCTCATTTTTAATCATTTTCTGCTTTGATTAAGATGTCAAAATTTGAATGTTCTCTTAAGCTTATATAGAAAGGAGAAACAAGTAGTACACACCATTTTCAAGGCTACTTTCTTCATAGTAATGATATGATAGCATTACAGAATAAGCTAATCTCATATTGAATTTATTACCAGTAACTTGAATCATACTTATTTTAAAGACAGCAGTGAGATGACTGGAGAGATGGCTCAGCACTTAAGAGCACTGCTGCTCTTGCAGAGGAATTAGGATCTGTTTGAACATGGTGACTCATAACCACCTGTAACTGTAGTTCCAGGGTATCTGGTGCTGTCTTCTGACCTCTGTGAACAAGAGACACACAAGTGGTGCACAGCTATCTGAGGGAAAAGCACATACACACAAACTAAAGAGGGTCTTTTGTTTTTGTTTGTCGTTAATGGTACTAAGGTTGAGGAACGGCCTCACATAGTTCTCTCCCTGAGGATCCATAGTGAGTTAGTGAGTTACTGGAAGCAGAGATTTTCTTTAGTAATGGATGCACTGGTAAGTTGCCTAAACTCTTGTACACAATCCCTCACCCATGCTCTTCACGTAAACCTAATTCTAGAAATAAAAAGTAAGCGTGGCAGTAGGAAAAAGATGGGAAGTGGCTGGAAAGAGGAAGGAGGAGACTAATGAGAATGGGAGAGAAAAGGAGAAAATATGAGAATCTGCAAAAGTGTCATAATGAAACACATTATGTATAATTAACGCGCTAATAAAAAGCTTTTTTAAAATGTCACTAAGGGAGCTTAGTGGGTGAAGGACGTTTCTGCTGTGTAAACAAGAGGACCTGAGTTTGGATTCCCAATGCCCATGTAAAAAACCTGATGTTTCAGTGTTTCCTGTAACCCAGCCCTTTGGGGGTAAAGGGAAAGCAGGCAGAGATAGATGAATCCCTAGGGTGTGCTGTACACCCAGTCTAGTCAAAACAGTGAACTTTTAGGTTCAGTGGAGGATAACCCACACCATCAACCCTTCATGTCCACATTCAGGCACAGGCGAACATACCAAAATGTACACCAAGTACACATATGTACAAATGCCACTAAATGGTTATTTTATGATTTTTATTTTGTTTCATACATGGTGCATGCTTATGTACATATGAGTATGTGTATAGATGTATAGAAACTAGATATAGATAGATGTCTGATGTCTTGATTTGTCACCCCTTGATGAGGGCTGTCATCTGGGGCTTTCTGATCTGTCTAGACTGGCTAGCCAGTGTATCCAGGCATCTGCCTGTCTCCTCCCTACCCTAGTCTTGGTTATAGACATGGGCCATCACTTACTCGCCTTTTTTATATGATTTCTGCAGATTCAAACACTGTTCCTTTTGCTTGTGCAATAGGCATGGAATTTTACCCACAGAGCTATCTTCTCTGGCCTTATTTATTTTTTAAATACATACATTTTTCATCAATATAGTTTTATTTCTCTAGGGATGGCTTTTCTCATTATTTAAGCCCAGGCTGGTCTTGAACTTGCTCTTCCTTCTGGGATTACAGATTACACATGTGGCTATGGATTATTATGAATTTTTCTGAAAGGAAGGAGTTTTCACTTGGTTTAGACTTAATGTTTTTCTAGAGTGTATTGTGAAAAACACAAATTATCGGTTCTGAGGCAGTCGACCAAACTAGATGTCACATGTATGTCCATTTATATCTTTGACAATTATATAAAAACCCAGAAAAGTAATCATAAGTGCTGCCTGTGTTTTATGGGTTCACTTTTAGATGTGACCCAGTAGGCATTCAATTCACTGACAGTCAGTTGATTGTGGTATCTAATTAAAAAATCTGAAACTTGCTACCTTTTTTTTTATTTTTGAGATAAATATTAGAATGAAATTCAGTAGCATATTATGGTATGTGTAAGTGTTTTAATGAAGTGCTGCTTTTATAAAGGCACTAGGCATATGTAAATAACTGGATTTTGTTTTTCTAAGTGTGGCTGACCTTAAGCATGCCATTCAAAGCAAATACAAGATTGCTATTCAGCACCAGGTGCTAGTGGTCAATGGAGGAGAGTGCATGGCTGCAGATCGAAGAGTGTGTACCTACAGTGCTGGAACGGTAGGTGTCTAAACTGTACATTTTGCCTTCTCAAAAGATGGGGAGCAGTGTGCAAGATCATCATTTATAGCATTCCTATCATTTCTGTATTTTTAAATTACAGGACACAAATCCAATTTTTCTCTTTAATAAAGAAATGATCTTATGTGACCGTGCACCTGCTATTCCTAAAACTACCTTTTCAACAGAAAATGACATGGAAATAAAAGTTGAGGAGTCTCTTATGATGCCTGCAGTTTTCCACACTGTTGCTTCAAGGACACAACTTGCAGTGGTAAGATCTAAACACCTCTTTTTAATTAATTGCTTCGAAAAGCATTCAAGTCTAGTTAGCAGAGAAGTCAGAATTACATAGATAGCATTAAAAAATACCCAACTTACATTTTTTATGTTCTGTTTTAGTGTGTGTGTATGTGTGTCTGAGTTTGTGTGCATGTGTGCATGATCAAGTGTGAAAGCCACAGAGGTCAGAAAACATCTAGTGATAGTAGGTTCTTTTTCCAACGTATTTTCCTGGGATTAACTCAGCTACTTGGCAGTAAGCATCCTTCTGATAATTGTTTCACAGGCCTCTTCTTAAAGTCAGGCTTCTTTCTAACTTACACAGGAACCTTCACTCGTCTGGCATGCATACATATCTATAATTCAAATTAATAAAAATAAATCTTTGAAAGTTAATCAATTATATTTTATAATTAATATACCTAGTTTTAAAATTTTAGTTCTCCACATTACTAGATAGTGTGAGAAGGTTGTCTTAAACACGACTTGACCAGCATCTCACCAAAACGGAGGTGGTCAGATAATTACTTTAGAACATTCTTTAGTTGATTAGGTACCCATGTTAGAATAGACAAAAAACTCAGGTAACTTTTAAACAGTTCTTTTTCCTTATCAGAAAAGGAACCACAGTCCTTTTTTATCTATATTATTTACCAATACTTTCAATCCCCATATATTGTTGACAATTATTTGATTTTCCTGTTTTGTTATAGTATTTCTTTTTTTTAAGATAGGGTCTATATGTGTAACTTCTGCTAGCCTCAAACTGTCAATCCTCCTGTCTTAGCTTTCAGAGTCCTAAAATTACAACAGGCATACCCCATGCCTTGTTTTTTCTTATAGTTTACTATTACTTAACTGTAGTGCCATTGACTCTATGCTGTCAAGAGGTTGCTATGTTTTTCTTTGAGATAAAGAATGTATCTTAGAACATGTGAAGTAATAGTTTATATTGTAATTTTTAGAAGGTAAACATTTAGTAAAGTTTCAGTGTTGGTTAATAAAACTTAGGACTGAACGGAAGGTTCCTGTGGCAGGGAAACAGATGAGAATTCACACATTCCAATCAAAGTGGCAACCTGAAGCAGAAGGGAGTATGAGCTGTGTAGCCTAATAGTGAGCATCAGGCTTTTTTTTTTTTTGGCGTGGGGGTAACATTTTGATATTTGTCTATTCATTAGTCATGAATTTTAAAAGATTTTTTTCCTTGTACACAAACATTCAGATTTTGTGATTGACTGATAACAGGAAGTGACCTTACTCAGAACTTGATATTACTTGATTCGGGCTGAGGTCAGGCCCACTTGATGGTGGTGTCATCTTCTTGCATAAACCTTTTGGTCTCCTAAGAAAATGTAATATTGAATATTTAATATATTTTAACTGATTAAAGGGAAAGGTGATAAAATGTAAATTAACAAAAGCAAGATAAAGGTATTATACAAGGAAAACGTATGGCAGGATTATACTCGGGCATTAAGAATAATGCTGTCATGAAATTGGTCCTAATACCTTCCCCAGCTTTGCCAGATCACCCTTGTCTACCAAGATAACCTGTGTGAAGGCAATAGCAGTGCAAAAACTCACAACTAAACTGGGTTAAATGTGCACTGCTAAGTTTTCTGCACATAAATATAGCAAACTTTAAAAAAAAAGAATAATGAGCCGGGCGGTGGTGGCGCACGCCTTTAATCCCAGCACTCGGGAGGCAGAGACAGGCGGATCTCTGTGAGTTCGAGACCAGCCTGGTCTACAAAGGGAGTTCCAGGACAGGCTCCAAAGCTACAGAGAAACCCTGTCTCGAAAAACCAAAAAAAAAAAAAAAAAGAATAATGTTGTATATCAGGAGAGATGATTTTTATTATAGATGAAAAAACATTAAAAATTTAATAGTTGAAATGAGTGAGGAACATTGGTATTGAGATTCAAGTGAATCAAAATGCCAGTCCTTGTATTGTTTTATAGGCAGTTTGGAAATTACCTGGTTATTTAGGGCCTTGTGTACTTTAAGTAAAGGGGGAAATTTTCAGTTGCTTTTAAAGTCTTTTTAAAGATTTAGACATCTTAGCTGCTTAAATAACTTACCTTTGTTTAAAGGAAATTGGTCTGCTGATTTCTTTCTTATAGAACTGAGTTTTTCTATACTCCATGAATATTTTTTGTGCTTTTGTATTTTCTCATTTATCATTTTCATATATGTACACACACACACATACACACACACACACACACACACACCTCAGCTAAGAGTGAATGTCATGGGTCTCCTGATCGACTGAAACATACTTTCTGCATTTGGCATAGTAGTATTAGGTTCACCTCTAGATCCTGTGAGTTTTAACCGTGGATTATTGACCAGATTTAAGATACCAGGAATGCGTGTGTTTCCTCCTGTAGAACAGACCTTAAATCAGAAAGAAGTTGATTATCCCAATAACATTTTGCACCTATGGGTATATCGTCAACATTCTTACCCAGTCATCATTGCAGTTCAAGGAGTTTACAACTGGGTAAGAATAGTGATGACTCCCCTACCCCCACGCCCACACACTGTAACGGCGTAAATGAATGCAGACAGAAATTGTAATAAATATATACAGCTTTAATTGGGAAATAGACTTACAGAACCACAGGTTCCAGCGCGCCCGCAATCTTTATAAGTAAAAAATATCCTCGGAGGACCCCGCCCAACAAGTAAGGTGATTGGCTCCCACAACACACCAGTTGCTTAAATAGCAATTGCCAGTACCGCTGAGAGCCAGCTGACCGGGAAGAAGGCTCCCGATCAGTGCCAGCTTCTTTTTTCTTCCTGTGGTGAATGTGTGTGCTGTCTTCAGCAGTGGGGTCCTAGGGTCCTACCACAAATTCTGATGGAAAACAAGAATGACAGATAGCCTGTATTTGGGGGGATGGAGTGGGATCCTCTGGCACACCCCTCCCCTTCCATCTTTATATTCTATATACAGTGCTGGGTTTGTTTCCTAGTATTAACTGTCTGCATGCTTCATTTCTGTCACCTCCGCTGAGTCCATGCCGAGTGTGTCAGTCTAATTACCTGTGTGTTCTTCATACTTATCCACCTATTTTATATTATAGGTATGTACCACCATGCTGACCCACAGTACAATCTGATTCCTTTTTTTGTTAGCATTTTCTGAGTCTTTAGACTTGTGGCCCTCTCTTTCCTTTTTCTGTAGACTGTTTGTTGCTAACCAGTTTTATTTACATTTTCTATTCTTTTCCACGTTATTTTTTTCCAGCGTTTGGAATTTTCATTCCCAATTTATGTATTTTCTTTGAACCTTCATAAGTGACCCGAGCTTCTAAAAGTCTTTACTTGTCTTCCCCCCGACTTTTTCTTTTTTAAAGTGTCTAAGACAGAGTGATTTATTTTCTACAGGTCCAGATTTTTTTGTGTCAGGGAATTTCTCTAAACAAGAGAAATCTCTCACATCGGTTTTTATCAGTTTACAGTTGATACTTCATTCTTTGTAACTAACTTCCAGTCATCTGTTCTTAAAAGTCATTTGACTCTTTTTTTTTAAAAGATTTATTTATTTATTATGTATAGATATACAGTATTCTTGGTATTCTGTCTGCAGGCCAGAAGAGGGCACCAGATCTCATTACACATGGTTGTGAGTCACCATGTGGTTGCTGGGAATTGAACTCAGGACCTCTGGAAGAGTAGGCAGTGCTCTTAACCACTGAGCCATCTCTCCAGCCCCTCATTTAACTCTTAGGGCTGCAGAATGGTTCAGATGGTAAGAATACTTGCTGGACTAGTATGACGACTTGAGTCCCCAACACTTATATAGAAATCTGGGAATAATTGTATGTGCTAATCCCAGTAATTGGGGGTCAGTAGATAGAATTGTCACTAGGGCTTGCTGGCTACCAGCTCAGCTCCAGGCTCAGACTTTGTATCAAAGGAATAAAATGTAAGTGATAGGACACCTCATTCTCTTTAGGCTTCCATGCTTATACTATTGCACAGGTAACTTATACATATATACCACAGCGTGTGCGTGAGTGTGTGTGCGCACAGACACAATTATATTTTGAGGACTCTGTGACAGTTTCAACATGTGTTTGTGTTACTCTAGAATTTGATAATGCATTTTCAATCTTTTATGTTTGGCACAAATATTTGTGAAAATATATGTGTGTATGTATTTGCAAACATGTACACACACATCATTGCTTTCTTTTATTCTTTCTCATTGTAAAACAGGAAATGTATGAAGTTGCCAAGAAGCTTTGCTCTTTCTGTGAAGGTCTTGTCCATGATGAACATCTACAGCACCAAGGCTGGGCTGCAATCATGGCCAATCTGGAGGACTGTTCAAATTCATACCAAAAGCTTCTTTTCAAGTTTGAAAGTATTTATTCAGATTATCTGCAGTCCATAGAAGACATCAAGTTAAAACTTACTCAGTATGTTTATCATTAAGTGGATTTTTATAATGCCTTTGAAATTTATCAGTAATTTTCAGTCACTGGATATTTGCTCCTTAGAGGCCATATGTTTATTTAACTGATAATTTTAGAGTCTTAAAACATTTGATATTATTATAATAATTGTTCTTATGTGCAAGTACAGGCCTGTGTGTTTCATGGTGCTTATGTTGAAGTCAGAGGACAAATTTTAGATGTTGATTTTTTTTCTTTCCGCTGTGGGATTCAGACCTTTCCTATTACCCACTCAGCCATCTCACTGGCCTGTATTAGAATCATGCTGTAGTTAAGTTGTGGGTTTTTGATTTGGTGCTTTGTTTGTTTGTTGTTTTGGTTTTGGGCATTTATTTTTTTATGCTGGTATTCATCCATCCATCCAGGAGACAGAATCTCTCTGTGTAGTCGTGTCTGTTCTTACATTCACTATGTAGACCAGACTGACTTCAAACTCAGAGTTCCGCCTGCCTCAGTCTCCCAGTGCTTGAATTAAAGGCATATGCCACCAAGCCAGCCATAAATTATGGCTGTTAATGTAATTTCTAAAAAATACATGTTTTGATTCCCACAACCTTTTTTTCTCCCTTGAGTGATTTAGTCATATGAAAAACTTAGAGTAATATGTAAAAATAAGAATCTTTCTTTATAATTTGCCCAAAAGAGAAAAAGTAAAATGGAGGAGAGAGAAAAAAAGGACCTGACTTCACATCTCATATAAATAAAAAAGCCATCAGACATGGACAATTTTAAGTTATCTTTAAAATATTGCCCTCCTAATATAAGTTCTTTACATATTAAAGAAACATACTACAGAACTATAATTAATATTAAATGAGCATTAATTCAGCCTTAAAATAACTATTGCCAATTCATGCCTATATATGTACTTTCCAGATTTTATATTCTAGTTTCTTATTTTCTTCTTTACTTTGAATTTTTATTAGAGGTGATAGCATGTTCTCTTAATTTTCTACTTTTCCTTAATCTTTACTTCTTTTTTAGTGATGCTGGGGACTCAATTCAACTTCTTCCCTGTATTAGACAAAGATTATTGCTCTTAAATTGCATCCTGGCCACATGGCTCCTTTCCCTCAGTTTTCTCAGCATTATAGGTTGACTATTTATTGAAAAGTTTTGGTCTTTATTGACACTGAAAGAAATATCGATAGGAAAGAGAATGAATAGTCAGCATTAACAGATCATTTTTAATTGTTTATTACAATAACTTTTCTAAGTACCTATTTTGGAAGGACTCCCAATAACCAGATCAATTTAAAAGGACCTGAATCTTTTTATATACAATATAGTTTTGTGAAATCTCAGAGATTTCATATTTTCCCCATTTTCTTTTAACAGTTCATGTCTCAGTCCATTTTCCTGAGGTAGTGAGTATAAAAGTTATCTTGTGCTTTCAGCACATTGAATTTATTTGATTGTGTTAATGGTAGTGTTATAGTCTGAGGGACTATTCTGGCCAACCTTTGTTTTATTATATTTTTTCTAATAAAAAAGTTTTACTTGAAAAGAGTTTGATTAAAAGTCAACATCTACATGTTTAGTATAATCAAGCTAGCTTTACTATAAATTTATATTTTGATGTTTGCTATCACCTTTCTACTAAACTATACTTTTAGCTGGCTAATGAAAGAGCGCATATGTATGGAACATATGTGGAACAGCGGTAAGGCTAGTGTTTTGAAGTTTTGTGATTTCGTTGCATGGTACTAGAACACACTTGCTTTACTGACTGATGTTTTGTATATTAAGTTTAGGAACCGCGGTTTCAGTAATGGCCAAGATTCCTCTCTTGGAGTGCCTAACCAGACATAGTTACAGGGAATGTTTGGGAAGACTGGATTCTTTAAATGAACATGAAGACTCAGAGAAAATTGAGATGAAAAGATCCACTGAACTGGTGCTCTCTCCTGATATGCCTAGAACAACTAACACATCCATGTTAACCTCATTTCACAAGTCAGTGGAGCATGTACCTCCAGATCCCACTGATGCTGAACCGGGCAAAGGACTTAGGGAATCTTGTCAAAGTACTGTCCAGCAAGAAGAAGCTTCAGTAGATGAGAAAGACAGTGATCTTCCTTTTTTTAATGTGTCCTTGTTAGACTGGATAAATGTTCAAGATAGACCTAATGACGTGGAATCTTTGGTCAGGAAGTGCTTTGATTCTATGAGCAGGGTAAGTGTTGTGTGTGTGTGTGTCAGGGGTGGGCTTTAAAGTTATAGTTGAAGCAATATAACTTAGATTGGAATTTGTAGATTGGATCAAATAACTTGTAACCATGCTTTTGATTTTCTTGTGAGAAGGGTTTATGTAATTTTTGAGTAGTTGAAAGATAAATCACTACCAACTAAAAACATAGTGTTGAATATTTCTATCGTCCAGAAAGTTGTCTTTTCCTGGTGAACACCTCCCTACATGAGAAATTATAACTTCTATCAAAATTGTTCAGTAAGGCGTTACTGTTACAGTTCTAGAGGCAAACCTGGGACAAATGTCACTACTCTGTGAGTTGATGCAAAACATTTGCATCACAAAGGAAATTGTTTTGTTTTATTGACACAAAATACTAAGGTTTTGAAGATTTCAGTTATTAGAATATGAAGACTGGAATAGTTGGGCTTTGCTTAAAGGGGCACTTAGTGAGAAAACAGATTTGGTTCTTGATTCAATAATTCTTTTTAAAAAGAAAAAAAAACCTGGTCTAAGTATTCTAGGATGCCTGGAACAGCACTGCCTACCTTAAGTTATAAGTCAAGTGAATGCCTCTAAGATCTTGGTTTCCTAATGTGTTGAGCATCTGTGTCATTGATAACATCTGATCTGATAGGTAGGTATTTCATTCAGTTAGGCATTTGCCCCAGCAAACACTATTGTCAAAATGCATGAAAGCTACACTAATATTTCTGCTTTAATTTTATTTATGTATGTATGTATGTATTTTTGACACACGGTTTCTCCATAGCTCTTGTAGACCAGGCTGACCTCAAACTCACAGAGATCCACTTGCTTCTGCCTCCCGAGTGCTGACATTAAAGGTGTACACCAACACTGCCTGATAGTGTTTATAAGTTTCATAGAAATTATGTTAAACTCAAAATCCATTATTTTCTCTTTCTGACCATTGTTCACATCATTTGAACCTTCTTCCTGTTTCACGCTCTCTCTAGCCCCACTTAAACGGCCTCATATCAAATATTTCCTTTACAGATCAGAAGGACAGTCCAAAGACATTGGTCAGTGAGATGACTTAGTGGGTAAAGAATGGTGGAGGGAGGGAATTGACTTCCACTGGTTGTCCTTTGACCTCTACATGTATGTCATGGCTTTGGAGAGCTCACACTGATGCCCACACATGTACATGTGTGTGCTTAGACACACACACTTGGTTGATACCTTTATATTGATATTAGCAGACACTTTAAGATCACATCTGAGGCTTGAAAAACTATGCTAGGTTTCTTCCATTAAAAGTTGAGTTTAGGATCTGGCAGTATGATCTAGTGGATAAAGCTGAAAAACCTTACTTCAATCTCCAGGACTTGCATGGTGAAAGAAGAGAGTTAATTCTCAGAAATCTTCTGACCTCATGTGCAGACAATGGCGTATCTTTTGCTCAGAAGTAGAACACTTTCTACCAAGGCCGCAGGCTCAATTTCTAGTACCGCAGTAACAGTAATGATGAACAATTCGCTGTTGGCAGTATCTCCCACCTATAATACCAACACTGAAGTTTTTTTAAATTTATTTTGCATACAACATTCTGCCTCCATGTATGCCTGCATGCCAGAAGAGGGCACCAGTTCTCATTATAGATGGCTGTGAGCCACCATGTGGTTGCTGGGAATTGAACTCAGGACCTCTGGACGAGCAGCCGGAGCTCTTAACCTCTGAGCCATCTCTCCAGTCTCCAAAACTGAAAATTTGAAACTAACCTAGGCAATGTAGTTTGAATCCCTGAGTTAGACCCTGTCTTAGGATGGATGAATGGATGGGATATGGTGCCTAAGATTAAAACTATAACTGTAAATGGAATAGTTAGATTCTGAGAAGAAATCTGTGAAGGAACCAGCCGGACCTGAAGAGATTGGCAAAGGTTGTCTGCCTTTAATGAACAAGGATTTTCGATAGTTGTGACTAGTTTTTATTAGAAAATAGTCACCATCATACATGTAGAATTAAAGCCAGATAGCAGGTAGAATTAGAAATTAAGAAAGCATATTGATCAAGCTGTTTCCTTTCAGTAAAGATTAAAATTAAGAAAGCACATTGATTAAGCTGTTTCCTTTCAGTAAGTTTTCTGTATTACTGAGGAAGAAAAAATCTTACCTTTTTAAAGATGGGGGTGAGTTGCTTGTGCGGGCCTGTCTTCTGCATTGCTTCCTAATCTCTAAATTGCAAACATATGCCAAGGTGCCTGATTGTGGAGGATGCTTTGAGAGAAGTTGAACTGATAAAAGTTACGGCCCAAGAATGAATTTGTCACTATTGATTGGCTCTACTTTATATGACTTTGATGACATTGAAAAATAGCATTTTCTTAAGGATATTGAGAAATGATTAAATTATAGCATTGATTGAGATTTGTGATTACTGGATTATGCACTTGATTTTTTTTTTATTGTATTTGCTTAACACCAGCTGTTTAGGATGAGACAAGTCTTAGTAACCTTCCTTTGGAAGTGTAACTTGATTTCCTGTGCATGGTTTTTCTGTGTCGTTTTCTATCACTTTTATATCTGACCCTGTTCAGTTAGTGTGAAATATAGTTGAAACTATTTCCAGAAGATTTTACTCCTATGTTTTTTTCTCATTTAGCTTGACCCAAAGATTATTCAACCATTTATATTAGAATGCCATCAAACTATTGCCAAACTTGATAATCAGAACATGAAAGCCATTAAAGGACTTGAAGATCGTCTGTATGCCCTGGACCAGATGATTGCTAGCTGTGGCCGACTGGTAAATGAACAGAAAGAGCTTGCTCAGGTATTATGTTTGGCTCTTTGGTTTACTTTAGGTACAATGTCTACTTAGTGTACACATTTATACATGTTTCCCATCACTGTTGGTAATGTATTATTATTCTCGTGTATTAATTAGGTTTCCCTGTTCTATGACTATATAACTAACACTATGGTTAGTTTAAGGGAAAAGAGGTTTATTTTGTTTGGTTTCAGAAGGGTATAGTCTGAAATGATGAAAAATGTAGGGCACCAGGAACAGATTCAGGAGGAGCAGAGGTACAACTTGCCTCTTTGCAAGATAAGAAAATAGGATACAGAAGCAAAGGATGGAGCAGGCTGGGCCCATACCACAGTGATCCATTTTTTGACTAAGTCTTATATCCCAAAGGTTCCATCTCTTCTCAGAACAGCACCAAGGGAGGGCCATCACTCAAAAAGTGAGCTTGTGGGCACAAATCAGATTTATAACAGTATACCACAAAACAAAAGATATGTTCTGTGTTGTTATTCAGTCTGAGGCAGGATCTCACTCTGTTACCCAGCCTGAGATGCATCTATCTGCCTCTTTTTTTGTGTTGTGAATACAGTTGACAGCCATCACACACAGCCAAGGCATGCTCCTAGTGGTTGAACTTGCTAACGTGCGGTCAGGTACTATGAATGAAAAATGAAATACAAACCAGGAAAGTACTTTCCACAGCTGGAGTGGAAAAGATTATTGTTAAGGTGTTAAAAGATAAAGGAAGCTGAACTAATTAGTACCTTGTATTCTCCCTCAAAACAAAAGACAAGAAAAAGAAGAAATCTTGAAAATTGATTACTTCTTCATATTTATGACCACTTGTTTTCCAGTCCCTGAGAAGAATAGTTGCTGCTCTGTCTCCTTCTTCCTCTCCCTCCCTCCTGCCCTCTGTAGTTCATGGTCTGTGTAGCCCATGTTGTTCCTTCCTGTCTCTGGTTTTTAAAGTGCTGTGGCTTCTATTCATGTTTAAATTTTTATTCCTGGTGATACTGATATTTTATGTGTTTGTTTTTAATAAGAAAAAACAAAGAAATATAAAAATCTAAGGTAGCTTAAATTTAATGTTTAAAAAATTAAATGTTTTACTGACATTTTAAAAAGAACTTGCTTTGGGCTTATGTTGGAATAGTTATTTTAGTACAGCTTTCAAGATTGAGATTATTTTAAGTTGGTCCTTCAACTGGCCATTTATATGTGTTTCCCCTTTAGGGTGAGACGGATTTTAGGGGACAAAATAGAAAGTGCACCATTGTCTGTTTTTCTCTTGAGTGCTTATGTCATTTATTTAACAAAATTAAATACTTTTAAAACTTTTTTTCTCAAAGGGATTTTTAGCTAATCAGATGAGAGCTGAAAACTTGAAGGATGCATCCGTGTTACCTGATTTGTGCCTGAGTCATGCAAATCAGCTGATGATTATGTTGCAAAACCACAGAAAATTGTTGGATATTAAACAGAAGTGTACCACTGCCAAACAAGAGCTAGCAAACAACCTACATGTCAGACTGAAGTAAGAGATTCTGTCATATTTAATTTAGGTTCTTGAGAGTTTATGCTTTTATTTCCCAGTAATGAGTGATTTCCCCTTATGATTTCATTGTAATTGATTAACCCTGAGATTAGATGTCAGAGTCTTGACTCTCACAGCTTACCTACAAGATAATTTTTAGCAAGTGTTGGGACTGTTGAAAACAGTGAATTACAGAGTAACGCCCGTACTCTGCAGGTGGTGTTGTTTTGTGATGCTTCATGCTGATCAAGATGGAGAAAAGCTGCAAGCACTGCTGCGCCTTGTCATAGAGCTGCTAGAGAGAGTCAGAATTGTTGAGGCTCTCAGCACAGTCCCTCAGATGTACTGCCTAGCCGTGGTTGAGGTCGTGCGGAGAAAAATGTTCATTAAACACTACAGAGAGGTAAGCAGTTCTAGCTGTGTAATTATATATGAACATTAATAATTGGCATATGTCATTAACATAAACTTTTCTTCTCAGTGGGCCGGTGCTTTAGTCAAAGATGGGAAACAATTGTATGAAGCTGAAAAGTCCAAAAGGGAATCCTTTGGGAAATTATTTAGTAAGCGCTAATTTTTTTATCCTTTTTTATTTTTTACCTCTTAAATAGTTTCCAGAATAACCATGTTTCTAATTCTTCACACAGGGAAATCCTTCTTAAGAAATCGTCTATTTAAGGGACTGGACTCCTGGCCCCCCTCATTTTGTGTATGTATTTTCTCACTGTGACTAAATTTGTGTATTGTAAAACTTCTTTTTTCAGGATTCGAAGCATTTATCAAAAACAGAATAGGATTAAATCAGCATATAATGGTTTTGGTTTTGGGGGTTACCTGGTGTAAGCCTTGATATGTGTTAATGGTTATTTTTCGTTGTTAATTTTTGAGATTCTAAGTACAGTATTTCTTCCTCTCCTCCCTCTAAAACTTCTTATAAACCCTTCCTGCTCTCCTTCAAATTCATGGTCATTTTTCATCAGTTGTTACTGTATGCGTCATATATTCCTAAATATATCCTAATGAGTCCACATAATGCTACTTGTGTGTATATTTCAGAGTTGACAGTTTGGCACTGGACAATTGATTAGTGGGCTCATTTCTAGGGAAGGCCACCTATCTGGTTCCCAACTTTACTCAGTTGCCTGTAGCTCTTTGTGTAGGATTCAGGCCTTTCCCCCATGTAGGTTGGGGTCCTTGTTTAGCTCACATCTGCATGTTTGGTGAGACTTTGCAGATGTAACTTTAGTGTTACTAAAAGACAAATTCCCCAATCCTCTCCTAGTTTTCCACCCCCTCTTTACAGTTGTCCTCTGGTAACGGAGTGTACCTTTACTACTGTCTTCCACAGCTCTTCACATTGATTGCTTGTGCTTTTCTTTAGTGGTTTGTGTTGCAAAGAGAAGTTTCTTTGAAGGCAAAAGATGTATATCTATCTGTGGGTAGAAGAACAAATATCTATGGGTATGGATATATGCTAGTTTAGCAAATCTCCTAGAATCATGATTTCACTAGCACTGAGTGTTTCCAGTATCAGACATGGCCTCTTTCTTGTTGAACCGCTCTTTAAAGTTCAATTAGAGAGCTGTTGATTGCTGCAAAGTATGTGTGCCGCTCCTTCATCACCCAGCAGCCCATGTTAGGCTGTCAAGCAATGGGAATGCCATTTTTAGTTGTTTTGTTTTCCGTTTATTTTTTGTATTCTCATCTGTTTGTTGCCCATTCATCCTTTTGTCCCCATATTATTATTTGATAAGTTAGAATAACTTTTGAGTCTTCAGTAGATGTTTATTAAAATTAAACATGAAAATAGCATTTGTTATATTTTAAGGACAGTTAGCTGGATCTATTCATTTTTCAAATGAGGTATTTTTATTAAAAAATGCTGGGATTAAAGGCTTGCACCACCACCTCCCAGCAAGGATTTCACTTTTAAATATGTTTTTGCAAGGCAATATATTAAGAGTGTACACAGATAACATAATTGGAATTCACGTATATACTTATTTATCTATGTTTTATATAGATTGTCCTGACATAGTTAAATCTTCTTGACTAGTAACCAAGATAATTGAAGTTTTTTTAAAAGATACCACTCTTGCCAGTATTATATAAAAAAAAACAAAACAAAAACTAGTAGGACTTTACAATTAATACTTTTTGTTTAGAGTTAAAAGTTGACCCATAGTATTTTTTAAAGTGTGAAGAGCAAAGAAAGAAATATTCCTAGGTACTATGGGGAGGCATTTTATGTTCATTCTGTGGGTCAAGGGGAAATTTGGAAATAACCTATGCACAGTCCAACTAATGGTACCCTTTAGTGTTGATGGGATTCTAGAATTTCTATAAAGTGGTGCAAGAACAAAAGAGAAAGAATAAGCGTATTGGTTATCACCAAACAGTTCATTGTCCAGACTGTTAAGGTTCACAGAGCTAGTGTGCCCTTTAATCTTTGCATGGTTTTTTATTTTAATTCTGTTGTGATTTTGTCAGTCTCTTATGTTAGATTCAATTATAACAAGAAATATCTAAATTTATTCTTCATATTGGTAAAGTTTTTTTTTCTTTTGTAGACTCAGAAGCCTCGAAAATTTGACTGTGAACTTCCAGACATAACATTAAAAGATTTACAGTTTCTCCAATCATTTTGTCCTTCAGAAGTGCAGCCATTCCTCAGGTAAAGGCCATAAGCATTTTTAGTTTATTAGATCTTTCTTTTTTTTTTACATTTTTTTTTTTTATTTTTTGAGACAGGGTCTCTTTGTAGCTTTTGGTTCCTGTCCTAGAACTAGCTCTTGTAGACCAGGCTGGCCTCGAACTCACAGAGATCCGCCTGCCTCTGCCTCCCAAGTGCTGGGATTAAAGGCGTGCGCCACCACCACCCGGCTAGTTTATTAGATCTTGAAGTGGTAAAAGTTATTTGTTTTCTTTTGGCTCTCCTGACTTGGCATACATGTATCTTTAGGGCACAGGCTTCTTCCAGCTAACCCATCCTTGCTTAAGTACTGGTCATGCTGTTGTATTGTTTTTGAAAGAATGAAATTGTTTATAGTTCTTATAAGAAACTGAAAATTCAGTGTAGTTTATTTGCGTTCTTTTCCAGGGTTCCCTTACTTTGTGACTTTGAACCTCTACACCAGCATGTACTTGCCCTACATAATTTGGTAAAAGCAGCACAAAGTTTGGATGAAATGTCACAGACCATTACAGATCTGCTGAATGAACAAAAGGCAAATGAGTTTTAAATAATTTTATTAATATAAGATGTTTGCTTATTACAGATCTTTAGAAGTCTCATTCTGTGTTCCAGGTGTCCGCAAGTCAAGCATCCCCACAGTCAGCTGCTTCTCCAAGGATAGAAAGTACAACGACTACCTCACCAAAAACTCCTCCTCCACTAACTGTTCAGGATCCCTTATATCCAGCAGTGTGTCCCTTAGAAGAATTATCTCCAGACAGCATTGATGCTCATACATTTGACTTTGAAACCATCTCCCATCCAAATGCAGAACAAACAATTCACCAAGCTTCGTTAGACTTGGATTCATTAGCAGAAAGTCCTGAGTCTGATTTTATGTCTGCTGTGAATGAGTTTGTGATTGAAGAAAACTTATCATCTCCAAACCCTATAAGTGATCCACAAAGTCCTGAAATGATGGTGGAGTCACTTTATTCATCAGTCATCAATGCCATAGATAGTAGGCGCTTGCAGGACACGAGTGCACATGGAAAAGAGGGACTGGGAGAGCGTGCTGCTCTGCATGTCCAGCTGGAGAAATGCAAAGTTGCTGCCCAAGACTCTCATGTCGGTATACAAACCATCAAGGAAGATCTGTGCCATCTCAGAACATTCGTACAAAAAGAACAGTGTGATTTATCAAATTCTTTAAAATGTATAGCAATAGAAATAAGAAACATTATTGAAAAAGTCAAATGCTCCCTAGAAATAACTCTAAAGGAAAAACATCAGAAAGAACTCCAGTCTTTAAAAAGTGAGTATGAATGTAAACTTGATGCTCTAGTAAAAGACAGTGAAGAAAATGCAAATAAAATTAAAAAATTGAAAGGAGATTTAATATCCCTTGAGGAAGTTTTACAAAGTAAAGACAGCGAATTTGCATTGATTAAACATGAAAAGGATGCTGTCGTCTTCTTGCAGCGTGAAAAGGACCAGAAGTTGGTAGAAATGGAAAATATTATGCGTACTCAAAATTGTGAAATTGAAGAATTAAAGCAGTCACGAGAGATGGCGTTAGAAGACCTGAAAAAGCTACATGTTGAAAATGATAAGAAAATAGAGTCACTGAAAGCTGAATTTCAGTGCTTAGAGCAAAGCCACCTAAAGGAATTAGAGGACACAATGCATGTCAGACACACACATGAGTTTGAGAAAGTTATGACAGACTATAAAGTGTCGTTGGAGAGATTGAAAAAGGAAAATCAACAAAGAATTGACCAGATACTAGAATCTCATGCCTCAACTCTCCAGGAAAAAGAACAACAGTTGCAGGAATTGAAACTCAAGGTTTCTGATTTGTCAGACATGAGGTGTAAATTGGAGGTCGAACTTGCATTAAAGGAAGCAGAAACCGATGAGATAAAGATCTTGTTGGAAGAGAGCAGAACTCAGCAAAAGGAAACTTTGAAGACTCTCCTTGAGCAAGAGACAGAAAACTTGAGGACAGAAATAAGTAAACTAAACCAAAAGATTCATGAAAATAATGAGAATTATCAGGTGGGCTTAGCAGAATTAAGAGCTTTAATGACAATTGAAAAAGATCAGTGCATTTCCGAATTAATTAGTAGACACGAAGAAGAATCTAACGTACTTAAGGCTGAATTAGACAGTGTAACATCATTGCATCATCAAGCATTTGAAATAGAAAAAAACTTGAAAGAACAAATAGTTGAACTGCAGAGTAAATTGAACTCAGAACTGAGTGCACTTGAAAGACAAAAAGATGAAAAACTAAGCCGACAAGAAGAGAAGTATGAGGCTCTCATCCAGAACCTAGAAAAAGACAAGGAAAAGTTGGTCATGAGCCATGAACACGACAAAGAACAGTTAATTCAGAGGCTTAATTACGAAAAAGACGAAGCTATTCAAACTGCACTAAATGAATTTAAGTTGGAGAGAGAACTTGTTGAGAAAGCATTATTAGAAAAAGTTAAACATCTTGAGAATCAAATAGCCAAAAGGTAAGTGTTAAGCTTAGTGTGTGATTATTATGGATGACTCAAATGTATGTTTTAATCATATTGCATTGATATATTCATTTGCTGTAGCTAGAGGAACTGAGGTATTTTTACAAAGTAAAGACTTAGAATATTGTTTATTATAACTGTGAAAATGACATTGCATAAATCTACTATTGCTAGAGCTCGGTATGATAGCTTGTGCCTGTAATCCAAGTACTTTGGAAGGCCAAGGCATGAGGATTGCTATGAGCCCAATCGTGGGACACAGAGTGAACTTGTCCTAGGCCATACCTTGTCTTGAGGAGTAAACAAGCCACAAAATAGATCAATTATTCAAAATTTCTTTTAGGTTTGTTGCTTTTACTAAATTCTTCAGTTGAAATTTTGTTCTCTTCCCGTGTTGGTATGAGAGTTTAAGTTTCCTGTGCCTGTGGTTTAGCTGAGGCTAAATCAGATGGGAATATGCACAGTGTTCCTCACTATTCGTTTCTTGATACCACAGTTTCATTGTTTTCTCTGGTTGGAAAGATATTTGTAAATTCCAGACTTAAGGGTTTTTTTCATTATATTTCATTATTGCCATCTGTTAATATTTTTTAACTACCACAGATTGGTTTAGAAACATTGTAATCGAATTTTGCCCATTTTGTAGAGTACCGTTGGTGTATCATTTAGTACTGTCATTAGTCTCAAATTGAATATTTTAAAGGGTTATGTGTAATACATATGTGTATGCTTGTGTGTATATGTGTTTGTTTTTAATTCCCACCTCTTGCGTCACCACTTTTAAACACTCTTAATTATCTTCCTGCAATATAATGCTAATTTTAAAATAGCTTTTTGTATTTTTAAGAGATGAGAGGATTTAATAGAGAAATAAGCATTGTGGGGGATGGTTAGAGTACTATGGGAGACAAAAGTTAAAACAGTTTAATTACTATGGAAAAGCTCAGGACCAGAACTGATAATAACACGATAATATTATATTAAGGAATTATTGCAGTAGGCAAAATAAATTGTCACCGTAGAAGTGAGCTTAGTTCTAAGTACAGCATGGACTGGTTCAAGGTTATTCTAGGTACTAGGGTCAGGATCAGTAGATGGAGCCTTATAAAGAGAAAGCAATCAAACAAAAGGAAATTTAGCAAAACTGACCTGCCAAGATTCTGGCAAGCTAGAGTGATAAGAAACCAAGGTAGGAGATTAAGAATTTGATCCAGTATTCAGAGATATCAGATTACGGGAGTGGAGAATTCTCTCCAAACTTGTTGCCACAACTGAGCAGTGCAAGCTGGACAAGAGCAGTTGTCAAGGTTGGAGTCTAAAGGGCCTAGAAGAGACTGACTAATGTTTCGTGAGTCTGCATCAAGCAAGCTCTAAGTGAAATGTCATGAAGATACACTCTGATGCCCTCATCATACAGACAAGCTATGGCAGCACTCAGGAATCTCTTAAAGCATCACATGTTGGCTTTATCTGCAGCATAAATTAATAGTTTTCAGTTACTTGTGAGAGAACTGGCTACAACCACTTTTGGAGAATAGGACTATGTCTTTCTCCTGTCTTCCACACCATGCGGGTATTCTTTTATCGCTATACTTGAAGCTCTTCAAGGGATTTTGGGAAATGCACAATCTCTCTCCTGAAGTTTACATGAGATTGCAAAAGGAGCAGCAGAAGAGAGCAGTCTGACATTGTGCCCTTTTAGACTCAGTTCTCAGGTGTACGTACTTCTTTACCCATACTGTACGCACAAATAGTGACACTTCAGTATCATTTGTTTCACGTGATGCAACTTCTGTCCCACATATGCCTGAGATTTTCTTATCCTCTCTCTTTTCAAAGGTAAGACTAAAATTGAAGTTATTTTGTCTTTCCTCAATGGAACATCTGTTCTTTTCTGTTACAATCACTGAAATTCTGTAAGATAAGTTGAAAAGAATTCAGGGTAACCACCATTATCATACTTCTTCATAAATTGGGGGAATGAAAGTGGTTAAAAAATAAATGCCTTAATGTGGATAGACTTAATTACTAGGTAATTTCTGTAATTACCCTTGCAACTCTAAATATTTATTTGGAGCTTTCTTCTATTACCCACTCCAGTCATTATCTAATTCTTCACCTGACAGGCATGACTGACATCTTTGTGTGTGTACATGGTGGGATTTCCATCTTCAGAGATACATTCATGGTCATTTTCCATAAAGTGCCACTATTCCCACCCCTCATCCTTTCAGTACTGAGAATTGAATTAAAGCTAGAAGATATCAGGCAGCCGTTATTATACTGAACTAGCCCCAACTTTCACAAATTTCTTGTCACTAGCTTTTTTAATTGGGTGCGTAAGAGGACTATGGTTTCATTGCACAGTCCAGGTTATCCTTGAACTCAGAACCCCACCTTAGCTTCTTTTGTGCTTAACACAGTCCTGTACCACTATAAATAGCCTTGTTGCCAAATTTAATCTAGATCTCTTAAGTCTACTGTCTGAAAATTCTTTCACCCACCCTTAATGAATCATAGTTCCGTACTCCTTCCCTTGTTTTCTTTCTGTGACTTCAGATGCTCTGCATGATTCTACAGCCTTTCCTTTGGGAACGTCACCCTTCCCGCCTGCTCTGCTGCCCGTCAGTGTGGCTTTGCTGCTTCACCTGTGCTTTTGAAGGGTGTCAGCATTTAGGCAGAATCATTAGGATATTTATAATAATTAGGATATTATAAATTCAGGTGTAGAAAAAACAAAATAAATGCTGCTATGTATAATCCTCTTAATGAGTTAAGACAGCATAGTAGTTTGAATAAAGAATGATTCCCACAGTCTTGGACATTTGAACACTTGGTGCCCAGTTTGTATCGCTATTTGGGGGCCTTGCTGGAGGAAGTACATCACTGGGAGCTAGTTTTGAGATTAAAAGCCTTGTGCTTTTCCAGCTAATCCTGCATCATGCTTGTGATTGAGAATGAGCTTTCAACTTTGCCTGCTGTTTGCTGCCACAGCTTCCCTCCAATCATGAAAGACTTAGCCTCCCAAGCAAAAGGAAAATACTCCCAAACTCTAGGGTCTTAATTATTATCCTGTAGTATCCAGTATATTGCTATGCGTCCTTCATCACGAGTGAAGAAACAGTGATTTGTATCTGCTACAAATAGTGGGGTAGCTGCTAGCTCAGGTGGATGACTTACTGGTCTAAAGTCTTAACTTTTTTTTTTTGAAGACCTCTTTGTGTGTATGGGTATTGTGCCTGCATGCATGTCTGTGCCACATATGTGCCTATTGTGTCTTTACATGCTAAAAGAAGCTGTTATATCCCCTGGAACTGGAATTACAGAGGGTTTCTCTCCTGCCCGGTGGGTCCTAGTAACTGAAGTAGGTTCCTCTGTAAGAGCTGCAAGTACTCCGAGCCAAAGAGCTATCATCTCTCCAGCCCAGTGCCAGGGTTTTTTGTTCTTTGGGTTTTTTGTTGTTGCTTTTGTATGTATGAGTGTTTTGGTTGCATGCATAAATATGTACCACATGTGTGACTGATGCCTACAGAGTTCAGAAGATCCCTTGGGACTGGAGTTAAAGGTGGTTATAAACTGCCATGTGGGTGCAGGGAATCAAAGCAGAATCCTCTACAGGAGCAGAGTGGTAAGTGCTCTTACTACTAAGCCAGCTTTCCAACCCCGCAGCACATAGTCTCAATACATAATGTCTTCCTGATGAGTCACGGTAGGCTCAGGATGACCTGTGGTACAGTATCCTCTCAGATGTCTAAGGAAGGCAGAGTAGTCGATTGCTGGCCCAGGTCTTGTTATTCAGTGGAAAATATAATTTTCTAGAGCTAATTAGATTCCCAAATACCCAATTTAAACTTTATATTGTTTTGTTTTTTTCTATTTTAGTAAGTCTTTATCCAGCCTGTTTTGTGGGCTGACACAAACTGACCACTGGGAAAGATTGTCTAGGATATGTCTTCTGATATCTGCTTTGGATCTGCTGCTGAAGAAGAGTCATATTTTGTCTCCATGATTTGCCTTTAATTGTTCTCTGCCACTGCAGAATCCAGTTATTTTCATTAAATACATTTCATTTCAGCTCTTATCTAACCTCGACAGCCTGTGACCCACAGAGAGTCAGTCCTTTAGTCCTAGGTTTTTTGAATAATTGGGTGAATATTCCCTTAAACATTCTTAGGGTGTACTTAAGAAATGCTCTCTGATGCCTTCCAGTAGAGGCAGGATTTTTTTTTTCAGACATTTTTTATTCAGTCCCCTCTTTACCTAAGAAATCTTTACTTGACCCTGAACATATGTATATACTTATACAAATGAAAAACATACTACTAATAATAGGTCAGATTTATTTTAAAACCTTTCTTGATATAAATAGGATTTTACCGTGGCTAATCTAGCAGTATATTTTGATTGAAATATAACATTATTTAATACACACTTAGTAGTCTTCCCATAATTTTGCATGTCCTTTGTTATGAAATTAAAATGCAGTAAGTGTTAATTTTCATTGGTTTCATTGTGGAACATGAAACTGCCAGAGAGCCACACACACACATACACACACACACATACACACATGCGCGCGCGCACATCAATGTCTTGTACATTGAAAAGAAATCCTGTGTGATTTTGCAAGCACCATGAACACTAGTTCACTAATTTATACAAATGTTGACATGTTGTAAAATGAAGCTGGCAGTACATATCCAAAATATTTGTATAAGTATTTTAATGTAAGGTGCATTTATTATTATATTTTGATTAGTTGTCAAAGAACTTTATAAATATTTTTCGTTTCAAGGCACAGATATTTTTTTTTAATTGTATGTGCATTGGTGTTTTATCTGCTTCTTGTCTGTGTGAGGGTGTCAGATCCCCTGGAGCTGTAGTTACAGCTGTGAACTGGTGTGTGGGTGCTGGAAATTGAACCCAGATCCTCTGGAAGAGCAGTCAGTGTTCTTAACTGCTGAGCTATTTTTCCAGACCCAGCTAGAATTTTGCATACTTAAGGAAGAATTAATTCTTACTGTGTTAATAAAAAAAAAATATCTTCCTCTTCTCACCATTATAATGAAGGGTAAGATGTCAGACGTATAGTTCTGAAGTAGTTTTTAATTTGTTATGGTGTCTGGACTTCCATCAATACAAGTAGCAGATGAAAAAGACATGTTATCATCTTAAGAAAATAACCTATAATTTTATGTTGAGGTCTTTGATCCATTTGGACTTGAGTTTTGTGCATGGTGATAGATATGGGTCTATTTGCATTCCTCTACATGTTGATATCCATTTCGCCAGCACCATTTGTTAAATATGCTTTCTTTTTTCCATTTGATATTTTTTGCTTCTTTGTCAAAAGTCAGGTGTTCATAGGTGTGTGGATTAATATCTGGGTCTTCGATTCGGTTGCATTGGTCCTCCTGTCTTTTTTTTTTTTTTTTTTTTTTTGCCAATACCAGGCTGTTTTCAGTACTTTAGCTCTGTAGTAGAGTTTGAGGTCAGGAATTGTGCTGCCTCCAGAAGTAGTTCCTTTATTGTACAGGATTCTTTTGGCTATCCTGGGTTTTTTGTTTGTTTGTTTGTTGTTGTTTTTCCATATGAAATTGAGTATGGAATGCCTGATCTGGTGTTCCACTTTGTCATTTCAGACTCATATCTAAGCTGAGTCTGATTGAGCTTAAACAGACCACGTAAGCTTAAGGATGGCAGCCAATTCGTGTTGGATTCTCAGTGCCTCCTTCTATCACCACTGCCACCCCTTTCCCAGAAGGCAGTTGGCTGCGCCGAAGCAAGCCAGTGGTGGTGTGGAAAAGCAAAGCAGTTACTGTTTCACTACTGTGTTAGTTAATTCATCTCAGGCCTTAGGGTAAAATAAAATAAAATTACGTACCTGATAACCATGTAAAATCATATCCAGTAAAAACTCATTGTAGAATATCTTTTGGCACAGGATGTGCTTTTTCTTCTGAGATGGCTGGAGATGATGTCTTTTTGGTAGAATGTTTATCTAGTTGGAATAAAGCCCTGGGTTCAATTCCCACCACTCAGGAGGTGGAAGCAAAAAGAAGGCCAAGGTCACCCTCAACAGCAGACATAAAGTAGAGGCCAGCCACTGTAAAACATCAGTTTACATCCCAGGATTATTATTGGTTGTTCTCTGTATCTTAGGCCTTTTTTAGTTTTCATTGTGCGGTACACTCGTGCTAATCACAGGGAGTAAGTGTGGTGGCTGTATGTGCTTGCTTGACTAGAACCATCTCTTCTAGCTGTGCCCTCTCAGCCCAGCATTTATCCTGAAACAGTGCACCTGGCAATACAAAGATAAAAAACATAGAATGATAAGTATTTGCCCCTGTGCATACATGTCCCCAGTGGCACAATCCTTATTCTTAATAATACAAACCTCTTTTTTAGACTTATTTGCTATGTTCTGTTCTTTTATCATGGTATCATTCAGAAGGCATTTTGTTACAGTAAAATTTGAACATATCACTCTTTCAGCTCATTCTATACAGTCTGTCTTTGATTATCTAACGTGGCCAGTTCCCCTCTGGCTCTAGGGATAATTCTTCAGCTACTGTATTAGCTCTGCCCGTGCCTGGTTATCCATTGTTACAGTCCTGAGACTTATATTCTGCTTTCTCATTAACATTTCCTGTGTGCATCCCTGCTAACTGCATTCTAGCTATGTCAAAGCTTTAACTTTCACAGTTCCGTTTCTTTCAACTCAAAGGAGAAATAGAAATAAAATCCTTTACCTTTAATTGGTTGTGTTACATTAATTAGAAAATTCCAACCTTTCTGCACTAAGCCACAAATCAGACATCTCCAAGTGTGTGTGTGTGGAAGATTTGCCTGAGCGTTGAGATTTGAGTTAGTTTTCTCTATAAATAAAAGATTCCCAGTGATTTTTTTCTACATTATTTCAGTTCTTATAATATTAGTTGTACATTGCTACCATTATTATAATAGACAACTATTTAGGAGTGAGCAAACTAAAAACTCTTGTTATAAATGCATCTCTATTCCAAAAAAAAAAATCCAGTGTCTTAAAATCAAACAAAGACACACTGAAAATTAATTTTCTAATAATAACACAATAGCCTTTATTTTGTTGTAGCATTTTTAAAGAATTACATAGAGAGGTATTGAGAAAGTCTGGTCGTGCAGACCAGGCTAACTTGATACTGTGCGAAACCCAGGCTTGGGTAAACTTTACTAAAACTTGATGCTGGGATTATAGATATGAACTACCATGCCTGGCTTGTCTCAACAGCTTTGAAGAATTTTAGGAATCTTTTTTTGTTTGTTTGTTTATTTTATTTTTTTTAGTTGTTGCAAAAAAAATTTCCCATTTCCCTCCCCCTCCTCACACACATCGCCCCTCCCCCCACTCCCCTCCCCCTCCCCTCCACTCCATTCCACCTCCCTCTGGAGACTGAAGAGCAGTCCAGATTCCCTGCCCTGCAGGAAGTCCAAGGTTCTCCCACTTCTATCCAGGACCAGGAAGGTGAGCATCCAAACAGGCTAGGCTCCCACAAAGCCAGTTCATGTATTAGGATCGAAACCTAGTGCCATTGTCCTTGGCTTCTCATCAGCCTTCATTGTCCGTCACGCTCAGAAAGTCCCCTTTCATCCCATGCTTATTCAGTCCCAGTCCCGCTGGTCTTGGTGAGCTCCCAATAGATCAGTTCCATTGTCACAGTGGGTGGTGCACCCCTCGTGGTCCTGACTTCCTTGCTCATGTTCTCCCTCCTTCTGCTCCTCATTTGGATCTTAAGAGCACAGTCCGGTACTCCAGTTTGGGTCTCTGTCTCTATCTCGATCCATCGCCAGATGAAGGTTCTAAGGTGATATGCAAGATATTCATCAGTATGGCTATAGGATAGGGTCATTTCAGGTTCCCTCTCCTCAGTTGCTCAAGGTACTAGCTGGGGACATCTCCCTGGACACCTGCGAGCTCCTCTAGAGACAAGTCTCTTGCCAACCCTAAGATGGCTCCCTTAATTAGGCTATATATTTCTCTGCTCCCGTGTCCACCCTTCCTTTATCTCAGCCATCCCATTCCCCCAAGCTCCCCACCATTCTCCCCTTCTCACGTTTCTCACCCCATTTCTCTGCTCCCGTGTCCACCCTTAATTATCTCAGCCATCCCATTCCCCCAAGCTCCCCACCATTCTCCCCTTCTCACGTTTCTCACCCCATTTCCCCTTAGCCCCATGCCACCTCATCCCCAAGTTCCCAGGTTTTGCCCTGGAATCTTGTCTACTTCCCATATCCAGGCGGATGACTATATGTTTTTCTTTGGGTTCACCTTCTTATTTAGCTTTTCTAGGATCACAACTTATATGCTCAATGTCCTTTATTTATGGCTATAAACCAATTATGAGTGAGTACATCCCATGTTCATCTTTTTGGGACTGGGATACCTCACTCAGGAAAATAAAGACTCAACATACTCAAACCTATGGGACACTATGAAAGCAGTGCTAAGAGGAAAGTTCATAGCACTAAGTGCCCACTTAAAACGGAGAAAGCACACATTGGAGACTTAACTGCCCACCTGAAAGCTCTAGAAAAAAAAAAAGAAGCAGACTCACCTAGGAGGAGTAGAAGACTGGAAATAATCAAACTAAGGGCTGAAATCAACAAAATAGAAACACAGAAAACAATCCAAAGAATCAATGAAACAAAAAGCTGGTTCCTGGAGAAAATCAACAAGATTGATAAACCCCTATCCAAACTAATCAAACGGCGGAGAGAGAATACACAAATTAACAAGATCAGAAATGAAAAGGGAGACATAACCACAGACACAGAGGAAATTCAGAAAATCATTAGATCTTACTACAAAAGCCTATATGCCACAAAATTGGAAAATGTTAAAGAAATGGACACCTTTTTTGATAAGTACCATATACCAAAGTTAGACCAGGACCAGGTGAACAATCTAAATAGACCTGTTAGTCGCGAAGAATTAGAAGTTGTTATAAAAAACCTCCCTACCAAAAAAAGCCCAGGTCCAGATGGTTTCAATGCAGAATTCTACCAGAACTTCCAAGAAGACCTAATACCTATACTCCTTAATGTATTTCACAATATAGAAACAGAAAAGTCATTGCCGAATTTTAGGTATCTTTTAAAGGTTGGAAGCAAATTAAGATTTAAGATTAGTAACCAAGGTGTAATCATTTACTTAGGATTGCTTTTGTTTACTTGCCCATTCTTATCTCTGCTGCCTTGTCAGCAACTCCTAAAAGATGAGCAAATTTTGAATGAAACAAGTCAGTTCAGAATTACATACATTTCCTTTGTATCAAAATAAGCCAAAAATCTATGTTATGGAAAGTAAAACTTTCCATCTAAAGTCAGCTGGTATGTGCTTCCTCTTCAGTTTTAGGGGTAGAAAAGCTGAATCTTAAAGTGCCAGAGAAGAACATTGGTTTCATAGATGCCTGTGGAAGCCCTGATAACACCATAGGGCCACGTTCCTTGCTGTCATCAGCCATGTTACTTAACATGCCTATACTTCATAGTTCATAGTTTACTTTTCAGTCCTAAGGACAGGATTCACATGGAAATACATTTCCCATTATCATGGGTTTCTGGGAAGTAAATAGCCTAAGTATAATATTTGATAGATTGTGATTATGTTTGTAATTGTTTTTAAAAATTCTCTTTTCAATTTTTAAGTTCTGCTCTTGAATCAGCCAGAGAAGATTCTTCAAGCTTAGTTGCTGAACTTCAAGAGAAGCTTCAGGAAGAAAAAGCTAAGTTTCTAGAACAGCTTGAAGAACAAGAAAAAAGAAAGAATGAAGAAATGCAGAATGTCCGGACATCTTTGATTGCTGAACAACAGGTGTGTTTCAGAGTTGAGGAAGCAGGATAGAAGCCAGCCAAGCTAGTTCTCTGTGAAGCTGAGGAGGGTTCTTAGATGTTAGTTTGTTTCCATTACTTGGTTTTCTTAATTTTTGTTTGATCTTCTTAATAATAAAAGCATTTATTTAAAAGGAAAACTTAACAGTGATTTGTCACATGACTGTAGCTAGCAGACTATGTAAGAATTTTCAACTCAGGCTGACATGGAATCTCTGCTTTTGAGCATGTGAACTTAGAGCTTCTTTGGCACAACTCATTCTACATGTAATTGACTAGGCTCTTTCTCTGCAAATTCTCACTGTGTTCTTTCATAAGCACATACTCAAAAAATATAAATAAAATAAAAGAGCATACTGGATTTCAAATTCCCATAATGGATTAGGGGCTGAATTAACTGATTTAACTGAATCAGTTTAATTGATTTAACTGAAAAAATGTGAAGCTAACAACTATCTGAATTATCCTAAGTTAAAAATTGTGTTTTAAAAAAATACTAGAGATGACTTCTAAGATATCTAACAATTTCAAATAAAGGCTAATTGGTTCTTAATCTCACTACTCCTTTTTATGTAAATTTGCTTATTATAAATTTTGATTATCATCTTAATCCATTTCATATTACAGAAATAGAAAGTTTTCAAGATGGTTAATATGCTTTTATATGTATTAATTTTCTACATATTAACAAATTTAATAGTACTAAGCTACATTTTTTTAATTTTTATTTTTGGTTTTTTTTCAGACAGGGTTTCTCTGTGTCACAACCCTGGCTGTCCTTGAATTCACTCTGTAGCCACACTGGCCTCAAACTCACAAAGATCTGCCTGCCTCTGCCTCCCAAGTTAATGCCTCCTGCCCCTAAACTATTAATTATTAATATTTCCTTTTTAGAGGTTTTTCCGTGTCTTCCTTACCTGAAATCATAATTTAGTTTGTTCTTTACTAATAGATATTGTCTAAAACTATCAGTTAAATCTCTGTGTTGCCATTAATGGATTTCTAAGAGTGTGAGGCAAGGAGGTCTGCTACGCTGACAAAAGGTTAGGGTGGGTCATTCTCTCATGTGTCTTCTATTTTAGGAAGATTTTAATGAACTCTTATAAACAACTTTAGCCTCTTTTGTAAATGAAACTGTAATTAAAATTGCCAGTTATAAGAGCCCTCTATGCAATTGGGTATGTGAACATCTTTGCAGTGAGAAATGGTGAAACCTTGGGATTAATAAGTCTCTTTACTGTACGGGTCCAGAGGCCATCACAAAAGTAAGACCGAAAGAGAATTACATGCTAGTGTGGTAATCATGAGTTAGCCAAAGATCAAAGATATCAGAAAAAGGAAAATTACCCAAAGAAAAAGTCATGTATGCAACAGCACTCTTTAAATTGTGCATCCTTTTACTATTTTCCCTAAAATGTCAAGCATTTGCTAATACCTTTCTTCTAATAGTACAGGCAAAATGAGAAAATAAAATTTGTTTTCAAGATACTAAGTCTGAACCAAGAAAATATAACCTTTATTGGAATACATACCACTAGCTTTGTTGTGTGACTGCATAATATATCTCAGAAAAGAGTACCTGCAACCTTTTTTCATAGCATTGGCTGCTAAGTGTGTGCAGATGATTGACTCTTACTGTTGTTTCAGACCAATTTTAACACTGTTTTAACAAGAGAGAAAATGAGGAAAGAAAACATAATAAATGATCTCAGTGATAAATTAAAAAGTACAATGCAGCAACAAGAGCGTGATAAAGGTTAGTGGTGTTTTATAATATGATTTTAAAAATTTTTTGTAAAGCACTTATTTATTATTAAGTAATACTTCTTTAACTTGGGGTCTTAGATTTGATAGAGTCCCTTTCTGAAGACCGAGCTCGTTTGCTTGAAGAGAAGAAGAAGCTTGAAGAGGAAGTGAGCAAATTGCGCACCAGCGGTTTCCTTCCCTCGGCCTCTGCAGCTGCTGAGCCAGAGCTCTATGGGGCCTGTGCACCTGAGCTGCCTGGGGAGACAGAGAGAGCAGCCACGGAGATAGCTGATGAAGGAAGGGTGGACTCAGCGATGGAGACAAGCATGATGTCTGTCCAGTAAGCAGCTCTGTCTTCCACTGTGTTCATCACGGCCACACTGGGCCTGAGCCTGCTGTCACAGGCGGCTAATCTCAGCCTTGAAGGATGCCGAGGCAGGCAGATCACAGGGGAAAGCTCCATGTTCAAGGCCACAGTACACAGTTTAGTTGAGGCTCTGTTTTAAAACTACAGAACAAGCAAACAAAAAAGGAAATATTCTCTAATATTTTTTTGTTTTGTGATAATGGAGTTTCTTTGTTTAAAAGCTCTGGCTTTGCAAACCAGGCTGACCTTGAACTCAGAGATCCACCTGCCTCTTTACCTTACTAATTGTTCTCAGCCCGTGTAAAAGTGTGATTTTAAAAAGGACAAAGTAAAAGACACTAAGAGAATGTTGAAATTAGAAGTCATAAATGATACAAATTAGTCCAGAGTGGAAACAACCTGCAGGGGGAAATAAACCTAACTATATTCTATATACAGGAGAGGCAGTTAAAACAATGTAGAAAGCTCAGTGTAAGGCCAGGCACATGAGAGCATTTATCTAGTATTCCCAGTGTGATGGTGGTGGCATGGGGGACAGAGACTGGCAGATCTCGAGCTCATTGGCCAGCAGAATTATTGAACTCCAGGGTCAATGAGAAAAGTCAAAAAATGGTAGCAAGCCCTCTCAACGAAGACTCCAATGCTGACCTGTGGTCTTCATACATACGCGCACACACACACATGCATAGACCACACATACACACCCAAAATAAGGTACAGTCACCATAATATTTGCAGAGAGCTATATTGCATCATATACATTTCTTTGGAAATGAATTGAGTGAGATAAAAACGTATTTAATATCTGGGAAAGTATGGATTTTTGAAGAAATTCTCTATATAAAAAGGTATGCAAAGTTTTGCTTATTATTTTAGGAAGTATCTGAGTTTACATACAGATTAATAGCTATTCTGATCTATATGGGTTACTTTTGAAAAATTTAGTACAAGTTCTTATTCTACTAAAGTTATCTGAATTGGTAGTAGTATTTAAGTTTCTAGATTTTTTTTATTTTTTGAGACTGGGTTACTTCAGACTGTCCTGGCACTGTGTAAACCAAGCTGACCTTGAACTCACAGAAATTCACCTATTTGCCTCCTGCGTTACCACACCTGGCTAAACTTCTAAAATTCTGTTTGATTGTCTGATTCAAAGTTTTAAAGTTCTTAAACTTTATTAACAAATATCCTCCCACTTTCAGAGAAAACACGCTATCCGAAGAGAAGCAGAGGATCATGCTTCTAGAGCGGGTGAGCAGACGTTCTGTGCAGTGCTTGTCTAATATGACGACAAGTACAAAATAAAAAGACTCAAATGTTTTTCTTTCTGAGACCAGTACATTTTGAGGTGCTGTATGAATTAAATATTTTGTTATTGTCTTTTGTCATTTGTTCTCCATTACCAGTTAGCAATTGGGTCAGGGAATGTCATCTATAGAGTCAGAAAAGAGCATACATTTTATTAATGACAGCCCAGGAATCAACAGTGATTAACCAATAGATTAAGAATTTCATTACATTTGCTTTTTAAAAAAGATTTTCTTTTTTGAGATGAGCAAGAATATAAGAAAATTAATAAATATTCAAGTAATAAAGTTTTTAATAAATATTAATTAAAGCAAAGAAGACAAGTTGGCAGTAAGGGAATTCCTGTTGCAAACAAAATTGTATATACAAACTCACAGAAACACATAGACATGAATACATAAATAAAAAGATAAAAATTGGACAGTTTTTATGAATCAAAAGTACTTTGAAAAGAGCACGAACTCTTCCATGACTAGTTTCATTCTTGGCATCATAAAGTTTCTTACCAGTGCCTTCATTCTTTACAAGCTTAGATGCGTGACAGTAACCCAAGGTCAGGCCGTCTCATCTTATTCAAATGATTCAGCCATCTTTCCTTTTTGTTTAGCTTAGAATCACACAGCATGTAGTAATACACTGTAATGCAGGCTCCACCTCTGAACTAGAGAATCTTTTCTGATAAGTGCAGATATTATTGTGTGTTTAAAATTCCACAGCTAATGACAAAATTTTGAAAACTTGAGAAAGCAAGTCTTGGGACAGTGTAGCCAGTGTTGTCATTCTCATAAAGTGATTAGTGATGAGAACAGTTAAAGTCTCTGGACATACATACACACAGTGTAAAGATGAGAACCTTGCTAGCTGTTCCGGTTAAACCATGGCTCTCTCTTGCTCTCTCTCCCTGCAGACGTTGCAGCTGAAAGAAGAAGAAAACAAGCGGTTAAATCAGAGGCTGGTAAGAGTCTCTGGTTCTGTCTTTTTCAAAACTGTTCAGTTTCTATCTTTTTAAATGTATTTATTTATTATGTATACAGTGTTCTGCCTGCCTGTATGCCCACGGGTCTGAAGAGGGCACCAGATCTTATTACAGATGGTTGTGAGTCACCATGTAGTTGCTGGGAATTGAACTCAGGGCCTCTGGAAGAGCAGCCAGTGCTCTTGACCTTTGAGCCATCTCTCCAGCCCTCAGTTTCTATAAAGTTATAGACATCTTCCACCAATTTTTAAAACACACTTAAACAGGAAGGGAGCATATGTGCCACCATGGCTTGAGTACAGAAATCAGAGGACAACTTCACAAAATACGTTCTGTGACCATTGGGCTTGGGGATTGAACTCAGGTCATCAGGCTTATTTTACTTTATTTTACATCAATCATATTACATCAATCATATTTTACTTTATTTCTCCCTAAATCAGATTGTGTTCCTTGCACTTAAAACAATTTTTTATACATATCACAATACATACATGGTTGTACAAGGTTAACTTTTAGAAGTTGGTTCTCTCCTTCCACCATGGTCCCAAGGCTTATGCTACAAGCGCTTTTACCAATTAACCATTTCTACTGGCCCCTGCAATTGATTATTTTAATAGGTAACAGTGAGCCGACTGTAGTGACACATACCATTAATTCCAGCACTCAGAAGGCAGAGGGAGGCAAATCTCTGAGTCATGGGCCAGCCTAGTTTACATAGAAAGTGTCCCTTCTCCTGGGGCTATAAAGAAAGAAGCTGTCTCAGAAACAATTAACTATCCATGTAATCCCTGTGCTCGGGAGGCAGTTGTATCTCTGTGAGTTCCAGGACAGCTAGGGCTACACAGAGAATCTCTGTGATATGTCAAGAAACAAAAGTAAATGTAGTAGTGAAGCATATCCTCTCTTTTCCTTTGTTTTTGAGACAGCATCTCTTTCTAGTTGCATGCAGTGCATAGTCCTAGCTCCAGAGTTTAGTAATTCCAGCAAGACTTTTTACCACCATTGAAAGCCTCTCTTTTTTTTTTCTTTTGTCAATATACAAACAACAAAAATTAGATGTTCTATACCTATAGACTACAAATTAAGGCTTTAAAAATATTATCCAATACATTTTTTAATATAGTGTCCCCAAGGGAAAATAAGCCCCATTTGGCTGAGATTTTACTAATATTTTGTTGTTTTGTTTTCATAGAACAATAGGGTTTAAGAACCATTTTTAAGCTGCTTTGTTCTAGCATGTAGGATAGTAGTAACAAGAGAAACAGATACTCCCACATGAGCTAGCACATGCATCCATACCTGGTTTCTAGAGAAGTGTGCTTTCCCACTATCTTCACACAGAAGTATTTATATGTTGTTCTCCACACTTAGAGCCTTATTTATAGAGTGAACCTGTGTAAGACTGAACTTCACTGGTAGAATATATGTCATTTTTCTGGTTAATTTTATCAAATCTCTGCAAGATGTGAGGCCTTCCTAGTCAGTGAACTTCCTCGTTCTCTAAGCTCTGCTCTGTACCAGATAGTATTTGGAAGGGAATGAATGAAGTTGGTACACCAAGTTTAGATTTCATTGTTGACTTATTCCTGAATGTAAATATTACTTAAGTGTGGTCTTTTCAGCTTGAATGTTTCTGGGGAGTGTGTTATTTTAGATGTGTGCAGCTCATGCGTGATTCCTTCTTTTGTCCCAGATGTCTCAGAGCATGTCCTCAGTGTCTTCAAGGCATTCTGAAAAAATAGCCATTCGAGAGTAAGTATTTAATTTTTATTTTGTGAGTTTTGAATCAAATTATTAGTTAGTGAAGACGTTGTCATCACAGTGATCATTTAGACCATGCTGAGTGCCTTGTGTCAAAGCTCATTGGAAAACAAGGGTTTTCACAATTATCCTGGAGCCCTGCGCATTGTGTTCTGGGTCATTAACGTTGTGTCATTGGCATAAAATGCTTGCAGCATTTCTTGTACTGGCTAATACCTGAGCTGCCTTCTGCTCTGAAAAAAACTTCCTTAGTCCTCGTTTGACATTATAGCTTATCTGGTACAAATTAATCTAACCTGTTGAAGTAGTTGTTTCTCCTGTGGGTTGTCTGGCAGGAGCTTCAGAGTAATAAAGAAAAGCAGCATAGCTGCTCGTGAAGCCTGGCCTGTTGTTCAGAATTGCTGAACTTTTAAACATTTATTTGGTTTTTTTACAAGGTAGCCCAGGCTGGTCTGACCCACACACACCATCTTCTTGAATTGTTTCCTCAGATGTTAGGATGAAAGGAGTGGATCCTAGGGCCCAGCTTCTGAATTAAATGTTTGTGAAGACCTTGATTGTACTTACAATAGATTTTTGTTGTTAATTGGTTTGAGATTTTTTGTTTGTTTGTTTACTTTTTTATGGTTCTTAGATATCTGTTCTGGCCCTGGCATCTGTTTTATCTTCTGTTAGTGATGAAATGTCAGGATGGCTCTCTGTACTTAACTAGCTGTGAATCAAATCATTGCTATTTGGAAGATGAGATGAGCTTAATATAACTGGCTCAGAAGCTTAATATTTAAGCTTTTGCAGTTCACTCAAACAGTGCTTACCCCATCGTTGCAGCAGTATTTCAGACTCTTCTTACAATATGCTTATGTCATCGCCTGTCGCCTTAGTGCTGAGAAAGTGAAGACCAGAGATAGTTGCCTGCAAGTCAAAGGCCAGCCTGGATCACATAGCAAGAGCCTGTCTCAAAAATAGGAAAGAGGGGACTGGAGAGATGGCTCAACCATAAAGGGCTATGCTCACAACAAGAAAAGAGAAGGAGAGAAAGCTTAACTGATTTGTCAGGTAGAGAACCTAACACATAAGATTACCCTGACAACTAAAATCTGAGGCTCTCTCTAGAACCCATTAATATTTTGAGCACAATTTGACAGGTAGACACTAGTAAGTGCATGTAAGCAGTTGCAACTTCATTTTCATAGGTTCTTTAAGGTTTATACTGAGGCTTTCTGAGACCTACCTGAACACATGGACTTAATTCAGTTGCTTTTTCTTTTAGAATAAAGAGTGTCAGGCTGTTTTCTTTGTATAAAATGAAAGATTACGGAGGGAAACTTATCCCGTGGCTAAATATTTCTCCTACCTGATAAAAATGTGGTCGTTTTTTCTCTTTTTTAATTAGATAATGAAAATTTTATTAAGAAAATTTTTGGTTTTTAAAAGTTTCTGGCTGTTGATTTGAACATCTGTACAATTAAATGCAAGGGACTTATGGGGGCCTTCAAGTCATCCCAATGGGTGTACATCACAGGATGCGTGTGAAGGTTAGGGAACAGTCTGCAGATTTCTCCCACCATTGGGTTCTAGTAACTGAGCTCAGGACATCAAATCTGTGAAAAGATTCCTTTGCCCATTGTGACAGCTTCCCACCCTCTCCAATCTCTTCTATTTTATTGTACAGTATTTGTGTATGCATCCTATCTACTTTAAATTATCTCTAGATTGCTTGTAACACCTAATGCAAATGCAGTACTAATAGCTTTAACCTGTACCACTTAGTGTATTGACAAAGGGAGGTTGTGTGAGCATCTCCGTGGTCAGCAGACACTGACCTCTTTCCATAGCAGTTACACCTGGACAGCTGAATCCGGTGGATATAGAACCCACAGATTCAGAGCCAGCTGGATACTATGAAGTTTGCATCACATGTGATAAACTCTCTCTAGGACAGTAACCTTCCTCTCCTTAGTTTTCAGGTGGGAGATTTGGTTCTCATCATCCTAGATGAACGGCATGACAATTATGTGTTGTTTACTGTTAGTCCTACTTTGTATTTTCTGCATTCAGAGTCTCTTCCTGCCCTGGACCTCAAACCAGGTGAGGGAGGTAAGTGTCACATACAGTTCTTGAGTGGAGGATATATATAGTCTCATGTTGTGTATTATATACACAAAGTAAGTCATTTGGAGGAAATATTGTTCACTTTTTGTTACAAAATCTACATTAGTTACATAAGTTTTATGGACTTAATAAATCTAAAATTTATTGTAGTGCTCTCCAGCGGATCAACTGATCAAATGGTATACATATTCAAACATGATATAAGTGAGAATTCTCATGTTCATTCTGTTGACAATTAGCATATGGTTAATTTAATTTGTTTCCTATGTATATTTCTAAACATGTAAATCTGGAAATGTGCACAGCTACTATAATTCTGAAAGAAAGGGCTTGCCTCCTCATTAGGTGTCCTGTACTGTCCACCATTCTTGGTCTCTCTGCACAGGAAGTCCACTTCAGGATTTAATTTGGTTTTTCATTATTAATTGCTTACTGAATCCCAATTGTTTTGACATTGCTGTGCTAGGCACTGTGGTTGCAGGTTCCCATCCACACTGAAGGACAGAAATCTGTTTTCACTTGGACGCTAGAATTGTATTACCACTTTGAGAAGTAGAGGTCATCATAATAGTTCCTTCAGTAGGTGGCAGTGTCGAGTTAATTATTTGCTCATGATATCCACCTAGTTTGCCAGTGTTCCTTGAGGGGAGTATCACTTTTTGAGGGAGTAGCACCCATATATTTGCATGTTGGAAAGTGCAGCAGATTGTTTTTTCAGTAAATAAAAAAGTTAGTTTTAGTAATTTCAATGCTTTTTAGAGTATTGAATGTTCTTGAGAACACCATTACTATTTTGATTCTGCAGTTCTTTTTTTCCCATGAACTTTGAAGAGTAAATTAACAATTTATTCACTAGCTTCAGGTACATCTCGACGACCCTGGGTCCTTGGAAAAGTAATGGAAAAGGAATATTGTCAAGCCAAAAAGGTAAAAACTATATAGTTTATAGCTTTTAACTATAGTTATACCCTGTCATTATACCCTATAACCTAGGGATATTATTGTATGGAAATAGTTACTAGTATTTTGAGATTTTTTGCTAAGTTTAATTAGAGCTTGAGTTTTATTAAATTTAGTTTAAGCCAGAAATCTTGTAGGTATTGCTATTGTGTTTAGGTAGAAGAGATAGATTACAAACATTCCATTCACCTACAAAGCAGAACAGCTAGTGTAACTCATGTTGAAAGCACATTGCATAACTGCAAGCAAAAGTGAATTCTGTGTATAGAGTTAGTCTTTACTCATTGCTGTATGCTACCCCATTGGTGAAAGCTGCTCTCAGGGTTGGAGGTTAAACTGAAATTAACAAGCCAGGATTGGTAGTACACTGTAATCATATCAATTAAGAAGCCATGGCAGAGACAGAAGGATCAATAGTTTTAAGCCATTCCGGGTTATGAATATATATGCCTCTAATCCTAACCTTTGGGAGTCTGCAAATTTGAAGCGAGTCTAATCAGCATAGTGAATGCAGGGCATCAAGGGTATATAGTAAGACTGCATTAGAGAGAGGAGGAGTTACAGCACCCCCACCCTCCATGCCAATATTAGTTACCCAGGATATTCTCACTTGGTCAAGAGCGTTATCCTTTGTAGTCTGTAGTAAAGATTCTACTTTAGGCCCCTCCCCAATATTCTAGCAGTAAGCAGTGCGGTTGAAGGGGACTTGTATAAGTTAATTTAGTCAATGATTTCATTTTTTTCTTTCCCTCCTAGGCACAAAACAGATTTAAAGTTCCTTTGGGGACAAAGTTTTACAGGGTGAAAGCTGTGTCATGGAATAAGAAAGTATAGCCACAGAAGAAATCTACATCTGATACCATTTTCTGATTTGTCCTCCAGTGCTAATAAATCACTCAACTGGCCATCCTGTTTTTACAAAAGTCAACACAACAGTATACTTCATTGGTGATCTGCACATTTAAGTGGATACATCTTAAGAACAATAAATTCATCAAAATTCTTGGCTGAATCGAAATGGTTTTGTTTTGTTTCCACACAAATAACTAGAAATGCGGACCAAACTAGTTAATTTCTTCAAGGGCGGAGCCTGCACTGTGGCTTCTGACTAGCCTCGTTAATTGCCTGCTAATAAACATTAGCTGAATAGATACCAGTGTTGTTGTTACCAGCATCTGTTCTCTTGTGAACTCAAGAGTCCTTTCACTCTTTAACGCATACTTTATAAAATGTATAAATCCTTCCAAACTATTTAAAGAGGAGTGTTACTGCATGCAGATAATCATAATTTTGAGTTTGCCTCAGAAGACTGCTAACGCAAATTCTTTAATTTTTTAAAATGCCCTTTGATGTTTCAAAAAATAAATAACAGTGTAATTTGACTGACTTTAAGATCAGCCATAAATGATGAGCAATCTTCAGAAGCACTCTCCAGACAGCCCATCGTTCTTCTGGGGAAGGAGAGTCTGCACCGCTGAGATTTTCAAATGCAGGACTCAAACGTCTCAGCATCTTAGAACTGTTTCAAATAATCATATTGATGAACTCATAAAGATATTCATTGTACATTAACATATAGAGGTCATTTAAATAACAAAATACTGTATTGTAAAGGACCTGTACAATTTTAAGACAATAAAGAATTGAAAGTGTAAATGTGTGTGCCTTTTGAAGGTTACGTTTCTAATCTATTTGTGTGATTGCTGGGAAGGGTAAAAAATGTCTGTATCAAAGAGAAACATGTTAATTATAAAAATATTGTTTGTATCATATGTAACAGTGAAGTGGTGCTCTCTGGAAGGGAACCCTGTAAAGTCGGGCTTTAGAAGCTGGCACCGCGCTAAGTGTGCTGAAGCAGCTGGTTGATTAGAGAGAATGTCTTCAGGGTTATTGCTAGAGAGCAGTAAGAAATTCTTTTTCAGAAATATTTAATTTCTTCATAAAAATAAGTTGAATATTTTTATAAGTATGTAATCTAATAGAACGAAAATAGAATAAACATAGTGTATAGAATACTGAATTTGACAACATTACTGAATAAATGAACAAATGATTTCATACGTTTCTATTCAATCCTTCGATGACATCTTTATGGAGTAACTACAAGTATATCAGAAATGACTGTATTTTTTTTTAACAATTGTGTTTGTGTCTGAGTCTCAGGCCTTTTTACTTAATGCTCTTCAGATTTAATATATGGTATTATGCTGTAGAATTATTGGAATCATTGCTGTAACACACTAAATTTCTCCTTAATACTGATCTTAATGTTAGTTGTGGTTGTTGATTATTTTTGTTATATGGTGCATTCACATTCATCTTGTCAGTGTTCACACATCTCATAATAAAATGAAAGCTGAGATAATTTTGTTAGAAGAGAAACAAAACATTCCCAAGAAGCTAAATTCATTGAGTCTTAGTTTTGTACAATTCGAAGCAATATGAGCTTTGGAACCAGAATGCATAACTTTCAGTCTCATATGACTTCCATAAACTTACTCCTCATTTGTGCCATGTTTAAAACAGGGTAATGGAACCTACATAATGTAGTTTGCACTTTTAATGCAAATTATAAATATTAGTGATTTAAGCAGTTTTAGGAATGTTCAATACTCAACAAATGTTAACTAATATAAAAGTTTCTTTATACGGACAGTACTGTCATGTGGCAAAAGAAATGTAGCTTTGGTGGGGCCAGATTCAGTTCCAGCATCTCAGGAGGCTGAGGTTGGAGTGCTTGAGCAAAAGGAAGAGCCCATATAAAGAGCAGGTGGGAAAAAGCTTTTTACCATAAACTTTTTGGTTTTCCCAGACAGGCTTTCTCTGTGAAACCCTGGCTGTCCAGGAGCTTGGCTTTGTAGATAAGGATGTCAGATAGTGTTGGCACGTGCCTTTAATCCCAGTACTTGGAAGGAAGAAAGAGGCAGACAGATCCCTGAGTTCAAGACCAACTTGTCAACATAGCCAGAGATTCACAGAGAAAAATGCATGTTATATGTAACAGCAATTTGTAATAATAAAAGGACTATATTTGACTGACTCATGCCTATAAATCAAGCATCTCAAACATCTGAAGAGGATCCAAAATTTAAAGCCAACCTGCGCTCTAAGACTCTGTCTCTGAGAAAAATAAACGCAGTGTACAGAACTCTTACAGTTGTACTGTTTTGAAATAGTGAATAAGGTATCTGAGATGCTTCATCCAGCGACTGATGAAAACATGCAAACTCACAGCCAAAAATTAGGATGAACCCAGTGAATCCTGCAGAAGGGGGGAAGGATTGTAGGAGTCAGAGGGGTCAAGGACAACACAAAGCCCACAGTATTAACTAACCTTGGCTTACAGGGGATCACAGACTGAACCAACAACCTGCAGTCTGTGGAGCCTGCAGGGGAATTGCCTAGACCCTTTGCATATATGTTAGAGTTGAGTGCTTTGGTCTTCTTATGGGACTCCTAACAGTGGGAGCAGGGGCTGTCTCTGATGCTAAACTGGATTTAGGATCCTCTTCATCATACTGTGTTGCCTTGCTCAGCCTTAATATAAGGGAAGGTGTTTAGTCCTACTGTATCGTGATATACCATATTATGTTATCCTTGAAGGAACTGCTCTTTCCTGAACAGAAGTGGGAAAGGAGTGGATTGGGATGTGGGGAAGGGTGGAACTGAGTGGAGGGAGGGAAACTATGGCCAGGATGTTAGATAAATGACAACAAACAAGGTATAAAAGATTTTTAAAAAATAGCCTCTAATTTTTCATAGTTTACTTTTGCTTTTGAAACACGAACTCTTTATATCCCTGACTGTCCTGTAACTCACCATGTAAACCAGGCTGGCCTCAGACTCACAGAGGTTCACCTGCCTTCCAAATGCTGGGCTTCATGCCTGGATAATGTGAATTTCTATGTCCCCTTCATTGTTTCCTTGGTCTTTAACATATAATTTTATATTGTAAGTGTTCCTTAAGAGTCTGTTCCCGCAAATTTACTTGCTCCTTAAAATAAGAGTAAGATATTAAGATCTGATTGTGAACTATATTTACCTATCAGCTGTGAAAATGGACATGACCAAGGCACCTTACAGAAGAAAGGTTGGTGGTTTCTGGCTTCAGAAGAATACTAGTCCATGGTAACAGAGCAGAGGTGGCAAATGGCACTTAGCTAGCTGAGCAGCTTCTGAGATTTCACATCTGAACTGTCTTTTACATTACCAAGTTCAATTCCATGAGGATAGCATTGGACCTTCTGGATCACAGCTTCTGTCTTGATCCCGAGGAAACATTTTCTAGAAGAGTTTACCTCCATGATGCTGGCCCCTTTTTAATCGCAACTGATTCTTGTACCTCAACTGGCCAGTATTGACTTGTTGCAGCAAAGCCAAGATTTCATTTTAGTGCATCTGGGTCACAGTCTCAGCTGACCAAACACCACAGATTCTTAAACTTCTGATACTGAACAAGCCAAGACCATGTCATCTGCCCTGCTTCCATCTTCTAAGCTCTCACAACAGCCCAGAGTCCCAAGGTCCTTCCACAATACTAGCAAAACATGGGCGGGTCTGTCCCGCAATATCCCACAAACCTGCCGTTAACTTCTGCCTTCATTTTCTATTACATAGTTTCTATTACTGTGTTCAAACACTGTGACCGAAAGTAATGTGGGGAGCAAAGGATTTCGTCTTAACTCTCACAGGTCATACTCCATAACTGAAGGAAGTCAGGGCACAAACTGAAACAGACCATAGAACAGTGCTGCTTACTAGCTTGCTCCCCACAGCCTGTTCACCCTGTTTTCTGATAGAACTCAGGACTACCTACCCAAGGGTGGTATCCCTCCTCCTAATCTGGCCCTTCCACTTCAATCATTAATTCAGGAAAGGCCCTACTTGCTTTCCCAAAGACAACCAATGGAAACTTCTCAATTGAAGTTCCTCTTCACGTACAATTCTAGCTTGTGATAAACTTAGTTAACATTACATTTATTTGATGGTGGTGGGGTGACCATTAGGATTTTGATACAGATTACATTGAATATGTCAATCACCAGTGGAGTATTGCCTATTCGGTAGTATTATTTCTGTTAAACCATAAAGGAGGTTCTTTTTCCATCTTGTCAGTTCTCAGAATTTTACCATTTTGGTATGCAAGTCCTTCCCTAGGCACTTTATTCTTAGATGTTTCAGTGTTGCCTGATGCCACTGTTTTGTCACGTTTCACTAATGTTCATTTGTTGCTCTTATATCCTGAAACTTAAGTGTTTGCTTTACTCTTGGGCTGTTAAGGCTTTTGTGGAGAGAAGGGGAGATGTTAAGACTTTTGTGTCACCTGTCAGTATAGCTCCACTTCTTTGTGTCACCGGTCAGTATAGCTCCACTTCTTTGGGCGCCTTTCTAGAACATCCATACTTTGTCATGTAGATTTGAAAATGGGCACCCGTGACTCGTTTATGGTGAAAAAGCATTGCCCATCACCATTATCATGTTAGGTGAGTCAACAGTTGTAGGGGTCGCTTTCTCTAGCTCAGCAAACTGACTTAACAGTGACATCTTAACAGAGTCTCACAGAGATTTTTATGTTCATCTCTACCACACAACATCCATACTCAAAATCTTCAGCTTGTTGAGCACAGTTCTGAGTAGTATAATAACTGCTTTATTTCAGCTAAGTTACTCTCAAAGACTGAACATTTTAGGATTTGTTTCCTCTGTTTTATCTTGCATCACCAAAACAGCTAAAAATACGCCAACTGACATGCTTTGAGAATGTCCTGACAACCTTGGCAAGCATGGCAGGCAGCTTTGCTAGTGTGGCCAATGGTTTTTGCTGTTTTTAGACAGAAGTCTCCACATTTGTAGCCTCCAACAGCATTTTCTCTACCATTTTCTCTATTACAGCAGTATGTTCTGAATATTTGTTTCATCCGCATCTTTCTGTTGAAACTTCTGTGTGTTGTGTGACTGATCATTTTAAGACTTTGTTGCCTAAGATAACAAAATTTATTTGCACATTTGGCTCTAGAAGTGTTTTGAGGACTGGGGCTGAGTAGTCTATATGGTGATGTCCTCACAGATTAGATTTAGGAATGCCTTGTGTAGCCCCTTTGAAAACTAATGCTTCCAAAAAGGCATTATAGTAAGCATGTCAACACAAATCAGAGGACTGGTCACATTCTTGGTCAAAGTCAGACCCCACACAGAGTTAACATGTAGGGATAGCTTCGGGGGTCTAAAATTACATTCTTTTTTTTTTTAAAAAAATAGGTAGGCTTGAAATAGCTGTTGTCCTTTAATATTTAGACAGATTTACATATATCATTGGGCTTTTAAAAATACGCAGGTTGGGAATACATCTTAGTTGGACTGCTTGCTCATCTGAAGGTTTTGGGTTTGGTCTTCAGCACCACAAGAGCAAAAATCATGTGAGTGAATGTGGACTAAAATCAAGCGATGTTGGTAAAGCTTAATCGTTATAAATTTACCTATCTTAATTATTCAAAATTAGGAAACATGACTTATTAATGCCTACTTATCGGTAGCTCTTATGTTCATCATACTCTCACTAAGTTGTCTTTAGCCAAAATTTTTAAGTAGTTTAATTTATAATCTTTATGGATGAGATGGAAATTGTTGCAAGCAGTTCTTAACATAGTGGTCAAGAGATGAAGCAGTCAGCTCTAAACTATGTGGTTTACATACTTCTTGGGTGTCTCAGACTTGGCAGTCAATTAGAGTAAGCAATGCCCCGTTCTTTCATTTCTACCTTAAAGTTACTAGCAATGGTGTTTCCAATGTTAAGAAAAGGTGGCACCCCTCAAGGTAAATGCAGGTTCCACTTTTCATTTAATCTCAGATCTAAGCAGCAAAACATGTGTCCTATTAGAGTGCAGTCCAGGGCTGTGTTGCTATAGAGAGGATGCACCCCTTGGAAACACTGCTGATTTCTTTTTCCGCGCCCATCACCACTTATGTCTGTACTTGAAGTTGCTCTGAACTTTTCATTTTGACCATTTTAGGGGATTCCAGTGGTTTCCATGGCTCTTAACAGCTTTTTGTTTTGTGTTGTTTTGTTTTGCTTCACAAATGTTAGGGTATATTTCAGAACTCTGGTTTTGTGGTACCTAAAAAAGTAGCTTCTGACAATCTGATCTCAAAATGATGTTGTAATCTTTCTTCTTAACTGCTTTAGAAATGTCATCATCCAATTCCAGTAGAGCTGGAGAGCTTGTGTTGTTGGTCTTACTTGTAATCTCTCTGGAATTCTGCTTTGCCAGTGAATGTGACCTTAACTAGCCCAGGAGATGAACGTGAATGCTTATGTTTTAAGTTCTCTGAAAATGTATAGCCTGTCTCACAAGCATAAACTGTCTACATTCTCATCATATTCTGCCATCCTGGATTGTATATTTGTTTCCATATGCATCATCTTTCAGTATAGCCCTGGAGGCCTATTACTGCCTTTAAAGCAGGCTTGAGTTTCCTAATAGAAATTCATATTTTCCCCTTCTGCCATCATCCACTTAATAGCTGTTTCACAGAAGTACCGCATTCTCGTGACTGTTCCCATTTAGCTTCAGTCAAGGGGGTGGAGGTGAGAGCAGCGTTTGTGGATCTTGACAGGGTTCTTTCCTCCGAAAACCTCCAGCAGAGGGCTTGCCTTAAGTCATGAAAGCAATGCACATATTTGCGAATACAGTGAGATCTGCAACTTGATATGGCACGACTGGCCAGTACCCATGAGGCCTGCCTGTAGACGGTGGAAGAGGAGGGGGTTGGGTGAGGTTGGGGTGGGGTGGGGGACTGAGGAGAGGAGGGAGGGGGCGGTGGTAGTGCACTCCCATAATCCTAGCACTAGAGGCAGAGGCAGGTAGATCTCGGTAGTTCAAGGCCAGTCTGGTCTACAAAATGAGTTCAAGGACAGCCAGGGGTGCTACACAGAGAAAGAGAAACCCTGTCTCAAAACAAACCAATAAATAAATAAATAAATAAAAAACGTAGTGAGATGTCCTAGAAGTAACAGTGTCCTACTAAATAAAACTGTGGGTTGGAGCATCAGTCCAGTCCTGTTAAGGCCATGTGGTTGGGAGCAGCAGGTCGTCCTACAGTTCTAGATCCTGGTTTGTGAACAGATCTTTACACTAACCCGTGCTGCCTAAAAACACACATACCCTTCACAGCCACAAAAGTCAGTCTAGCCATTGTCTGCTAAGACAGTTAAAATCTCACATGATACGCTAGCAATAGTTCTTAGGCCAGAATATCCAAAGCCAGGCAGGTTTTATTAACCTTTGTCCTGCTGCAACAGAATGCCTGACCATAGTCACTTAAGAAAGCACTCGACTCCTGTTTTCATAGCAGCAGAAAGTCAGATCATGAAGGCAAAAGTGTGTGGTGGAGTTTACTCCTATTAGGCTGATCTGGAAGCAGTGAGACATGAAACAGGAATATCCATATCTCTGAGAATTTCCCGCCAATGACCTACTGCTTTCAGGTGGTTGCCACTTCCCGAAGTCCCCAGAACCTCCCCAAACAGCTGGGTCCAAGGGTTCAAAACATGATCTTACAGAGGCCAATTCAGGTTCAACATGTAATGAAACTGTGTATCTAACAAGGTCAAAGGAAATGGCTCTAAGAAAATATGAGAAGCCATCTCAACATGAAGCAGTCATCACTTAACTAAAAGTGCTATTGCAGCCTACAACTATGTCCAGTTTCCTGAACACTTTCATGAATCAATATTACTCTCATCATGTTTTTTTCATAAATATGCACCAAACCAAAAAGATATTCACTTGTTGTAAGTAATAAGGTTACCAAGAGAAAAGTATTAATGAATTCTTTATCCCTGCCGGAAATTAGAATTATGAAAAAGTTGTCAAATTCCTCCTGGTTACTCTCCAACTCTTCTGTTGCTGAAGACACCACATGTTTGAGTTATATAGCGTAGAGAAATCAGGCTGGAACTGACCTGGAACTTCCTTGCTGGCTAGCTTTCATGGTGCTGCAAGGGGTAATGTACTTATTAATCCTCCCCTGTGCTGAACTGTGAGCTACAAATACGAGTATCTTGTCCAGATATACCCACTGATGATATGGAGGATTTAAGAATAATCAAATATTTTTTTAGTGGATTTAAGGCCCACTCTATGAGATGGAGCCAACACCTGTTGGTTATGATGCCAAGAACCTGTGGCTAGATAGCTCTAGGCAAGGGAAAACCCACCCACTACTATTATTTTGCTAAATGAAGATAGGATTATAACTAATTCCAATGGCATTACTATGCCCCTAAATTAGTGCATTCCTCGGCCTTCATCAGAGAAGCTTCATCTTATAGTAAGTGGCAATTAACTCAGAAACAACTGCTTAGTTTGCAAAGAATAGGAGGCTTTAGAATGCTCAGCCCGGAATGAAACATCTATATCACACTTCTCCCCCACCAGGCCAAGGGATCATTGGAGAAGAGAGGGCAGAAAGATCGTTGGAGTCAGGGGTGATAGATGACTACGTGCAAATAGTGTTTCATGGACACATGGCCATTGGCCCGTGTGAATTCACAGCTACAGTGACAGCATGCATAAGACTTGCTCAAGATCCAGCCAGACAAAATTCCAGGATGGATGAAGAAGCTGGGCATGAAATTCCCCCCAGCTGAATAGCTATTTGCATCTGGTAGTTGCTTAGAGAAGAAGTCATTTTTCTCTAAGGTTGTGACCACTGGGAATCTGAACTCCTTCCAGGAAAAGCCCCACACTCAGGAGTACTTGAGCAGCACAAACTGGATTCCACAAGGTTTTATTTGCTTGTTTTTTGTTGTTTGTGTGAGACAGGGGCTCTTTACATAGCCTGGCTGCCCCAGAACTTACTATGTAGATCTGCCTGCCTCTGCCTCCCAAGTGCTGGAGACAAAGATGTGCACTACCATGGCCAGATGACTACATAATGTTTTTAAAAAATGAAAATGACAGGAAGTTGAGTTGGTAAGGAAGTGAGAGTAGATCTTGGTGGATAAGGGAGTACGACCAAGCTGCATTTTATGTAATTCTCAAAGAATTAATAAAATGTTATTTTAAAAGAGACTGGGTTGCCTGGATATTAAGAAATAAAAATGAAAGATAGATGATTGTGACGGCCAGATGGAAGAGACATCTGACCTGGGGCACGCTTTCCTGGGACTGCTCAGCAGGCACATCCTAGCTCTCCCTCGCTTCTCTTTTCCAGGGCTCTTCTTTACCCCATTTCTTTCTTGCTGCCCATCTCAATTGTTCAGGCCTTAGCTGATGGTCTCTGTACTGTGTCCCTGACAGACCTGATTCAGGTCTGAGCTGATGGTCTGAGTGCTGTGTCCCTGACAGCCTTGGCCGGGCTGCTCATCCATTTAGAAGCCACAGCCCCTTGGACTGTTTCTCCAGTTTACGTGTTATTTTCCCATAGCCTTTCTTTTCTCATTTTTTTTTCAAGCCAGAGGAGTATCTGACTCTCTGTATATGTTCTTCATAGTTTTTTTAAATATAATAAACCCACCTGAAATTGGGAATAACTCAAGTTATTTACACATGTCTTGACAATTTGAGCACTTTTACATGCCTACTCAAGAGCTCATGCTGTTTCTATTTTATGTGTACAGATGCTGAGTGTAAAAATATATTAGGATGATGTTCAGAAAGCCCATTAAATAATGAAGTAACTTCAAGGTGCTCATGTCATGTGAGAAAATGTAAAAAAATATTTATTTGACTAGGAGGACTGAACTCCATATACTAACAACTACAAGATGGAAGATCACATATTCAAGATTCCTGTAAACCAGGCACCGTAGTAACCCTGACACTCTGAAGGCTGAAGCAGGTAGAGGACCACATTTTAAAACTAGCAAACAGATAAAACCACAAAGAAAGGGTCTGGGGAGATGGTTCATTTGGCACACTATTTGCAACATATGAGACCTAAGTTCCAATTCCCAAACTCCAATGTAAGAAAGCACATACACACACAGAGAAGGCTTCTAGACCCACAAAAATGGAAGTCAATTGGAATTTCTTGGTAGCCGCATATTTTCAGATAGGCTCTGCTTGCTCGCCGTAAGAAGAGGTGTGGTTCCTTTAATTCCAGCAGCTTCATAAGTCATTGTGGCAATCTATGCCTGTGATCCACACACTCAGAGGTAGAAGTAAGAAGATTAGGAGTTCAAGGTCATCCTCAACTATATATAGCTAGTTCAAGGTCAACCTCGGCAGTTTGAGACCCTATTTCAAAAGAATCTATTGATTGATCTACCTAATATTTTTCTAACTATCTGCACATGCAGATATGTATCTATGTATATATATGATATATTTATTTTATATTTAAATCCTACCCTTGTTTTCTTACCATTCATTAGAATCTAGCATACTTTTTTCCACAACATAGTTTTTTTTTGTTTTTATCTATTTTGTTTTTAATTGTCTCTTGTAGAAAATACACTAAATTTATTTTAAGCTTGTATTTTTTTTACTTTATTTTCCCATGAGAACATTTAGTTCTCAGGATTAGTATTCTTCTTTCCTTTTGTTCTCCATGTAAAACCTACATACTTGGAATGTTTTCCTGGTGGCCATTTCCATTTTGTTGAGAACAGTTTATATGGTTCATTTTTTCATAAGTTTCTATGACTTTGTTTCTAGTCCTAACCCCTCTTCCTCTAAAAAAAATATCCAGTCTTAACAAGATTACAAACCCCTGGATTTCTCTTGATATTGTTCCTATTAGTGTTTTAAGAATTTTGATTCCAAATTATTTTGACTATCCATCTCTTTTTTAATATTTCAAGGACCTCACCAACCTGTGATCCATGTTTTTCAACCTGAAATAAGATCTTTCTGTGTGTCTTCCCATGTAAGCTTGCTGAAGCTCAGAGGTTATTCTAGGCTATGTTGATCAGCTTTATTTGGTTGTTGCAGTTCTCAAAGGGAAATGCTGACACTGTTTCGGTGCTGGGAATGGACCCTAGGATCTCGTACATGCTAGACAAGCTTTTGGCTTATACCAGTCTTGGATTTTGAGAGATCTCTTCATCTTCTGATCCCCCTGCATCCACCTCCTATATGCTGTATTTCATCCAGGCATCACCAGACCTAAAACAAATCTTTCATTGACAGGTGAACAGTAGTTAAATACAGGAAATCTGTTCTGCAAATGTGAAAATAAGTATGCTGAGCGTATGTGTGGGGCAAAGTAATTTTTAAAATGCTAAGGGATTCTCTAAAAAAGTGGAACCTCTTTTTGTAATTTTTGTTACATTCATTGATTTTTAGTATGAGTGTGTACACATGGATAACATGTAACCTCCATGTTACCATGGTGATTAGAGGACAATTTGTTAAGAGTCGGTTCTTTCCTTCCACCGTGTGAATCCTTAGGATCCAACTTAGGATTGAGTTCATCAGACTTGATGCCAACCATCTTTTCCCTGAGTCAGTTCAATGATACACCCATGGGTGTTTTTTTTTTTAAATTTTGTTTTGTTTATTTGGAAAGGCATATCCATAAAGTATTAACCCACCCCCGCCAACAGGGCTAAGTCTCCCCCGAAGATGTGCCAAATGATCTGTGCAGGAGAACCAGGGAACTCCAGGTGTTTGAGCTCAAGAGCAGTGCAAAGCCCTTCTCATTTTTATTGCTAAAAAAAAAAGCAGAACATGAGGTGATGTTTACAGTTAGCTTAAGCAAATACAGGTACAGCAAAAAAGGAATACACCTGGTGCTATGTCTTATCATCTTTGGCCTCGTGAAAAGAACCAGGAATATCCTTTGCCTTTTTCTTTCCCTAAGAGATAACATAGACGTGCCAGGGCATTTTCTTCATGTCCTTGATTTGAAGGGCATTCGCTTACCACAGTTTATGCAATTCTTTCAAAAGGCCACCTTGTGTAGAAGGCTACATTCTGCACTTTGTCCCATCCATAGTTCACAGTAGGTTTACAGTTTTCTGACACAGGCTCTCACAATGAAGCAACTAAGTTTTCTTTTAATCAATGGTTTAAGACATAGATTTTACCAACAATTTATTCCACCAGCCTCTTTAAGGATTTTAAATGCTCTTCTGGGGGTGAACTTCAGCTTCCAGTAACGTGGAGGCTGTTATATCCAAATGTTTGGTCTACATTCTATTTGTGGTTTTGGAACCTTTGGTAACTGGTCAGCCTGTAACCTTTCCCTCAGCTGTCTTTACTTTATAATTTCTCTGACCTCTTCTCATCTGTGAGTCGCTCCCATGCACTGACAGTAGCTTTGAGCTACCTGGTAAACAGACACTCCGTTATGTCCTGACCTATGTTTGGAGAGCAAAGTAACAGGCACCGTGATAAATTTAATGGCATTTGCCATCTCATCCAACTCGAGTCAGTCTGTGTTGTACACACTGTTGTACACATGGTCGTTGAAGAGGTTTGGGAACTGTCTCTTCAAAGCGTCCAAGTGCTTGCACTTACAGGCTTTAGACCAGCTCAAGGGCTTTGCATTCCTGCATCAGGCAGGGCTGAGTGAGACTCCCCAGGCTGCCTTTTCTGTTTGCTATCTTTGGAAATTTTGAACCTGCACTCCTCCTTTCAGCTTGTCTTGTTGAATTCACATTCAGAACTCATTGCCACCATCAAGAAGGAAAAATCTGGAAAACAAAGCTGGTCTGCTCTCCATCACTGCTGCGACTAGTTCGCAGGGGCCAGGAAACACCCGGAAAGGCATCTCAGGAAGCAGAAGTCAGTCCTCGGAGTCAATGCCAGGAAAGGACTCCATGCAAAACTGCCAGGAATAAAAACACCAAAGGAATGCATGTCTTACACCTGTCCTATATAATTTATGAACAGTTCTAAAACAGACATATTAAGATTTTAAAATATTTAATCGTCTTAAGCTAACCAATCATTCCATAAAGAAAAATACTAACCTTATGAGCATCTCCGGGCAGGAAACACAAACAACCAAGTGAGCTCCAGTTTAGTTGTATCATAATTGCCAACTAGATACTACCTACTATGTGGCTTTTAGTAAAGGGCACTCCTGTCCACTGGAGGCACAGGGGACCCAGCGCCATGACAACAGAGTGCAGGAATGCTATAGGAGCAGGTCCCTAGAACTGTGCCTCAGATAACCACTGGCCAGTACAACGGTGGTACTTCTGCCACCTAGACGTGGCTATAAGTCACCTAGGTGACTCTTGCTGCCTAGTAGCTCACACTACTTGCTGGGCAGTGGGAGTACGTTTTTATCTTAGGTTCTGTGTGGGAATAAGCACAGCCACACCAGAGAACTGTATGCTCAGTGTGTGGTGACAGGAATTAGCATCTGTAGACAAGGAAAGCCAAATGAGTTGTCTCTCTCAAGCACCCCCACACACATCAGAGGTGGGGGCACCTAACGTACAAAACTGCTGAAACTAGCTTTGGTGGGATGAAGATGCTCGGTAAACAAATGGATGCGGAGTGAAGAAACTGACAGCAGAGTGTCCAGAGCATGGAGCCCAGAGAAGCCTTCCGGGGGGTCAAATCTGCCTCTGCTATTCACTAGTTCTGACCTTAGATAGTGACTTGCTCCACGATTCAGCTTCTTTACCTAGTCAATGGAAATGGGAATGTTCTGCTAGGAGCTTGAAGGGCAGCTTTGAGGGTGAGTGCTTACCATATGTGATACTCACGGTGTCTCTGTCATGGCGAAACCCTTCATGGTCCTCCTCCATGCAGGCACAGGGCACAGATTTCAGCATGTTTTATCTAACTAATAATTCACACGTTACCCTCAAATTCATAGCTACTAATAACTAAGGGAGTATAATGCATTTCAGTACACACTGCATGCTCATATTGAAGACTATTATTTTGAAAGCGCGATTATTTGAAAAATGCCTGAAAGCAAGCAAAAACTACTTTGTTTTCACTCATTATACTTAACAGCTACAAAAATTTGCACTTTAAATTATCTAAACCATAGCCCTCAACTGCCTGAAATTATATACCTGATGATTCTAAGATACTTGAGAACATAAACTGTAGGCTGATAGTTTTCAGTCATGCTTGTGTTCATAGACATAATCTTACAGATTTATTCTAGTTTTCTTTTTATTTAAAATTAGCTTATCACTAACACAATTACATCAATTATTTTTAAGTTGCTTTGACCAAAATTCTTAGCAGAACTTCCAGTAGGAATTGTTTGTTTTGCTGACAGGCTCAGGGTTATAAGCACCATGCATTTGGAGGAATAATATATCAGTCTAACCATGTGGCAGAGACATTCTCTCTCTTATTGTAGACAGGAAGGTGCCAGGAAAAGACGCCCCCAAGGACTTCCCACAATGACCCGCTTTCTTCAAGAGAATCCCAGCTACTACACTTTCCAAGTTAGCACTGCTACAAGCTAAGAACCAAGGACTCCTTTGTTGGGAACAGTCATGGTCAAAAACAAACTAACAAAAAAATTTCTTGTTTACAGAAATAAATCACAATTAAAAGATATTTTCACACAATAGGGCAAATTTAGTCCTATGAAGTTATTTTCACCGTAATATCTTCCAAAAGACTCGAAGACCACTTTACAAAGAGTCCTTAAGCTTGCATTTCTAAGTATATTAGCAGAGAAGTGTAAAAAGTCATCAATGTCAATTCTTGAGTATCAGGAAACAGCAAATATTAGCATCTGCAACAATGCCTTGTGAATAAATATGTGTTTCAAATGTTTGAAGAGATATGTTTGAGGAGGTACCAATGTCTCCATCATGTGAGCTCCTCTGATGGGGTGATGAGGAACTACATGAGTGAAAGAGAATTTAAATTCCGGGCGACAAGTTTAGGAAGCATGCATTATGACTGTCCATCTGCTACTCTCGAATATGCCTGGACCTGTTTCCTAGTGGCAGAAGGTGAGTCTAGGCAAAGATCTCACAATCGTCAGTGTATGGTCCCACTGAAGACAGTAATTCTCTTTCTAAAGTAAGTGTGATACGTTTCAATGATTGGTAATTAAGTTTATGATATTCTATTTTCTCTCTTCAATCGGATCCCTATGAGCACTGGCTATAAAGGTGACCATTACTTTAATGACTAGGCTACCACAAGAGCATATGAAGTCAAACGTGTCTCCTTGAAATTGGCTACTCTCTAAATGCAGAGTACAGCAAGCTTCTTCATCACACGCATACTTCCAATCTCATTTTCAGCTTAAGAATAATGGAGAGAAAATTAAAGAGAGCTGAAACACAACTTAGCTGTAGAGAGCTTGCCTAACATGTACAAGGTCCCAAGTTCAATATGCAGCCTCACCGCAAACACAATTTGACATGATCATGTAGCCTTTTCTATTTATCTAATATTACTCATACAATAAATATTTGATGGTACTTACTTATAATTAATAACTTGAAATTTATTTTCTTGACTAGTAGATGAATTATCAGGAAATTTTTAATAAATTATTTAACTGAGATGTATGGAAAGATTAAGAGACTAAAATAGCAATAAATAAATTCTGGGGTCAAGCCTACCAGTACTAAGACTTCTGGGAGCCATGTACTAAGCAGGCTAAACCACAGTAGAAAGGTCACATACAGTTAAGGGAACAAAGCTGAGAAAGGAGCATCGTACAGGTACAAAAACGACACCATAGCATGAACACAGTCTTGTTTATTACAGTTGGTCCCTTAAGGTCATTTTTATGCAAAGTTACCATATACTGAGTACGTACACTCTTTTACCTTAGCACCAGGTACGTATTAGTAGTAACTAGATATTCTAGACTAGAAAGTAAGAATTTTTACCTACAACTCACAGTTTAGATAAGCTGTCCAAACATAAAGCTAAACATAAACACCTACAGTTTAGGGAAGGCAGTCTAGAATATCATTAGTAGTCTTGGAAAATCACAAAAGGTCTTCAGCCACAAACCAATAAAGGAAGATATGGTCCATGATCAGGGGAAGACTCATGTTTTCATGAAAAACTCTACTAAAAGGATAAAAAGAGGTCACAAATTAACAAAAGAAGTTTCAAATCTTCAAACCACATATCTAACAAAAGCCTCGGCTATAGACGATAATAACTCTCATCAACAAAGATGGTCAAAGAACTCATCTGGAAAATGATGGGAGATGTTTCATAGAGCGGATGCACAGATTAGAGGGAATACATGAAGGTGGCACCTGCACAAGCCCTTAAGGAAAACAGTCACAGATGCACTAGAAAAAAAATTAAGCCAGCCTGGTCTACAAGAGCTAGTTCCAGGACAGGAACCAAAAGCTACGGAGAAACCCTGTCTCGAAAAATCAAAAAAAAAAAAAAAATTAAAAATGTTGACAGAACCAAGCGCTATCAGAATTGGCAGACAGCTTGGACAGCATTTATGCAGCTGAGGGACTTGTAAAATGGTGGCCTGGGAAGACTGACCATTTCTTCTTACGTAAAGCATTCTTAGCCATGTGACCCAGCAACCGTACTCCAGATTGTTTTCCCAGAGAAATGAAAACTTAAGCTCAAACCAAATCTAAATGTGAATGTTAAGAGACACTATTGAAACCACCACCATAATATCTTTAATAGAAAAGTCAAGGAAACAGGCTCATCCATACATACCGTGGACTTCTACTCAGCAATAGAAAAAGAGAAAATGACTGATAAATATAATCCAGGCCTGCTCAGAGGCCAGTAGGTTGATTGAAGGATTTAGAAAATAACAATAGGTGATATCCAACATGATTCTATTCATGGGATATTTCTAAAAATAAAAATAAAACAGAGAGATGGAATAAAAAGCAAGTAGCTTCTGGAGACCGGGGGAAGCAGAGAGAGGCTGGGTGGCATTCATACATCCCAGGGACTTCGATGCGGTGTTCTCTGCCAGTTAAAGAATTAAAATCAGAAAAAAATCTGATGCGCTGTGGGTAGCAGCAGAGAAATCTCAAACACCACAGAGAGAATAAAGTTGAAGAAAGGCATTTGTAGGGGAAGGGAAACACACAGAGAAATAGACCCTCTGCTAGGAAGCCAAACCTCTTCAAGGACTGGGGCTCTAAAGCCTTAAGGAGTGTTCCTCCCCTCATTTAGGATTGGTCAACTTGAAGAAAGATGGAAAGATTGATTGGTCCAGAAGTGTTGTGTGACTTGCCCTGAGCAGGCCTTAAACTTGCTGAGGAAGTCCATCAGCAGGGGGCCTTCTTCTGGGGAGAGGCAAAAGCCCACACGGCGTTTATTTTAAGCTGTGATATTTTCACCCCAAGTCAGGAGGATGCAGCAGTAGCTGGCCATCTTGAAAATTAGCTCCTTAATTACCTAGCCATGGGCCCCCTCTCCCTATCTATCCTCCTACCAGAGAGACTGTCTTAACACCTCCTCTCCCAGCACGGACACCTTCTTGTGACAATAGTTTCGCATCTGGGCTCAGTGCCACCCACAGGTACACCACTGGGAGGAGAATCTATAACAGCAGACACTCAGCTGCACCTCTGTTAGTTTTCTGGTTGACGGTACGACGTACTGATGTCAAGTCACAGCTCTGCATGTGTGTAAAGTCCAGCTAGACAGCACCTGGGTAAGTGGGGCAAAGTGCATGCAGCTCCTTTCTGCACCGCCGTCTTTCTTACCACAATGCCAGGGAGACCCGAGGACAGGCTTTGGGAAACACTGCTCTGGCCTGTGTCTCCTCTAGGAAATGGACTCCCTTTAACTTCCTAATTAAGTCTAAGCTAGACTGACTGAAGGATAAAAATGAGTAAAACTGGAGAAGTGGACTCAGAAAAGCAGAGATCTTGATGGTAAAAATAGTGTCTAAGCAGATGGGAGCAAAGGTGATCTCAGACTACCTCCAAGTCCTCATGGGGAGACCTTCGGTAGAAACAGGCAGCCGAGAAACCCCATAGAAGGTACAGTTTATTCAGTGATATTTTACCTTTAGAGAGACAGAAAGTGAGCTCGAAACTGCTGTATGTTTTACACAGACGCTGCAGTTGAGAGACCGGGACCATCAGTCTCCTCTGGCGCACTTTTCCTGACATGACTTTGGGACTGCACTGTCCACCAGCAAGTCTGGAGGAAAGGCTGCTGGCACTGGTCTGGACTAGGTCTGCAGGGGACAACTCAGAGAAGCCCCAGCTTAGCGCTCTGCAGTGGGAGGAGAAAGACCAGCCCTAAAACAGGAAAGAGCTAATCCCTCGTAGCTGCCAGAAATCACAGGAATCACTCTCGGGGATTTACAGCGATTAGCAGATACAGCAGACAACTTTTTTTTTCCTTAAAGGGTGTGAATTTGTTTTATATTTAGACTGTTTAATAAGACAGAAGAGAGAAATGTAAACAAACTTTATGGTAGGCTTACCTTACCCTGCACTACAGGAGGGCTAGAGACTGTCCTGGGCTCGTTTTCTCAGCCGTACGTACTGCTGATCTCACTCAGAAAAAGTCCATTATTTAATATGGGGCAGAGTTCATTCATGAGAAATAACCATAATATGAATGGTTTACTTAAAGCAATAAATAATAATTATTATCTATAATATGTACTTCAAACTGCATTTCTCAAAGTTTATTATAAATAAATACTCTATATTTCTCAGTAAATATATAGAATAAAAGCAAGAAATAGCAAGTAAATCAATAGTCCATCGACTTGGAGTGAGTTGTTTTTATTATTATTCAAATTGTATTTAACATTTTTACAGTCTCAATAAAACATGGCACTTTCTTCAGAGCCCCAGTAATGATTTTAATGCTCTTTATTTCTAAGAATGACAATCCGTTAAATTCATTCATGGTTTACAGTAACTGACAATGTTCATTATCGTAGTGCAAACAAAAGATGCTTTCCTGAATTCTGATCTAGCTGAAACATCCCTAATAAAATAAAATCTAAAAGAGAAAAGAAAGAAGTGGGATCCACAGTGCACTACTCAATCCTCACCAGAGAAACTTCTTCCTCAAAGCAAAACAAACCAAAAAACCATTTGCTTTTATTGTTATGTGTCTTTTGCCTGCATGAACATTAAGTATAGCATTTGTGGACAATCCCCTCAGAGGACAGAAGAGGGTGCTGTCCCTTGAAACTGGAATTAGACAATGGTGATAAAGTATGTGTGTACTAGGAATCAAATCTGCGTCCTCAGCAAGAGCAACAAGTGCCCTTTAACGCTGAGGCATCTCTCCAGCCCCAGAATTTTCTTGCAAAACGATGGCAATTAGTACAGAGAACCATGACTGGTCAGTGAGCAGAAAATAAGAGATGCTTGCACATTCGGCCCTAAACAGGAAATTATACCCTCCCCTCAAGCCTTAGAGATCTACATGGAAGAGGGCCAGAAGGAGCATAAGAACCAGAGCTGGTGGATGACTTCAAAGTATCTTTGTTTTCTAGACATAACAGGCATGCATATATAGCTCACAGAGATTGTAGTAGCATGTGCATGAGCTTCACAAACTCAAGCCAGACAAAGTCCCAGCATGGAAGAAATAGTATCTCAGTGTTTTTTTCATGTTGCTGTGATAAAATACCTTAACAACAACAACTTAAAAGAGAGAGAGTTTATTTAGTTCACAGTTCCATGTTAAGGTTTATGATGGTTACTTTTAAATGCCAGCTTACTACAACTTAGAGTCACTTGAGAATGCTGGCCCAATTGAGTAATTGTCTTTATTATGTTGATCTGTAGTCATGATTCTGGAGGATTGTCTTGGTCAATAATTGATGTAAGAAGATCAAGTCCACTATGGAAACCTCTTTCTGTAGGCAATGCATCCTGTACGATATAGGGCAAGAGAAAGCACAAACAGACAGGCAGTATGAATGAATGATTTATTGTTTTCATTGTTCTTGACTATTATCTTGGTTAGGGCTTCTATTGGTGTGAGAAGACACCATGACCTGGTAACTTTTGTAAAGGAAACATTTAATTGGGGCTGACTTCCAGGTTTAATTAATTATCATCATGGTGGAAAGTATAGTGGCATGCAGACAGACATGGTGCTGAGGAAAGAGCAGAAAGTTCTATATCTGGATCAGGAGGCAGTAGGAAGAGAGAGTGAGTCACCGGGCCTGGCTGAGCTTCTGAATCCTCAAAGTTAATGCCAGGAACACACTTCCTCCAAGAAGGCCATTCATATTTTAACAAGGTCACAGGTTCTAATCTTCTCAAATAATGCTACTCTCTATGAGCCAATGGGTGCCATTTTCATTCAAACTACCATAACTATGAACATTATACGACTACCTGCTGTAAGTTCCTGCCTTGGCTTCCCCTCAGTGATGAAACTGAAACCTGGTAGTGTAGGTCAAATAAACCCGGATACTCTATCTTTTAGTCAGAATATTTTATCACAACAAGAGGCGTGAAACTAGAATACAGTTCATTCTTAAAGAGGAGTCACAGTATCAGGATATTAAAGGAGCTGGCCACATCACATCTGTAATCAGGAATAGAGATCAATGAACATATTGATCCTGGTGCTCAGTTCACTTTCTCTATTCTTGTGTAATCCCAGATCCCTTACCTAGGAAGTTAAAAGACTGCTAAGTCTTCAGTAGTCAAGACAATGTACTGTAGTCATAGCAAAAGGCCCATCTCCCAGTAATTCTGACCTCTGTAAAGCTGACAATTAATGGAGACATTCTTCAGTGGTGTGGGCACTGTATAATTGCTTTTGCGCAGATGAACAAACCCTACCCATGCTCATATAAACCTTCATTAAAAGAAGTGTGTCACAACAATAAATAAGACAGTATCCATACGCAAATGAATGGATAAAGAAAATGTTGCATGTAAGTAACACAATGGAGCTTTATTTACCCATAAAGAATAATGAAATTATGTCGTTTGACTGGACATGGACACATTTTGGAGATTATCATATTAAGCAAAACAATCCAGGCTCAGAAAAAAAAGAAATACTGGTATCTTCTTTTATTTGTAGACCCTTGGCTTCATATCTGCACACACGCACATATACACATACGGAGAAAGAAAGAATATAAAATGAAACAAGAAGAAAGTATGTGGAAGATGTGGAAAGAAAGGAAGAGAGTAATAAAAGAAAGAAAAAAGCAAGATGGTATGGGATAGAATATGGTCAAAAAAACATGAAACAGGCCGGGCGGTGGTGGCGCACGCCTTTAATCCCAGCACTAGGATCTCTGTGAGTTCGAGGCCAGCCTGGTCTACAAGAGCTAGTTCCAGGACAGGAACCAAAAGCTACGGAGAAACCCTATCTTGAAAAATAAAAAATAAAAATAAAAAAAAAAACATGAAACATGTGAAAGAAATTACTGTTATGAATCCCAGCAGTCTGTATTATGATTATAAGCTAATAAAAATGAATGGACAGCTAATGACCACAGAAGACCACCATGCAGAAACCACAGGACTGAGAGCTGAATACTGTTGCAGATCTTGTTGGATTAGACAGTTAGAAGCTTTAATAATAGACCATAATAGACCGAGCCTCTGAAAAGCCTGAGGCCATTGACCCAGTAGAAAATTCAAACCATTTTAGAATCAGAGCTGAAACTACCCAAGGCTCATGGTTACAGGGGGATTCTGGGTAAACCGCTGCAGTAGCAATGGAACCCGAGGTGGCTGAAAGGAGAAGGTCCAGAGGCTGATTAGAGAAGTAGGGAACCAGTCGAGAATAGCCATACAAAGGTAGAGTCATACAAGTTCACTTGAAAAGGGCAGGGAAAAGTCATATACCCTAGATCCTGCTGGATGTCAGGTAATATAGAGACTAACTGCTGATTTCCCAGACTGCGTGGGGGTCAGGCTGGTTCCCAGGTCAGTAGGGGTGTGTACTCACAGATGAAGTTGTCAGAGGTCAAACCTGTGGGTGGTTTTAATCATGACATTTTTCTTCTAAATTTCATTTTCATTTTATGCATTTAATTTTCAAGTATTTGTTATATGTTGAATATGTTTCTGCCTTTTTTCTTCCTTCTCCCCATCTTAGTCCCCATGATCTAAGAGACAATTTTATTCCTATTTTCATGTCTTATATACATACATGATTTTATGAATATATTTATATTTAGTATCATCAGTGAGAGAAAACATGGTATCTGTCCTTCTGTGACTTGGCTTAATTAGTCAATACAATTATCCCCAGTTGTATCCATTTCCCCATAAACAATGCAATTTTATCTTTATACCTGAAAAAAATTACTGTGTACCTATACCCTATGATGGTTATCTGTTCACAGTTGGAATGTCATTTTTACTTCCTGGCCATCCTTTGAAAAACTGTTACAAGTGCTGGTTCATCAGTGTGTAGTATTTTATAGATGGAAGCTCAGCTGTTGATCATACCTCTGGGCAGTCTTTCAGAACCCAGTTCTGGGCGCTGGTGGTACTTGTGGGCCTTTGGAACTGTGTCTGTTTCTCTTGACCCTCTGGCATGGTTTTGTTTTCAGGTTTCTTCCTGATGGCTGGCTGAACAGTACTCTGCAGGCCAGGTTTCGGTATACAGTATGTGATATTTGCTCCACATATCCTCACAATAAAGTTCACCGTGGGTTCCAGGCTGCTAAACTGCAGTCATAGCAAGGGTCATTTTGAAATGGCTATGGTTGCTATGGTCTTGAAGAGTACCAAGCAGAGAGATTTCCCAGCGTTCTGTTCTGTTCACACTTCTGTTGCAAACACATCTTACGTTTGGTTCTGCCGTCTTTTTCTGCTCCTTTAAGTGCCCATTAGTGGAAGTATAATGCAGATTTTGTGAGCCTGTGTGGTTTATGCTGTAGTTCCTGCTAGGTGCTGTTGATGCTGCCTCTTCTTGGGAGTGGAAAGCAGCTCAAACTCAACCAGGCCCTCTGGAATGGAAAGTGAGACTTTCTTGCTTTGTATCATTTCCTATTTTATTTTTTAAGCTAAAGTTGGTTGGATGTAATCTACTTCTGATAGCTTTTATCCAAATTTCTCCATGTATACCCTGGACACTGTGATAGATAATAGCTGGTTGTTATTTGCCATCTTCCAGTATTACCTTTTTAAATTTTAAAAACTATTAACACATATGCATATATGTATAAACTTACATTTGTTCACAACAACAGCACATCTATTTCTCATCATAAAGATAGCCTATTCTTTAAGTTCAACACATGCATATATGTTTATGGAACTACCTTTATTGTTTATGCAATAATGCTTTAGATAATCAGATAGATATGGTTATGCCATCTAGAATAAACTACCTATAAGATTTACATTTAATTATCTTTATTTATAAATCACCATCCTAATAATTGTAATTCCATTACCTTGGCCATGGCCAAGAGTATAACCACTCAGGACTGAAGCTGTTCACTGAAAATGAGAGAGGAGGAAAGGTCAAATGCTGTCAGACTTCTGGCTGTGATTGCGAAAGTTCCAATCCCAATTTTTGGAGGTAGAATCCACCCTGAATGACATTCAAATTAGAAGGAAAAGGTCCACTGAAGAAAAGGCAGGAAGAAACCTCACAGTGAGCAGATTCTTTTGCACACCAAGGTGGTCCAAGAAAATCCCTTGGTGGGAAGCCATCTCTTGAAGCTTCATAGATGTTTCCTAGGGGAGGGGAAGGGAAAGGAGGACCCCATCTCATCCAAAGGACCCTTGGATCTAGTGGAAGTTATGGACCAGAGATGGGGTGAAGAGCTGAGTCGGAGGAACAAGGCCAGGACCAGATGCTTTAACTCAGCAGGGGTCTGGCAGTCAGGCACACGTGACAACCTACTTCACCCTAGCTATCACTGCTGCTGGATTCCTCTTCTGAAGACACTGGCTCATGACTTTATCCAGAGGAGGCCTAGGAAAGCTGCCAGAATTAAAATATAGTATGCTGTGGTTTTTTTCCTAGAGTAGATTTTGAAGGGGATGTGATTGGTGTGGAGGAAGGCTCATCATCTGACTTTGTTCCCATGGAGGTAATTGTCACTAGGCATTGTTTGAGGATGAGGATGAGACTGAGCCTTGAGACAGTCCACCATCACAGGTGGACTCTCCTTCCTTGTTAATCTGATGATGCAGAGCATACTCTGGTATGCTCTCTTCCTTTTCCCTCCTTTATTGCCCCTCACCCTTCTTCCCCTTCTCTCCTTCACTTCTCTTTTCCCTTGTCTTCCTCCTTCTCTGAATTTTCTTTCCTCTCATTCTTATTTTTATTTATTGTTGACTTCTATTTTTCTGGTTCAGACAGGTTTCACCTTGTAGTCTAGACTGACCTAGAACTCTTAAGTGAACACCCTGGGGTAGCAGGCCCTCGGTCTTGAGATAAAAGAGTGAGTTAACATGACTAGCTTACTGCATCTTCTTGTAGAAGTTTTCCCTGGCTCTCTTAATTATGGTGACTGCTGTTCACATTATTGTGCATTCATTCTGCAGGCCATTCTTCACGGATCTGAAATATCCTGGGGATCATTGTGGCTTAAGCTGCTGGCAATCTGGGTGCTTTGTTTGGGAAATCTGCTATAAACAGAGTCTTTTTAAAGACCAGCCATTCATTCTGTATGGAATGTTCAGACATCTTGTAGTCCTTTCTCTGGAAAAAGTAGTTCATCACCTTTCAATGTGGACCTCCCAGCTTCTTTTAGCTTGTCTCCAAATGCTTTGCTTCTGTCGACTCCTTTCCAAGATGATATAGGTGTGCATTTTTTTCCAGTGTCCAGAAAACTGCAGAGCAAAACAGGCTTCTAATTGAAACTCTCCATAGCATCAAAAGAACATGTAGTCTAATCTTCACGCAACAGTGCCATAACCTGCACGTTCTCCCAGGACCAGCACTGGTAGAGTTCTCAGGGCAGCCCTGAGTTCTTTGCTGTGCAGTGGCAGGCTACTGAATAGGTTGCCTGAGCATCCCGTACCAGGCAGGACACAACACAGAGCACAGAACACATAACATCACCTTCAGAAACTGAACACACTGGATGGTGGTGATTGGGAGAACTAGTAAGGAGTATATGGTGTAGGGTCTCTGGGACCTGTGTGACTTTGTGACCTGGGGACATGTGTGACCTGTAGAATCTGAGAGACCTGTGGGACCTGTGGACCTGTGGGACCTGTGGACCTGTGAGAGCTGTGGGAGCTGTGGACCTGTGGGACCTGTGGGACCTGTGGACCTGTGGGACCTGGGAACTGTGAGAGCTGTGGACCTGTGGGACCTGTGGACCTGTGGGACCTGGGAACTGTGGGACCCGTGGACCTGTGGGAGCTGTGGGACCTTTGGGACCTGTGGGACCTGTAAACCCGTGGGACTTGCGGGACCTGTAGGACCTGGGAGCTGTGGAATCTCTGAGATTGTGGAATCTGCGAGACCTGTGGAATCTCTGGGACTTGTGGGACCTGTTTTACGATAATTAAAGGGCATGCTTTTTAGTGAGTGAGAGGAAGAATAAGATAACCTGCCTCCAATTAGCACCAGAGTCCTCCTCTTCTGAACAGAAGGAGGTTAGTGAAGCTCAGATTCATATGGAAGGGATTTCTTCAAACAGAATTTCATTTGCTCTCTTTCAGGAAAAAGACAAAAAAATGAAATTAGGATAGGGTTGTATTCTGGCCACAAATTTGGAAACAGACACGAACATCTGCTATTCTTACATTACTGACTTGTAATAGTGAGGTTACTGTTCTCACTGCTTCACGGGGTTTAAGAAGAAAATGACAATAATGTTAGAGCAAATTCAACATGTAAAAACAGTATAAAGACAAGATGATGAAAACACATGAGTAAAAATTAGATCCTTGGTAGGACTGTCTTTCCTCCTCCACTCCTCTCCTGTTTTGAGGCATAGTCCCATGTAGCCCAGGATGGTCTGGAATTTGCAAAATTTGGGTTAATTGTCGAGTCCTGGGAGAGGTAGCTGTATCATTTGTTGCTCATTCTTTACATAATGGGAAAGACCAGGACGTGTCTCAGGTCCTGGCTAGAGTTGTCTGTAAGGCTGGATCATCTCAGCTAGCCACCTCGAAATTGTCCTGAGCAGTTTATAGTCCAAAACTGATCTGTAGGTGGTTCGTTTCAGCTTAGTGGTGCTATCATAGTCCTGGTGGAATCATCATTGTGGGGTTCCATCCTCCTTTTGGAGACTTCAAATATCACTGTTAGGCATGGTCTTGGTTCATTGCAGAAACCTTAAACATTTTAAATGCCATGTGCAGCAGAACTAAAAGAGGTTAAAGGGTCAATATCTGTTATGTACATCCAGAGTGCAAAAACTTAATTTCTAATCACCAGGTAGAGAGACTCAAACCTCAAATCATGTACACAAAGCAAGATGAAGCCTTTTTCTAGAATTAGTTAGTACTTTATATGACCATTAAATAGAATAAAAACTATAAATATACATTTTTTAGTCTGACAAATTTTTAGATAATATTTATACCTCAAGAGAAGCTTCAAAGACTCAAAACCAAAGGGTTATGAGATTAGTGGCAATATAATAGTCCTTTAATTTCGTTTTTCTTCTGTCCCATATCAGAAGGTTCTTTGTAATTAGAGACTATACTTTTGTTCTCTGGCTGCTCAGACCTGAATAATCACAAAGAAACTATATTAATTATGACTCTGTTTGGCCAATGCCTCAGGGATATTCCTAGTTAGGTCTTACATCTTAAATTAACCCATATCTATTAATCTATATATCGCCATGAGACTGGCTTACTGGTAATGTTGTGTCATCTTTCTCCTTCAGTGGGTACATGGCATCTCCTTGTTTCTGCCTACTCTCTTTCTATATCTCTGTTTGGATTTTATGCCTGGCTCTACTCTGCTAAACCACTGGTTGAAACAGTTTTATTTATCAACAAATAAAAGCAAGGACTGTCTCATCTTCTTTTGGCAAGTTCAGCAGTCATTTTTCTGTGGGCCCTGCATGTCCAGTTTATACAGCATAGCATCTAGCAGTCCAGGCAAGAGCAGTTTCTTGCCCAAATGGCTAGCCTTGTCACATAGAAGGCAAATTCCTTAACAAGCTTCTTCAATTCCCATCAAACTCTCTGAAGTAGTTAGTGCCACCAGAAGCAGACAAGTCTGACTGTTGAGAAAAGTCCAAGTTTTTAAAACCTGTAAAATGCCATATTCAGTAGGTATTTGAAATGTTGAAGATTATCTAACTGAAATACATCTTTGTATATCTAGAAAACCTAACCAACATGACAACAAGTTTGACTATTATAAATGACTACCTATTAATCTGTACTTTGTAATTATATATTACATTTTTCAAAGAGCTGTATAAACCTAATACCTTAAAGAAGAATAGAACTATACATATAACAAAACTGACCTTAAATTTGTATCAATAAACCAAATTCATTTATCATTTGTATATAGGAGGGCTACTGATTTTTTTTTGAGTTAATTTTGTATCCAGCCACATTACAGAAGGCATCTATCAGCTGTAGGAGTTCCTAGGTAAAGATTTGGGGGGGTCACTTATTTATACTATCATATCATCTGCAAATAGCAAAAGTTTTATTCTTCCTTTCCAAGTTGTATCCCCTTTGTCTCCTTTTGTTGTCTTATTGCTCTCGCTATAACTTCAAGTACTCTATTAATAGATATGGAGTGTACAGCCTTGTTTTGTTCTTGATTTTAGTAGAATTGCTTTGAGTTTCTCTCTGTTTAATTTTATATTGGCTGTCAATTTGCTGCAAATTGCTTTTATTATGTTTAGATATGTTCCTTGTATCCCTAATCTCTCCAAGACCTTTATCATGAAGGGGTGATGGATTTGGTTGAATGCTTTTTTTGGCATTTAATGAGATGATCATGTGGTTTTTTTCTTTCAGTTTGTTTATATGGTAGATTAAATTCACATATTTTCATATGTTGAACTGTCCCTGCATCTCTGGGCTGAAGCGTGCTTTATCATGGTGAATGATTTTTGTTGTGTTTTTGGATTTGATTTCCCATTAATAAATTGAGTGTTTTTGCATCAATGTTCAGGAGGGAGATTGGTCCATAGTTCTCTTTCTTTGTTGCATCTTTGTGTGGTTTGGTTATCAGGGAAACTATAGCCTCATAAAAAGAGTTTGGCAGAATAGAATTCTGTTTCTATTGTGTGGAACAATTTGAAGAGTATTGGTATTAGCTCTTCTTTGAAATTCTAGTAAAACTCTACACTGAAACCACCTGGTGTTGGCCTTATTTTGGTTGGTAGAGTTTTAATGGCTGCTTCTATTTTCTTTGGGGTTATAGGCCTATATAAATTGTTGATTTGGTCGTGGTTTAATTTTGGTTTGTGGTATCTATCCAGAAAATTGTCCATTTCTTTTAAATTTTCCAATTTTGTAAAGTTTTCTGAAGTATGGCCTGATGATTCTCTGGATTTTTCTCAGTGTCTATTGTGATGTTCCCCTTTCATTTCTGAATTTGTTAGTTTGAATATTCCTTCTCTGCCTTTTGGTTAGTTTGAATAAGGGTTTGTCTATCTTTGAACAAAGTCTTTGTTTCATTGTATTATTCTCTTTGTTTTATATCATCATTTAAAACTGCTTTTGGGGGTTGGGGATTTAGCTCAGTTTTAGAGCGCTTGCCTAGCAAGCACAAGGCCCTAGGTTCAGTCCTCAGTATCAAAACAAAACAAAACAACAAACAAACAAACAATAACAAACAAAAATCCAAACCAAAAAACAAACAAACAAAAAACCTAAGAAAACAAAAAGCTGCTTTGGGTAATTGTTATCAGCACTGTAAACGACAGTATAACCTTCCAAATAAGTACAGACAAATATCTCACCAGCTTGTGTGAATGTGGTTTGAAAGAGGGCAGACACTAGCATCTAGTTAAAGGATTTGCTACAGCTGCTCAGGTCAGACTTCAGAGGGATAATGAGGACTGTGGCAGGGGAAGGAAGATGCAGTACAGAAAGATAAAATGAAATAGCCAATTTTTAGCAGTATGCTGCTTTTCTGTTCTGATAATCTATCCAGAAATTAAATCAGCACTGCCATCTATTGGTGGATTTCTTTCCCAATATAGTACTTGCCTGCATTTTACAAGACAGTAGCAGCCCCCAAATCTATGGGGAATGAAGTCCAGGACACCTAATAGAGATCTGAAACCACAAACAGTGCAGAATCACACACACACACACACACACACACACACACACACACACACACACACACTTCTTATATATACATAGCTATTATAAAGTATAGTCTATGTACAATAGAACAATCATAAGCACACACTGTAGGACAATGAGCAGATGTGCTTCCTGTCACCTGGTACCTTCCTACACTGTGTCTGTCCTTCTAGTGACAGTGAGATGACAGTTGCCTATGAGATGGGGTTTGGTAGGAACAAAGTTCTCTGGGACATCCTATTCTCTTCAAGTAGAGCACATTTTCCATAAACAAACAATAATTTCCTAACTTTTCTCAGAGATAGCCTTGATTAACTCAAACTCATAATTCCTCTGTCTGAGCCCCATGGCTATGATACTATGAGTACTTCACAAACCCGGTTTTTAATTTTTAGTCGAATCAAGCACTTAGCACACATCAAGGCTGTAACATATGTTATCTGAAATAGTAGCAAGGAGTACAAGAAACATCAGTCTTTTGTCTTTATCTTTTTCCTCCCCTGGCTGTTAAACATCATCATATCATTTCCCCTTATTACATTAAGACTTCTTTTTACAACCAAGAAACAGATATGGTTTCCCTCTGACAAATCTGAATAGCCAGCATCTCTCCTTTTGTATTTGGAGGCATTGCTAAGATACACGGGTGTTACTGGGCATTACAATAGTTAAGTGGCTAACAGATCATCAGCATATGACTCAAATCCTAGGCATCATGGAGCAAGTTGTCTTGAGATTTCTTCACACTGCTAGGATGGCACTTAATTTAAAATGTGTTTGTTTACTGCTGTCATTTAACATTTTCAGTCTGTGACTGACCATGGGTAACTAAAGGAAAGGAAGAGGACACCACTCTATGTTGACAAGATCACTGCTTATGTCTCTTCCCCTGCCAGGCCCTCAGTGTTTGAGACCCTTTTGGTGTTCTGAGAGAAATGAGAAATACCCATTCTTCAGGCTAGAATAGTTGGGTAGTAACACTTGCAAAACATCCATCTACTAAACATCAAAGGCAGTGTGATATCCCAGAGAGGAATTTAATGGGGTAAGTTCTCCTTGCATTGACTGAAGTATCTACCCAGAAGGAACATTTACAGAAGGCAAGATTTAAAATTATCCAAATGAACCCACATGTTCGCTGTAGTTAAGACAACATTAGTCTTAGAGTCTTCTATGTCTAACAAGTGCTTTAAGAGTTAATTGTGCATTCTTTAAGCAGGGACACTATTCTGAGAGATGTGAGGAAGGAAAAAACTCATTTGCAAGTAAAAGCCCTCCTTGGACACCTCTGTAAGTGTAGAAGATGTGTATTTATTAAAGAATCAGGGATGGTAATGCCTCCAGAAGTTCCTTTATTGTATAAAATTGTTTTGGCTATCCTGAGTTTTTTGTGTTTCCATATAAAGTTGATTATTGTCCTCTCAAGATCTGTGAAGAATTTTGATGGGACCTTGATGGGGATTGCATTGAATCTATAAATTGCCTTTGGTAGAATTACCATTTTTACTATGTTGATCCTCCCAATCCAAGAGCAAGGGAGATCCTTCCATTTTCTGGTGTCCTCTTCAAATATAATTGAAAGCAGCAGCCAAGTTCCAGTCCCAGCAAACAGCAGAACTTGGCGGCTCTGGCCACTGGGCACATGGTTCTGGATGGAGTCATGGAAAAAGAAAAGGGGGAGGCATATGCTAATTATACATAAAAATGTGCTGCATTCTAACATTTTCGTATATAATATATTTACCTCCAATTCCTCTCTCTCATCCTCTCCTCATTCCCGCTGAACCTATTCCTCTTCCCAACTAATATTCCTTTTATCTTCATGTGGTTTGTTTTGTTTTGGTAAATCAACGAGTTTAATTAGGGCTACTTATTAAAGTGGATGATGGGTATTTACAGGAACATGGACAACTTACCAGTGGCTACATCACTGAAGACCTGTCTCCCTCTGCACCAACAACCATTTAACTTCTGAGAGCTCCTTGGGGGAACAGAAGGCTTCCTAAATCCCTCTCCCATTCCTGACAAAGTGTTAATGGGTCCAAGCTTGTGCAGTTCTTACATGGTAATCAAAGATGCTGTGCCATGCCCTGGGCTTAGATCCTAGACTCTCAAAGTGGGAAAGAACTTGCTGACCACAGACATCCAGCTCTCTGTACTTCCTGGTTGTAGATGTGATTTGAGCAGCTGCTGCAGGCTCCTGCCTTGACTTCCCTGCCAAGATGGATTGAACACATGAACTCAACAAATTCTGTCTCTCATTTCATCACAGCAACAGGAAAAGGGTCTGAGAGAGGGGGCTTCCGGCAAAGGAAGTAGCCTGTGAAAGCCAAAATCACTGTGTTATCTACTAAGCAGAGATGCTTTAGCGTCTGCTCTTCCCAGCTCTCAGCTGTTATCTAAATACTTTTCTAATGCACTAACCTTGAATAGACAAAATTCACTCGTGTGCTACTATGCCACAAAATGATAGGTTTTTTTCCCTAGAAAATAAAATACCATTTCTGGATTAATAATATTAAAAATATGTCATTCCTTGTTTGTCCTTCATTTGTTTTGTCCATGTATTCAGTTCCTTTGTTTGGCAGAGTTCTGCCAAGTGTGCTTTACCTACCCACTACAGATTACACAGTCGCTGCTGGGTATGTACTGAATTGTCTTTGGTGTAGTTTGTCCTAATTTGTGTGTAGAACACAGTTACTTCATGACAACATTGTGCATGCTCTTTGTGACATTCAGAGGGAAAGCCAGTTTCAGTAAATTATGGTTTGAAAAATATTAAAATAAGTAGCCACTGTTGAAGTGGTAGTGGGGCTTGGGTCCCTTTATAGTCATCTCCCCCTTCTAGTTTACTGTGTATCAGAACACGGCCCAAGAATGGAGTCATGTCAGGAGATTTCGGAGTGTTTGTGAGAAATTTTCAACTAACCAAGAGTCATGAAATCAGATTTTTCAAAAACACAAATTGCTTTTAGGTTATGGTTTTGTGCCCCTCCCAGGTGTGGCAGATGGGCGTGAGTTCACTTTGGAGTACTCATTACTACTGGCTATTGTAACCCTGTTTATACTCCCTTGTGGAAAAACATAGTTTTGCTGTGTTGGTCTCAGCTGCCACCTGCGGTTAGACAACTTACTTGTTCGACTCTTCTTGGCCTCGGAGTAAAAGTCACCTGGTGCTCTGAACGCTGTTGATTATTTTAAGAGACTTTAATCCACTTCGTTTTCGGGCTTCCCTTTCCCAGGTCTCATGGCTCTAAGTGTAGTGAACAATGGGAACCCATATTCTACTTGGTTTTTAATGATAGGATTCCCCCTGACTTTAAATAGTTTTTAAAGAAAATGCTTTATTTAAAAAAGATAGAGATCTCATTGGTGGCACACACCTTTAGTTCCAGCACTCATTAGGCAGAATTAGCAGGCACATCTCTGAGTTCAAGGACACCCAGGTCTACAGAGTGAGTTGCAGGACAGCCAGGGTTATATAGAGAAACTCTGTTTCAAAAAAAAAAAAAAACCAAAACACCCAAATAAATAAACAAATAAATTGAAATAGAATTAAACCTAAAAGCAGAAATTATTTACCATTCAGTCCACCACAAAAAAGAGATCCATATTATCTATGAAACTGTATGCAGCATTAATACTAGTTTGCTAAAGGAAATATGACAATTTATAAGTATGTCTATAACTTAAGTTATAAATGACCTCTCTCACCTTTCACCTTACTTTTCTCTATTATATAAATATTTAAAGCACATCTACACCTTTTGCTGAAAACTCTGAGGAGCTGATAGATGAAAAAGATAAGAAAATTAAACACATTTTTTAAAACTTTAAAATCTATAAAATTTAAAGTCAAACTGGAAAAATAATACAAAGTACATGTTGATGCCCTATTTCATGTGGAATTGTCTGACACTGATCTTTCCTGCTGATATCTCCCGGAGAAGAGCCAGGTCAGGCAAGAACTACCTAGACACCTTCCCTGCTAAGAGGTGAAGGCTCTTTGCATCAATGATGCAGTCTGTTGGGAAGCAGGGATGTAGAACAGGGCTTTCCATCTGACCACTGCACTTGAGTATCCTATTTCCTAGTACTGTGCCCACATACATGAGGGAATCCATCTGAAAAGAAGACAGGTCTGTTTAACTGGGTTGTGGAAGTTTCTTGCCTGTTGCTGTTAGGCCTGCAGTGGAGCAATGCATTACAGGGGAAGTGTGTGGCCAGGGAAGCTGCTCATTTCCTGTTCATGGAGGCCTGAGAGAGAGGAAGAGGAGCCAGAGTGTCAATAATTCACTCTTGAATGAGCCTCTAGCGACCTGCTGTTTTCTACCGGGACCCGCCTCTTAGTAGTTTACCATGTCCTGATATCATACAGGGCAGATTTAAGTCTTTAACACATGGGCTTTGTGGGATGCTCAAGGTAAAAACTATAGGAAGCATATACAAATACATAAAAATTCCATGAAGATTACTATGAATTTTATTATGTTCAAAAATAGGGAAATAGGACTATGGATGTAGCCCAATGATAATACTTTGTCTGGCATGAGACAGGCTTTGGGTTCAAAGCCCAGAACAGCAACAAGAGGAGGGAAACTTATGATATAGTAAAGAAAAGAGAAGATATTTTAAAATTCTATTTGTAGGAAAATGTTCTATGTCATGGCCTGCTGACTCTGGGATTCACCCTACAGAGGAAACAAAGAAAGGACAGAGACAGACATATGTATAGAAAAGCTGGAATTACATGTGCTGTGTTCTCTGATAGAGACACACTAGCACTGTTGATCGAGGTGGCAGGTTTATCGTAGACAGCTAAAGAAAGAGGTGAATTTATTATATACAAATGAAAGAGAAGGAGGTGGCTGTGGTTGGTAGTTTCTGCACACTCTGGTTCTAGCTAAAGGTCAATTGTTCAGAAAGTACTCCTAGGCGAAGCCCTTGATATTGCCCCAAGCCCAACTTCAGGAAGGCTTTACAATTCATACGGGTCAGAGGCATTGGAGTTGCTTAAGTCAACAATATTCATTCACACAGAACTTCATCTGCTCCCCACAGTCATACGATTCTGTTTATGCGTTTATATTATGCGGTTTTCTGGTTAGTAAACAATCTTGCAACTTAGTGTGTGTGCATGTGTACATGCAGTATTCCATGAACAAAGACATGAGACAAATTGTGGAAGACATTATCGTAAAGCATATGCAAGGAAATTCAACTCATTAAAGGAGGGCAGACTGCAATAGGTCATGCCACTAGAGCCAAGTGGTATGTACAACTTTACTGCTGTTTAGAGAGACTGCTTTGTCACAGTATGACTTTATCTTCTTGGAAGTTCTAACTTTTTTTTTTCTAAACTGGCCTGTTCCACAGACTTAATGAAATCAAGGAGGTCTGAAATAGTAACAGATAACTTCAGATCCATACCGCTAGCTGGCCTGAAACAGGACCCTCATTTATCTTGCTCAGGAGACTGACCTTGGAAGATACACAAAGATGATCACATTTTTTAAAAAATATTAGTTAGACCAAGAAACTGTTTTCCTAGTTTGCTTTCTCCTGCTGTGATAAAGATCATAGCAAAAGCAGCTTGGGGAAGAACAGGTTTATTTGGTTCACACCTATTGAGTCAGGTACTGTTGAGGAAAGCCAACACAGGAACCTTGAGGCAGGTACTGAAGCAGAAGCCATGGAGGAACACAACTCACAGGCATGTTCAGCTATCTTCCCTTTTCAACCCATGATCATTTGCCCAGGGGTGGAACTACTCACAGTGGACTGAGCCCTCCCACATCCATCATGAATCAGGAAAATCTCTTGCCTACATGTCAATCTGATGGAGGTATTCCTCAGTTGACTTGCATCTTTTCTAATGACTCTAGCTTGCGTCCTGTTGACAAACCAACCAGCACAACTGGCTTTCTTTCAGAGTGCCAGAAGATGCGCTACAGGCTGCTGGGGAGAAGCGATATCAATGGTCTTAACTGTTACCTGCCCCTGGAGGCTTCAAACCAACCTATCAGGGAAGAAGTGCCCACAGGTGCAATAGTGATACAGCAATTACGGAACAATTAGTCATACTCTGATTGGGTCTGAGCCCTTCTCCACAGGAGGTCATTTCATGTCTAGTACTATGATCCTAATCAAAATTCCATGGCTGTCCCAGGATGTCACAGGTCATAATGTAGAAACTCCTATTGCTATTTTGCTAAATGGTCTAGTTGCCAAATTGCTTTTTAATAACCACGTTCATATCCATAGACCTAGGCTGTTCTCAACCTTAGTCCGAGAAACTTCTGCAGTTGTAGGAGTCAATGTTGAGAGGAATACCAATCCTTTTCCTGAGAAAAAGAGGCTGAGTGCTTGGTTCTAAGTAAGACGCCTTTCTCAAGGAAGCCACTCCCCATTGTCACCACAACAACTCAGGGCATATCTCAGAAGAGGAGTAAGAGCCAGGTGAAGGAGAGCAGTTTTGTGAAATGCACATTTTTGGACCTCACGTGATTAACTCAATCATGAACTCACAGCAGTCTGCACATGATGTGCACAAGATCAATCTAGCCCAAATCTCTGGAAGCACTATTGGCAGTGGATGGCTACCAGGGAAGGAAAGACCCCCAGCTCTTGATAGATTTCTCATAGTCCAGTGGACGGCCATGCAGCCATCACTACTTGGATTTGGTGTGTTCTTGGGCTTTTGGGGATTTCAGGGAAGTTGGAGAAGGGAGATGGGGAGTGGGTCTGACTATCTTGCATTGGATACATGTATGAAATTTTCAATAAAAAACTGTAATATTAAAAATATTAATGTTAACATCCACCATTACTTTTGAGTGGGGCTGTGTACGTAGTTTATAGATAGAGCATTTGTCTAACATATAGAAGGCCCTAGGTTTGATCTTTAGCACAGGAGAGAAAAATGGAAAATACCGAGGAATGGATTTTTCCCTCTATTTTTTTCCTTTAAATTTTTGGTTTTGGCCTGTCAAATTCAGTGTATTAAATTTGTGACCATAATTTGCAATGGTGAATAAGGTGTGTGCAGTGCTTTATTAGGTGGGTTTTAGTTGTTACACAGGATTCTGCTTGTCTTCCTTATCAATCTTCTGATGAGCCCTTGACCACAACAGTGAAGAGGTTCAGGCACCACTAAATTCCGTTTCCCTGAAGCAGTCACAGCCTGTCTTTGTCATCTCGATTTTACCACACAGAGAACAAATGCACTTACTATGTTGACTGAATTCACTGATTTCTCTCTGCATTTTCCAAGGGAGGCACCATAGCTGGCCTGGCATTTATCAATGATTTGGCTCTTTGTTGTGTCTTGTCATGTTGTTCCAACCAGGTCTGAGCCCGCAGACCACCGGTGCTAAGAATGTAGAGGACTGCAACTCGTTTTATTTAGTAGATAATTTAAAAGAAAAAAAATGGCTTGATTTTGTGGTATTCACTAGCAATCCTATCACTAAGGATTTGAAGCAGGGGAATTACAAATTCAAAGCTGACCCTGATTATTTAGTGTGAGGCTGTTGTACAAAAGAAGAAACCTTGAGCATTAGGACTTTAAAAACATATTTTGAAATGTACACTTCAAAGTGTGAATTATTTTCTGCATGCATTATTTCTATAGTTCTAAAGCACAGAAGGCTGACATGGGAGTATTTCCATGACTTCAAGGCTACCCTAGGCTACCCATTGAGCTGCAGTCTATCCCGAAGTACAGAGAGAGACCCTGGCTACCAAACATGCAGATAGAATTACTAAAACATGAGTTATTGTCTTGGTTACTGTTCTGTTACTGTGAGGATTTGCCACGACCAAGGCAACTTTTAAAGGGAAGTGTTTAATTGGAGCTGTCTGACAGTTTTAAATGTTTTAGGTGTTCATGAGCACAGCAGAAGCAGGCAGGCACAGTGCTGGAGCAGTAGCCGAGAGCTCACATGATCCACAAGTTGCAGGCAGAGAGAGAGAGGGGGAGAGAGAGAGAGAGAGAGGACCTGGTGTGGGCTTTTGAACCTTCTACTCAATCTCCATTGACACACGTCCTCCAACAAGGCCACATCTCCTAATCTTCACCAAAGACTCCACTACCTGGGGAACAAACAGTCAAACATATGAGCCTATTGGGGCCATTCTGGTTCAAACCACCACAGTTGCTAAGTGTCTGTTCCTAAACAGACATCCCAGTCTTTATATGAGAAATACCACACATGGGAAGCTAGCAACTGTTGTGAGGTTGTATCTACAGCAAAACTTCAAGCAGCAACTGAACAAACAGGCGTTGGTAGCAAGTAGTACCCACTGGAATAAAGCAGAGAGCTACTTCAGTAAGGGCAATCTGCTTGATCATGACAAAACCCATTTTTCTGGGCAGCTAAATCCATGAAGCTAGTGCTTCACAGAGACAAGGATTTTCATCTAATTTACTCAGATGGTCCCTTCTGTGCCTGGCCTATGGTTTACCTGTAAGTAATTTCTGTCAAACTGAAAGCCTGTTTGCTTTAAAACTACCCTGCCTACCCTGAAACACAGATCCATGGATCCCTCCAGAACAGAATGCTAAGAAGAATGGAGTCTGCATTTTAAAATAGCTTTAAATGTCCTAATGGGTTTTGACTGTGTTGCCCAGGCTGGTCCAAACCCCCAAGATCAAGGACTCCTGCCTTCTCAGCCTCCAGCTGGATATCACAGCCCTGCGCCACCTTGTGGAACTTTGGACTCTGCCCTCTTTCACTTGCCATATAGAAGACCACTAAGTTCAGTCTGAGAGAAACCATGGGGCTTGTTCTGCCTCACACTGCCCATACCTGAGCAACAAACCCCACCAACAGTCATGATCTGTGAGGTCTCTTGGTTTGCTGCCTTCCCTTGTGTTTGTCACGGAGAAGAGAAAAAAAAAAAAAAGCCATCAGCTTTCTTCACTTGCAGCGACTTGAGGAGCTATTTTCTCTAGTGTTATATCACACTCTGGAGCTCCACCCCCTGCTCTCTCTCCCTGCCTTTTTTTCCAGAGTAATACCCAACTTCCGATATTTCTAATTAAATTTAAATGTGAAATTCTTTTTTTAAGTCTGCGAACTTGTAATGTTTCATTGTTTCACTTGAGTTGAGATGTGGAAAGTTTGTTTCTTCTGCTAAGGTCTCTTTAGGCTGCCTAGGCAAAGAAGCCATTCTTACACTTTGTGGTGTCTGGGTCTTGTGCTTCCTCAAGCATCTCGAGTCTTTGTGCAACAGCTTTCTTGAAAGATTTCTCGTCAAAGGCGCGACTTTCTAAAGCTCTTAGAAAAGTGCTTTGTGCTTTGACACCCATTTCCTCCTAATGTTTGAAAATAAAACGCTTAGGTCAACTGTATGAGTAAATCGAGAGTATCTTTTCAGTTTGAGACAGACAAGCTGTCTTTGAAGAGAAATTTCGAGTCAGTCAATGACTAAGGAACCACAAAGCCTTCTATTGCCCTTAGTTATAAGAAGCAATCAAGCCGTGGGCATGTCGACATGTATACTTAATACAATAAGACAGGCAGACGAAATGACTCAAGCCGTAACTGACATAGTACTGACCCATCAGAGATGCTATCATTTTAAATGAATGGACTCCTCCCATTATTGATGCTAACACTGGCAGAACTTTATGGTAAATGTTTCATAACTTAATCCCAGCCATGTCAGGCTCCAGTCGCCTGGCCAGAGGGACCTGGGTGTGCCCTGGTCTGGGACTCCTGGCTTGTGTTGTCCCGAGTGCCAACCCTTAGACCTCCTGGGGGCACCCCGGCTCTGGCTCCTCAGGGCCTCTGCACAAATGGATTCTCTGGCACCTGAGCAGGGACAGCGCCTGTGCCCACCTGGTCAGCCCTGGGGCAGAGCAGGGCTCCTGGTCAAAGAGCTCCTCACCTTGCCTCTGCCATCAGAAATTCCACCCCGATTTCCATGTCCAGTACTAGAAGTTGTGGGTTCTTTCGAACCTGCGATCAGCGGAGGAGGTGACCCAGACGCTCACAATGTAGGGCGTGAGGAACACGGGAGAACCTGGAACTAGCTGTGCGCCTTGGCTCTATCTCGCCCCAAACCCTGGAGACAAAGAAAGGATCCCCAGGAAGGTGCCTTGTGCTTCCGAGGGACCTGTCCCCTGATCCGCCCTCGTCCCGGGTTCCCCTGGTCCCCAGCGCCGCCCCACCTCCGGTCCCCGCCCCGTGCCCGGGAGCGCATAGACCTCGCCACGCGCCTCCAAGTCCCAGTGCCGCGAGCTCGCCTGTCTCTCCTCGCTCCGGATGCCAAAGCCATGTGGCCCGCTAAGCCCAGCGCCCGGCTGCCCGCATTGCTGCTGCTGGCGCTGGCTTTGTCCCCGCCCGGGACCCAGGGGCGGCCCCGGGGACGCAGGGCGGTGCGTCTCGCTGAGTTCAAACCACAGCCTTTCCTGCCGGTAACAGGGTCTCGCCAGGCTCCCAGAGCCTCCCGAAGCGCAGGTAAGCCGTGCCCGCCCTCGCCGCCCTGCCCTTTCCTGCTCTTCACCACTCTTGCTGCTGGGCAAGCTCCTGTTGGGAAGGCTGAATTAAGCACAGCAGAGGGTGCACACCTGTAGATTCCTGGGACTCTTCCCTGGGAAGGAAGTAGCCGGCTAACTCTATTTGCCTTGGTTGAGACTTCAATAACAAAACCAGGCTGGCAAAGAAATCAGCCTATGTGCTCCTTGCTAATTGTGTAATGTGTTTTGGAAATAAACTGACCCAACTGTCCAAACACTTGGGCTGTAGCCTCACCTGCCAGGATGAGGGACGACCTATGCATCTGTCAACAGTTCTGGGTCTTCAGGAGTTTAACTAACATGGCCGTCCTTAGTCAACTGAACATTCTGGAATGCCCCTTTCTTCCCACTTTTAAGCTAACCCCAGAGATTGGCATGTGAATTTCAGTAAGCTGCCATGGTCGGTACTGGCTTGCATTCTTCCTGGGTCAGCTAGAAGGGCGCCGACTCGGGTCGTTCCTGCTGCTAAGATGCCTAGGAAGAAGGTAGGAAAAGTCAGGACGGAGGAGCACGAGGCACCTACAGAGATGTATGAATGAGAAGGAAAGGGAGATAGCCTGGGGGACAGGAGGTGTAGGGGGCTTTTGGGGACCGTATGCAAGGTGCTAGCAGGAAACATGGTGTGAGGAAGAGAGAAGCCACTTGGTGTCTAAGCTGAAGCCTGTAGACAGGGAGCAGGGCAGAGGCTGGAGCAAAGGGCCGGTCTCCCTGGCCTGCACTGAACTTGCTGAGAGGAAAAAGCATGGGAATGGCTTGGAAAGCTCTGGAGTTCCCACTACAGCCATGGCCTCTTCTCAACACTTCCTTTCCTCCCTCTTTCCTTCTCTTCCCTCCTTTCCTCCTCCCCTTCCTTGACTCCCTCCCTCCTGTCGGCCTTCTTTACTTCCTTCCTTGCTTCTCCCCTCTCTTCATTTTGTTTTCTCCCCTTTTGTCTGAAGCAAGGTGTCTCTTGTAGTCTTGAGCTCCTCCTCATCCTCAGCCCTAGAGTAATAGGCACATAGCAACATAAGTAGTGTAGAATTCAATTTTAAGAAAACATAGGGGAGGCCTGGAGGGATGGCTCAGCCGTTAAAGGCTAGGCTCACAACCAAAAATATAAGAAAACATAGGGGAATTTCTTAGTTTCTTTCTTTGCTGCCTCTCTCTCTTTCTCTCTCTCAATAGCCTCACTGTATAGCTTAGGCTACTTGGATCTCATTCTATAGTTCAGGCAGAGACCTAGACTTTGCAGAAATCTTCCTTCCTCAGTCTCCCAAGTGCTAAGGTCACAGATGAACCATACCAGTCTTTACAGTTAGGGCATAAATGTATATTTAGTCAGTTCACAGCTTCCACTAAGAACATATCTTCCCACACTACCCACCAGGGAGCTGAGGCTGTGCAGATGGGCAGGAAGCTGGGTGTGCCTGCCCTTCCCTGCCCGTTTCAGGCAGATGGGGGAGAATGGTGCCTGTGGACAAACCGAGTGAAGCAGGTGGGGAACACAGCAGAGGGAAGGGACGGGAAGGCACAGGAGGCTGATGTGTGCTGTGTGCGTCTAGCCCAAGCCTACTTATCTGAGAACCCTCCAGAAGAGATGGGGGTGGTCACGACAGGAAGGAGGGTGCCATGATGTGACAGCTTTCGTCATACACTTTGACTTATAAATTATTGCTAACAAAAATATTTATCTCAGGAGCCAGTGTTACTTCAGAATACAAAACGAATGTGAGAAAATCTCAAACTGCAAAATTATTCATGGTAACACACAAACTTCACCTGTTTTATTTTAGTGTAGCAAGTTAAACTTCTCTGGTGAAAGACAGTGACGGGAATCGGGGATGTAGCTCAGTGGGAAGAATATTTTCCTAGCATATGTGAGGCCCTATGCTTAACCCAAAGTACCTCCCTCTCCCAAATGGCAGAGAAGACTTAAAACAATGTAGCTGGGGGAAAAAAGAAGTATGGCTCACCCTCCAAAGCCATTACTTTCCATGGCTGTTTTAAGTGGACTAATATTTTGATCACTGTATTTTGTTTACACGGGGAGAGAAAGAGTGGCTGGCTGCACTTGAGGCTGGCTGTGAATGGAACTCTTGACATGGATCAGGGAAAAATAAGGACATGAGTACAGACAAGACAAGTTCCCATCTGGATGTTCTCACAGGAGTGGCAGGGCTCATAACTCATCCCAGAGGAAGCATCTCGCAGGTCCTAGAGGCCAAGGACTGTCATCCCTGTGGATGAGCCTGGAATTCCCCACTGGGATTCTCAAGTGTGAACCTGCAACAGAGAGGACCAAGCCCAGGGGGCGGTTTAGAATGCCTTGGAACTCCCACTGGGCTGTCACAGGAGAGCTGCAGAAGTCTCTTGTGTTCCACATTTCACTTTTCCTTTTTCCTTTTCTTCACCTCAACCCCTGTGTTTTCAGGTTTAAGCTCTGGAATCTTTGCTATACATGAAAGTAGCCAAAACTAACTCAGACCCAGTTTCTCCTCCTGTACCATGACCACATAGCTCATCCCTGGCACTGCACTGCGGGGTTGTGCATCCCTGTGCACTTTGGTGGTGCGGCAGCAGCAGCAGCAGCAGCAGCAGCAGCAGCTCTGCAGTGAATGCCAGCTAGGGTTCTAATCTACCTTAGTTCTGGTCCTTGCTCTCCCCTGAAGATGGGCCTCAGAACCGACAAGCTGAGGACTGCCTCTGGTGCCAAATGCAGCCCAGTGCAGTCCCCGCGTGCTTGTCCCTGTAATTCTGAGTCTCTAGCTAACAATCAGCTTTCCCATACTCTCCTCAAATTCAAACTAATTTGATGGAGTGGCTCATAAATGGTTATATATGAAGAGATGCATAGGAAGGGGCATGTGTGAGGAAACACCCACTCCACCTCACCCCCAGCTTCTTGAATATATGTGTTCAGATATCCAGAAACTCTGAACTCAGTGCTTTTGAGTTTCTATGGAGGCTTCGTTATATAGATAAGATTGATCAACTAACCCATCAGACCCATCCTGAAGCTATTCAGAAACTGCCAGACCTCAGTCAACTTCTTAACACACTATCATTTCCGAGATTCCAAGGGGTTTATGATTTTGGCCAGGAAGGCTAGCTATGTATTTCACAGTATCATGACATGGAGTTGTATATCGTTCCTTATCAGTAAGCTGGCCAGCTTCCCTAAGTCAGAGGAGAGGCTGGAACTGGAAGGGCCATTCCCAGGCAGAAGGGACAGGAAATCCAAAGCCTGGGAAGAGAGTTGACAGGCAGAATTCCCTCCCTAGAATTGATGATTGAGCAAGGGTTAGGGGGTATTGGGCTCCCTGGAACAGTGATAATTAGCCATCTGTGGTGTTCGCTTCCCTATAGAGTGTCCGCCATTCATAATGTATTGGTCAATTGAATTAGACATTCAACAATGTTTGAGATCATTTTGATAGACTTTTGATTGTGAGTGGTTTTGATTGCCATTTTCAACTCTGTTCTGCTACTAATTGGTCCGGCAAATGCCTAGACTCTGTTGTTTTATTTTATTGTCTGTCCGAGCCGTTGTATTTCCGTGATCTTCCAGATTGTCTCTCAACTCTTTCAGTGTCCCTACGTCTGTCTGACTTGGGTAAGAATTCCATGTGTGTGTTTCCATAGCCTTTCTTCCTGCCCTCTGAAACCAGCTCTTTTGTCCATTATCACAGCAGCAGAAAGGAACACGGTGGAACCCTACCACAGACTTGGCGGGTTCTAGGCACTCATGCATGCACCTGCAGACAAGTTCAGACAGCCGAAAATGGGCTGTGATGGAATAGAAAAGTGATTTGGAAGATTTTGAGATGGAAGGAAATTGGCACGAAATATGGGGAAACAGTACAAAAGGGGAGTTTTGACTTCACTATTCCTCCTTTTGTGACTTACACACTTCCATTATTTCTAGAGAATTTCTAAAGCTGAAGACTCAGGGGTTGTTTAAATAAATGTAAGACCATGCTGATTAATGGTGGAGCCTCCAAACAAGCTTAAGATCCCGTTAGGGAGGTTACTCTAAACAATTGCAAATGACATTCTTTATTAAATAGTGTGGGATATGTCCCCTCTGCAGTCATAAATCAGTATTGGCTTCTCTTGAGTTTTCCAAGAAGGCCTAAGCCCCTTCAAAGGCAATGAGGGACCAGGAAATAAACAGATCCCCTGCAGGCAGACAGAAAAATCCTACACATTTTTGATTCTGTGGTTAAAAACAATGAGCTTTTCATACTCTTTTGCCCTAGCAACCAAAATGACAAACTTCTGTGGTGTTAAAGGTATAGGGCTCCCCCTCTTACAAGTAGCACAGTCTACTCTGCAGCGGATACCATCTATTGCCCTTGAATCTAGCTCAATCCTGATGCTCTCCACCTGGAGACAGGGTCCAACTCCAGGAGTGATCCTACTTCATACCTAGTCTCAAGTCTAAGAACCTGACATTCTGATTGTTGAATACGAGCAAAGTCAACCTACTTACAGAGAAAATTAAATTTATTTGGGGCTAATTAGGATGGCAGTATGAGAAAATACAAAATCAAGATGTGTTCCAATATCTACAAAATATTGTATTTATTTAACTTCAAATGGTGACTTACTAAGCATTATGGCCTGAACTGGCAGAGGAAAACAACTGGTCTAGGAGAAAGGAGTGTTAGTACAAAGGCAGGGATGAACTGTTTTGAGAAACTGGTATGGACTGTGTGTGTGTGTGTGTCTGTGTGTGTGTGTGTGTGTGTGTGTTTGTGTGTGTGTGTGACACATTCAATGTGGGGGAGTGGAAGGTAGGAAGGCACTGTGTCTGCCACCTAGTTCTAAGGTTCAAGCATGCAGCTTAATGGGGTATGATTAACTATGACCTCCCAGCTCCACTTCAAGTGCCCTGCACAAGCGCTAACTCCAGTCTGATTTTCCTGACACCGATCTACAAACTGGGCTCTACATGGTTTGATTCACTACAGCAATGAACAGAACTAGGGGAAACACTACACCCACTTTTGTTTATCATAAAAGGGTTAAAGAGATGAAGGCTGGGGAAAGCCACTAACCTCCGTGCCCTCTGCGTGGAAGTTCCCCTTCTCTGGTCTCCATGTGCTTGGCTATCTGGAAGTTCTGAAATCCCACCATCGTTTGGGTTTGGCGGCGGTTTCATAACACAGGCAGGATTGATTGAATCATCAGTGGTAGGTGTTTACTGAATTTTCAGCTCTTCTCCTTTCCCTGGGGCGGGACCTCTTTGTTTCCTTCTTGTTTCCAGTGAGGTCTCCAATCCTGAAGCACTCTAAAGGCTTCTGGTCCTCAGTCAAATCACTAGCATGCAGAAGATAGGAATGGGCATCAGGAAGCAGGTCTGAAAGCCAGGACAGATTTCCTAGTGTCTCATCTCTCTTCATGATATCTCTTTGTGTTCAAAAATAGCTAAACATGCCCCAGAGTTATGTTTATTAAAAAAATCTCAAAAAACCTTAGATATGTTTGGATACTGATGGCACTTTCATTATAATGGAACTCTATTCGTAAAATCCAAATTTCCTTTATTGTAAATCTGAAAGGTTTCCCTCTTCCCAATTAGACAGTCATACTTTAATACCTGGTAACTAACAATGAAAATAATTTTTGTTACTTTGGTATCAAGATAGAGCGTATAGTTTGTTTTTCATACTGAGTCTCGCTATATAGTCCAGGATGACCTTCAGCTGAATCCTTGACATACCACCATGCCTGGTTATGTCAATTCTTTCTTCAAACATTTCTAGTAAACATAATTAACATTCATAGCTTGTTATTTCCTATACATCTACAGAGGGAAATGATTGTTACAGTCAAACAACCATGTCCCTCCCGTTTGGTTTTAATGTGCGTTAATATTTTATTGGTAGGATTGCCGAGAGTTATTTGTTCCACTGAAAGCTGTTAGGGTGGGATGAGGTCAAGGTGGAAAGGATACATATGATTTCACTCCACGTTTGTATTTGGCAGGTGCTATAAGCAGATGTCTTCTGTCTGCTGGGCTCCATAGCCAGATGCTCCAATCATAAACATTCATTATGAGCATCCAGCGCTCACTTACATGAATGGATCTCTCCCTGTTCACAGCGCTTCTGGCAGCAACAGTTATCTGCTTGAAGGATCCATTTGTCTCAGTCGAAAGTAAAGAAAGTCCATGTAGGAAGCCGATAGAGTCGCCCAGTGTTGCTTCCTTCCCCCAGAACATTGCTTTTTAATCAGAGATTGACTGGGGAAGCTACAAATCTTCAAACTTCTTTAAAATTTGTATTATATTTATTTATATGTGCACGTGTGTATTGTGTGCATTTGCTGGGGTACATTTGTGGAGCTCAGAGAACAACCTGTGGGAGTCAGTTCTACCATGTGGCTCCCAGGGGTTGACTTGGTCATCAGGCTCAGCAGCAAGCACCTTTACCTACTAAGCCATCCTACTAGCCCTAACATTACATTTTAATCATACTTTTTCCTCTTTGGTTTTCATTTTTATGGTTGTAAGTAAACTCACAAATATTAGGAGCAGATTTCCAAGATTGCTGTCAGGAGACAGAGAGGCAGGTGATGTTTCCCTCCTGTCTCTGTGGCAACAGGAAGCACTGTGGATGTGAAGTACAGTAGACCTGGCCTTATGCTTAGTGACACTTTTAGAGTGTTCAGATACCTACAGCCAACCAAGGCTTGAAAGTATTACATGGGGACAGGAGAGGTAGCTCAACGGTTAGAGACATAGCCTGATCTTAGGATGCAAGATTGATTTCCAGCCTTCACATGGTAACTCACAATTATCTACAATTCTAGTACCAGATGATCCAATGCCTCTTCTCGTATCTGAGGGCGCTGAATGTGCATGGTATACAGATATACATGCAGGGAAAATGCCCTTACACATACAATAAATAACAAAGGAAGTGTTAGGGGGAAATTACAGCAGAAGGTACAAAGGAAGTGTTAGGGGGAAATTACAGCAGAAGGTTCCTGGTGAGATGGTTCAGTGGGTACAAGCATGAAAAGGCACGTCAGTCGAATCTCCAGAACTCACGCCCAGCCAGGTGCAGTAATGTGGACCCCTAATTCTAGTTCTCCCAGACAAGAGAGCCTGCCCTGCCATCACCCAGTGTTCAGTTCTGAAGGTGATGCTGCTGGGTGTTCTGTGCTCTTTTCTCTGTGCTCCCTGGCACTGGCAGCTCAGGCACCTATGCAGCTCCCTGGCACTACACAGGAGCCCAGGGTTCTCAAGAGCCCTGCTGGTGCCCGTCCTAGAAGAATTGTGTAGGGTGTGGCACTGCTGGTGGAGCCCAGACCTCAGTCCCTACCCTTTCTCAGGAAATTGATCCTGTGTCTCGCTGATGGTTACTGCTCTCCTGGTTTTATGGAGAAGCTTTCCCCATTTAGTAGGTTGCCTCGTGTGGAAGGAGAAGAACACTTCTAGAGCTTTTAGGACTCAGTGAGGAAAATGTGAAGAAAAATATGCACTACTTGAGAAAGGTAGGGGTTACTTGAAAAGGACAATAAAGCCTAGAGGTTTCTAGGAAGGAGCCAACAGAAGCAAGAAGTTGGAGGCAAATGGAAAGAAGCTGGAGAGAAAAGTTCATGCTGAAAGGTGATGAAATACAGTTTCTAGAGAAAGAACTAAGAGATGTCTGAACATTCTGCACAGAATAGATTGATGGCCTGTACTTCAAAAAGAATACATCACTAGCAAACAGGCTGAAGCTTTCAGATCATGAGTAGCCGAAGCCAAAACGATGCTCAGGGTAGTTTAAAGCTGAAATGTGGGAAGAACAGGTGATCTGAATAGAGAGAAAACACACTAAGAGTCCCAACAAAGAACAGAAAAGCTGTCACAATAAAGAAAGCAGCCTCCAGCCTTTCTGTGTTGGCTGGCCAATGATGGAGATTAGGTCCCCATTTTTGAAGACGATGTGGCTGATGATGGCAAACTGGAATTGGATGTATAGTGAATCACATAATTGTGTTGAGTTCAATGCCAAAAGGAACTCAGAAGGAACAGAGTCATGCAACTGAGTTAGAAGCTTCTTTTAAAACCACAGGAGTTTGATTGGTAGCGGGAACGGAGAATGGACCCCAGAGAGCCCTGAGAGCTCTACCACCGCTGCTGCAGGCCTAGTCAACATCACACCCTGAGAGGAGCTGCAGCCGTCACTGCAAGCCTCAGTCACCACCACTGCAACCATGAGCAGCAATGCAGAGACCCAGCAGCTGCCCACCGCCCCCACTGCCACCCTCAGTGCCGCCAACACCAAGCCAGTCTCCACAACAAAAACAAAACAAAACAAAACAACAACAACAACAAAAAAAGCACAGAAGGAGGAAGAAGGAAAGTTTCATGCAGGTATCTGAAGATGCTAGAGTGAAGTGGTACCTTACAGAGAACAGTACAACCTTTCAGACTAAAGAGGCATATTTGCAGCAGAAATGCACAGGCCGAAGTGTTTCCAGACACAAAGCAAAACCCCACATCAAATTAAGAGAGGAAATTACCAGCTAAGAAGAGAAACTTTACGATGCAGAACAGAGCACCAAGCAGCTGAGGAGAGCCAAAGGAGGAGAAGCCGTGATCTTGAGGAACTGGAGAGAACCATTTCTTCCTTTCATGGACAGATGACATCAAGAACAGAAAAAGACCCATTGCCATTAGCACTTTGGGTGCTGAAAACCGCATTGTTCTATGGAGAGAAAATTCCTACAACAGACAATTGACTGAAATGATCTTTAAATCTGAATTTCTAGGGAAAGAGTTTTGTGGACTTGATATTCTAAATACAGCGTGTGTCAGAGTGACCTCTTCATGTGGCCACTCACCCTGCATGCAGTCCTACCCTATCTAGCTTTGGTGCAGGAAGGAGGAAAAGGTTGAGGAACAGTAAATTGCAACACCTGATTGGCAGCCAAGGGCATCCCACCTGTGATAGACTCGCTAATCCTCGGCTCTGCTGACTCTGCACCCTTGTTACCTCCTCAGGAGCAAAGCCAGATGATGAGCCCTCCACCCCACCAATCACATCCCCTTCCAACTCTACTCTAGCAAAAATACAGCATGTTGTATTTTAATTCTGGCAGCTTTCCTAGGCCTCCTCTGGATAAAGTCATAAGCCAGTGTCTTCAGAAGAGGAATCCAGCAGCAGTGATAGCTAGGGTGAAGTAGGTTGTCACGTGTGCCTGACTGCCAGACCCCTGCTGAGTTAAAGCACCTGGTCCTGGCCTTGTTCCTCCGACTCAGCTCTTCACCCCATCTCTGGCCCATGATTTCCACTAGATCCAAGGGTCCTTTGGATGAGATAGGGTCCTCCTTTCCCTTCCTCTACCTATGGAACATCTATGAAGCTTCTAGAGATGGCTTCCTCACCTCCTGGGATATAAAGGGCTGTTATAGTTCCCCTGAGACTCCACCAGCATTGCTCAGTCTCCACAAACTCTGTCCATCTCCAGGTGACAAACGTTCATTCAGAAAAGCACGCATATTATGTGTGGTTTATAAAGAAGTCAATATGTAAGGGAAATGCTGTAAGTCTAAATGCACAATTGGCGGAGAGTGAGATGGCTCAGTGAGTAGGGGTGTTTGCTGTCAAGCCCAGTGACCGGAGATTAATATCTGGAACCCACATGCTGGAAGGAGAGAACCAAACCCCTGAAAGTTGTCGTTTGATCTCCATATGCATGCTATATCTCAGATACCAGCCTACATAAAATAAAAAGTGTGGTAATTTGAATGTAATTGGCCCCCATAAGCTCATAGGGAGTAGCATTATTAAATAGAAGTGTGGCTTTGTTGGAGTAGATAAGGCAGTGTTGGAGGAAGTGTGTCACTGTGAGGGTAGACTTAGAGGTCTCATATATGCTCAAGCCACACCCAGTGTCTCAGTTCACTTCCTGTTGCCTGTGGATCAAGGGTGTAGAATTCTCAACTTCTTCTCCAGCATCATGTTTGCTTGTATGTTGCCATGTCTCACCACAATGATAATGGATTGAGCCTCTGCCCTGTAAACCACCCCCAATTAAATGTTTTCCTTTGTAAGTGTTTCTGTGGTCATGGTGTCTCTTCACAGCAATAGAAACCCAGTCAAGCAAAACATGTTGAGGTGGACTATTGTCTTAGTTTGGGTTTTATTACTATGTTGAGACACCATGACCATGACAACTCTTATGAGGAAAAGCATTTAATTGGAGGGGACTTACAGCTCAGAGATTTAGCTCATTATTTTCTTGGCGGGAAGCATGGTAGAATTCAGGCAAATGTAATGATGGAGAGGTAGCTGAGAGTGTATGCTGGGATTGGCAGGCAGCAGGAAGAACAAGTGAGCTACTGGGCCTGACTTGAGCTTCTGAGAACTCAAAGCCCACATGCTAGTGATGCAGTTCCTCCAACAACACCACACTACTCCAATTAAGCCACACTTCCTAATAATACCACTCCCTATGGACCTATAGGGAACATTATCATTTAAATCACTACAGCAATGCAAGCATTAAAGAATGATGATATTCACTGAGTTTGGGGAACACAGGATTGGGGAAGCTCTGGGAAGTCAGAAAGTCAGACATTCAGCAGTAGATATTGGTGAGGGGTCTGGATGGTTCCCTGGGGGAGGTGTAGAACAAACACCTAACAAACAAGCTAAGCCAGAGCTCCAGAGCCCTGGAGAATGGATCGGGCCAGAGCCCAGTGATCTGAGACTTGCTATGCCTACTGCATAGATCTATGTGTATAGTGTTATACCTATGTTTTAATAGTGGAAATATATCCTAGAAATTATGAACTCTTTATTTTTCTTTTCAGAAATATTCCCAAGAGACATGACCTTGAAAGACAAATTCATAAAGCATTTCACAGGTAAGTTTACACTATTTCAGTGACTCAGTTATAAAAGGAAGATTTTAATATAGAATGCATTCATAGACAGTGGAGCTATTGAGATTAATGTCTAGAAGGGCCTTGAGTTCAGCTGGGTTTTCAGTCAACTGCTACCAACTTGTATGATCTATAAAGTGCACAAGAATTTGATAAGCAGTAGAATGTAAAGGATCTTTTAAAGGGCAACGAAAAGGATGATTTACTGAGAGCCAACCGTGAAAGCTTGCAGTATGACAGGCTTTCTAAGTTGGGTTTTAAAGTACGAGAGTGTGGTCATGAGGCACCCACTGGGCCAGGCTTGAGGGCTATAGTGAAAGAAGACATACAGATAATAGGCATGGGCTGGGGATGAAGGGTGAACTTAGGAAGGGGATGCATTTGGCTAGTGGGGGAGGATGTAGTGTGAACAAACCAGATGGCAAACAACCTTCAAGGGCATGCTGAAGAATTTAGACTGTGCTTCGGCCAGCCCAGCATTGAGTTTTAATAAACAGGAGACAGATGAGCATATGTTACACACACACCTCTCTTGGATGCTTTCTTGTTTGTTTTTAAAACTGCAATTTAATTATAACATCTATCCCTTTCCTATCCTCCCTCTCAACCCTCATATGTACCCCCTACCCACTCTCCTGCAAATCAATTGCCTGCTTTTTCATCAATTGCTATGCATGCATATATGTATATACACACATTCTTAAATATAACCTATTGAGTCCATATAATGTTACTTGTATACATGTTTTTTTTGGGGGGGGCGCTAATCATTTGTCCTTGTTCTCCCCTGGGAAGTGAGGGCCACATTGCCTTCTCCCAACCTTCCTCAGTTGCTTGCAGTTCTTAGTGCAGGCACGAAACCTCATTGCCTGCCTTCCCATCTCAAGTATTAGAATTACAGTCCAACACAACTACACCCAGCTGTTAACTTTCAAATGGCGTTTCTGAGTGTCATACAGAGACACCTGCAGATGAGGAAGGCAGCCCTGAGTGTTGGGGAGATGCCTGTGGACCGGGGGGGGGGGGGGGAGGAGGAAAGTTTTGCTGCAGTTTCAAGGCCCTTCCCCCTTTGCAGTAATTCCTTACACTAATGAGCATACATTGCTTCAATTCAAAACAAATGTCATCACTAGAAACATGACTTCCCATTAAGTAGAAAAAAAATCAAGGGGCCAGAAAGCCACTCCCTCCTGATTTGCTCTCTGCATTTCCCTTCTATCTGGAGTGTCCCCTTCCAGTTTATCACGAGCTCTTCTAGCCAGAAGGTTCCATGATGTGAGATACTGAGAATGTGGTGCAAACTTAGATCAAAGTTTAGCACCTCCCACAGTGTCTGGGTAAAGGAAGGAATTCTCAGGCCAGTTCTTTAAAGGGTAGGAAGGATGGAATCTACAGTTGCACCGTCTCCAGCCATCGAGTGCTAGAAACTTGTTTGGGAAACACGCCCAGGTTTATAATAAGCATTCTTTCCCTTTCTCTAGGGCCTGTCACATTTTCAGCTGAATGCAGCAAACACTTCCATCGACTTTATCACAACACCAGGGATTGCTCCATGCCAGCTTGTAAGTTGCCTGGGCAGATCTTAAAACAACAACAACAACAATAACAACAACAACAACAACAACAAAAACCCAATCCAACAATGAATGCATAAATTTTTAAGCTTCACCTCTCTTTGGATGGGACTCAGTAGACTAAACATTGCATGGGATGCTATTTATAATCTTTCAGTACTCAAGCTCAAGGTTGTGAGTACTGTTGAAGTATAAGGAACTAGAGATCACATTTGGGTTGGGAATATTTCCGAATCTGAAAATAGCCAGGTTTTCTTAAAGACTAGAATGTTTGTCAGGACAGAAACCTTTGATCATTATTCAAATTCCTTGGTATAAATAAAGTGGTTTCTCACATAAATGAAAAGAAACCCAGCGACTGACTATGAAGAAGTCAACATCTCTCCCTAAGTTATTTTGAAGTAAATGTTTTTATATCGTGTCATTTGTACAGTGTGTGCTGGGTTTCCCTTTGGACAATGAGTTCTTTTGAACACTTAAGTTAATGGAGTTAACAATAATTCCAAACATAGCACTAAATAACCATCATTCAAAATGCCCAGTAATGATAATATATGGTAGCTGAATTGCCTGTTTCAAATTCCTTTCTAAATCTAAAATTTCCTTTTACAGTGAATGGCTTCTGAGCATTTTATTTCTTGTAATCTAGATGACCCTGAGGAGTATTTAACTTTACTTAGGATTGAATATTGAGTCAGATTTTTGTATTTTTTTTTCAAAAACGAAACCTTCCATTTAATGACTAGGGAAAATTAAGCCCAATGGATTTATTCTAGTCAGCTTCTCTGTCGCTATGGTAGAATGCAGACCAAGAGTGATGGGGGGGGGGGGAGGTTTATTTCAGCTTACTCTTCCACCACTGATGGAGACTGAAAGGAACTCAAGGTAGGGACCTCAAGGCCAGAACTGAAGCAAAGGCAGTGGAGGAATGCCGCTTACTGGTTTACTCCCGTGCCTCCCTGCTGTTTTACACACCCCAGAACCACCTTCACAGGGTGGACGCCACTCGCTGTAGTCTAGTCCTCCCACGTAACCATTAATCAAGAAAATGCCCTCAGATTTACTTACAGGACAACCTAATGCAGGCAATCCCTCAACTGAGGGTTCCTCTTCCTGCCCGACTCTAGTCTGTGTCACATTGACAAAAACAGAAACAAAATAATAGCTCAAGGAAAAGACAATGGATGACGGCATGGCTTGGTGGAGAGAAGGCAGCTTTGGGAACTAAAACACTTCGCTGTTGTGAGATAAGTAATCTCTGAAGCTGCTTTCTCCTCTCTAAAGTGAAGGCATCAAATTTCCGTATCTTTTCAGAGGAACAAAAGAACAACACACGCGTGTTAAGTTAGGGACTTTTAAAATTATGGTGGTTACATGCATCATTGACAATAACACTTTTTTTCTCATTCATAACACTGAACTCTATGTGTTATTATTTTTAAATTGCTTTTCTAGATTATAAAAGGTGTGCTAGATTGCTGACGAGATTAGCCGTGAGCCCGCTCTGCTCCCAGACCTAGGAAATTTACCCTGTGAGTATCTATTTATTTATTATTTATTTACTCATCCTAAGAATATTTCTCTTCCCCATTTCCTTTCTGTCCTCTCACCCTGCCCCCACATAGTGTTGGGGATCAAACACAGGGTGTGCACAAAACAAGGTAAATGCTTTATCATTGAGTAGATCCACCAGCCCTAATACTATGACTTAAGAAAATGTTGCCTTTAATACCAAATTTCAGATTCTGGCACTCAAGAGACTAAGTTGGTATCATCACAGAATATATACATACATATACACACACACACACACACACACACACACATATATATATATATATATATATCCCTTTCTTGGGTCTTAATTTATTTTTTGTATGTAAAAATTTATATGAATCTCTTACATTAATAAAGTAATTGGATTTGTTTCTCCCCCAATATTGCATGGTCATTTAAAACATGGGACTTGGGATGTAGTTTAATGTTAGAGCCTATGTTTGTGTATGTATGTGTCAGGTCCTGAATCCAATACTAAACAGCACCCAAATATAGGTAAAGGTAATAAAATACTGTCCACAAACTACATTTGCCTGGGACTTTCTTAAATTAAATTAAATTTCTTAAATTATCATGAATTAAACAGTTTTGAGTTTCAGTGATTTCTTGTATAATATTCCATGTAAATGTCTGCTTTAGATTGCTATGTATTTGAGATTTTATTTACTTTTATTTTATTTGTATGGGTTTTTTTTTTTGCACTTGCGTATGCCTGGCACTGGAACTTTGAGCTGCCATGTAGGTGCTGGAAATAGAGCAGGATTTTCTGGAAAAGCAGGCAGTATTTTCAGCTGATGAGCCATCCCTTCAGACCTGCTTCAGATTATTTAATCAAGAGATTATAATCACAATAATTCAGTTTAATATGTACTAAGCACAGTTTCTGAGTTACTTGTCAATAGGAAGATCAACATCTTCCTTCTATATAAAATTCCCTCCTTGAGTGGAGAAAAATGTACAGTACAATAAAAAGAAAATAAAATCCCCTCCTTTATGTCAGCACACTACCCTGCTTTTTCAGGGTTATATTAAAAAAGATAATATAGAATGCAAATATTAAAAGTATCAGGATATTTTATGTGTGTTAAAAACCATGTTGCTACTATTTTTATTCTCTTTTTCCTTTCAGACATTTCGTAAGATGCAAATCTAATTTGAAGAAAAAGTATTTGGAATCATATTTAATGTTTAGCTTCACATGAACCTGCATAAAGTAACTTCCCAGGAGTAATTGATGAGTGGTGTCCCGCAGGAGGATGAAGGCTTTCTTGGCTTGCCTTTGTGTAAACAAAAATTCATAGTATTTTTTAAAACAAACTTTAAATTATATATTGTAAATAGAATATTTAAAACTGTGGCATATTTTTGTTAGAAATCTTATTTTTATATGGTTAACATTCATAGGAAACATTTAATTATACAAATTATGTCTTGGTATCAGTGAAAAATAATAACTATTATACATGATTTTAGTAATATGTTGTACAGATATTTGTGTACTGTGCTCAGTTTTGTAATTCTTATTTAATATTTATAAAGCCTTTATAAATAATTTGATGCATTTATTATTTATTAATAATTATTTTCATTAATTTGAACTGTGAATTTTATTAAAACAGAAATATGAAAAAATTGTCATTTCTTTTAATGAAAGATATTTGAGTAAAGCAATATTATTGAAACCTCATACACATACACACACATTTATTAGTATCAAGTATACTTAGGTAATTTTGTTTTTAGAGATTAAATCTCATGGTTTTGACATCTTAAGTAGAATAAAATCCAGGTGTTCTTGCACAGTGGACATCTGTATCTGGCACAGAGATGAGTATGTGCTTTCTGGATGCATTCTTTGAATAGGAAGAAGTTATATTCAGATACATTCAGTTACCTTCCCTTAACCACAACAAGAAAAATCCACAACAAAACATTTGAAAATCTGTATCCTTTCAGATAACAGACAAAATCCAAGTTTCTCAGTGATGCACCAACAGTAAAAATGCTGGCTATTTGTTATTTTGAGAAAGAGTCTCAGGCAGCCCAGCCTTGAACTTACTTTGTATCCAGAGATAGATGACTTCTAACTCCGGATTCTCCTACCTCTTCCTCCTGAGAGCTGGTATTGTAAGTGTGAACCACCATGCCACACTCAGCACAAATACTGAAGTTGTTTTCATCGCCTTTCGACTGTTTGCACTGTGTCGTGAAGACCTGTAGTCTTCTTTCTCCGCTCCTACTTTCCAGCACCTTTGATTTTGTCCATCCCTCAGAATTTGGAATGCATTTGTGTGTTTATGTGCACACTCCTCTGTCCGTCAGAGGAAGAAAGACACAATCACAAGTGTCTTTGGTTTCAAAAATATTAAAGAAATACATGATAAATTTTAACCATTATTTTCTTTGACCTATAGGCAAATATTTACAAATAATCATACTCAAGAAACCAGGCATGGAGCTCATACATGAAATGCCATCCCTTGGAAGCTGAGTCAAGAGGGTCATAAGTTCAAGATCACAGTAGACTATATAGTGAGACCTATTGTCTGAGTTTATTTCTCTTTGATGTAATCAAACTCTGATCTAAAACAACCTGGGGAGGAAAGGGATTATTTCTTCTTACATGTGTTCCTTGAGGGAAGCCAAGACAGGAACTCAAGGCTGGAGCATGAAGCAGCAATGGAAACAGAGACCATGAAGGAACACAGACTGTCTTGCTCCTAGACACACATTCAGCTAACTTATTTTCCCTTTCCTTCACCTTTCTCTTTCTTTCTTAAAGATTTTTCTGTTTATTTTATGCATATGTGGTGACTTGAAAGGAAATGGCCTCCAAAGGGAGTGCTACTATTCAGTTGTACAGCCTTGATGAAGTAGGTACGATCTTGTTGGAGGAAGTGTGTCGCCACAGAGGTGGGCTTTGAGGTCTCAAGACACCACCCAGTGTCTCAGATGACTTTCTGTTGCCTGCAAGATGTGTGACTCTCAGTTACTTCTTCAGCTCCGTGTCTGCCTGGATGCCACCATAGCCCACCATGATGATAAAGGACTAAATCTCTGAAATGTAAGCGAGTCACCACAATTAAATGTCTTCCTTTATAAGAGTTGCCATGGTCATGGTGTCTCTTCAGAAAATAGAAACCCTAACTAGGACAACATGAATATTTTACTGCATGTATTTATTAAGAACACTGCATGTATGCCTGGTGACTTCAGAGACTAGAAGAATGTGCAGGATCCCCTGTAACTGGAGTTGTGGATGGTTGCGAGCTGCCATGTAGGGACTGGGAACTGAACCTGGTCCTCTGCAAGAGTAACAAGTGCTCTTCTTGATACTGAGCTATCTCTGCAGACCGCCATCTATCATTCTTATACAGCACAGGCCCCCTTGTCTAGGAATGGCACTATGTGTAGTGGGCTGGATCTTAGCAATCAAGAAAATGCCCACATGCCAATCTGATGGGAGCACTTATTCAACTGTGGGTCCCTCTTAGGTATCTCAGGTTGAAAATCAAGGTTTAGTCATCACACACAGTCTCAAATGTAAGGGATGAGAGTGGACATTATAACCACAATAATGCCATGTAACATGGATGGGAAAGAAAATTATGCTTTCCATTAAACTACTATTATATTTGCTACTTTTGGAAAATGAAGTAGTTTTGCATGTAACTATCTAGAATAATGAAGAGGCTATTGGATAATGGAGAATAGAAGCTTATTTGTGGGATGTATCTGACAGAGATAGAAAGTAGCCTAAAAGGCTTTGTGATTATTATAGTTTCAAGTGATAAGTTATTTAAGAAATAAGTCTATGCGACTGGATTTTAAATATCTCATAGATGATTAGTATACTTCAAAATTTTATTCTATGCTATCTACTTAAAAACCCTTTCAGGTTAATTAAAAATACCTGCTAAGGTGCTGTTCATTTTACTTTGTGTTACACAGCTTGTTGTTGTACAGACTTCACCATAGACAGGTTAGAAACTAGCAATCACAGTGAGTTTATCAAGGTTTCCAGGATAGGTGAACTGAGGAATGAGGAGAGATAAGAAGTAGGCCATGAGCATGGGTTGTTGGTTAGGAAATAGGAACTAAGTGAGTGAGTCTCCACCTCAGCCCCAGACTAACACGTCACACTTTGTATGAAGAGAACCACCCAGAACATTGATTGAGGTCTGCCGTCCTTGCCTCTTCTTCATGCTTATCCTCTGGATAGAGGGGAGACAGACATACATCGGCCAAGGGAAATGGCAGTTTATAATGGTAAAATGGGAAGCCCCTGTTTTTGGATGAGGTGTTTAGCTTTAATTGGGCAATGTTAATTAGGCAAGCCAAAGGGGGCATTTGCTTGCTGGACTTTGGTCCTGAGTCTCAGGAGGAGGAAGAGGTCAAATAAGGGAAGAGATCTTGGTGGCTAGCTTTAGGAACGTAGTCTAGTAGCTTTCAGAAAGGCAGAGGGAATAAGGAAGAAGGGCAAGGTCTGTCAGAACCACATGCTTGAGTAGGCTAGTGTTTGCTCCTGGACTCACTCAACTTTTTATAAAAAAAGACTTGAAAACATGTTTGAATCAAAGAATCAGATGCAAATTCTTTTCAACAAGCAGGGTACACTTCTTTCTCCTGAAACTACATCAGTGAAAATTCTGTTTGATTGAAATAGAACCAGCTAATCATTTAACACGAAGTATAATGGGCTGGGGAGATGGCTCAGTCATTAGAAGTATTTGTTACTCTTTAAGACAACTGGAGTTCAGTTCCCAGAACCTATGTCAGGTAGCTCAAAAGAGCCTGTAACTTCAGCCCCAGGGGATCTTCCAGCCTCTGCGGGCAGTCGCACATAAACCCACACAGATATATACACTTAAATAAAAACATTTAAAAATCTTTAAAAGAAAAAAAAAATCATATTTAGCTGAACATCTCTGCCCTCTAGTGGACTTTTACAACCTAACAAACAGTCCCAATATTGCAGCAAAGTCTCTTATATTTAAAACTGTTTTGTTTTTTAATTTTATCAAATATATCTGTGTACATGCTCAAATCATAAAAATGATCCACTTTAGACTGGGGGTGGGGAGAGAGGGGGGAGGGAGGGAGAGAAGGAGAGAGGGAGGGAGGAAGGGAGAGGGAGGGAGGGAGGGGGAGAGAGAGGGAGAGAGGCAGAGAGGCAGAGAGAGGGAGAGAGGCAGAGAGACAGAGATTGAGATTTAACTTCCAGTTTAAATCCTGGCCTGGAAAACTTCTGGATCATGCTAGCCAAATCCCAGATCAATCCATGAGCCGACCTCTGACTTCAAAGAATGGAGTTTTCACTGCTGTCCACTGGGGACTTTGTTGCTGTGGGGATACAGAATTCCAGAAATCCTTTGAAGTTTGTTTATGAGGAAAAAAAAACACATTTTGAAACGGAGCTATATCTTGCTATATTGTCCAGGCTGTCCTCAAACTCCTAGGCTCAGGTGTCCCTCCTACTTTTCACTACTCATTACATAGAATTAAAGAATGCTACCACAATGCCTCTTTGCTTTTTCTCAGAAATACTGAATGACTATTTTATCCATTTGATTGAGTTATCTGCCGGGAGAAGTGTAGTAGTAGTGTTTCATTGGGACTGCCAGCCCACAGATAATGATGCGAAGGCTTCTTATTAATTATGAAATTATTGCCTTAGCTTTGTCTTGTTTTAACTTGCTCTTATAACTTAATTATCTTATTTCTGTTAATCTTCATCCTGCTACATACACCCATCTTGCTTCTTCCATGTCTCCAGTCCCCCGCCATCCCCTCTCCGCTTTCACTTAGCTTTCCCCTCCTTTTTCTCCTTGGAAATCCTTCCTGCCTAGTTATCGGCTGTCCAGCTTTCTATCACAATACATTTTCACACATTTACGAATATCCCACAGTACAGGAGAAGTATACTAGAGGCAGAAAGCATTGGCTTCTGTGTATTTTTCTGATTCCCTGCACGGTCAATTCATCACTATGATTAAGAGGGACCATCGGGGAGTCTCAAAACAAACTTAATTTGTACAGTGATTTGCGTCTTTCTCTATCAACACTTAGAATTATGTTATTGCTACTAAAATGGCAACTTCCAAAATTAGAGCTTCTGCTCAGTAGCTCTAAAACATTTGTTGAATGCCTTAACACGAAAATATCAGTAAATAAATACATTTCTGATCTACATTTTCATGGAGAATCTTTATGGTATTTATTGGAGTAAAATACAGACATCCACCACATTATTATTATTATTATTTTTTGATTTTCGAGACAGGGTTTCTCCATAGCTTTTTGGTTCCTGTCCTGGAACTAGCTCTTGTAGACCAGGCTGGCCTTGAACTCACAGAGATCTGCCTGCCTCTGCCTCCTGAGTGCTGGGATTAAAGGTGTGTGCCACCACCGCCCGGCCACCACATTATTTTTGAATGTACTTCATGTGCCAAGTTAAGCAGTTTCCTGTCTTATTTCATTTTTGCTTTAATTTTTTTACACAAGGGTTTCACTGTATATCCACTTGCTTCAAACATGCATTCCTCTTGCCTCAGCATCCAGTGTTCTGGAATTACAGGTGCATGTCACTATACATAATACATGTTTTCTGGTTTTGTACAAGTTTGGTGAGTAATATTGGTGTTTAGTCTTATCTTAAGCAAAAAGGGACTGAGGTACTGGCTGCTGGCTGCCACTCCCGATGACCTGAGTTGGTTCTCAGGACTTCCGTGGTAGATGGGGAGAACTGAGTTCCACAAGATGTCCCCTCTACTCTACACATGCCCACTAAAGCAAAGACCCTGCCCCTACAAATTAGTGTAACAGAAAACAGAGAGACCAAATCAAGAGATTTCCCATAATTTCTTTGAGTTTATGTAGATAACATGCACCAGATTTGAGATTTGATCCTATGGTTTCACCTAACCCTGACTAGCAATATTTGGACTTTACCATATTGTTTGAAATATGATGAATCTTAAATAGCAACCTTTGGTATGAATAGAAATGGCCGCAGAGGAAAAAAAGGGTTCCCAGGAAAAAACGTAGAACATTCTGTGAGTTTTTAGGTTCTGTGTCTGTTTATTGTTGGAGGTTTTATTGTCTACTGTGAATGGTAGATAACACCTGGTTCTTAAAATTAATGCTTCCCCCTGGTTCCCACATCCCTGAACTGCCACTACTAAAGCCAGAAGCCACTCTTTCCCCAAATTCCTGCCAACTCGGGACAGAAGACTCTTTTCTTGATTTGTCTCACTTTGGATTTTTATTTTTATCATTTTATAGTAGGTCTTGCTATGTAAATTTGTCTGGCCTTAAACACAAGGCAATCCTCCTGCCTTTGCATCCATCATGCCTGACTAACAGGTAGACTGGTATGAACTTGAGAGAAACCATCATAGCAGATCAAGTATATATGTCAGTGGTGTTGCTGGTGTGTGGGTCACTCATACAGTGTGGACACCTAACACTTCTACAGATATCACCTCACAATCCAGGAAGTACATCAGAAGTCATGTCACCCACCAGCCAGCTACAGGTGCTTCAAGTTTCTCTGGCTGCCTGGGCTCAGACTTTGGGCTTGCAAGGCTTAACTTTGGTTTTCTTTTGTTTTCGTGGAACCTTGACTCATTTCCAACTTGGCTGCTGTCACCACCCAGCAGTTTTGCTCTGCTAACCTATTAGGCAGATGGACAAACTGGTCCCAATGGCCCGACAAGTAAACAAGACAGCAGGCGCACACTCGTGTCCTCATTTTCTTACCCTTCCCTTCTTCACCCTTTCTGAAACAAGAGAACAAGAGAAGACACAAACCTTGATCTCGGGTTCATTTCTGACCCCCTCCCTAGGTTTTCCTGTGTACTTCTTTCTAAAATCAACTTCTAAAAGGAAATCCTGCTAAGTAAGTTTATCTAGAAACACTATCCTTGCAACTTCTGGCCTATGGCTTAGCAGAGTAAAGCCAGGAAGGAGATCCTAATAGAGAGAGTAGGCAGAGTCAGACAGATGCTATGTAGCCACCCAATATGGTTTGTGACATAACAAACCATGAACCTTGTGATAAAATATAAAATAATAGAAACAGATTCATTTAAGATATAAATAAGAGCTATCCAAGAATACACCTGAGCTGTTGGCCAAACAGTGTTGCAATTAATACAGTTTTTTTGTGATCATCTGGGTCTGGATGGCCAGGAAATGAAAGCTCAGTCTCCTTTTACACTGCTTTGCTTTCCCAGCCATTCAAACCCAAATAACTGCACAGAAACTATATTAATTACAGCACTCTTCGGCCAATGGCTCAGACATATATCTATCTAGGTCTTACTTCTTAGATGTCCCTTATTTCAAATTTCAGCTTTTCATTCTTCTGGATAGCATTTCAGCATTTAGTAATAATATTTCTGCTCTTGGAATGTTGATTGGAGAGGGTGACCAGATAGCATCTGGGTGACTTCTACCTCTTGGTTGGTTTGTCCCAATTAGACTAAAAAACAAGAATAGCAACAACAAAAACATACAAACATCAACAGCAAAAAGACCTTCCAGGGCTGTTTGCTTTAGTCTTTGTTTTGAGGTTTTGACTTTTCAACACTTAGTCATGACTCTGTGGTAAGTGGCACCAAAATGCCAAATATCAATAAAGAACAAAGGACAAAACCAGGTATACACAGTGTCTTGGTTAAGGTTTTCATTGCTGTGAAGAGACACCATGATCATGGCAGTTCTTAGAAAGAGAACATTTAATTAGGGGGCTCACTTACGGTTTCAGCGGTTCAGTCCATTGTCATCATGATGGGGAGCATGGTGGTGTGCAGGCAGATGTGGTGCTGAGAGTCCTACATCTGCCAGGCCACAGAAAGTTGCCTGACCATGACACTGAGGGAACCTTAAGCAAAAGACCTCAAACTACACTCCCACAGTGACACACTTCCTCCAACAAGATTACACCTCCTAATTGTGTGGCACACCCTCTGGGAGTCATTCTCTTTTAAACCACTGATTTTTAAATCTTCACATAGTACATGGGTCACAGATTGCTTTATTAATTTGAGTCTTTGATATAAGAACAAAACGAAATAAAAAGAAAGCAATGCAGCAAATGGGAGTTTGAATAAACACCAGATACCTTAAGGTGCAAGATGTTGGGTCAGAATCATTCTGTTTGCACAGAATGATTGTTCTCTTTCCACGTGGACATGCACACCTGTATTTCAGCACTCCAACCTTTGTTGAAGCCATTTGCAGAGAAAGCCTCTCCGTAGAGACGGTGGATTCTGGAAGTGCAGATGTCACTTCTGCTCAGCTCTAACAGAGCCTTGCCGCTCAAGCTCTGCAAGTCAGTCCACGTGTTGTGGCTGGCACCTGAGCTAAGACAGACGTGAGGAAACGTAAGAATGGCGATGAGACTCTAAAAATACATGGTCTGTTTTGTCTATTTTTTGATGTCTTATTTGTTTTATTTTATTTTGTTTTTATTTCTACAAAACCACCTATACTTGAGTATAATCTATTGTGGTAAATAAAGACCAAACAACAAAGCAAAGCTGGGAAGTCAGCCTCTCTCCGTAGCAATTATCTTTATGCAGAGCCGGCTTTCTCCCACACGATGGCGCCTCTCTGTCAGCCTTTCACTTAAAAACAGGAGAAATTTCAGAGGCCAAGGGCTCCAGATGGGCTCGCTACTGCTAGTTACAGTTTGAAACAGAATGCCAGTACTTAACAACAGATCGCTACTTTGAGTGCCTCTTTCCCCCTAGATAGCAAAAGAAAATATAAATAGATTGTGATAGGGCTTAGGGAAGTTGGGACACCGAGTCCAGAAACTTCAGTGTTTTTAGAACTCCTTGGAAGCCAATCAAAATGGAGCTGTTCATTTCCCAGCTCAGAACCTGCGGCACTGGGACTAAACTCTGGGAGACTTTGCTCTGTGACAAACTGCTCAGGCCTTGGAGTTACACTCTAGTTCAAGCCCGAGCTCAGCTTCTGAGGTGACTAAGTGACCTGGGATTAAAAGCATGCACCACCACCATCTTGCCCGACATAAAATTTTTAATGAGAACTATTCTCATTCAAGAGATGCAGAGCATATTTGCAGCTTGGAGTATGGAGGATATAAGAGGGAAGTTGGTGAGCTTGGGTATAAGTTTTTGAATTCTGTACAGACTTGTTAGGAACACACTTATCATTACAGTTTAGGAACCAATTAAATAAAATTATTTAATTAAAGTTTTAAAATATTAATTTTGCATTTCCATATAAAGAAAAGTTCTTTCTTTCTTTTATTGTTTTTTTTTAAGAATACCAGGCCATATTTTTTTCTTTAGAAGAATATCAGCTAATGTACATGTTTTCCTAACTTTACTCATTTTATTTAATAAGCTTTTATTTAAACATTTTCATAAGTTTCACCGGGTACCTATGGAGGCTACAAGTTGCTTGCCCACACAGTGACAAAAAACTTAAAGGACAACTAAAGGTTTCATTCTGCAGAAAGCAAGCCTGTGTGTTTTACAGCTGTGACAAGAGCTCCGCTTAGTGGCTTTGCTCGTCATTGTCACACTTGCCTGATGAATGCGGGCTGAGGCTTTTCACGGAGGCTGTAGAAATGATCCTTCGTACCAATCTGGAGTGAACTGAAAGGTTTACATAGTTCACAAAGCAAGTATTGAGAAGCACAGCAACCTAGAGTGACCACACAGCTGCTATCGATCTTGAGTCATGCTGCTTTATTTGGGAAAGACATAGTCTGAGTCTAGAACTGCTCAGATGAAGAAATGAGTAAGTGAACACATCTAGCTGTGGTCCTGACGTTTCTTAAGTTGCTCTAGCAAATTTTTAAAAAGCAATTATAGGGAAGGATGATTACAAAATTTTAGATTATAAAATTATATATATATATACATACTGGCCATTAGTTTTTTAAAAAATTAATATACATAAAAATTAATATACGTGTGTGTATTTACAGTGGTGGGGCTAGACCCAAGCCCTCACGTATGCTAGACAAGTTCTCTATTGCTGGGCTACAACTCGCTCCATTAGACCTGAGTCCTGAAGACATCCTTGCAGGTAGGGTGCACGTAGTGAAGGGCTACTTTAAAAATTTACATCCAATTAGAATTTAGCATAAAAGCATTGTGTTAACATTTCTAGCTTAGGACAATATTGCATGTGTGATACCTTCTTGTGCTTTGTTCTGACAGCAATGCATTGGTGAAGAAGTCATGCCATTGCAGTAACCAGAAAAGCAAGGCCTGTTCTCTCCCCTGCTGGGACATCTCTGGACCATTCTAACAGTGGCTTGTTACTGAATGTGACACCGGTTTAACCTCGTGCTGACTTGTGGGTCTGTGGTTACAGAACACTTTTTTTTTTTTTACTATGTTTGCAACAACTTCACAATCCTGATTTCCTTCCCCCCTTTTAGTATTTGTTCTTGAGCAATGAAGCAGTTTTGCAAAGTGAGTACTCACAGACTCTGTCTAGGAGTTTGCTGTATGTTGTAAGAAATAAAAGGCAATGTTAAAAAAAAATAAAAAACAGTGACAGCCTCTCTGCTGCTTTCCTGTTTCTGTCCTTACAAACACTAATTATAGTTTCTGACATTGCCCCATGTCCCTTTGGGAGCACTTATAACCACATTCTTGCCTCCAATTATTTATTTTCTCTCCCCACTTTGGTTTTTCAAGACAGGGTTTCTTTGGGTGTGTCGCCCTGATAATTCTGGAATTTGCTCTATAGTCCAGGCTGGCATCAAACTTAGAAATTTGCTCGCCTCTATCTCCTGAGTGCTGCGATTAAAGGAGTGCACCCACCACTGCCCAACTCCGATTATCTCTTAATAGTAGTCCACACAGTGCAAATGTCTCTCTGAAATAAAATCTTCAATGATTAATTCACCTGTATCCTGCAATTCAATGAACATATTTTCACATATTCTGTTACCGACTATATCTCCTCTTTAATTATGACCCATCATGCTGTGGCCATAACATACTGGGTATGCATATAGTTTATTAAGCATTACAGCTTTGAAACCTGTTGGCTTATTACCACTTACTAAGAACACAGTCTTTGCTACCCACCAGTATCTGAACAAATTTATGATTTAATTGGTACATAGGGGATACTAAATGCAAACTAAATAAACACTGTAAAATATAACCCCATCGTAGGGTGATCTTTATGTACCCACCCTGATTAATTGATATAACTGTTTTTCACATAAGACACTGTTCTGAGCAGCTATTCTAAGAGACTCATTTTCTACCAGCATGGTATGAGCACAAGAACAGCATCAGTCCAGATACCAGGAAGAGGGAAAGGGTATACCATGCCTAACACACACAAATGGTCATGGAAGAAAGAGTCGCCAGTTTCTTTCTCAGTATTATATTTTACTTTTTATATCTTGCCCAGTGTCCTCCCAAGGTATCGGCTGCAGTCTGATCCAAGGACACTTTCACAGACTAATGTGGTTTGATGGACCAAGACCCCTCCCCCCAAATCCTGAGAGGGCAAGGTGTTTCCAGCAATAGGGTCTAATTTTCAGGATCTAGTAGGTGAACAGTGGCAGTGGCAATATCCTGTATTGTTTGGGACTCTTCTACACCCATCCCCTGACCATCCAGGGTTTCTGTTAGTTTATGGTTCTACGGGTGGGGAGCATTATCACTCCTTGTGGTGTAACTCTATTTGAAAAATAAATATATATGACACACAATATAACATATTTGTATTTCAATTAAAAATTTATCTAATTTGAACAGGATGAAAGTTTTGCCAGCATGCGTGTACATATACCATGTTTATGATTGGTGTGCGTGGAGGTCAGAAGAGGAAAATAGAGACCATGGAAATGGGACCATAGATGGTTCTGGGCCATCATGGGAATCAAATTTGGTTCTTTCACAAGAAGAAAAAATGCTGTAAATCACTGAGCCATATCTTTGGCCCTATATATGTTTTTTAAAGTAAGCTTATAAAACAATGTGTCACTTGGATGTGGATTTGAGGTTATTATTATTCAGAGTTATAATTGAAAATTGTATATTAAAGCAGTCTACTCTGTCACTTTGTTAATTTTGTGGTATCTGATGTTTCCTATTTCTTTCTTCCTTAACAATGACTCAAGCACAATTTATTACTTCCCATCACCTTACTGATTTGCCTGTCTTTCTCCTCTGTCGGAAGCATGTACTGTAGACCTGGCTTAGTGGTCTCTTCTTTTCTTTCCTATTTTTTATCTCCTAGAAAACATTTCTTGGCTAAGTTTGCAGAATCTCTGCATTTCATCCTCCTGAAAACTGGGAAGGATAAGCATCATCCAATTGTCTTTATTTCACTGTTTTCAGTCAAATTTCATCCAAAACAACCTCACCTTCCCTTTTTTTGTCTCTATCATTCCCTGTTCTATGCACTGACTGGACCTCTGTGCTAAGAAGGCAGGGCTGAGAGGGAATGGGGAATGTGTCTCCCCCCAACCAACTTCTCTTAAGGTTGGTGTGGTGCAAACCCACAGCAGGTGGCAGCTTGGTTTGGTGCACACCCGCAGCAGGTGTGAATAATTCAGCTTTTGTTTCAGTCCTGAATGCAGTTCAGGACCCAGCTCCTTGCAAAGCCTTTTCTCACTTACTGTGAAAACTGTGACCAAGTGCCCTCAATCTAAGTCATAACAAACCACCAGAGCAGCAAAAGCCCTTCCTTGAAAAACAATGACAAGCTTTGTTTGCAAAGAAACCCAGGAGAGGAGGATACACTACACTGTCTTTGCAAGGTAAAATTTCCAGAATTTCACCAACAGAGAAAGTTATGTACTCCAGTTACATGGCCTTTCACTGGGAACACCGACCACCGGTCAGTCCCTCCAGTTCTCAGGGATTGCTGGTGGCGGGTGTCTGGAGTAGGTGCCCCTGCTCAGGGTACCCAGGTGCCTTTGGTGTCTTTATAGGTAGCATGGAGATCAGTACTCCAGCGCTGCCTAGCCATCTCCTTAGACAATGTGGCTTTACTTGTCTGCATGCTCTTCAGAGCTGAATTTTTCCCTAAGCAAATGAAGCCATCTGTCTACATAAAGTTTTCCTTTGTTCTGTAGTGCAGTGGCTTCTTAGGCAAATGAGTAAATGTTCAGCTGCTTCAGGAGAAACAAGAAACCCTGCTTTCTTCCTTTCACTCCCTCCTTCCCTTCTCTTTCCCCCTCCTCCTCTTCTTCTCTTTTCATTTTTATCTTTGAAAGCAATAACTAATTTACAACTGAAAGGTAAAGGGAAGTCTACAGGGTTTGAGTTGAGCCAACTTACTAAAGAGCAGAACTAGGATTTCAGTTATAGTTTTAAAACTTTTTTTTTTTTCTCAAATATTTCGATTTGGTTGGCTCTTTCAAATGTTAAGGTGTACAATTTAAAAATACAAAGGAAAGCCTTTTTGTTGTGTCTCTGTTTTTCTCTGTTCCCTACTTGCTCCACTGATGGGGTGATGTAGTCTATTGCCAGCTCTGATCTGAGCTGCATGCCTAACCCAAACCTCTTTTAAAACTTACCTAGCCATGACTTTACAAACCAACACAATGACAGACATATAAGTAGTAGCTTTCTGAGCTTTGCCTGGCACAATTTTTCTCCCAAGAATAACACACTCATGAAATGATGAAACCTGACCTAGGGGTCCTGGTGGTTTCATTGTCAGGTCCAAAGGGTACTCCCTCCAAAAAGCATAGGTCCACTGACTATTGCAAAATTGAGTCTAGGTCCAGCTCATCCTGGACTATAAGAGGATTTCTGGTAGTTAGATAAAAGCCAGAATTCCTCAAAAACTTGTACAGTGGAATCTGACCTGCCAAAAGGAGTTAATTCCCTTTCTTCTGGCAAAAGGGACTTATGTCCCTCCAATTAGTATTTCAAAGACCATGCTGGCATCCTAGCCCTTCTCACCTCCTCGCTCACCCAAACTTAGTCCTGCTTACAGGCAGCCCTCCTCACAGCTCCTCATCCTTTTTATAACCTGTCTATTCTCTAGGCTCCTGCTTGTGCTGTCCTCTCTATGCTCTCTGCTGTCCTCTCTATGCTCTCTGCTGTCCTCTCTATGCTCTCTGCTGTCCTCTCTATGCTGTCTCTGCTGTTTTTCCTATTCTCCGCTATCCTCCCCTCTCTAGCTAGCCCTGGCTATGTCCAGTCTACTAGTCATATTCAGTCCACTTCTTTCCTTCTCTTCTCTGTACTCTTTCAGATGCCTCAGGCTGTTCTTTTTCTCTTAAGTACAACAAAGCCTTCCCATACCATCGGGTGGCTATGTTGTCAACTTAGACATCTATAAGTGGAATAGAGAAGACAGTGGCAATACTGGCCAAATGAAAAGCAAGACTGCTTTTATTTTCCAATTAAAATTAGCTCTGGATAAATTTTGGTTAGAAACCTACTTATATCTAAAGAAAATTTCAGAAAAATTCAATCTCCAGAATTATTATTTGGCATTTGTTCTACTGAGCACTAGTTTATTTTGATAAGGTACAATGAGGTGGCAAACTAGCTCACGATTGCAGAAAAATGCCTTTTGCCAGGTGTGGTAGCTCTCTGAAGGCAGAGGCGGTAGGACTGAGAGTCCAAGGTTGATCTGGGCCACATCGCAGAGACTCTGACCCTTTCCAAATAAATTACTCCTGGACACACTCACATTTAATTAGGTGTCTATTCTCTAGCAACTGAAAGTGATAGAGGCAAATTGACAATGTTTTTTTTTTCTAAAATTACTTAGACTTTGTCAGCTTTTTAAGAGAAAGAATATTCAAATAAGAAGAAAAACCTTTTAAAAGTATTTTAATGAGATCTTTTGAATTTACCCAGTAATCCTCATTCCAGTGTGTGTGTGTGTGTGTGTGTGTGTGTGTGTGTGTGTGTGTGTGTGTGTACATATGTGTTCAGGTACTTATAAAGCCAGAGGACAACTTCAGGTGTTTGCCAGGTGTCACCCACAATGCTTCCTTGGGATAGGAACTTTTCAGTGAACTGGAACTTGGTAAATAGACTGGGACCTCTGACTGTCTAGGGAGGCCCAAGGAGCTGCCTGTTTCTGCCTACTCAGTGCTGAACTTGCAAGGGTATATCAACACACCAGCTTTCTAAGTCAGTTCTCTGGATTGAACTCAAGCACGTCGCCAACAGAGCTACCTCTCTAGCCCTGTGTTGGCAGTTTCAGATGTTGGATATGAAAAATTACTGTTGGGACAGAATGCTTTTTCTTTATTAATATTTGTGATTTTTATGAGTTTTATTTTGCATCTTGATTGAGTTTGTTGAGATGTTGAATGATTTGCTATTGAATGTTGTTCCTTCTGCCTAAGTGTATTTTGGTAAAATTTAAATCTATTTGATATTATTCTCTACTCTGAAAATATCTGTTTGGCAAATAGAGCGTAGGTTGGGACGGGATGTGGTCAAGCTGTGGAGAGCCTGGCTGGCATATGTAGGGCTCTGGGTTTGATCTCCAGCACTTCAGAGGATAAAGGATGTATGCTTTACCAAACATTTTGCATGTGAATCATATTCTCTAAGTGAGTTACATGCCCACATTATCATCACTCCCAGAAGGAGGGTTGAAATGTTGGGGGAAGGGGTCTATAAAATCATGGTAAGAGACTATGAGATTTGAATCAAATAGTGAACAGAATCAACATCCAGGTCATACTTAAAATTTGTAACCTGGGGCTATGGCCCCTGCTCCTTCCTGACATTTCAATCTTATTGTGAGTTCAGTCACATGGAGCACTGGGCAAGCTGACACTTGAGTTCTGATGTAATCACAGGTGCTGCATTGCACTCTGACACCATCAGGTCACACTCTTTATATATGTGATCATTCACTGCACAAGTATGTGTCGAACCCAAACACAAAACGCACCTTCCACAGCTCTTTCCATCAAGGGGAAATTGGCTTGACTGTAGAGTGCGACAATTCAGCATCTTAACAATTACAGGAACACATGAAATAGACTACAGTTCATTAGTTAAATGGGCTAGGGATAATTCTACCAAGTTTTTCCAAATGGTAAAATGTTCTGCATTATACCATACCAGATATATTCCTTCAAGTTTAACCTGTTTAATTGCCCTTATGTTACTTCTATATGTCGTTTAAAAATTATAACATTTAAAGATGTCTTTATTAAATTAGTCATTTTAGCATTCTCTTGAATCAAGAAAAATAGATAAAGTCTCCATTAAACATTTTTAAATTATATTAATTAGTAAATAATTTAATGTGTGTGAGTATTAAGTCTGCATGTATGCTTATACACCATGGACATCCTGGCACTTGTGGAGGTCAGAAGAGGGTGTTGGATCCCCCTGGATCTGTAGTTGCATATGTCTGTGAACCACCGTGTGGGTCCTCTGGAAGAGTAGCCAACGCTATCTCCACAGCCCTGGTAAAGGCTCCTTTTAACCATTGCATTTAACTTTTGTTTCCTGGCTTACACTGGAATTCTCCTTCACAACCACGTGGCTGTAGAGCAACTGTGTGCATGGAAACCAATGCAAAGCCGCTCATGCAAATCTCCATGGAACTGCGGGACTATTGCTCTGCTGCTTTGACTGCCCTTTGGATTTTTCTTTTTCCTTGTTCTGGTTTCCTAATGCACTTGGTCCCAAGCTGGAAGGGTTACTCCTGGATTCTAAAACAACCATTTCTTCATACACCGAATAGTTCTAATCTGATAGACGCTTCTAACGATGCTCTAGACAGCATTCAGGATTTTAAGTCACACTTTAAAAAGGTGCCATAGGCTGTGAATGGATGTGAATTCTGACAAGAAACTAAAACATTTGAATTTTATAGTTTTACGTTCTATTACATTGCTGATTGTTGTTTGAAACACCTATTAGATAGTTTCATAGAAAATCCTAATCCAGATGTCCTGAAAGAGAAGCCTACTGTTTTGGTTCCTGTTCCCTTTGCTCCTGGAACAGCAAAGGGTTGGCATTTGGCTACAAGCATGAATGCTGCCTGCTGTTAGTACCAAACTGCTTGACATTAAAGCTGGCCATGAACACCTGCCCCAGTTTTATAATAGCTTGCTTTTTTAGACATAGTTTCTCTGTAGCTTTGGAGCCTGTCCTGGAACTCTGTAGTCCAGGTTGACCTCGAACTCACAGAGATCCGCCTGTCTCTGCCTCCCAAGTGCTGGGATTAAAGGCGTACGCCACTACCACCCTGCTTTGGACTACTGTATTTTTGTTCAACAAATCTTACTTCTAGATAAGAATATGTCAGCATGTGATTGTTCCTATTACCAGGTTCTTGGAAACTACATATTTTAAGTGTTGCTTGACATTGGCAGCCAGCTTGAGTAGCATTGGATCTCACAAGCTGCTCCCAGGATTTTCATACATTCCGGCTTGTTTGTTATCATTGTTGAATTAAGACAAAATTTGTAAGAACTACCTGAAAAGTGAACTTGACACAACTTGGTTCTTTTTTTTTTTTCCTCCTCTTGGGTTTTTGTTTGATTTTTATTTAATTCAACCACAGCTTTCTTTGATGAGTTACCTTAAACTCAGGATAAAGGTATCAAGTGACAATTAAAACAGTCTTAGCGCCTCTAAAGGGACAGATTGCAATCTTTGTAGGGATAAGAAAGTGATAGAAAAAGTTTAGTTTTTCACGAAACGTATTACCTAATTCGTGACTCAGCCTTTGGTAGAGGAGATGTAAATTCAAGCCACCTGCTCATAATAAATGAATCTGTGGACGTGAGCCTGAACGCTTTGAATATGAACAAACAGGGGAAAAGGAGAAGTCATTGAAGGGACCAAAGTTTGAGTCATGTGGTTTGAAAGTTTGTGGAAAGATTTTGCCCCCCTTTTTATGCTCTGTGTGTGTGTCAAGGTTTTAGATGAGCGTTCTCCAGTCTTGTCCGACGTTTCTCCTCAGTTGCTTTGGAGCTGACTTTTCACAAGTAAGATTTTTTAAACATTTCAAGAGATTATACACTTGGTTTTCAATGAAAATGTAGATGGGAGATTTAATTGCTGTGGTTTCCCTGCTAAGAGTTTTTCTCTTTCTGACTCATTTTCTTTCAGACACCAGTTGATAGGGACACTTTACAGTTCTGTTACCTGTGTGAAAACTGGTCTTTCTTTTAATCATTAGTTTGGCTTTGTTTGATGTGGATGCTTCCCCGCCCCCTTGCCCCTATTACTTTGCACTGGCTTATGGTTTCTTTTAAAGGGCACATGCTGTATATTTCACTGTCAAAAGCATTTGTATTGCTTAACATCAACAACCAGAGCCAGGTAAAAGTAGTTGGGTGTCTGTTTAAGCCTGTGTCTATTGCTGCAGTGCTTAGTCCATATTTGGATGGGGACAAGAGAGTACAATGTACAGCTTTTTGTTAATCTCACACAGTTCTGTAAAGAAACAGCTGTTTTCCAAATCGCCATGAGTCATGCTGCCCAGATGTAACTGCTCTGTGTTACTCAGTGGTACAGCTGCCATTAGACTGGTAAAAGTTTCAGGTCATGACCAGAGGTGTTTCTCCCAGGCATTGGCCCCTTTACCCATTGCCCAGAGAACCTGCCACAAGCCCCCTGATAGCCTCTTTCCTACCCTGTCATCAGAAGCTGCTCATCTAACACTAAGAATCTCCTGGGACAAGTATCTTGTTGGCTGGATGTGCAAGTGTGCCTGCCTCTTCAAGTCCTCCTGAAACTTGCTTGGGTAATTGACATACAGAGCATTCTTGCTAGAAAAGAGAAATAGACGGCAATTTGTACAAGATGACTGCTACTTTTTGTCACCATAAGAAATCTCTTATACTGTGAATTCTACTATTAACTTACTGGCTCAGATGCCAGTATACCTTACAATACATGAAGAAGGTATCACAAAATATATTCTATCTTCTACTTATTATTCAAGTGAAAAGGGACTAATTAGCTGCATTTGTTCCATTTATTCAATAGTGGTCTTAGTGACCTGTTCAGAAAGTCTTTCTTGTGCCAAGGAATTCACTCCTATTTCCTATTTTCTTTTCTGTCAGATTCAATGTATCTGGTCCTTTGTTGATGGAGGATGACTGTATTTTAATGAATGCACCATTTTTTTTGTTTGCTTTTTAGCAACTGGGATAAAAAAATTGTTTTCAGTAAAATGTAAGTTTTGACTGAATCATGGTCTGTCTGAAAAGCAGACACCTACATCAGACATGTTTGAGCCCTTGTCTTTTCTGGGCAGCTGGCAAAACATTGAGAGCAGGACCAGAAGTTTCTGGAGACGGACCATAAAAGTTTTTCCTCATTTTGGTCATTGAATTTCTTAAGTAGTGTATATAAAACTTTTATGCAGTTGTACTTGTGTATAAACAGATAAATAGAAAAGCCCAATTATGTACTTAAAACAAAATCTAGTAGGGACTGGAGAGTTGACTCAGTGATTAAGAGTATTGGATGCCCTAAATGGGATGTCTCTATCAAAACCTTCCCCTCAGAGCTCAAGGGACTGTGTGGAAGAGAAGGAAGAAAGTGTAAGAGCCAGAGAGAATGGAGGAAACCAAGAAAACAAGACCCTCTAAATAAGCATGATCAAAGCTATATGAATTTACAGAGACTATGGCCACAAGCAAAGAGTCTAACGGGGTCTGCACCAGGTCCTCTGTGGATATATTATGGCTTCCAGTTTAGTGTTTTTATGGAATTCCTGATGACATATTGGTGATGTACTCTTGTGGGAAAAAAAAGGAACATATTCTAGCCAGTTAAGGTACAGACTCATCAGAGCCAATGAGGACTTACTTCGATACTCACATATCAATACCCCTATTTGCCAAGCACATTCTTTTCACTTTCACTACCAAGTGCTCTCCACATGTCCTCCTGTATGACATTAGTATGTCAAATGCAAAGTGAGAGCAGAATTTCCACCTGTTTTCTGTGTTAAGTGCTGTTATAGTCTATATGTTGTATCACCAGGATGTGAATTTCCCAAGTGAAAAGAAATAGCTTATTTTTCTTTGTGTCTTTAGTACTTGGAATACTTTGTGGTCCCTTTATATTTGCTAATCACAATGTGTTAGTTCCTCTCAGGACATCAGAGCCTTGATAGTCACAAATCTTCAATTTGCTAACTGTCAAGGACACATCAGGATGGTGAGCCTGGCAGATTTAAGGAATGTCCAGTGTGCAGGCAGAGGACACAAGAAAGAGGTACCCAGCTTTGGGGGTGCAGAAAGTGTTTTCCTTAAGCCACGACAAAGTACCCAACCAAAACGCCTTCAAAAGGATTTAATTTGGCGCAGAGGGTTCAATCCATGTATGCTTGGCTCCAAGCACTCCAAATGTCATGGCAACAGAAATTCATGGTGGATACCTGAACCTCATTGAGGTTGAGAAGGAAGTGGGGGGTGAAGGGGGAGGGACAGGAGAGAAGAAAATGAGAGAGGAAGGAAGAGAGACAGAGAGAGAGAGAGAGAGAGAGAGAGAGAGAGAGAGAGAGTCAGAGTCTCAAGAACGATATACAGTAGTCAATGGCCTACTTCTAGGGTTTACTTCCTCCAGTTATGGTCTGCCTCCTGAAGCTATGACTTCTTCCTCAAGTAGCACCAACATTGGGATCGTCTATTCAACAAATGAGCCCATTGGGGATGTTTCATATCAAAAACTAAACAGGCTTAGAGTCAATAGCAACTAAGTTGGCAAGGAGATAGAGAGATGTGAGGCTTCACATGCAAAGAAAGATGAAAGCTTGTAAATCAAGTTATAAAGACTGAAGTGTGCAATTATCTCAAAACAATGAAGATATAAAATAATGGTTTGTTTAAAAAAGAAAAGAGGAGAGGAGGTGGAGTGATTTCAGTGCACAAACTTATTTTTTTATTGATTTTATTGAGCTATACATTTTTCTCTGCTTCCCTCCCTCCCTCCCTCTAAAATATATAAGAAACAAAGAGAGTTTTTAAAACACAGAAAATATGAAAAAGTTAAAACAATTTGTTGCATTCTATCTGACTATGGTAGAATGAAACCAAAACCCAAAACCTAGAGGATTTGCACAGCACACACCCTCGTGGAGATTAACCACCACACTATTCAATGATAGGTGGTCACCAATTAAATAAAAAACTAGAGGATTTGCACAGCACACACCCTCGTGGAGATTAACCACCACACTATTCAATGATAGGTGGTCACCAATTAAATAAAAAAGAAAGTTGAAAAGGTCCTAGCATCTAATGAAAATACAAAAAAAAAATACCAAAATTTATGGTAGGATACAATGGGAGAGGTTGTAACAAGGACATTTGTAGAAACAAGTGCCTACATAACATAGAATCAGATATATCAAATAAAAATCTTAATAATGATTCACCTTAAAACCTTGAGAAAACAAGAGAAAATGAAACTACAAATCAGTAGAGAGAAAGAAATAACTAAGATCAGGTAGAATTTAATGAAATAGCAATGAGAAAAATAATACAAAAAAACCAATGAAACGGAGTTGGTTCTTTGAAAAAAAAAAAGATGGGCAAATCCTTAGCTAAACTAAAAGGAGAGGGAAACAGATGAACAGAATTAGAGATTAAAATGGAGCCATTTGACAAAAATCAATGAAATTAAACAATTCAGTAAGATGTACCTCTGACAGGGCCCATAGGTATGGGTCCATTCTATCTTGACTAAAAGTCAGAGAGTTAGAACTTACTTCTACTTGTGTTCCTTCAAAGTTATTTTCTGTTTCTACCTAAAACAAAGGTCCCACCTTGATTTAGGTAAGAGACTTCTGCTCACTCAAGGTTATTGTCAACAGGTGTGGCTAATATCTAGCCCTGGTATTTCAGGTATTAAGAAGTAGATCTGTTTCTACCTAAAACAAAAGTCTAAGAATCCAATTAAGTTCCTTTCCCCTTAGGAAGGTAACTATGAATTCCACCCAGAGAGTGGTTTGCCTATAGAATGTTTTGGTCTAGGGGGTGAGCATCAATTATCCTATTCTGCCAGTATAATATTTAACTAAGAATGTAGCCTGTAATCCTTCCACTGGTCTGTTCATTTCCTTGTAACGTGCCAGTGCAGTTTTTATCTTATTCCTACCTTTTGGGGTCGGGGAATTAAGCAAATGGAAATTAAATGCAGGCAATTTCAGTATTCACTGGAACTCCCTCCCAGTGCGATCCTATGCTTCTGTCATTATTTTCACTCACATCTTCATTCCTTTTTCTTATTTTTCTAATGCTCCAACCCTGGTAAGTGGTATCCTTGTAGAAGCTGGTCTCCAGTAAACCTGAAAAATATACATTTCATTAAATTCTAAAAGAAATATTCTCACAATTGACAACTGGGCTTCATGAAGTTAAAAAGTTTCTGCACAGCAAAGAAAATCGTTATTCTAGTGAAGGGGCAGCCTTACAGAACAGGAGAAAATATTTACTAGTTGACAGAGAATTGTTATCTGGAATATACAAATAAATAACAAGAAATCAAACATCTAGTCAAGAACTAGCCTAGTAAAATAGACAGTTTCCAAAATACAAATGATCATTAAAATACATTAAAAATATTCAATTCTCTAGCCATCACAGACATTCAAATTAAAACTGTATTTACATTTCATCTTACCCCAGTCCGGATGTCAGTCATAAGAAAAATAATCACAACAAATAGAGACTAGTTGAGGGAGGATGAGCCCTAAAACAACTGCTCGTGAGGATGTAAACTGGTCTAGTCACTGTGGAAATCTGTACGCAGGTTCATCAAAACTAAATATAAACCTAGCATATGATCAAGCTATACCACTACTGGGCATTTACCTCACAGGTCACCAAGTCAGCACCTCACAGATACTTGTACATCAACTGTTGATAGGTACGTCATGGAACCATAGGTGTCTGTGCTGGTTAGTTTTTTTGACGGCTTGACACAAATTAGTGCCATCTTAGAAGAGAGAACATTGTATGAAGGGTTGCCTCCATCAGATAGCCTATAGGCAAATCTGTAGGATATTTTCCTGATTCATAACCAGAGGGGGAGGAGTCAGCTCACTTCGGGCAGTGCCACCCCTGCACAGGTGGCTCTGGGTGACATAGGAAAGAAGCTGAGCCAGCCACGGAAAGGAAGAAATGCTATTCTGTTGCTTCTGTTTCTGGTCTTGTCTCCAAGTTCCTGCCTTGGCTTCCCTCAGTGATGGACTGTGATCTGAAAACCAAATAATTCCTTCCCTTCCCAAGTTGCTTTGGACGTGGTGTTTATCATAGCTACAGAAAAGAAACTAGGGCAGTATCCAAACAGCAGAGCAATGGATAAAGAAGGTGGGGCATAGACATATAGTAGAATTTTCTCTAGTTCTAAATAATGATTTTATGTTGTTTTTAGGAAAATGGATGTAAAGTCACGGTAGATAATTCTTTGAAGCAAATTGAGCCAATCACAAAAAGACAATCACCATGCTTTCTCTTGTTTGCAGCTCCTAGATTTCATACAAATGCATAAATAATGAGTGTGTGTGTGTGTGTGTGTGTGTGTGTGTGTGTGTGTGTGCCATGAAAATAAAGGCAAAACTATCTAGGGGACCCGAGGAGACTAATAGGAGGGGTAACGGGTGGCAAATGGGAATGCTAGGCTAGGTACACACTGGGGATGAGCTCCACTTATAGTCTATACTGCTGTGTAAGCGTCCTTATGAAACACAATACTATGTATGTATAACACATACATACAGTGAATTTGTTTAGGAAAAGAAAGATGTCCTCTTTTAGAAACAAAGGTAATATTTTTTTCTGAAGCTGATCAAAATCGTGAAATGCCTTGAGAATACATTTTCCCGGAAAGAAACTGGCCTTGTATTATGTAAACTGAGCCAGTCTGAGCACTTTCCCATTCCCCTGTTTTTCCTCTTGACATTATTCCATGGATGGTAGAGTGACGTCTCTCACTTTCCCCACAACACTGATCCAGTTGAAGCTTTAATGTTCCCTTCTTTGATCCCATTAGCTTTCTTATACAACCGGTGAAACAAGTAGCATCGGTTTCCTTTTTTCCCTTCCTTTCCTTGGGGAACATGATGATAGAAGGTTATTGGAAAGCTGAATGGCTCCTACTCACTGCTTTGCTTTGGAATGGCTTAGGTTTGGGGGCATCCTCCATAGGTCCATGGTGGAGACCTGGTTCATAGTCTGACAACGCTGAGAGGTGGGGGAGCCTTGAAGAGCTGGAGCTTGGTAAGGTAATTAGATGGGAGAAGCTTTCTAGGAGCCTGGGATGGCTCATGTGCAGTGACTCGGTTCTCTCAAGAAGAATAGTTGCTATTCTATAGCTTGACTCAAGTCTCCAGCCGTCCATATTGTTCTTGTCACCCTTCTCCCCCTCCTATCACAATGCTGTCCTTCCTGGGCCCCTCCCTGGAGGCCCAACAGGTGGGCCACCTAACCTTAGACTTTTAGTCACAGAAAGTAAGCTAACTAAAATTTTAAAAACATATATTTCCAGAACCCAGGAAAAAAAATAATAACAAGAAAAAATAGGCCAACACAGGACAATTATAAAATTCTAGACTAAGTCTTTTAAGGAGAATAAAAAGCATTGTGTTTGGTGGGTATGGGAAAAGTGGTTGATTCTAGCAGGATTATGATGCATGTCACTACTTCTTAGTCCAGCACAGGGATTTCCCCTGTCCCTTGGCCATGTTGTGGTTCTTAATGCTTTACTTTTGAGATTCTTTTGTTTTTTTTTTTGGATTTTCGAGACAGGGTTTTTCTGTAGTTTTTGGTGCCTGTCCTGGAACTAGCTCTTGTAGACCAGGCTGGCCTCGAACTCACAGAGATCCGCCGGCCTCTGCCTCCCGAGTGCTGGGATTAAAGGTGTGTGCCACCACCGCCCCGCTACCTTTGAGATTCTTGAAGCATAACAGGAAGCTCTTTCAGGGATTTAAATTTTTAGAAAAACAAACACGTTGAAAGTTTTTTTTTTTCATTACTGTTGCTGTGGCACTAACTCCTTTACAGGGTTGTTTTGAAGATGAAATAAATAATATGCATCAAATTGCTCTGTGAATAACAAATTTAAGTACAAAGAAAGACAGTTCTATGGGTCACATTAAGACATTATAAGGCTTTTGCTGAAATTCCACTGGAAGTATATTGCTTTAATCAGAAATCATGGCAATTCTAGGCAAAGATTTGGACTTATGTTTGTATAACACTAAAATAAACAAATATTAACTAACTTATACTTTCTTATTTCCTTTTTTTCATATTGGTATCTTTGTACAAAATATAGTTTCATTGGGGTATTTGGTATGTTTTTGCTACCTTTCCTGAAACACCCTCAAAGACACAACCAGAAGTCTGTATTTCTGGTTGATTCTAAATCCAGTAAAATCGACTGGTATTTTACAAAATTTTATATCATAGATCTCCCTCACTCCAGACACAATAGGAACCCTTAGAATGAGTACCGATGGGATATGTTGCGGCAAGCGGTATTGTGTCTGCCCTGTGAGAATCCTCCAGCACAACCGTACCCGGGAGAAGAATGTAGAGACCTCACTAAATAGCAGCTCCCGCAGAATATTCTAGACGCTTCACACAGAGACTGTTCAAAGCAAGGGCGAACATATAGCGGGGGAAACTCTGACCAAGACCCAGTCCTCAGGAAGCACCTTTTATACCACTACAACAACCGTAGCTGCATTTTCCTCTTAGCCAGTGTTTGCTGATCACTTCCTATGAGACAGACAGCTTCTTTAGGTAAGTAAGAGCAGCACGAATTCCCACGATGAGGAGACGAACATACTGGCAGAAGGACTAGCGAATAAGCACAACTGTCTCTCAGTGTACTTGGGGACAGGCTCAGTCGGTAGGGCATGAGACTCTTAATCTCAGAGTCGTGGGTTCGAGCCCCACATTGGGCGCCAAAATGTAACGGCGTAAACGAATGCAGACAGATTGTAAAAATATATATACAGCTTTAATGGCGAAATAGACTTACAGAACCACCGTTCCCGCGGAGACCAGGAAAGCAGAAGGGACAGCTGGGAGCACCCTGGTCAAATTTATAGGCAAGCATTAGCCCGAGGCGAACACGCCCCCCAAGGGGCGGGACTTATCCCTACAGAGGCCAGTGCCACCACCACTGCCGGGCAGAGGTATTTTGTTGTTGCTGTAATTTTATTTTATTTTTTTTTTGCGACTGAGGTCATTCTATTGCTGCTAATTATTTGTTTTTGTTTGGACGAAGAGGTTTTTTTTTTTTTTCAGCACACTAATTTTTGTATGGCCCTCTAGCTTGAGAACAACATACACACTAGGAGCATTGTTGGTGAGGGTAATTGGACTAGGGAAATGTATATTAATTTTTAAGTGTAAGAAAATGCCAGCTCATGCAAGGCTGCTCACCCATTTTCTGAACGTCTTTCAAAAAAAAAAAAAAAAGACGTAATTTATTTTAAGTTAAAATTTAAAAAAAAATTACCTTCTTCATGGAATTATTTTCCTTCTAAATACTCTTATCCTGTTTTGGGAAGAGGAATGAACAGGTTATAGTGAGCGAGGTATTTGTTCTAGAATTTACGAGATGTATTTTCTAAAGAGTTTCGAAGGAACTCTTTAAATGAAGGGGATTGTACCATATCAGTGTCCAGGGACTGAACCTGTGTACGCACAAGCAAATGTCTTGAAGCATGAGGTAGGAGAAGGCTGACCATCTAGCCTCCCCCGTCAGCCCCTCCCTAACCAAATAACACACAGTGGCTTTGCACCTGAGATCAATTTTTTATTTGAATCCATGTGTTCTGAAATAAATGAGAGGGGAAGTTTGCTTCCACTCTGAAAAATATGGTGAAGGTTAACTTATCAGTGATTCAGGCGAAGCCATATAATACATGGTTATTCAATTGATAGAAATGGTCCCCATTAAAATTTTTTTCCTATGGGCTGCTAATTGCTATTTTCAGCCTACAATTTTTTGCAGATGATTTGTTTGAAACCATGATTGTGGCTTCTGCTCAATCCTTTGAATTTCAGCCCTTTAATCCTATGCTATTCAAATTGTTTTAAAAGTACTGATCTAATTAAGCAAATCGATGCAGATAGCACTTGCCAAGACCAAATTCTCGTCTAACGGACATCCATTGTTCACACCGTATCTTAATTAAACTCATGGATTCCGACATGCCTCAATCATTTGTCACAGCCATGTCTGTGAAATTGGATTGCCTAAGTTTCATGGCACAGGGGTGAAGCTCTGAAGTTCTCTGTTTAAAAATATCACAGACAAAATGTTTATACCTTTCTGGTCACCTCTGTACATTTTTTTTGTCTCCATGTACATCCCTATGGTCCAATGGCTTACAGTTAATGGATTGAATGGTACATTGATAATTATAACAGCATCTTTTCATACTCATCCAGCGTATTTTCGTTTCAGATATTGTGTATTTGATATACAAAGTGCCCGTATGAGTTATTTTGTATTTCCTTCTCACTAAATTGTAGTCAGGTTTCTGACTATATTCTTGGAAATAAGAAACAAAATCAGAACTGTTTTTTAACATCTTTTATAATTCTGTCACTTCTGTTATTTGTTACATAACAAATGGGTTAATGATCTCGATTATTGATCATACTTTCCTGTCTGTTTTGTGTGGTAAATTGTAGACTAATGTTAGTTATCACTGGTCACTGTAAATGATGTGATGATGTTGGGTGCTGAGTTTTCTTGCTCTGTTTCTTTAAATACTGTTAGACTGGGTTCTAGGATGCAATTCCTTAAAACCAGTTGTATTATTTAAAGGCTGTTTTTTCTAATTTTGTTGGGTAGAGTCTAGAATATTCTTTTGTCTAAGCATAATTCAGTTCCAATTCTAATGTTTTTCTGGAATGGAGTTCAGATTTTAAGGTGTCTCTTCACTCTGGTTACTGAGTATGTAAATTACTCCCAATGCCCACAGCATTCTCAGCACAAGTGCCTTTGCCTTGGGTAATTTTGTTTCCTGCAGGGATTAGCCGTCAGATTAGGATTTGAGGTGTGTGTGTGTGTGTGTGTGTGTGTGTGTGTGTGTGCTGTATGCATGTGAGTATGCAAAACACACACCTACATACATGCATATGAATGTCAAAGATTGACATCAAATGTCTTTCTCTGTTACTCTCCACATTAATTTTGTGGCAGGGTTTCCCACTGAACCTAGAACTCACTGACTGGGGTGGCCAGCGAGTGGCCAGTGTCGCTCTTTCTGCCTCGCAGCACTGGAATTAGAGGCACTCTGCTGTGCCCGGCTTTTATGTGGGTGTTGGGGAGATGAACTGAGGTTCTCACGCCCAGCCACCACTTCATACCGAACCATCTCCTCAGCTCTGGGAGTTTTTTTTTAGGACGCGGCAGCCTAGGCTGGGCTCAAAATTGCAATCTTTTTGCATCAGTCTCTTGAGATTAAGGACATGTATCTTAAACCTGAGGGGTGGGGGCTTTAAATCAACAGATCTGAGGAGCTCTGCCATATAGCATCCTCTTCTGTGAATTATGTTTCCTTGTCTTTACTGACTTAGATCTCTGTCTTTTCCACTCAGCTAAATTCTTAGGCTTCCACCCAGGCATTTGGAAAGTACCTCCCTGAAGGCGTAAGTCACAAACAATGCCACACCAATTCGGGGTTATGATTATTAGGGTGGTATTTATTTAAAGGGGAAAAAACTTACAGATCACTGTCCCAGGCAACAGCCCTCTACGCAACCAGGAAAGGAGTCTAGTCGCAGGCGGAGCAGGAAGTGAAGAGAGCGAGAAGAGGGAAGTGGCCGCTTTTTTTAAAAGGAGAGAAACCACGCCCCAGTGGGCTGGTACCTCAGCGGTGATAGGCTGGAGGAGTGGGAGGACCTCCCGCAACACCTCCCCCTTTTGTTTAAATAAGAGAGTTCTAAACCTACTATGAAATTATATACAATAAGTACAAATATCCTATTCTAACTAGCTTAGGTCTTGTATAATAAATAACTTGGCCAAGTCATGAGAGAAAGTAACTACATTTATATAGTCTTCAACCCCATCGAAGATCTGAGAAGGGAAATAATGTTACCTGGGTAATTAGGAAGTTCAGTAAAACTACTTCCAAAACATGCAACAAATTACAGAGACAACTAGCTACCTGGGCAATCACCCAAAGTCACATTAGCAGCGTTGAAGCAACCAACTTTGGCTAAGGCCTAACATAACTGACATACCATTTTCAAAGGCAAGCAACTTTTCAAAACTATCTTACCCTGTCTTGGCAGGATATGACAGTCCTGTTTTATCCATTGATGCATGCTCTGTATCTTTGTCAGTTGTTGAGGTATGGGCATTTCTTTGCCCAAACGCCAGTTCTGCCAAAAAGAAAGGCTCCAGGTGGAGTGTCTTTGGTGCTCAACATTCTCTCGGGAATAGAGTGGTGTTGCCAGGAGCAATTGTGTCTCACTACCACAAAACTCTGAGTTAGATTAAAGGCCATTTTCTACAGCTCTTTGAAGAAGTTGAAGATTATCTATCTATACTGAGTATAATCTCTATATATCTAAAAAACCTGATTAGTCTATTATAAATGACAAACTTAGATGACTATTAGTCTATATAATTCTCAATATCTATCTAACTTAAAGACTAAGACAATAAACGACTGTGAAACAAATGAGGACAATGACCTCCAAATATAAACAATGTACAAATAAACATTGCAGTAGGTAAATATATACCAATACACAATCATTATATAAGTATCTTAATCAGAGGTAGAAATGTACACTGCAATATGGTAAATATATACAATATATATATATATCAATACAATATATGTCAATACATAAAAAAATGTTTTAAACAGAGGTAGAAACATGCATGCGTACAATAGTCAATATAATTTAACTTTGTGTCAATATACAAGAATCTATAGCAATGTATTTGTCTAAAAACAGTAACTCACAATTACAAATCTATTATCCCATCATCCCTCTTTTTTTTTCTTTCAAAATGATCCCTGAGCGTATAAAATTCCTCCCCCAACCCTCAATCGTATACTAATTATAATCGACCCCTAAATGATGTCCCTAAACCCAAGGGCAAGTTTTATTGGGAAAGGGGACGTCGTCCTCTAGAATTACTTCCAGCTGTCATGGGGGCGACGTTCTTTCTGGGGGATCCTGTGAAAGTGAAATGATGGTTAAATTTCAAGATCAATGTCTTTTAAAATTGCCAATAGTCTCTGAGTATTTTGTGCAGGTCTGGCCAAAATGTTGTATAAGATGTGCACCATTTCAGCTAACCAAGTTGGAACTGTCTTGTGCAGCTGGTACCAAAAGCAGGTCTTGTAGTAGCGCTATCAGTATCATGACGTCATATCAACCAGGTGGAGTTGTTGTTATGGGGCCCCATCTTCTTCCTGGAAACTTCAAATGTCACTCCAGGAAAAACTCATTGTTCATTATGAAAAACTTAAACATTAATCATATAGACATATATAGACATATATATATATTCAATGAAAGACATGATAGATATATTCAATGAAAAGTATGATAGATATGAAGAAAAGCAAAGATGTTTTCTAAACTCATATTTCTTTCTGTCCCATATCATGGCTCTTGACATGAGACAGAAACTCCAGAAACTCTGGGTTTTTCTCTTACTAACAGGCTTGGAATTGGAGAGGGACTGAGCCAGAGTCCAACTTCAAAACCAGCTTTATAAATTTAGAAATATGGTTTAATATTACTTACGCAACCCATTCAGTTGTCTTGATATTTCCTATTGGGCAGGTATTTTTCCATCTGTCAGTATCCAAACATCCAGGGTCCCTTGAATTTCTCAAAGATGAGTGTTTTCCTGTGGAGATAAGAACAGAACCCTGCCCCCATTCTATATGTTTTTCTTACCACCTGTATGAATATCATCGTTGTGGATGAGTTGTTATTTCTCTTTTCCAAGAGGTTTCTCCTCTTCAAATCGAAACTTTATTAATTTTGATGGTATCCACAATTTTTCTTCTCCTGTGGAAACAAGAGCAAAACCCCTTCCCCAACGTAGCACATCTCCTGGCTTCCACTGAGAGGTCAGCACATCTTTGAAATAAATCGGTTGATTTAGTTCAGCAGACTTTTCCATTATCCAATGTCTTTCTGCTGCTGTCGTTCCTTTCTCATTAGCGTTAAGAAAATTCAAGGTTAATAAAGCATTATGTAATCTATTTCTGGGGGTATTTTCAGTCCCTTTCTGTTTGTTCAGCATATCCTTTATAGTACGATTTGATCTTTCTATAACTGCCTGACCTGTAGGATTATTTGGTATACCTGTAATGTGTTTTATATTATAATAATCAAAAAAGCGTTTCATTTTCTTAGATACATATGCTGGACCATTATCTGTCTTTATTTGCGCAGGTATACCCATGATGGCCATAACTTCCAATAAATGTGTAATTACTGAATCAGCCTTTTCTGAGCTCAGGGCAGTAGCCCATTGAAAACCTGAATACGTGTCTATGGTGTGGTGTACATATTTTAATTTACCAAATTCCATAAAGTGGAACACATCCATCTGCCAGATTTCATTTCTCTTAGTACCCTTTGGGTTACTCCCTGCAGGCAACGGTGTTTGGTTATAGAAAGAACAAGTAGGGCATCTCTTTATAATGTCCTTAGCTTGTTGCCAAGTAATGGAAAATTCTTTCTTTAGGCCTTTACTATTGACATGATGCTTCTTATGAAATTCCGAGGCCTGCAACACACTTCCAATCAATAATTGATCAATCTCAGCATTGCCTTGGGCTAGAGGACCAGGCAGACCTGTATGGGACCGGATGTGTGTTATGTACATCGGACAAAGCCTGTTCCTGATTATGTCTTGTACCTGGATAAACAATGAAGTCAACTCTGTGTCATCTGGTATAAATTCAGCGGTTTCAATATGCAAGATAACTCTTTCTGCATATTGTGAATCTGTAACTATATTAAGAGGTTCTTTAAAATCCCTTAGCACCATAAGAATGGCATATAATTCTGCCTTCTGGACAGAATTATAAGGGCTTTGTTCCACCTTACTCAATTCATCTGACTTGTAACCTGCTTTCCCTGATTTATTTGCATCAGTATAGAACGTACGGGCTCCAGTTATTGGAGCATCACGTACAATTCTAGGAAGAATCCAAGAAGTTCTTTTTATGAGATTAAGTCTATCACTTTTGGGATAGTTGCTATTAATTTCTCCCAAAAAGTTAGCACAAGCTCTTTGCCACGGTTCATTGTCTTCCCATAACTTTTTTATTTCTTCAGTAGTAAAAGGCACTATAATTTCTGCTGGGTCTATACCTGTTAGTTGACGAAGTCTCAGCTTACCTTTTATAATTAATTCAGAGACCTTTTCCACATAAGTTTTTAATTTTTTACTTGGTTTATTAGGTATAAATATCCACTCTAAAATAATATCTTCCCTCTGCATTAGAATCCCTGTAGGAGAAATTCTGGAAGGCAATATGACTAGGATGCAGCTAAGATTTGGGTTCACCCTATCCACATGTGCCTCCTGTAATTTTTCCTCAATCATTGTCAGTTCCTTTTCTGCTTCAGCTGTCAGTTCTCTTGGACTATTCAAATCTTTATCACCATCTAAGGTTTTGTTTAAATGAACTATTAGATCAGGTGTTATCCCAACAGCTGGTCGTAGACTGGAAATGTCTCCTAACAATCTTTGGAAGTCATTAAGAGTCTTTAACCGGTCTCTCCTAATTTGTGCCTTTTGTGTTTTAATTTTCTCTAACCCTATTCTGTAACCTAGGTAATTAATAGAATTTCCTCTTTGAATCTTTTCAGGGGCAATTTGTAATCCCCACCTAGGCAAGACTTTCTTTACTTCTTCAAACATCCTTTCTAAAGTATCTTTATTTGAATCAGATAATAAGATGTCATCCATGTAATGATAAATGATGGACTTGGGGAATTGTTTACGAATTATTTCCAATGGCTTACTTACAAAATATTGGCACAGTGTAGGACTATTGAGCATACCCTGTGGGAGGACAGTCCACTGATATCTCCTATTAGGCTGAGAATTATTATAAGTAGGCACTGTGAAGGCAAATTTTTCTCTATCCTTTTCTTGTAACGGTATAGTGAAAAAACAATCTTTCAAATCAATAACTATAAGAGGCCATCCTTTTGGTAACAGAGAAGGCAAAGGAATTCCAGATTGTAGTGGGCCCATAGGTTGAATTACTTTGTTGACAGCTCTTAGATCTGCCACCATTCTCCATTTACCAGATTTCTTTTTTACAACAAACACAGGAGAATTCCAAGGGCTGGTTGATTCTTCAATATGGTGAGCATCTAGTTGCTCTTGCACCAGCTGTTCCAATGCCTGTAGTTTATCTTCAGCTAGAGGCCATTGTTTGGTCCATATTGGCTTCTCAGTTAGCCATTTTAAAGGTAGGGCCGTTGGTACCTCTAAAGGTTTGGTATTTGCTGTATGTTCTTGTACAGCCTGAATGGCTGGTGACCTTTTTCCATAATACCTCATCATATTTTTCCCAGAATTATGAGTTCCTGGAAATACAGGAATGTTAATCTGGGTATTCCATTGCTGTAGCAGGTCACGGCCCCATAAATTTATGGCAATATTGGCTATATATGGCCTTAGTCTTCCTATTTGCCCTTCGGGCCCTATGCATTCAACCCATCTTGTGCTTTGTTTTACACGAGATAGGGTTCCAATTCCCAGGAACTGAACATCTACCTCTTGAAGAGGCCAATTCGGATGCCAAGATTCTGGGGTAATGATACTTACATCCGCACCTGTGTCTAATAAGCCTTCAATAAAAGTGCCATTTATACAGACTCTTAGCTTTGGTCTTTGATCATTAATAGAAGTCTGCCAAAATATACGTTTACTCTGTCCTATTGGGTTTTTTGACTCATCCTCCACACGTAATTCTTCATTTAGACCAGTATTACTTTTTACAGCAGAAATTGGAGCTTTTAATTTTCTTGGTGAGGCACGTTCTCCACTGTGACTGGGAATGACTGGGCTACTGTTGGCTTGGGGGCCTGCGAGAGGCCCCCCAAGGAGTTTCCCGATGATATCGGATTGCCCCGTCTGTCTGTTGTTGACCTACATTCGTTGGACCAATGCCTGCCTTTACCACATCTCCTACATAAACCTGAAGGCCGAGGTCTCCTATTTTTGTCATTCCCAGAAGAGATATTATTCCTAGAAATTCTTTGCCTGCAATTCCTTTGCAAATGTCCTAATTTACCACAAGTAAAACACCTGGCAGTTTGATGTCTCCTCATTGCTTTGGAAATCGCTTCTCCTACCCAAGATTCATCATTATAGCTAAACGTCTCAACATTCATCGTATGCTGAATCCATTCATCCATAGGTGCTGATCTAGACTTTAAAGGCCCAATTATCTTTTTGCATTCTATGTTTGCATTCTCAAAAGCTAGAGATTCAAGAAGTATTCGTCTAGCTTCTGGGTCTGTTACCCCTATGTCCAGAGCCTTAATTAATCTTTGCAAAAAGTCAATAAAGGGTTCTCTCTGTCCCTGCCTAATTCTGGTATATGATTCAACCCTTTTTGCTGGATCTTGTATCCTATTCCAAGCATTTAAAGCTGCTTGGTGACATAGACACAGTACTTCATCGTCATAAAGAGCTTGGACCTGTGGATCAGCATATTCTCCTGCACCAAGAATTTGATCTTGGGAAACCTCAATACCTTTTGCTCTTCCTTGCTGTTCCATATGTTTGGATTCTTCTCTGAAATAAATTCCAAACATCAAGGAAGGTCCATTATCTAAAACTGCAGACACTAACTGATGGAAATCATGGGGAGTAGCTCTAGCATTAGAAGCCCAAGTCCTTATCATTTCCTTTACATATGCATTGTGCAAGCCAAAATTAACAACAGCTTGCTTAATTTCTTTCAGATCATTCATTGCTATTGGCGTCCATCTAGCTTCTCTGACTCCCTTTGAGCCTTTAGAAGTTGATGCTTTTTCAGAATTAAGTATAGGGTATGTTGCTAGAACCCTGGGTAAGCCAGTTCTAATAGCTGGTGGAGGCCTTGTATCCTGTCCTTGTGCCTCCTTACTCTGTTCACCAGCTGCAATAATTTCCCCAATCTTTTCAAATCTTTTTATCATTGTCTCTCTTAAATCCTGAATCTCCTGACCTGTATATATTTCCAGTGATTTCACTGAGGTATCAATTTTTTGGTCCCCATTCTGCACCTGTGATTCCAAAGCTTTAATTTTTTCCTTCAAAGATAACATGTCCTCCTTAAACTTTTCTTGTATATCATGTAGATTCCCATCTTGGAGGTACATTCTGTCTGTTACCTTATCAAAACTTTGTGATAAAGTCTGAACGTCAAATTCAACAGCCTGAACCCTTTCAGGTAACTTTCTAATACCCTTGGATATGGAATCAATTTTGTCTGTCATAGTATCCACTTGTTCAGATAACCTCTGATTTTCAATAATTTTAATCCTGTCAATTAGTTGTTCATTATTAGTTCGTAAAGATTCTATCATTCTTAGGAGTGCCATATTCTTCTGTTCACTATTAGTACGTAAAGATTCAATCGTTCTTAGTAGTGCCATATTCTTCCTTAATGATAGAATATGGAAAAGAAAACTGAAGGCTAGTAACAAGCAAATTAAGGTATCCCCATAATCATATAAACCTTGTATGATGTAATTCATTGTATTAGTAAATATAAATTTACTAATCCATTGTATTAGTGAAAACAAAGCAGTAAAATTTGCGTTAGAAACAAAAACTGCAATATTACCTATTATCCAGCAAGTGGCGCTGTTGCAGAGTCGCGGTGAAAACATGGTCCTGTTTCAGTGCCTTAGTAGATGTTAAAAACTGGAAAATGCAAGTTTCTCAACAAAGTAAATGTAATTAAATCAATTCCTGAGACGGAACCAGAAACCCAGAATCCAGGGGTAGAGAAGAGCAATCTGGAAGCCGCTTATGCCTCCATGTGACAGAGTCACCCTGAGGGGTTGCAGCTTTCAGCAACCACGTGCTCTGGTTCGTGCCACTTAAGAGCTGTACTTGCAAGGGAGATTTAAAAATGACTCAGAAAAGAGCAAACCACGCGGCCAGAGACTAAGCGGGCCTGTGGAGTTTAAATCCACGTGGGGAGTCCAAGGCCGCTGGCGGCTGAGGAAGGGGAGGGCTCCCGCCAAGCCGAACTAGAGCCCACCAAGCCCGCAGCCGCCAAGCCGAACTTGGGGCCGCCAAGCCGAACTCGCGGCTGCGAGTGGGGAAAGGAGAGGTTCTAAAACCAAACGTTGGGTGCCAAAATGAAGGCGTAAGTCACAAACAATGCCACACCAATTCGGGGTTATGATTATTAGGGTGGTATTTATTTAAAGGGGAAAAAACTTACAGATCACTGTCCCAGGCAACAGCCCTCTACGCAACCAGGAAAGGAGTCTAGTCGCAGGCGGAGCAGGAAGTGAAGAGAGCGAGAAGAGGGAAGTGGCCGCTTTTTTAAAAGGAGAGAAACCACGCCCCAGTGGGCTGGTACCTCAGCGGTGATAGGCTGGAGGAGTGGGAGGACCTCCCGCAACACCTCCCGTTGTATGTCACAGACCTGTACACAACTGCCTAAATCTTGTTATTTCCTGTGTTTTGTATGGCTTTCTAGCCATTTAAGATGAGAGGGGAAAGTCTGATCCCTGTTAGTCAAGAGGAAGTTGCTAATCTGTGTCTAATGATCTGTGTCACACACTAGGTGATGAACCAGGAGGCCATTCCATGGATGCTCACTGAGGACATGCTAAGTCATGTTAAATACCATGAAGAATTAAAGAAATATCAAGATTTGTTCTCAGCTTTCTAAGATACTCAAATGAGAGAGAGAAGGCATTTTGTGTCATGGGAGATGAAACAAGAGAGAGATGAGGTAAATAGAGTGTCAGGGATAAGGAGGACACAAGGTGACCATGTAGGACAAGGCAACAAACTGGCACAGAAAGAGAATGTGTATGCACGGTGTGGTGATTCTTGTATGCAGTTCCAGCACCCAGCAGCAGCAGTAAACAGTTGTAAATTAGAGGCCAGCCTGGTCTACACTGTGAGTTCTAAGACAGCCGAGGCTACACTGTAGACATTATTTCAAAACCACAAAACAAGCAAAACCAGCTTGTGCTTTGCGGGGAGCTTGTGGGAGACAGGAAGAGAAAGGGAGGGAGCAGGGCGTTGCAGTAAAGCCTGTGGTGGAAATGACTTTACTGCAGCTGATCTTAATCTCTCTCTGAATGGTAAATTATATTCTGCTGTATTATGGCTGCCAGAGACTTTCTACTTAATTTTAGTGTCTTATATCAATAACCATCTGTTAATATATTATTTTTTTTGACTTTGTGATAGGCTGTGTGATGATCCTTTCCAGTCTGCCCACACTCTGTCTTTAGAACCGTGACTTCTAGTATATCTGACACAGGCACCTTGCAGGTGTGATTAAGTTTGGGATCTACTGATGGAGAATGGTCCATGTGGGCTGTGTGGATAAGGGAGCGGCAGCAGTCCCCAGAATCAAGAAGGAGAGGTGATGATGACAGTAGATATTGAAGTGGTGTGCTCTGAAGGTAGAGGGACGAGCTACAGGCTGAGGTACACAGTTGATCACTAGAAACTGGAAAAGGCAAGGAAACCAATTCAGAGCCTCCAGAAGAATAATGGTTTTGTCAGCACCTTGATGTTAGCTCGGTGGAGTTGAATCTGAAGTTCTGACGTCCATAACTATAAGAGAATATTATATGAATCTTTCTTTAAACCATACAGTCAGTGATTTGTTACTGTAGAAACAGGAAATTAATACAACTTGAATATTCAAAACAACAAATTCAAATGCTTATTGGATACATCGTTCTTACTAAGTGGAAACAGGAGGTGGAGGACGGAATATACAGCAGCTTTCACTGTGCTGTTTTCTATGTCATGATGCTTTACCTTAAAGTCTGTGTCTGAGTTATGTTATTGGCAGGGCTGCATAGGCTAATGGATAAGGTGTCTGGTACTAGACCAAAGTATATACAGGCCATAAAAAAGATGAGGGAATTACTTATAAATGTTGTAAATCTTTTAATTCTAGGGATTTTACCCCTGTTCAAGATTCCATTTTTAACCCTTAAAAGTGGTGGACTTTTATTTTTATTCATGTCTGTGTGTCTATCTGCATGTATGTGTATGAATATCACAGGGAGACAAAAGAAGGTATTAGATCCTGCCCCCAGAATTGGAGTTACAGGCAGTTGTGAATGGCTTGATTTGGATGCTGGGAACTGCACTTCAGTCTTCTGGAAGAACAGCAGGTACTGTGAGCTGCTGAGCAATATCTTCAATCCCCCATTTTCTCATCTTTTAAAGTCAATCAATGATCATCATTATCCAAAACCTAGGTGAAGTGCTAATGATACATTTGAGAAAAAATAGCTTGCTGAGTGTGGTGATGCTTGTCTTTAATCCCAGAGCTTGGGAGGCAGAGGCAGATGAGCCTCTGTGGATTCAAGGGTAGCTGGCTCTATATTGTGAGTTCCAGGACAGCTAGAGCTATATACTGAATCTCAAGAACAAAATAAAACAAAACCCCAAAACAAGTACAAAATAAAAATGAAAAGAAATAACAGTTACTGATGATCATGAGTTCTTTATAAACATCTTTAGTCACACAAAAATGCCATAGTTCCAGTAGTTGGAAGGGAGAGGCAGATAAATCTCTGAATTTGAGGCCAGCCTGATCAACAGAGAAAGTTCCGGGACAGCCAGGGCTACATAGAGAAACTCTCGAAAACCCAAAAGAAAAAAAAAAGAGAGGTTCTGTGGAAAGTTCAGAGGTGACTCAGGACCTCTGTTTTAAAAACAGTATGGGTGGGTACTACTATTTTTCTCATTTTTTACATTAGAAACTTCAGAGTTTATTAGGTCTTCCAAGTCACCAAAAGGGAAGTGTTAACATCTGCATTCCCTGCCTCACTAACCCAAATGCTGGCTAGTTTTATGTCCACTTGACAGAATCTAGAGGGATCTGAGGAGTGAACCTCAATTGAGAAAATGCCTCCATAAGATCTGGTTGTAAGCCATTCTCTTAATCAGTTGTTCCTGGGGTAGGTCCCAACCCATTGTGGATGGTGCCATCCCTGAGCTGGTAGTCCTGGGTTCTATAAGAAAGGAGGTTGAGCAAGCCATAGGGAACAAGTCCGTAAGCAGCACCCCTCCATGGCCTCTGCATCAGCTCTTGCCTTTAGGTTCCTGCCCTGTTTGAGTTCTTGTCCTGACTTCCCTTGGTGATTGACTGTTACCTGGAAGTATAAGCTGAAATAAGTTTCCTCCCCAACTTACTTTTGGTCAGGGTATTTCATCTCAGGATTAGAAACCTTAACTAAGACAAAGGGGTAATTTAAAAATTCTGTCTTGCTCATAACTTTTGTTTATTGTTTCTGGAGGAGATCTTTGCGATGACAAATAATCTTAAGTTACACTGTTGGATCTAGCTGAAGCTATCTCTCAGAATTTGTCCTTCATGGGTAAATGTCTCTTCTGCAATGATAGGGGACAATTTCTGGACTCTGTGGCTGTCTTCCATGACATCAGACTATTTGCCATATTAATTGAATAAAAGGACTGACTTAGTCCTGGGTAGAGGGAGAACCAAGCAATACCTCCCTCTGTCTATCTGTTAGCCCCAATCTTGAGGGTCTCCACCTAAATGATAGACAACCATATAGATAGATGTTGTCCGATAGAAACAGAATGTGAGCCATCCATGTGGACTATAAATCACTGAAACTTTTGAAATAGCTGTGTTAGAGAAAGAAAAACAGAAAAGGTAGTATTGGAAAGGTATTTAAGCCGTATATAGTAGCACATGCCTGTAATTTCAACATTTAGGTTGGTAGAGCAGGAGAACTGTGTGTTTGTGGCCCTCATGAGCCACATTATGAATTCAAGCTGAAGTATACATTAAACTATTTTTCTCAAAAAATTTTGAGTTGTGGATGTAGCTTAATAATAGACAGCTTTTTTAATATGCATAAAGATCTATTTGATTCAACATTCTGAAAATACTTCAGGGTCTATTAATAAGTATGAATATGGTGCCTTTCTTATTTATGCACATGGTATTGAATCAAACGTGTGTTTTACGTTTAAGGTATACCTAAGTTTGGTTGAGCTATATCTCAAATGCTTGTGGTGCAGTGGTCACCAAACTGAACTGTACCATATATGTGGGTCATCTGCCATCCTGGAATAAGGCAGAAATCCTCTTACATTTCCAGGCCCACAATATGGGGTCTATAGGAAACAGTGAGATCATAGTGTTTCTGTGCCCAGAGTCCTCCCACAATTGAGGGGAGGAAACTTAAAGTCTCTATTTCTCTAGTTTGGCCAGGCGACAAATCTAATGTCTCCAACAGTACATGTAGGAGTCCCTACCTTAGCAACACTTAGTCTTCTAGTTTAACCTAGGCAAGAAGTGGAGTGATGTGTTTTTCTAGATTTCAAGTTTGTTTTCATCTTACATATGCACAGTATTGATTCTGGTAGCAGCAGCAGCGGCGGCAGCAGCAGCAATGGCTCTGTGTGTGTGTTTCAGAGAGAACAACAACAAAAGTGGAAAATGGTGTTTCTAGTTAGAGTATGTGTTATGGTAAAAAGCAAAATGCTGCACTTCCCTGAGTGGCCCACTGGCCACAAGAACCAGCAAGTCCCATGCAGGGAGCCAGGCGGCGGATGAGAGACAGAGATGTGCCATGCAGAGAAAGTGGGTCTTTATTTAGTGGGTTATGGAGGGGAGAGGGGAAAGGGGAAAAGGGGGAAGAGCAAAGAGAGGCAGAGAGAGAGAGAGAGAGAGAGAGAGAGAGAGGGAGGGAGGGAAGGGGAGAAGTGGGGAGAAGGGAGCTAGTGAGGCAGAAGCTATGGAAAGGAAGGGACTCAGGCTGGAAGCTGATGATCAGCTTGCCTCTGGGTGGATGGGGGAGAGTTGGTGGGACTTGTCTCTTAAAGGGACAGGAAAGACCATTACATTATGGAAAAGCATTCCAACATGGCAGGATAAAGGACTCCCCACTGGGAGTCCTCCCTTCAGAGCCCCTTTGCAGATCTGTTCAGGGAGCCTGCTTCATTTACTTCCTGTGGAGGATAAATTTTGCGCTAGCCAGCTGGCCTTTTCTAACTTTGCATTAAGAGAATTATGTTGCTCTGCCAAGTAATTAATATGTTGTTGAACATTCTGTAATTATTTTTTTCCTACCATGACTGGCTTGTATTTATAATGTTTTAATGTTTACATAGGTTTACAAAGTAATGAGTTTTAATATGGAATTTTCCTAATATATGGTTATACTTTGTTCTGATTTGACCTCTTCTCCCAGTGCCCTTGCCTGTATTTCTGTCCCTACCCCATGCTGATTCCTTTCCTCTCCAGAGTAGTCTTTTTGCTTTCTACTTTTTCATTATGTAGTGTTCATTTTATTATTCTCTTCATCACCAACTCATTATTTTTAGTGTGTGCTTTAGCAGCTAGACATTGAATATTCTGTTTCAGTGAGAAATAGACAAATATATTAATTACCAGAGAGAAATACACAAATCAGTAAATATGGCTTTTACCTTTTAGTTTACCTCAAATAATCCTTTCTGTGGTCACACCAAATAAGATCACAAGTAGTTTTTTAGTCAATCTTTGCATAAAAACATTTACAGTTAAAGATCCAAAGGCTTAGAATGTGGAGTAGGGACATAGTGTTTTAGAAAGCCTCAGCAACTAAGATGTTTTGTACTTTATGCTCAAGACACAAATGATTTACAGAACAAAGTGGAACACCCAGAAATAGACTTGGATTTCCAGGGGAAATTAAGTCAACATTTAGGAGTATTTAAAATTCCTGGGGAAAAGTATAATTTAGATGTGGCAGGTAGAGGCACCTTTGTATATACTCTTTTATACTGAGCTAAGGAGCTGAGATTGGGGTAGTTGATCACATGAGTGTAAAGGATTAAGTAAAATTCTGCGGATCCCTAGCGGCTGCAGTGGCAGAAATGTTGCAGGTACCTGAGTGGTGGCAGGCAGCAGGCCATGTGGTGGCAGGCAGCAAATAGTGGGTCCCAAGAGCAGCCAGTCTTAGGCATGGACAGCCCAGTGGGAAATTTGTTTGAGATAGAGGCACAATAACCTTGAAGGAACCAGAGGAAAGTTCCAAGTCTCTGACCTTAAGTCTCTGTGGAAACAGGCTCATATATTTGGGCCTCCATAATGGTCCAGCAGGGCACACTAGTAACTAAAATGTGGTAGACTCAGGAATTGGAGGATCAACATCACTGTGAGAATGTGCATAGAACTTACTTTGGTCTACTGCAAAGGTCAGAAAAGAATTCCCAGAGTGTCCTTTATTCTGTGTGCCAGCCATGTACTTCCTGCCTGTCATCTCCAGTCTTGCCCTTGAAGGATTTATTCTTATGTAGTACAGAACCCCTGATCCACTCTCTTGTGACAGTGGATCAGTGTTAGCTTCCAGTAAGAAACACAAAGAACAGATGGAGGAGGATCAGTGGAGAAGGTTCTTGCTCCTTTTCAGTATTCAGTACTCTGGAAATGGCCATTAACAGCTTTCTTTTCCATATGCCTTTGAAAGTATTCACAGAAATCACCTAAGGAATGAAAGATGGCTGTATCAGTAGTCTTTACTCCAGTTCTATGCTCTACCCTTCAGCATCCCCAAGAAGCAGGAATGCAGGATGTGCTGGCTAGATTTATGTCCCCTTGACACAAACTATAGTCCTCTCTAAGGAGGAAACCTCAATTACAAAAATGCCTCCAAAAGATGGCGCTGTGGGCTAGAAAATGTAGAGCATTTTCTTAATTGGTAACTGATAGGGGAGGCTCTGGCCCATTGTGAGTGGTGGTGTGTATCCAGGACTGGCAGTTCTGAGCAAGCCATGAGGAGCAAGCCAGAAAAGCATCCCCACTCCATGGTCCTTACATACCTCCAGGTTTCTGCCCCATTAGGATTCCGGCCTTGACTTCCTTTGATTGTTGAACAGTGACATTCCTCCCTAACTTGCTTTTTGGTCGTGGTGTTTCACTATAGCAATAGAAACCCTAACACATAAGAGCCTGTTCAGCTACCAGTCACATTCCTGAGTGTCTTGGTGTTGAAGTTTTTTCCTCCAAGAGTTGACATAGCTAACATGGATTTCTTCTACTTGGATTAGACGCACAATCTTTCAGGATGAATAATTAGCTGTGTGAGTAGTGAAGGAAAACTGTTCCTGTGAACAGAGAAAAATAAGTATAAAACAGGTGGCCAGTTCTGTTTACTTTTAGAGGAATCCATCTGGCTTGACTGTTGGAAAAATGAATTGATTCGCAACAAGGCAGCAATAAAAGGCTAACCAAGTCATCCCCAAGATTCTGCCCATCTTCTTAAGGGGAAAACACAGTTCTTTCAGGATACTTTCCTTTTCTTAACTTTATTAGCGCCCATTCCCTCAATGCTCTTTTTTTATTTTTTTATTTATTAGCTTATTTATTCTTTTGTCTTTCACATCATGCATCTCAATTTCATTAATCTCCCAATCCCCTTGTATCCACCCTCTGCCCTTACACTTTGCCCACCAAAATAAAATAAAATTTAAGAGAAAAGGAGAAAAAGAGAAAAGAAAGAAGGAAAGAAGAAAGAGAGAAAAAGAAAGGAAGGAAGATGTTGTCATAGAAGTTATAGTGTGACACAGTGAATCACACAGGATTCATTTTTTTAATGATATTTCAGTTCATATACCTATACTTGCAAGTATTCATTACAAAGAATCATTGGTCTTGTTCAACACCTCTGGTTTCAGCTATACTGTTGACACTGGGCCCTTTCTGGGACTTCTTTTGGAAAGCCTGTTGGTGCCCTGTGTTATTGATTCACCCAAAATTCATCAATAGGGTAAGCTCTACTCTGCTGTCCAGGCGAGGTAGAGCATCCACTTTCCTGAGTGCTGTGACTGGTAAGGGGGAGGGTCAGCTCCCTTGCCTACCTCAGGTAACAGGGGCAAGAGGAAAGGGCATCTTTCCCTTACCCTCACCACCACATGTCAGATGAGAGGGGCTGTATCCCCTCTCCCACTCTCCCACATTGATTATTAAATAAGTAAATAGGTATGCATGTAACATAAAAGATAGTGACACTTTTATAGTTTGTTCCAGTGCTTCATTAAGGATAAGGAGTGTGTCTTATTCAGTTAAAGAAATACAAAGATGTTATAGGCCTTTTTGTTCTCTCATAATCCTAATTATAGAAGTGTAGATTACCACTTCTTACAGGCGAACTGTGGTTTTAGGTGCCTTACTCAGAGTAAATTACACACACTACATAGGCACTGCTATTGCTGTGCTGTAGAGAAGACAACACAGCATTTACTAAGTGTCTAGCAGAGCTAGGTCTCAGACCTTTGCCATTCATGTACAATAACCCTCCTGAGAGAAGCAACCTGGAGTCTTCCTGCCAAATTCCCATATAAATTAAAAATGTCATCCATACATTAGTTCTGAGTAAACGTTCGGTGTTGGTGCCCAGCAGAAAGTCCTCGTATTTTAGCAATGTTATCCTCTTGAAATAAATACAGTCATCACTGCATTTGATGCAACTACAACAGTCAGGTGCCTTTCAAAAGCACATTGCATTTTGCTTGCACTGTTGGTCACGTGCCTAATCTCTACCTTGGCTTGTATTATTATTATTATTTATTTATTTATTTTTAGCAATCATTAGTTAGTGGATGTGCCTTTAAAAAATCATTCTCAATAAGCCAAAGCCTTAAAAAAATTGCTCAACTTCAGAGAGGTCCAGCATCTCAAGTATAAAACTGGCAATTAATGTTCATTGTTTTTTTTTTTTTTACCTCAAAATGATTAGATGCTCCCATGAGGGAGAAATTTGAAGTGGCCACATTCGGTACCAGGTGTTTGAGCAAAGGGTGTTATTTGTCTTGAAATGTAATTGGGGTCAGCTATTCAATAAAGAGGTTTAAACTTTATACCTCGTCTGTTATTACTGGGCCAGTCTCAACCCCTTTCATCAAACTCTGGCTCCATTACCATCACTAACAATCATTTTCTCACTGGGGGTTATCAATAAGATTATAGCTATTGCCAGAACCTGTTAGCCAGAAATTACTGACTCAGCACTTGGAGTTCAACAGCTGCAGAGTTTATGTCATTCAGCAGGACTCTGAACAGTAAAGATGCAGACACACAGACACACACGCACACACACACACACACACACACACAGACACACACACAGTGGGGGGGAAGGCAAGAGAGAGAACATCAAAGTAATTATAGCTAGATGCATATTAAATTATGTAGAAAGATGATTTTATTTTGGAGTATGTGTTACCAGTGATCTAAACCCCTCTACGACAAAGTTAAAGAGATATTTGTATGTATTTATAAATTTATTTGTGGAAATGGAAATTCCTTTATTTGTGGGAATCATGTGAATTGGTTACTGACTTCAGTTTTTCAAAAAAGCAATGTGAAGAAAGGAATCGCGTTGTTCTAAATGTAGAAACCATATATAGCATCATTACATTAAAATGTGCACATTGCCTGTATATCCTTTAGTATGGGGCATACAGACGCTATCAGAATGTTGACTAAAATGGAGATGTGCAAACCAAGAAGTGACGTTGACTGTAGTTTTGAAGAAACATGCAACCTGTGTAACATGTATTTTAGTTCTTTTGGGAACACTTTACAACACCTAACCTTCTTACGTAGTATAGGATTCCCAATGTTGGTAGATATCAGTTTAATGGTATTTAGCTGTCACACCACAGACTCTTTTACTAAATAAGCACTTTAAAATTTTGCCTAATTGTTCATGGATCACAGAATTCTATTCAGAACTCTCTTTCCAGCTGAGATTATTTTAATGGTTCTCTCTTTAACTAAGTCCTCACCATCTGTTCTTGCTTTTATTTTAAATGCTAAAAGAAAGTAATTTAAAGGTGTCATAAACCAGCTATTTTATGTTTTGAACATCTCTGTCCGGGTCCTGACTCTCAGTTTAAATATGCATTGATGATCTCCAAAAACATCTGGAGCAAAACAGCTGTCCTTTGACTTCTGATTTGGAATTCTTCCCAGGGAAGAGAAGAAATCATTTTTAAATGAATGCCTTACAGATGACACTCATGCCCCCTCTCTGCCTGTTTAATGTGTACTGTCACTATTATACTTATAAAAGAATAGTGATTTTAATGTAATATTTTCAAGGTTTTGTAATTAAATTGTTTTTATACTTGGGACATTTTCTTTTCTTTAGTATTTTCTAAAATATAATATATTACCACTTGGAATTTCACTAACTGATTATATTTTTTTGTTAGACTTCAGCAAACACTGTTTCTGGAGTCTAGAGAACGGGTGTGACAGAGGTCGCTGATTGTCCTGTGGCAGGCGGAAGTCTGACATGCAGAGAAAGTCCAAGGGAAGGGGCATTAGTGGAAGCTGCCCTCTTAACCTGTAACAGTATCGTATATTAAGTAGAAAAAACACTAGGGTCAAAACTCATCCTTCATTTAAGTATAGAGAGGGCAGTGCAAATCAGAAGGACTTAGAAAAATAAGAAAAGGCCTAGCAGGAGGAAGATGCACAAGTATAAGAAAGGGGGATAGATGAGGAGCATTCTAAATGAGCAGCAGTTAATGAAGAAAGTTCTTTTAAAACTCAGTTGACATGTTATCACCTGGCTGTGGACTTCTGAGTGTTGCTACTTCTCAATCATCATCATCATCATCATCATCATCATCATCATCATCTTCTTCTTCTTCTTCTTCTTCTTCTTCTTCTTCTTCTTCTTCTTCTTCTTCTCCTCCTCCTCCTCCTCCTCCTCCTCCTCCTCCTCCTCCTCCTCCCCCTTCCTTCTCCCAATCCCCTCCCCCTCCTCTTCTTCCTTCTCCTCCTCCTCCTTCTTCTCTCTCTCTTTCTTTTTAGAGGTTCCAGTAGACCAGGCTGGCCTTAGACCTTTTATGTAGCTGAGGATGATGGATGACTTTGACATTCTAATCCCCCCATTCATTTAGGAGCACAGACCTTACAGGAATGTGCCCCGCTTTCTCTGGTACTGGAGACTGAATTCAGTGCTGGATAAACATTCCAGCAACTAATCTCCATCACAACCCACATTTTGCTGTTGGTAGATTAATTTTGTTTGTAGATGCTAAGTTGCCATCCAACCTAAATTTTTAGAATAGATAGTAAACATTCAAGTATATTCAGTGGCCCATAGGAAGTTAAAATGAGTAAAGCTGTCTGCATGCAAAAAAGCAAAACAAAACAAAAAATGAAACAAAAAGCTCCATTTTTCTGAGCTGTGATTTAATGAAAACACATAACACACACACACTAATGTTGTTTGTTGTCCTTTTAATAAGAAATGGAAATCTGACATTTTACTTCTGATTTCGAAGTCCTGTATTCCATTTTAAATTATGATACAAATGTAGAATTCACCATTGACCCCTTCAGTTGGGAAAGAGACTTAGGTTAATGGGCAGCTGGTGCAAAGTCAGGTACTTGTGCACCTAGACACAGGCATTGGAAGAGCTTTTCATCTTTGTGCTGCTGGGGAGTGAGCATAGGCCCGGTGCATGCTGGGCCAAAGCTCCACCATTGATGTACATCCACAACCCTAGACACAATCTTTGAAACTGACTTTTATTGTCCTGAGATAAGTGAAAATGTGTGAATTTTTTCTTTGTTCTTTTAAAATATAGTCTCATGTATCCCAGGTTACCTCCAGCTTGCTGTGTAGTCAAAGTTGGCTTGAACTTCTGATCCTCTTGCACCAACTCCAGGCTTTTGGGATTACAAATGTGTTGTATCACATTTGGCTTTGTCTCATCTTTAGATGTAAATATTCTGCTAGAGTTTGACAAATTTCCACTAGTAACTTCTAATTCAGCTTCTATTATGCTTGAGAAAAGGAAAATTCATTGGTTAATAGCTCTTGTAAATTTATTAAATTCACAAAGTGCCATGAGTATTTCAAATATCATGCTGTAATTTCATGTTTTATTTTTAAAATGTTTTTAGATTTTTAAATTTTATTTTTTTTGTGTGTTTGGATTCTTTCCCCACATGTATATCTGTGCGTACCTCGTATCTGTCTCATATCAGAGGAGTTTAGAAGAAGGAACTGGATCCTCTGGAATATGAGACCTTATGGATAGTTGGAAGCCACCGTTGGGTGTTGGGAGCTGATCTCAGGTCCTCTGACAGAGCCAGCAGTGGTCTTGAGAACTGAGCAATCACTCCAGGCTCCTTGCTTTACTCTTAAGAACTAGAAAAATTTCTATTCTGTCTGATAATAAATTTTTGGCAAGCTGTCTCCCTCTAGTGATACCAATAGTTATTACCTTTTTATTAAATTAATTAATTCATTTTTTTCAATCTAATCACAGTTTCTCTTCCATCTCTCCTCTTCTCCCAGTTCCTTCCCCACAACCTCTGCTATCCCCTCACCGTCTGCTCCTCCTCCTTTCTCTTCAGAAAAGGGCAGGCTTCCCATGGATTAACTAGCCATGGTATATCAAGCTGCAGTGAGACTAGGCACCTCCTCTTTAGTAAGGCTTTGCGAGGTGACCAGTAGGAGGAAAAGATCTCAAAAGTAAGCAACAGAGTCAGAGAGAGCCCCTGCTCCCACTATTAGGAGTCCCACAAGAAAATCAAAATATACAACCATAATGTATATGCAGAGGGTCTAGGTCAGTCCCATGCAGGTTCCATGGTTGTTGGTTCAGTCTCTGTGAGACCCTATGAGCCCAGGTTAGTTGATTCTGTGAGGCTTTTTTTTTTTTTGTGTGTGCTGTCCTTGATCCTTTTGGCTCCCACAATACTTTCTCTCCCTCCTTGCAGAATTTTCTGAGCACTGTCCAACCAATAATTATTCTTTATAAAAAACAGTGGAGGCTGGAGAGATGGCTCAGTGGTTAAGAGCATTGCCTGCTCTTCCAAAGGTCCTGAGTTCAATTCCCAGCAACCACATGGTGGCTCACAATCATCTGTAATGAGGTTTGGTGCCCTCTTCTGGCCTTCAGGCATACACACACAGAGAGAACATTGTATACATAATAAATAAATAAATATTTAAAAAAAACAGTGGAAGGTGGACTCTCTGAAAGAGGCATATGTTCCAATCTAGAAAAATATAGTATTTGTGAAGAGTTATTACTCCCATACCTGGTGCTTTCTTGACTGTTGTAGAAGAGATTTGCATATTTTTTTTAAATCATGATTTCAAGTGAGTATCCATTCTTACAGGATTATGCTAACTGTAGAAAGTGTAGCTAACTTAGTAAATTCTATTTTGTCAAATAAAGGGCTGGCAACTCACTTGTTAATTGCCACACCGGAAGCAGGAATTCCTGCAGCTCTTTTCACTCCAAGGAACAGAAACCTGTGTTGTGCCTTGATCACTTGAGCCTTAGTTCCAGACCAGATCCTGTCTCAAAACCAGACAAACAAAAACCAAAGTCTAATTCACTTTTACTTAAATGGTATGTCTAGAGGTAAATCCCCCTTGTTCTGCCGTCTCTCAATTGCAAGTGTGCACTGCTAAATACAAGTGTAACCAGCACTGCCTTGTGGATCTGTTGTCCCAACAGAATAACCTCTAGGAACGTCTCCGATCATTCCCTGTACTTCTTCAGTGTTCATGTAGCTTCGTGTGAGTGTTAATTTGTGGCATCTTCTCCCTACCAATCTCTGAACTGATGGCTATGCGCCCAGAGGAAGGTTCTAGGTTGCAGAAACTAGATATTACTTATTGGGTTACTTTTTAATTAATTTTTATTGAGCTCTACATTTTTCTCTGCTCCCCTCCCCGCCTTTCCCCTTCCCTTCAATCCTGTTCCCTTATTGGGTTAATTGTGAATATCCAGATCTGACTATTTATAAGATCAGGTTATTTATGAATCTGACAACTTGTTGATCATCTGGCTTTACTGCTTTAAAGTAAAGAAAGTAGTTTGGCAAATAAAAGTAAAATCAGTAATGCTTTAAGTCTGTGAGAGCTAACCTCAGTCTGTTGGCTGTGTTTGGGGTTTGGGGTATGGAACTGGAATGGTTAGTAGGGAGGTGTGTAACCCCAAGTTCTCTTGATTCAGTTCCAGAAAAGCCCCTCTTCTCTCCACTGTAGCTTGTTGCCACATAGCCCAGACCTCAGAAGTCAGAGCCAGCCAGCCAGACTCTAGAGGAGACACTACAAAGGCCCAGTGAGCTGGTTTGTTTTTGTCAACTTGACACAAATTAGAGTCTCCTGGGAAGAGGGACCAGGGTTGAGACGTTTCCTTGGCTTGTAGGCATCTCGGTGGGGCATTTTATTGACTTAGGATTGATGGAGGGGAACTGCAAGCCCTGGGCAGGTCCTCCTGGGTTGTTAAGAAGATAAACAGAATAAGCCAATGAATGTGATTCATGAAGCAACTCTGCTCAGTGGCCTCTGCATCAGTTCCTGTCTTCAGGTACCTGCCTTGAGTTTCTGCCCTGGTTTCTCTCAGTGATTTTAGTGGAAACAAACCTCTCTCTCATCAAGTTGGTTTTGGTCACTGTTTTATCACACCGACAGAAGACAAACTAGGACACGGAGGAAATTTCTGCAGACTAAAATCCTCTGTAGAATTCGCAAAGAGAAGTTGGGTGCTCTTCCTCAGTTCCTAGACTCCCAGTGCCTCTCACCTTTCAGCCTCTTATAGGCTCTCTGGAAGGTTATTACTCTGGGAATGTATATTAAATCAGTGTTTTTTTAATTACTTTCAAATGATATACAAGGAGGTTTTTAGAAAAACAGAACCATTGGGATATGTAGTGATCACTATCAGAATGAGACCCAGAGAAGAGTCGGTGTAGTTCAGAATTCCCTCATACATATGTATCCATGTGCAAATTTTCTTTCCTATAGGGACACCTGTAGTTACATTATGTCTTGACTTCAAGACCTCACTTTAACTTATTTACACCTGTGATGGTTCCATCTCCAAATTTTGTCATCGTTTGAAGTAGTGGAATAGGTCCTCAGCATATTAATTCTGCAGAGATCACTCAGACCATGACATAGGCACAAACAATTACTTTATATTAAAAAATAAAATAGCGGCCAGGCGGTGGTGGCGCACGCCTCTAATCCCAGCACTCGGGAGGCAGAGGCAGGCGGATCTCTGTGAGTTCGAGACCAGCCTGGTCTACAAGAGCTAGTTCCAGGACAAGCTCCAAAGCCACAGAGAAACCCTGTCTCAAAAAAACCAAAAAATAAAAAAAAATTAAAAAATAAAATAGGGGCTGGTGGTGTGGGTTTGTGGGGTCCTAGGGTCAGTCCCCAGCATTGAAAAAAGTTGCAAAAGCAGACTACAGTGACTTCCCATATTGATTTTAGGGTGCATTCAGGCACGTCCTTGTGATGTCTTAGGGTTGTTGCAATGACTAGTCAATACTATAATCTAAGTCAGGTTTGGTTATTATGTCCGACCTGAAGATACTGAAGAGGAAACATGCAGAAGGTGATGAATACTTGTTCATTGGTGTTACAGAAGGAAATGGTGACTCTGAAAACTGAGCCCTGGCTGGTGCTGTCTTCACAGTGACCCTGCTCAGTTATCATTAGAATGTTGGTTCTGAGGTTCAGTATTGGACTTTTGAACAAATCTATTGGGAGTTGGAGATTGGAGGACAACGTATGGTCTAAAATATTTAAATTCTCTCTCTCTCTCTCTCTCTCTCTCTCTCTCTCTCTCTCTGTATGCTCATACATGCTTAAACATGCATGATCAGAAGACAGCTTGAGCAAATTGGTTCTTTCCTTCCACCTTTTTCGGACAGGGTCTTTCTTTTTATTTGCCCCACTGCATCCTCCACACTACCTAGCCTTGCTGGTATCTATCCACCCCTGTCTCCTGTCTTGCTGTAGGAGTGCTGGGGTGTACCACCACATCCTACTTTTTATGGAGGCTCTGGGTATTGAACTTGGTAGTCAGTCTTGCTCTGCTTACTTTCCCCCATTGAGTCCCATCTCCAGTAGCTTTAAGATGACTTCATTTACCCAAAAAATTATAGGAGTACTAGAATTTTTTATAAGGTTCATCGAATTCTGTTTTCACTTCCCAATTTCTGTATTTAATGACGTTCATTTTCTTGTGGGGTGCAGCATTGTTTTGAATTTATTCAATCAATGTTCACTCTGTTATTTACCTTTGTCTGTGACACAATAGCGGATGGAAACAAAGGCGAGTTTACTCTCGCCCTTGACTCAGAAAATATAGGTCACCATGATGGAGAAGGCATGGCAACAGGACCAGCCCCTGTCCTTAGTAACAAAAATGGAAGACTGCTGACATCTTAGTGAATCAGGAGGTAGAGATCTGGGGCCAGAACCAGGGCTTTGGTATAGCCTCTAAGTCCCACCCTCTGGATCTACATTGGTCAGCTAGGCTCCATGTCCAGGAGTTTCTACAACTGTCCAAAATGGTACCAAGAGTTCAGGACCAATTGATTAATTAGATGAGCCTTCAGGAACAATTCACATTCAAACCAGTGTTTCCTAGTGAGTGTGGATAGGCTCTGTAGGTTTATAGGGGTTGAATTACACATGGGATTTTCCATTCAAAGACCATGTAATATGATGTGAATACTATTGTAGTTTTCAATTTTTTTAAACGAGAACTATACATATCTCACTCTTCTTTTAAAAGCTCTGTTTTTCACACGTATGGCTGTTCCTATTTCCTATTCAGGAGTAGCCTTATATAAACCGTGCATTTTAGTTAACTCTCTCAGTTTTGTGCTGTAAGGTTAATAATATGCATTATTATCTTTAACTTTTTCAAGACTCTGTTTTTGAGAGAAGAATTTTTTAAAAAATTTCACAAGCCCAGTGGTGTCCCTCGGCCTGGGTGGGTGAGCGCCATTACGATGAACAGAAGCATAACTGTAGAAGAGATAGTGGTGAGGAACAAGCTGACATGGGTGACCCACACTGCCACCTGGGGCCATGCGATGTTAGTGCTTGTGTAGCTGAGGGCCATGTCTGTGTCTGTGGCCCTACTGTAGCTGCGGTCTGTGTTGATGTCTGCGGCCTTTACAGATAGATGCCTGTCGTCTGAGACCATGTTGATGTCCAAGGGTCTTGCTGCCACAGGGACCATACACATATGAGTGGCTTTCACTGTCAGCTCAGGCCATGGTGACATCTGGGCCCCAGCTGCAGCCCAGGGCCATGTCTGGGTCTGTGGCTCTATTGCAGCCAGGATCTGTGACTATCTCAGTGGCACACGTTACCACCGAAGGCTATGTGAATGCCGCCTCAACGGGAGAGCTGTCTCGAGTACTAGCCCCAGTGGTGTGTGCTGACCTCTGCAATGGAAGAGCTGGTCCTACCTCTCATCATGCACAGAGAGAGCCTCTGGCCCTGATGGCTAGGGCATGGGAGAGCTGGCCCTGACCCTTTCCTGAAAAGGTGGACCCAGTAGAGGCCCAAACTTACCAACTTGGCTACCACCCAGGCCCACATCCAGGGAGTCACCAGCCTGGGTTTAGGAGAGCTTCCTAACAAATAAAAGAGTGCCAGCAAGCTTCACAGAGTCCCTAGTTCAGACCCTAGGCACTGGGTATTGCTGATTGGCTTCCTAAGTCTCCCCCTCCTCCTCCTCCTCTTCTTCCATTTTTCTCAAGTTGTCTTCTATAAAAAGCAGATATCACAGCTGACCCTCACCAGTTACTGGGCAGCTCTCTAATACAAAGCTAACTCACACACGTAAAAAGAGGACAAGGGCCTAATTCATCCTAAGCTTTGGAAGCATACGGCTCAAAACAAAGCAGCCTCTACCTTCCCAAGCCTCTCTAACTTTTCTGCTGACAACTCACTGGGAAACTTGTCGCACAGATAAAAGAACATTCCCCCAGTAGGTTTGCACTTTATGTAAGGTGGCACATTAGCAGGCTCTTTTAAAGCATGCTGCTCTTTTCAAATATGTGTTATGCTTACAGAACACCTTATAGATTGTATAGTGAGTCCTGGCCCCTGACTTGCAAGCTGATCTTGGGGAGCTGGATATCAGTATGGTCCTTTGGTCCTGACAGCAGATAGGGGGTGCTGAAGAGGCAGTGGTGCCAGGTGGCAGCAGCCAATGAAGGCCATGCCATCTGGATCTTGGAGGATGCACTTGCAGAGGAGCGCCCAGCTCTGCACTTCTCTCCAGTACCATCTTCTTCCCCTTTGCAGCTTCCCACTTCCCATCTGTGCCCGCCCACTGATTTCTCAAAGAATTAAAAAAAAATTGGCATGGTTCAAGGAAAGAGAATTAGGAATCTGTGGGCTGCCCCTTCCTCAGCTTGATTCAGTGTCAGTGACTGAGGATCACGATGGCCTGGCCTGCTTCTCACACCCTTTCTCAAGGTTGTAACCTGGTGTCAACCAACGGGGCTGTGCATTTTGCTGTACCATACTGTGGAGATCTAATTGCTACTTGTGTTTTGGAAGTTGCCAGCAAAATGCTTTCTTTTTCATTTCATCCTTGCCAGTGTTGCCTGCACACTCCAAAAGGCATTTTCAGAAAGCAGATTCCACAAGTGACAGAGTCCAAGACCGACATCATTACCTGTTCTGCTTGGGTGCAGTTCTTTAGAGAGAGTGACATCCTTGCCAATACCTATTAGGTCATCACCTCGTCACATTAGCTCCTTCAGGAAACATCACTTAATAGATAAACATTAGGACAACCTTTGCTGTTCAGTTCCCTAATTCTAACAGATGTAGTTTTCTAGGGAGATAATTCACAACAACCCAAACCTTAAGCGGCAGTTATTTCTGAACAGAATGTAACTATATGATTGTTTTAAGGACATTTTGAAAAATGAGTATTTGGTAAATGGCTGTTTTACACAGGAACAAGCACTTTCAGGCAGCCAGCAAGTGAGAATTTCATAGCACATTTTGTGGAGTGCTGTGTGGATTTAAACATTTGCTGGAGTGTTCCTACATTGTTCTGAGCAATTTCTTCTTATTAGAAAGTGAGACTTCATCTGGGTAAAGTGGATTATCTCAACGTCAGCTTCCCCCAACAGTGGCCCTGACATATTTGCACACATCATGCTTTGTTGGTGGACCTTGCAAGTAAAGAAAGTGCGAGTGGAAGAGGGAGAAATGAGATTTGCATGTAGGCTGTCCAAAGGACGTCTTTCCTAGGGCTTCTTACCCCACTTCCATCATTGAAGAAGGAAGAAGGCTGAGGGTGACAACAGGTGGAATCAAGATATCGTCCCCAGAAGGAAGCCCTGTGGTTGCTGCTCTTAGATCCCCCATTCTTAAACACAGCACCGGTGGAGATTTGGCTAACTCTTTTCACCAAATTTATCTAGTACTGGGTGCTGAAGTCAGCTCTTGCAAGCAAAACCCCTCCATCAAGGGTCCCAGGATGTGCTTGGGATAAGGGGCTTGTTAGTGAATGCTTAAAAGATTTCAGGAGTGAAGGGAGTGAATAGGCTGTGCTTCATTAGCCAAGAGTCTTGGTTGTTAATGCCTTAACCACATGCTCACTCTTTACTCACACCCTTTCACACTTAGTCTCATTTGAGAAAGGGTTCTCACCTACTCATTTCTAAATCCATATTTCATCATGTAAGGATTCCATCTTTTGAGATGTGCCCCTGGGTTAACAGTTTCACATAGCTTTTGAAAAAACAAAACACTTCAAAGTTAGATATAGAAAAAAATCCTCATCTGAAAAATTTCGGCAGTGGAAGTTAGATTTTGCAAATTTGTTTTGGATGAGCAGCATATTTCTCTCGGTTGGTTCAGCAGCAATATTTCTGTCCCGTCATCTAGTTAGGGATGAATGGCATATTGTGGTTTCCCAAACTGAGGCTGCATATGCTTGCCCAAACTTGCTCAGTTTGGGAAGCTCGCTGGTGTGCTTGCTTGCCTCCTTTCCTTCCTTCCTTCCTTCCTTCCTTCCTTCCTTCCTTCCTTCCCTCCTTCCCCTCTCTCTTTCTTCTCCTCCTTTTTTTGCCAAAGTGAAACATTATTAAATATATAACATGTTATTAAAATATTTACCTTGAGTTGCGAGGCAGAAGGGTGAAGAAGCTAAAGAGGATCTTTTCAGAGATTTTGTGACTTGGGAAAGAGGAAGGAGATAATGGGGATACAAAGGCTGTGAAAATGTTTGGTGTTTGGTGAGAAAACAAAATACTGAGGTTGATTCACAGTTAGAAGCTTCAGGAATAGATATTCATCTGGAATTCTCTAAAAAGACCATAATGAAGAACATTGCCCTAAAGTGAAACAATCAAATTCCAGCTGGGAAAGTAGCCTGCTGCTGTGGGCCAGGCACTGTGTCTGACCATGGGGAAACTGCCATAAAATGCAAGCTCCTGTCTTCTTGGGGATTCCACTCTGTCGGAAGTGTCTATGAGGGGTGACTTAGTTGAGCACTTGGAAAGGCTTGAAGGAATCAACATAGAGCTTGCTGTTCTCATCCTTGCTTTCTTTTTATTGGAACCAGATCTCCAAACATGGGATAATATTCATGATATGCAGGTCTGACACCCTTCACGGACCAAGCACTCAGGTATAGATGGGATATATAGGAAGGGATAGGATCATCTGTCGTGATGTGTATGCCTAGCATTCTGCTTTCTGTCCTGACTCACTTTGCTGTAACTCTCTATAATGGGCGTTCTAGAGCAGCCAACCTTGGGCAGCTAGCTCCTGATAGCCGTCTGCCCCACTCTTTGTCCCTCTGTTCTCAGGCAGGATGCTACTCACTTTTCTTTTTTCAGATGACCCTACAAATACCTTCCTCAGCCCTGGTATTTTGTGGTACACTGAAGGTTTTCTCTTGATGGGTCTCAGACGTGTTTTGAATTTCCTATATTTTGATAAAGACCCTTGGGTAGTCTGTGCTCTCCCTGTTTATTTCTCCATGTCCTTGATATGATCAACAGAAATAGTAAGCTTTATTTTGAGGCTGACAGCTGGAGGGAGAGGGAGAAGGGAGGCACAGGAAGGGTGAACGGGGAAAGTACGGCAATGCTTCGATGAATGGCTCTAGTAAGCGACTGAGGTCTCCATGGTTTGAATTACTTACCAGAGGCCATCCGCTCAGGAGTTACCTCACCAGCTTCTTCTTTTGTCACCGTGGTGACATCTTGTCCATATGGGACAAAGGAACCTTTTGGGAAAGGGCTACTGAAGACAGACAGAGATACAGGGCAAACAAGCAGAGAGACTGCAGAAGAGTAAGAGAAGAAGCCCAGCCCCAATTTACTTCTTCACTTCTGGCTTTGAAGGTCCCAGGCTGTTGACAACAGACCCTTGTAGGATGCCTGAAGTCTGTGCCACTCAGTGTCAGCCCACAGCCAGCACTGGACCACTGGGGATGTGACTGTGGCTTGGGACATGAGCCCGCTTGTTCGCTTACTCACAGTGAAAAGAGTTTTGAAATGAGTTCTGAATAGACAGCATTTTCTTTGTGTGATTGGTAAATAATACAGCGCAAAGTTAGCAAGTTGCAGGCTTCTGCATTCTGATTCTAGGCAACCTTTTTGTGGGGAGAAGGGCAGGATGTTTCTCACAGAATGTGACCTCACGGGAATACTCGAGGTAAGGAGCAAAAAAAGCCTGATCTGAAAGAATAAATGTGACTTTTTAGTAAAGTTATGAGGGGAGAGAAGGTTTCTGGTGCTGTAGTACACAAAAACCAACACCTGTTAATGTGCCTTTGTTTAGTCCCGATAGGAAAAAATGAATGACCTTTCTTGTGATAATTTAACATTTTTCTCTTTTAGAAAGTAATGAGATATCTGAATGGATCAGCGTGGAGAAACCCTAAAAGAAATAGCATAAGAACATTTTGGAACATATCCAAGAAAAGATAACTCTCCACTTACCTATAGACATCTACCAGGTCCAGGTAAGGGCAAATATTGTCAAAAGTAGATTGTAGTTATTTGATTACATCTCATACTGGCTTGGACTTGGGGAGAAAACAAAGAGGACTGAGGTGGACTGTAGAAAGGGGACCTGGGAAGACTCACTGCGGTTTCTCCTCTCTTGCAAGCATGGGTATGGTAGCCCTGTGTGACCATTGGTAGTCACCGGGAGCTTTTGTTAATAATGCCAGCTTTGCAGGAGTAGAGGACATGTGATCTAGTTCCAGGGGGCATTGAAAATTATCAGATTCTGCAAGCCCTTCTGTAAAGTGACAGCGTGTTTATATTACAAATGCTGCTTGTGCAGTATGGATTCGTACTGGGACTGACTCATTTTCTATTTAGAATTTTCTTTTAGAAAACCACTTCTTAATGGTGCTCAGATAAGAAATACATCTGTTGCTTACATACAATAAGCATCGAATATGAAGATAAGTTGAGTACTTGAGTGGTTGTTTGTTGCTACGAGAGACCTCTAACATATGTATGCTGTATGTCTCTTTACTGGAGCACAGGCTCCAAAGTAGGAATTTCCTCCCCTTGCAAAATAGAGTTTGTTCTTAATGCCAAGCTCACTTGTGTTTCTAAAAAATGAACATCTCTTCAGAACCCTCAAATGGGTGCTTTGACGGATGTCCAGAGGGACAAAGATTTCGCTGGCCGCCCTGTGGTACTTTTAGACTCTGAGAGTGTTTCTTAGAGCAAAGCTTCGAAACACTTTCTTTTGTTGCCATTTGTAGTGTGTAATGTGAGCATTGTAAGGAGATTCTCCTTCTGTGGTGTGGGTTGAAGTGGAGCTGTTGGTTCTGTGGACTGTGCCACATCTCCCTCAGGACTGATGAAGCTAAACCGGAGAGGAGGGGAATGAGAAGCCCAGGATCGAAGCTGGTGTCCCCACAGGAAAGAATTTCAGCTTTCCCACTGCGTACTACCTAGAGCCTTGGTCTTTCCAAGTAATTCATAAAAGTCAGTGTCAGATTCATTGGCCAGGTCCATTAGGTCAACTCAGATGTACCATGCAGGAAGAAGTGATTCTCCTGCAGCTTTTTCTCACGCTACTGAAAAGGAATGGTGATTGCCGTGAAAATCGGTCCCACCTTAGGGAAGTTTATAGTGACATACTGATTTGCTTACTGACTTTGTATAAAGTTAAACTTCTGGGGTGACACATTATCCTTAGTTTGTCACTGTGTTCATCTTCTGAAGAGAGCATTGTCTCAAAATCAAAGATCTCAGGCTGAACAAGCTTTCCTCCAATTCATTACATGTTAAAATGTAAAGATAGTTTTAAAATTTAAAAATTTAATTTTTAAAAATGTAAAGGGCTGTCCTCCACGTTGCCACATTCCTGAACGAGAAATGAGAGGGATGCTCTTGGATAGCACCCTTGATGGATGGGGTAGAGATGTAGAATAGTTTCCATAATTTTTTTATACCAGCAGAGGGCAGCTCAGAGCAATAAAACTGTGAAAAGTTTCCAACCAATTATCAAAAACAAAACAACCAACCAACCAACCAAACAAACAAAAACCTTCAGGGAAAATATCTGCTTAAAATCTTCCCTTTCAGCTCACGGACTGTGGACTGACAGCTAAGCAACCTGCCTGGGACTGAACTAGACCCTCTGAATATGGGTGACAGTTATGTGGCTTGATCTGTGTGTGTGTGTTGGGTAGGGCCTGGCAGTGGTACCAGGACCCATCCCAGGTCTTTTTGGAGCCTATTCCTTATGGGTGGGATACCTTGCTCCGCCTTGATATGGGGGAAGGGGCTTGGTTCTGCCTGTAGTTGGTATGCCAAACATTGTTGACTCCCCAAAGAAGAATGGGGGCTGGGAAGTAGGGTAGGTAGGTGAGTGAGAAAAGGGGAGGAAGGGGGAACTGGGGTTGATATGTAAAATAGGCAGTAAATAAAATTAATAAATATCTGTCCTTTCAGAGAATGTCCTTCCCTGAAACTACAGATTTCTGAAGTAACGAAGTAGCAAGCACGATGGTCCCTAAGTGGGCATTTCACCTGGGGATGCTGAGGTGCAAAGGACACAATGAATAGCCCGAGGCCCCAGTGATGTTTGAACTGTGATTTCTCTTTTCTTTTTCTACTAGGCACTAGCTAAGGATCTTTTTTTTTTTTTTTTTTTTTTTTTTGAGACAGGGTTTCTCTGTGGTTTTGGAGCCTGTCCTGGAACTAGCTCTTGTAGACTAGGCTGGTCTCGAACTCACAGAGATCCGCCTGCCTCTGCCTCCCGAGTGCTGGGATTAAAGGCGTGCGCCACCACCGCCCGGCTTAAGGATCTTTTGTATGTAATGCTCTCCTATTGAGCTGCATCCCTGAGGAACTGGGTTTTGATTTTTCTTTTAGTTTCCTGTGTTACAAACATCTATATGAGCTCCAATATCAGCAAGGTGTGCAAGTCCTCATGATGCAACTTTTCAGGATTATATTTCTGGAGAAAAATAACAAAATCAAATTCATTGAGTAATCTGTTCTCAAAATATGCTTTGGGGCAAAATGTATATTAGAAAATTTCTCCCATTGCCCCCAACATGATAACTCATTGTTCCCCTTAATTGATTTTCTCCTCAGAATTGCTACAGCAAATGTTTGCTGTTGTTCTGTATCAAGGCACATTTAATGTTTAACATTGGGACATACATTTTTGTGCTGGAAATCTGAAAAGAAATCCCGCTACTAGTCTACACACTAGACTTCACCAGCATCACAAAGGCCACAGGGCACAGTTCTGTATGACCCCTTTATGTTCTGTTGTAAAATTGCTGCAAACTCCTAGGTTTAGTACACAAACGTAGGAAATTAAAATGCCTTTATACTGAATCTTATTCTGTATGTGAAAACTTGGCATTTGGGGCATTTAAGAAATTATGAAGCCTTTTTCTCCTTTCAGAATTTTAGTTCTGAGAATGTAACACCTCGAGATCATCCCCTTTCATAACCATGTACTTGCTTGGTTTTACTGTCTACATAACTTTGGCTTATGTTGACTTAAGATATTTGACATATCAAATATTGTCGCTTTCAAAGGTTTCCCAGGCAACTGTAACAATTCATCTGGCTTCCATCAAAAGCGCCCTTGAACTCTCGTCTCATTTTCCTTGTATATTGTAACATGTGCGAATGGAAAAAAGACCAGAGACTTCGGGTACTGGGTTACTATGGATAATCTGGTGAAGAGAAGGGGAAGTTTCACATAATTTTTTCACTAGGTTGATGAGTCTTCAGCTTCCTGGCTTCCTCCTCTTTGTTGAAAACGGGGAAGAGCAGGCTTGTGTTCAGAGTTGGGTTTGGTCCTTAATGTTCTAGGCTGGCACTTGACTGCTAAGCCCCCAATCTGTGCCCTACAATGCTACGTTGGGATTGATCTGACTAGGGCAATGAAGAAAGACAGACACCTGTATAGGAAAGCTGGGATCAGGTGGACTGTGTGCCCTGATCGAGGCTCAGCAGCAGCCAGCAACCTCAGTGAGTTTATTATGAAACAATGAGCAGAGAGGCAGGCTTATTACACAGAGCTGTATGAGGAGGCAGGTTATTGCATACAGTAGAACAAGGGGGCAATTTGAGCTAATTTGGGTGACAGGAGTAGTAGCTCCTCTGTGGAGGAGTAGTTTCAGACTGTAAACACCAGGAGGAAGACACTGTAATGTATTCATTGTGTACATGATATCAACATCCACACACAGACCAGGGCAGGCCTTTGGCATTCTCATGGGTCTGAGGCATTGAGGTGGTTGCCATTGCTGTCCTCATGTCAAACATACATTCTCTCAGGGTGTCACCTGCTCTCCTCACTGGGCTGGACCTCTCTGGCCCACAAAGGATTATCCACCCCCACATTTCTGACTGGGGTCTTCCCATGTGCTTTGCTGACTCTCCCACGATGACGCTGGAGTTTCAGATTTCATGCTGTGTAGCTTGTCATGAGCCCAGCAGCTCAGAGGAAAGCACTGCAATCACCTCCTCAAGAAGTCCTAAAGCTGAGAAGGAGGAAGTTTGAATCAGTGCTCCTCCTTTTCCCACTGATCATATTGTGTTTTCTTTAAAAGTAAGAGATTTTATATCATCTAAAGAAATAGTACAGCTTAAGCCTCATTTTCTTCTATTTTCATTTACTCTAGCTCTTGTCTTCCAAGCTGGTTGTATAGTCCCCATACCAGGATATTTAATCTTCAGATCCCCCAGTGGAATTCTTTTTTTTTTTTTTTTTTTTTTTTTTTGGTTTTTCGAGACAGGGTTTCTCTGTAGCTTTTGGTTCCTGTCCTGGAACTAGCTCTGTAGACCAGGCTGGTCTCGAACTCACAGAGATCCGCCTGCCTCTGCCTCCTGAGTGCTGGGATTAGAGGCGTGCGCCACCACCGCCCGGCTGGAATTTTTTAATGGAAAAGAATGCTCTTCTAAGGCTAGAATTCTGTAGAAGTCTCCATGTTAATGTTAAATTGAACCGACGTTTAGAGAACTGTCCCGAGCGCGATCATGCCTGAGGTTATTATCACTCTTGTTTCTCTCCTCCTTTTCTGTTCTCACCATCCTTTCTCCTGGCTCTGCTGCATTTTGTTCTCTTTGCTATACCCATGGGTACTGAAACATTTCAGGGAGCTGTTTCTAAGCAGGGTTTTGAAAATCAGTTCAATAAGGCCCTCTCTCTGTGGAAAGGAAAGCCCCTATGATATGACACACGTTCTAACAGTCATTTAGTCCCTCACCTTCCCACCGAGCATGATCATTGTGAGGACGACGTTGTCTAATCCTTTCCTTGTTAAAATCAATACACATAAATAGACTTTTATAATAGGAAATGGAGTTTTCAGGATGTGAAATAATCAATTTGAATAAATATTTGCTGTTTGTTTTCATAAAAGTTTTAATCCTAAAAGAGAACTCTGACCGGAAGAGGGATATAGCAGGATCAGAGAGACAGGTGGCCTGACTCATAGTACCGCCTTAATTGAAAGGATGCTGCGTGCGCTGGCAGGGACTGAACTGCACGTACGTAGTTTAGAATTTCTTAAGCTGCAATCCAGCTGGAACGTTCTCAATCAGATGGATGTGTTTTGACCATTTATCACCTATTTCTGCATTCAGAGCATTGATGTTACGTTTTGACACACAAGTCACAGTTTAAAAACCTCGGAGAGTTCTATGACTCCTGATATGCGGACAGTTATTCCCGAGCCAGGGGATTTTGTGCAAAGTTAATTTGTATAATAGAGAATCAGTCTTTCACTGTAGCATTTTGCTATCATATTTCAATAACTGAATGAACATTCTGAATTAATAAGCATAACGTTTGTGTAAGCTAAAGACTAGTCTAAGCTCCGCACTCACTGAGGGGAGCCTTAAGCAAATGCTTTTTTTCATCAGCTTGTTCAAAAAGCATAAACACCACCATGAGCTTGTTCCAGGCGGGAATATTAGCCTGGTTAACACGGTAACTGGCTCTGAGCAAAGTGACTTCAAGTTATGGGTGCACGTTGTTCTCACTGACTGGGAGAACTGGAAGGACTTGTTTTCCAATATGTAGATATTTATACTTTTTGTCTTACAGAAAAGGTTTGCGCATTTAAAGACAATCAGGAGGATTTGCAATTTGTTTTTTTTTATGTTTTATTTAAGGCTTTGGGTAAAACTGTACCAAACAATTGGTATTTATTACTTGAGAGAAATATATAAAAGTGATAGACATATTCAAGGAAGAGTTTCTTATGAACTTCTCAGTGTGCACCAGGTAAGGAGGGGCTTGGCTCCCTGTCTTTCTCCACTGTTCTGCACTGTCTCTTGCTCCAGTTAGTTTATATCCGCAATGTTGTCATTTCTTCCTTGTTCCTTTCTCTTTTGCACTGCGTACTTTTTCTCAAATACTAGGGTGGGTGTGAAACCAGAGGAAGATGTTGCTTTTTGTCTAAGTTCTATTCATCCACTCATTTTTTCAACCAGCGTGCAAGGACTTTTTGGAGACCAGCCTGGTCTCACAGCTCTGAATGTGTTTTTTAATGCATCCTCTCCAGAGCCCTTAAGACAGCAATGCTTACTTCTGTTTGTAATGCTCACCTCTGCTTAATGCTTACCTCTGTGGCACAGGTGAGGAACGTGGGGTTTCTTCAAGATGTAAGGAAGAATTTCTGAGAACATGGAAGGATCTAGCTTGTACTCAGGACATAAACCCTGAGTCTCAGCTGTCCTTTTTTATTACTATTTCAACAACTTGGTCTTAAGGAACATGTATTTTATTCAGTCATGTGGGCATTCTAAGTTACTCCACAGTGATGTATAACATTAAGCTGTATTCTCCTGTCTAAGTGTATCAACAGTTGCCCTACCTCCCAATAGTATCTTTAGTAAATGTTAATGGGAAAACGTATTTCCACATGTAAGAGAATGAAACTGTACCATTATTTTAGACCACATGTGATAGTCAAGTCTAAATGCAGAGAAGGCCTGCAACCAGAAACTAGAAGAGAGCAGAAGGGAAAGAAACTCTGACACTGGCTTCTGGAGGGATGTACCAAAAGCTCTTGTTACAAAGTTACAAAACAAAAAAAATTAAAAAATTGAATGAGAGAGTTTCTACACACACACACACACACACACACACACACACACACAAAACAACTGAAGAAGAGACAGCCTACACAATAGAACAATATAGTTGTAAAGTACAGATTTGCAATAAAGATTTGTTATTATCCAAAATTTATAAAAACCTCTTACAACCCAATAGCAGCAATGCCTGAAAATGGGAAAAAGACCAAAATGGACCCTTTCTCTGGAGCAAACATAAAAACTGCCAGTCTATGTAAGATGCTTTGTATCATTAATCATCAGAGGAGTTCAAGCCATGATGAGATATCATGTAACACATATAAGAGTGGATTTGGGTGCAAATCTAAAGGGTGTGCTGGTGTTTGCATGCCCACATGCATGGCAGTATCGTCATAATAACTAAGGTAGAAGCAACCTGTGTCTGGTGGTGGCTGAATGGATAAGGAAACTGTTGTGTCTATATAATGGAACATTATTCAGTCTCAAAGAGAATGAGATTTTGCTGTTTATAACATGGATGGACTTGAAGAACATTATGCTAAACAAAATAGTAAGACGCTGAGAAGTTGAGTTATCCCACTTGTATGTGGAATCTAGAAACACTTTCTTCAGGTTCATCCATTCTTTTTTTTTTATTGCGAAAAGAAGAAAAAAACATAAACAAAAAACAAGTTTCCACCTCCTCCCAGCCTCCCATTTCCCTTCCCCTCCTCCCACCCTTCTCCCCCTCCTCCCACCCTTCTCCCCCTCCTCCCACCCTTCTCCCCCTCCTCCCACCCTTCTCCCCCTCCCCCCACTCCTCCCCCCCCCCCCTCCCTCTCCAGTCCACAGAGCAGTCCGGGTTCCCTGCCCTGTGGTAAGTCCTAGGTCCTCCCCCCTCCGTCCATATCTAGGAAGGTGAACATCCAAACTGGCTAGGCTCCCACAAAGCCAGCACATTAAGTAGGATCAAAACCCCCTGCCATTGTCCCTGGTGTCTCATCAGCCCTCATTGTTCGCCATGTTCAGAGAGTCCGGTTTTATCCCATGCTTTTTCGGTCACAGTCCAGCTGGCCTTGGTGAGCTCCCCGTAGATCAGCTCCACTGTCTCAGTGGGTGGATGCACGCCTCGTGGTCCCGAATTCTTTGCTCATGTTCTCCCTCCTTCTGCTCCTCCTTGGGACCTTGGGAGCTCATTCCAGTGCTCCTGTGTGGGTCTCTGTCTCTATCTCTATCGATCACCAGATGAAGATTCTATGATGATATGCAAGATATTCGTCAGTATTGCTCTAGGATAGGGTCATTTCAGGTTCCCAATCCTCAGCTGCCCAAGTATCATCCATTCTTGTTTCCTGGACTGTTGTACCCGCTGCTATTTTGTTAGTTCCTCTTCCATTTAATTGGTCAGTTTATTTATTTTGAAAACCCAGCAAATTATTCAAGCACAGTAGTCCGGTTTGAGAAAGGTTACCCATCCATTCATGTAGCAAACATTTTATTACAATCTTTATTCCAATGAAGGGATGAGAAAGCTTGGATAGGCACACAGTGAAGGGGACTGGGGTGTAACAAATGGTGTCCACCCTCAGTGTCTCTTGGGACAGGAACAAAACAATGAGATATAAATACAGTTTCTGATTTTCTATTGTAATTATTTGCACATAACCATACACGTTATTGGGATTCCCTGATATTTGTATGCATGTATATATCATGCAATAATCCTCACCACCCTCCCTTTTTCTACCATTTCTCTTTAATTGATTTCTCTTCCCTCTTCCCAGTCTGCTTCTGAGTCCCTAGTACTTTCTCTCTTGCTTTTAGATGAGCTGATTTTCTTTTTAGTTTCTGTGTAGAGAATAAGCAATAGTTAACCTGTGCCTGACTCATCATACTAGCATGATGTCCCCTGGCTCCTTCCACTTTTTGATTTTATGAGAATCACACCCGGATGAAGGTCCTCCAGTTTTACAGAATAAACAGCAAATGGAGCCAGTCCAGACTAGGATTTGGAAAAAAAAATCCAAGGGAGGCCTAGAGTCTGTGTTGAAAACAATATTCCCATCCAGGTTTTGAGATCTCCAGCCCACCTGCATCCTCTTCCTTCCAGGCGACACTACAATAAACTCTTCATTGCTGCAGTTTCCCAAAGGAATTAATTGTTTTTATTTTAGAGGGGAAAAGGAGCATGGAGGGATACACAACACAAAAGAAAAATTTGACAGAATTGGCAGGCCTTCTTAAGGGTGGCTGTGGGGCATGAGAGACACTGGGGCAGGAGCCCTCTGCGTACGGAGAAGAGACCAGATGCCATGGAGAGCACCGTGGGGCTTCTGTGACATTTTGCTAGAGAGCCCTGAAGATGAAAATGGATGTTGTGGAGGATTTGTGAGCAGAAACATGACGACTAAGTTTAGGTTCTCTTGCTGGTACCCTGTGTTTTAGAGTAGAGAGAAATAGCTGCACGTGTACCTTTGAGTGGAGTAATGTGTTATTATGTTGTCCAAGAATGTCAGTAATTATTTCATATTTTTTTTTTACTTCCCTTAAATGTGCACAATCAATGCTCTGTTGTGTGTTATTTGGAAGGGGAAAACATCTCAGAGAATCAAAAGAAAATGAAATGTACAAGTTAACATGTATTTGATGCAACATCTCAGAAACTACGTCTGCATCATGACTCCATTCCACATGCACCGTCCTCATTTGTCCACTAGAGACCACTGACCTGTAACATGGTTCTCGATAGAACTTATTATGCTTTCCAAGAACCCTGAGCAGGATACATTGCTACCATTTTCTATCATGAATCAACTGAACCAGTTTACATGTAGCTACCATAGGGAAGTAGGCAGAAAGTGGGTCAGTACTCACAAAGAACTTTGAAACCCAGAGTTAACCTACAAGGGAATATATCTATTAAATTGAGGTCATTAATGTTACACTAGTATATTTTCTATTTTTCTGAGTTCTGTCTCTTATGTTTATAACTATGCTGGCCTGCCCTGATACCTGGGTATCCTGTCCCTTTAAGAGACAAGTTCTTCCCATTCCCAATCTCCCCATTCTTGACCAGACAAGGGCCCTCCCCCCTCTCTTCTTCTTCTTCTTCTTCTTCTTCTTCTTCTTCTTCTTCTTCTTCTTCTCCTCTTCCTCCTCCTCCTCCTCCTCCTCCTCCTCTTGTTCTTCTTTTTCTTCTGAAGAGGAAGTTTTTCTGTTTCCCTTCCCCTTTTCCTTCCAAAAGCCTGTATGCCACAAAACTGGAAAATACAAAAGAAATGGACATTTTTTTAAATAAGTATCATATACCAAAGCTAAACCAAGACCAGGTGAATGATCTAAATAGACCGGTTTCTCGTGAAGAATTAGAAATGGTTATCAAAAATCTCCCTTCGAAAAAAAGCCCAGGACCAGATGGTTTCAATGCAGAATTCTACCAGAACTTCCAAGAAGAACTAATACCTATACTCCTTAATGTATTTCACAATATAGAATCAGAAGAGTCATTGCCAAATTCCTTTTATGAAGCTACAGTTACCCTGATACCAAAACCACAAAAAGACCCAACCAAGAAAGAGAATTACAGACCGATCTCACTCATGAACATCGACGCAAAAATTTTCAATAAAATACTGGCAAACCGAATCCAAGAACACATAAGAAAAATTATCCATTATGATCAAGTAGGCTTCATCCCAGAGATGCAGGGCTGGTTCAACATACGCAAATCTATCAATGTAATCCACCATATAAATAAACTGAAAGAAAAAAACCATATGATCATTTCACTAGATGCTGAAAAAGCATTCGACAAAATTCAACACCCCTTTATGATAAAGGTCTTGGAGAGAATAGGGATACAAGGGTCCTACCTAAATATAATAAAAGCTATTTACAGCAAGCCAACAGCTAACATTAAATTAAATGGAGAAAAATTCAAAGCCATCCCACTAAAATCAGGAACACGACAAGGATGTCCACTCTCACCATACCTCTTCAATATAGTGCTTGAAGTTCTAGCAATAGCAATAAGACAACATAAGGAGATCAAGGGGATTCGTATTGGAAAGGAAGAAGTTAAGCTTTCGTTATTTGCAGATGATATGATAGTGTACATAAGCGACCCCAAAAATTCTACCAAAGAACTCCTACAGCTGATAAACAGCTTTAGTAACGTGGCAGGATACAAGATCAACTCCAAAAAATCAGTTGCCTTCCTAAACACCAAGGATAAGGAAGCAGAGAGGGAAATCAGAGAAGCATCACCTTTCACGATAGCCACAAATAGCATAAAATACCTTGGGGTAACCCTGACCAAGGAAGTGAAAGATCTACTTGACAAGAACTATAAGTCTTTGAAGAAAGAAATTGAAGAAGACACCAGAAAATGGAAAGACCTCCCTTGCTCTTGGATTGGGAGGACCAACATAGTAAAAATGGCAATTCTACCAAAAGCAATCTATAGATTCAATGCAATCCCCATCAAAATCCCATCAAAATTCTTCACAGATCTGGAGAAGACAATAATCAACTTTATATGGAAAAACAAAAAACCCAGAATAGCCAAAACAATCTTATACAATAAAGGATTGTCTGGAGGCATTACCATCCCTGACTTCAAACTCTATTACAGAGCTACAGTATTGAAAACAGCTTGGTATTGGCATAAAAACAGAGAAGTCGACCAATGGAATCGAATAGAAGACCCTGACATTAACCCACAAACCTATGAACACCTGATCTTCGATAAAGGAGCTAAAAGTATACAATGGAAAAAAGAGAGCAACTTCAACAAATGGTGATGGCAAAACTGGATGTCAATCTGTAGAAGAATGAAAATAGATCCATATCTATCACCATGCACAAAACTCAAATCCAAATGGATTAAAGACCTCAATATCAGTCCGAACACACTGAACCTGATAGAAGAGAAAGTGGGAAGTACTCTACAGCACATGGGCACAGGAGACCACTTCCTACGTATAACCCCAGCAGCACAGACACTAAGGGCATCATTGAATAAATGGGACTTCCTGAGGCTGAGAAGCTTCTGTAAAGCAAAGGACACTGCCACTAAGACAAAAAGACAACCCACTGACTGGGAGAAGATCTTCACCAACCCCGCAACTGACAAAGGTTTGATCTCCAAAATATATAAAGAACTCAAGAAACTAGACCGTAAAAGGCTAATCAACCCAATTATAAAATGGGGCACTGATCTGAACAGAGAATTCTCAACAGAAGAAGTTCAAATGGCCAAAAGACACTTAAGGTCATGCTCAACTTCCTTAGCGATCAGCGAAATGCAAATCAAGACAACTTTAAGATACCACCTTACACCTGTCAGAATGGCTAAAATAAAAAACACCAATGATAGCCTTTGCTGGAGAGGTTGTGGAGAAAGGGGTACACTCACCCATTGCTGGTGGGAATGCAAACTTGTGCAACCACTCTGGAAAGCAGTGTTTCGGTTTCTCAGGAAATTCGGGATCAACCTACCCCTGGATCCAGCAATACCACTCTTGGGAATATACCCAAGAGAGGCCCTATCATACAACAAAAGTATATGCTCAACTATGTTCATGGCAGCATTGTTTGTAATAGCCAGAACCTGGAAACAACCTAGATGCCCTTCAACGGAAGAATGGATGAAGAAAGTATGGAATATATACATATTAGAGTATTACTCAGCAGTAAAAAACAAGGACTTCGTGAATTTTGCATACAAATGGATGGAAATAGAAAACACTATCCTGAGTGAGGTAAGCCAGACCCAAAAAGAGGAACATGGGATGTACTCACTCATATTTGGTTTCTAGCCAAAAATAAAGGACATTGAGCTTATAATTCATGTTCCTAGAGAAGCTAAATAAGAAGGTGAATCCAAAGACAAACACATAGGCATCCTCATGAATATTAACCTTCATCAGGCGATGAAAGGAGACAGAGACAGAGACCCACATGGGAGCACCGGACAGAAATCTCAAGGTCCAAATCAGGAGCAGAAGGAGACGGAGCACGAGCAAGGAACTCAGGACCACGAGGGGTGCACCCACACACTAACAATGGGGATGTTCTATTGGGATCTCACCAAGGCCAGCTGGCCTAGGTCTGAAAAAGCATGGGATAAATACGGACTAGCTGAACATAGCGGACAATGAGGAATACTGAGAATTCAAGAACAATTGCAGTGGGTTTTTGATCCTACTGCACGTACTGGCTTTGTGGGAGCCTAGGCAGTTTGAATGCTCACCTTACGAGACCTGGATAGAGGTGGGCAGTCCTTGGGCTTCCCACAGGTCAGGGAACCCTGATTGCTCTTCGAGCAGATGAGGGAGGGGGACTTGATCGGGGGAGGGGGAGGGAAATGGGAAGCGGTTGTGGGGACGAGGCAGAAATCCTTAATAAATAAACAAATTTAAAAAATAAAAAAAAATAAAAAAAAAAGAAATGCATTTAGTCCACCTTCAAAAGTCCCTATAGACATTGAGACATGGAGGTTTTGCAGCTATACCCTTCTCTTCTGGTCATATAGACTACTTCCATTACCATGAACACTAGTCAGTAGGGGTGAAGGTTCTAGATAGGCACCAGATCAACGTCTTTGTTCGGTGACTTGTGTAGGCGTTGTCTTCAGCAATAGGACCTTAAAACAGTCAATAGCATTGGTAATAACCAGGGTAGTTTGGGGAGTTCTATAGGGCCCCTTTGGCCAATGGCTCAGTTAGATATAACTCATTCCTGGTATTAGAGTGTTATTATTATTATTTTTTTTGGTGGCAAAAGATATCGAGTTGTGATTTTAATCCCCCTCTTATTTGGTGATTTCATTCAGATTTCTTTCATACATGTATATATTTTAAGAAGCTTCTACTTTAGTAGGTTTCTATACAAACCCTCAAATAGTCCTAATTTTATCTGTCCCTGTTCATATTCCCTTCCTTCCCTTCTCTTTCCTCCCCCTTACTGTGTGATCCTCCTGCTCCTGCTCCGCTCCCACCAATCCTACTTATCTATTCTATATTCCCTTCCTAGGGAGACTTTTTGTCCTCCTCAGTCCCTTACTCTGTACCTAAACTCTCTGGTTATACAGATTTTAACCTGCATCTCAAAGACATAATAGCTAATATCCACATATAAATGAATGCATACCATATTAGTCTCCTCGAGTCTACATGACTTTACTCAGGATTTTTTACTCCTAACTGCATCCATTTACTGTGAATTTAATGATTTTATTTTTCAACAACTGAGTAATAATCCATTACATTTGTGAAAATGTATCACACTTTCCTTATCCTGTCATCCACTGATGGGCATTTAGGCTGTTTTGAATGTCTGACTATTCTGAATAGAGCAGCGCTGAACATGGAGAGTGCATGTCTTTATAGTAGGATGTAAAGTCCTTTGGGTTTGCGCTCAAGATGGGTATAACTGAATCTTGATGTAGTTACATCCTGTTTCCTGAGGAGCTGCCACAGTGATTCCATAATGACTGTACAAGTTTGCATTCCCACCACCTACTGATAAGTGTTCCCATTACACCATATCCTTGCCAGCATGAGATGTCATTTGTTTTGGTGATTTTGGCCACTCTGATTGGCATAGCCTTTTACCATCCTGTAGCCTGCTCCTTTGTCTGAGTGATGATGTCCTTTGTATTCTTAGTTTCACCACGACTTTATCATTAGTGTTGTTGGATTTTGTCAGAGGTCTTTTCATATTTTTTTTGTATTTAATGAGATGATCACGTGTTTTTTTGTCTTTCAGTTTGTCTATATTGTGATTCAATTTATCAATTTATGAATGTTGAACAATCTCTATGTCCTTGGGATGAAGCCTATTTGATCTTTTTAATGTGTTTTTGGATTCAGTTGGCAAGCATTTTATTGAGAATTTTTGCATCTATGTTCATTTGGGAAGTTGACTTGTAATTCTCTTTCTTTGTTGGGTACTTATGTAGTTTAGGTATCAGGGTAACTGTGGTCTCAAAAATGAATTAAGCAATATGCCTTCTGTTTCTGTTTTTCCCAAATTATTTGAGAAGTATTGCCCTAAATCCATGTGCTCATGGCTTTTTGTGTTCAGAGTCTTTTAATTACTACTTATATCTCACTAAGAATTATAGGTAAGTTTAAATCACTTATTGGATCCTGGTTTAACTTTGGTAGGTAATACATATCAAGGAATTTATCCATTTTAAGTTTTCCAATTTGATGGATTGCAGGTTTTTAAAGTATGTCCCTATGAGTGTCTGGATTTCCTCAGTGTCTGTTTTTAATACCCCCCCCCCTTTTTTTTGATTTTTTTTCGAGACAGGGTTTCTCCGTAGCTTTTGGTTCCTGTCCTGGAACTAGCTCTTGTACACCAGGCTGGCCTCGAACTCACTGAGATCCGCCTGCCTCTGCCTCCCGAGTGCTGGGATTAAAGGCGTGCGCCACCACCGCCCGGCTAATGTCCCCCTTTTTATCTCTAATTTTATTAAATTGAATCTTTTCTCTCTATATTTTAATTAATTTGTCTAAGGATTTGTCAATCTTATTAATTTTTTCAAAGAATCAACTCTACATTTCATTGAGTCTGTAATTTTTTGTTTCTATTTTATTGATTTTAGCCCTGTTTGATTATTTCTTGCTTGCTCCTCTTTTTGGGAGTTATTCTTTCTGTTTTAGAGTTTTCAGTTGTGCCCAGAGTTTCAAATATGTGATATCTCCAGATTTTTTATGAAGCATATTTTATTGCTGTGATCTTGTCTCTTAAAACTGCCTTCCTTATATTCCACTCATTTGAGTATCTTGTGTTTCCATTTTCATTTCAGTTCTTATTTTTTAAGTTTTCTTAATTTTGTCTTTACCAATTTTTCATTCAGTTTGCATGAGTGTGAAAGCTTTCTGTTATTGTAGCTTTAATTTGTGGTAGTCAGATAGGATGCAGGGTGTTGTTTTATTTTTTTCTACCCATTGAGACTTGCTTTGTGTCCAAGTACGGGCCAATTTTGGTGAAGTTCTAGGAGGTGCTGAGAAGAAGGCATGTTCTTTTGCTTTTGTGTGAAATGTTCTGTAGATATCCATTTGGTTTATAAAATTAGTTAGCTCCAACATTTCTCTATTTTTTATCGATGACCTGTCCATTGGTGAGAGTGGGGTATTGAAGCCATCTACTAATATGTACCAGATACCAATACTTATACCAGCTTGGTTCTTGGGTCAATTTGCTTGTAATATCTTTTTCTATCATTTACCCTGAGGTAATATCTATTCTTGATTAAGTTTTTTTTTCCTTTTGGATACAGTAGAAAGATAGATCCTGTTTTTGAATGCAATCTGTCAGTCTGTGGGGAATTTGAAGGTTATCAGGAGCAGGTTTGTTGATTCTTGTTATTTTGCTGTTATGGTATTTTTTTTTCTCCTTGATTGGCTTGTCAGAGATTCTTTATTGCTTGTTTTTTTTGTTTTTGTTTTGTTGTTGTTGTTATTTGTATGTGTGTGTGTAGGAGTGTGGTTTGTGTGTTTAGGTGTGCGTGTAGGTGTGCTTGTGTAGGTGTGTGTATGTAAGTATATGTGTTGTGGATAGGTGTGTGTAGGTGTGTGTAAGCATGTGTATTTTGGGGGCGGTGCTGTCATTAACCTCTGGAGGTTAAAGTTTTCCTTCTATCACATTCTGTAGATCTTAAATTTTGTTTTAACGTGGAATTTTTCTTTATTATTTGTGATAAAATAGTTTTCTGGGTGTAGTAGTCTGGATTGGCATCTGTGGTCTTTTAGAGTTTGTAGAGCAATTATGCGGGCCCTTCTAGATCTTAGAGTTTCCACGAAAACTCACGTGTTATTCTAACAGTTCTGCCTTTACCTATTACTTTGTCTTTTTATCCTCACAGATTTTAGTATGCTTTGTTCTTTGTACTTAATGTGTTGATTGTTGTATGCGCAGAGTACTTTCTTTTCTGGTTCAGTCTATTTTCTGTTTCGTATGTTCCTTTTTTCTTTTTCTTTTTCTTTTCTTTTCTTTTCTTTTTTTTTTTTTTTTTTTTTTTTTTGATTTTTCGAGACAGGGTTTCTCCGTAACTTTTGGTTCCTGTCCTGGAACTAGCTCTTGTAGACCAGGCTGGCCTCGAACTCACAGAGATCCACCTGCCTCTGCCTCCCGAGTGCTGGGATTAAAGGAGTGCGCCACCACTGCCCAGCGCCCTTATGTTTCTTGTACCTTGATAGGCATCTACTTCTTTAGGTTGGGGAAATTTTCTTCTGATATTGTTGAAAATATATTTTGTAGCTTTGATCTGGGTTTCTTCTCTTTCTTCTATGCCTGTTATTAGTAGATTTGGTCTTTTTATACTGTCCTTGAGTTCCTGTATGTTTCGTGCTCGTATTTTTTTAAACTTAAGATTCTCTTTAACCAAGATATCCATTTTTACTATCTTGTCCTTCATACCTGAGATTCTTTCTTCTGTGTCTTGTATTCTGTTGCTGAAATTACTTCTGAGTTTTTCTTTTTTGTTTAATTTCCTAATTTTTTTAAAATTTATTTATTTATTTATTAAAGGTTTCTGCCTCCTCCTCGCCACCACCTCCCATTTCCCTCCCCCTCCCCCGATCAAGTCCCTCTCCCTCATCAGCTCGAAGAGCAATCAGGGTTCCCTGACCTGTGGGAAGTCCAAGGACCACCCACCTCCATCCAGGTCTAGTAAGGTGAGCATCCAAACTGCCTAGGCTCCCCCAAAGCCAGTACATGCAGTAGGATCAAAAACCAATTGCCATTGTTCTTGAGTTCTCAGTAGTCCTCATTGTCCGCTATGTTCAGCAAGTCCAGTTTTATCCCATGCTTTTTCAGACCCAGACCAGCTGGCCTTGGTGAGTTCCCAATAGAACATCCCCGTTGTCTCAGTGTGTGGGTGCACCCCTCGCGGTCCTGAGTTCCTTGCTCGTGCTCTCTCTCCTTCTGCTCCTGATTTGGACCTTGAGATTTCAGTCCGGTGCTCCAATGTGGGTCTCTGTCTCTGTCTCCTTTCATCACCTGATGAAGGTTAATATTCAGGAGAATGCGTATATGTTTGTCTTTGGATTCACCTTCTTATTTAGCTTCTCTAGGATCGCGAATTATAGGCTCAATGTCCTTTATTTATGGCTAGAAACCAAATATGAGTGAGTACATCCCATGTTCCTTTTTTTGGGTCTGGCTTACCTCACTCAGGATAGTGTTTTCTATTTCCATACCATTTGTATGCAATATTCAAGAAGTCCTTGTTTTTTACTGCTGAGTAGTACTCTAATATGTATATATTCCATACTTTCTTCATCCATTCTTCCATTGAAGGGCATTCCAGGTTCTGACTATTACAAACAATGCTGCTATGAACATAGTTGAGCATATACTTTTGATTTACAGTAAGCTGACAGCTAACATTAAATTAAACGGAGAAAAACTCAAAGCCATCCCACTAAAATCAGGAACACGACAAGGATGTCCACTCTCTCCATACCTCTTCAATATAGTGCTTGAAGTTCTAGCAATAGCAATAAGACAACGTAAGGGGATCAAGGAAATTCGTATTGGAAAGGAAGAAGTTAAGCTTTCGTTATTTGCAGATGATATGATAGTATACATAAGCGACCCCAAAAACTCTACCAAAGAACTCCTACAGCTGATAAACACCTTTAGTAATGTGGCAGGATACAAGATCAACTCCAAAAAAATCAGTTGCCTTCCTATACACTAAGGATAAGGAAGCATAGAGGGAAATCAGAGAAGCATCACCTTTCATGATAGCCACAAATAACATAAAATATCTTGGGGTAACTCTGACCAAGGAAGTGAAAGATCTATTTGACAAGAACTATAAGTCTTTGAAGAAAGAAATTGAAGAGGACACCAGAAAATGGAAGGACCTCCCTTGCTTTTGGATTGGGAGGATACCATAGTAAAAATGGCAATTCTACCAAAAGCAATCTATAGATTCAATGCAATCCCCATCAAAATCCTAATTTTTTATTTTACAATTTTACTGCAGTTTGGGTTTTGTTTAGCATTTCTATTTCTACTTTCATGTCTTGAACTGCTTTCTTCATTTCATTTCACTGTTCATGTTTTCACAGACTTCATTATTATATTTATTCATATAAATATATTTGATGTCTTTGAGCATATTCATAATACCTATTTTTAAGCCCCTGTGTTTCAGCTATATTGCATTTCCCTGTGCCTACTATGGTAGGATTGTTGGGTTTGGTGAAGCCATTTTGTCATGAGTATTAATGATTGTATTTTGTGTTGCATCTAGGCATCTGGGTTTGGAATGATTGTGTGTATAGGTGTTGATATTTGGTCTTGTCTGAGATGAATTCCATTCCTTGCTTTCTCTTGCACTGTCTGAATCTTAGGGATGTGTGGTAACGTTTGTTGCCTGGTAAGGAGTACTTCTGAATCCCTTCTAGATGTGGCCAGTGGGGTCTTGAGAGAGAGTATGCGTGGGTATTAAGGTTGATACAAAGAATGGGGAAGGGCTAGAAAGGAGAAGTACTGAAAGGGTCCACAGTAAGGAAAAACACTGGGTGTGCCATGAAGTTTTCTGGAATCCCACAGGAGTGGAGTTTAAGAGGAAAGACAGGCCTCAGCAGGTGTTCTGCTTCAAGTCTGAAAATGAGACTGACGAATTGGAAATGGAGCACAGGAAAGAGACAGAAGGTTGTCTACCCAATTCCCAGGTCAATGTGACCAGCAGGTTCCTAGGTAGAGCTATTTAATATATCTTGATCATGTTTACTTAATTCCTTCTTTCTTTTTTCTTGTAAATAACTAACCAACTTGTATTTGTCTTATCTGTATACTCTTGAATGTATGGCTCATTTGGAATGTCCCCAGCCTGCTAGGTTGCTTCTTCCCCAGAAGCTATCAACTGTTCATTGTTCCTTAGGCATGGGAGTTCACAAGCCCCTTTCCACTCCATGCTAGCATGGTGACTGTCCTTATCTTATGTAGGTCCTATGAAGTCAGCCATAGCTGTTATGAGATCAGGTGTGCAGAAGTCGTGTTATGTTCAGAAGACACTACTTGACTGTGGTGCTTTTGATCTTTGGATGTTATAATCTTTCTGTTCCTGTCTTCCATGATGGTCCCTTAGTCTTGAGGAAGAGGTGTGATATAGATGTTACATTTGTAGCTGAACATTGTGCTGATACTTCTCTACATTTTGAGCAGATGTGAGTTTTTGTGGTAACTACCATCCTCAGCACAAACTTCTCTGAAAAGGTGTGAGCACTGCACTAACCATGGATACAGAGATAAGAATTTAGAGGACTGTTTCAATGCCAGTCCCATTTGGCAGAATAATGGTAGTACATCCGTACCTGGGGGCCATGAGTTCTCTAGCCCTGGGTTCTTGGTTACTCTTACAGTACCAGTTATGTGTTTCCTCCTGTGATCTAAGGTTATCCCCACAACAATAGTCGTGCCACTAATCCTTTGCCATATCTTGCCAGACCATTTATTATTGGGATTCACAGGGTACATGATAAGACTATTTGATAACATTTTCCCTCAGAAATCTAAATAGAACCTTCTGGTAGTCAGCAGGAAGGAAGCTTCTTAATCAGTACAGACTTGATTTCTCCAAATCCTGTGACTAAAGGGTGTGGTATTTTTAGCAGTATTTTGGTTCACAGCTCAAGAGCAAAGTTCCACACAGTGGAGATGTCATGGCAGCAAGGGCTTGAGATAGTTGAGTACACCAGGTCCTCAGTCAGGAAACACAGAGAAACGAATTTGGTTCTGTTTACTTTCTTAATCTTATTCAGTTCAGATCCTCAATCCATGGAATCTTGCTACCTGTATTTAGAATAGATATTCCCACCTCAATCCAACCTAGAACCCCCATCCCCTCTCCCAGACATTCTCAGAGGTTTGTCTTCAAAGTGATCCTAGCTCCTGTCAAGTTGGCCATGTTTACCACTTACACCTCTCTTTAGGGTCTGGTTTCTGTGTGTGACTTGAATCTTCCTTCCTCTTTGCTCCCTTGGTGGTCTATTTACAGTTATGTCCTACTACATAAGGTGCCCGTTTTGCTTCTGTGTGTTTCTGCATCCCTCATTTCTATGGGTAAAGGCTTGTTTTACACTGCGGTTCCCCCCTCCTGTCTAGGACAAAGCTTTGCTTACTAGATAAGAAGGAAACATTTGTGAATTGACCTGGAACTTTCCCTGGAGAAGTAGGAGGTACTAAGCCTGGGTCTGGAACACGGGAAAGGGTAGGGTAGCTGGCCAAAGTCCTGGCACCTGGTAGAAGAGAAAGCTCTGACCAGCTGGCTACGCAGAACACAAAGACAAACTTTGCCTTGCTCACAATAGGCAAAGGGCTTTTCCTGGGTACACACAACTCCTTTTTATTAATAATACGGTTTTGTTCATGGTGAACTAGCAAGAAGAAGATGCAACAGGTGCCAACGATGAATAGGTATTATTTTTCATTTATTGGTTGGAAACCAATCCTAGGTTTTACTTCTTCCTGTCCTATCAAGTGGCCTTTGCGGAGTGTAATTTTTACTTTTTAGTGCTGCCTGCACCTGTGGCCTTTGGACCTACTGTTTACGACAGATGGGCCCGGCCGTGTTTGCACCATTTAGTGGCTGCTCTCCTCCTGTAGCACTCCGCTGCCATCACTGGCTCCGGCCCAGTGGCCGTGACTGCTGGTAAAGCTGGGGTCTATTGCTCAGCTTTTGAACGCGTCCGTAGCACAGCCCTCCTATGTCACACATCATTCTTCCTTCTTTTCAGGTCACCGTCTCTCGACTCACAGGGCTCAGTTGGGAGAGTGAAACATCCACCTCCCAGGTTGAAATAGGACATACTGCTGAAGTTCTCAAAGCTGTTTATAAAAAGGCGGAGATACACCTTGCACAGGAAGGATTGTTTTATGTATCGAAAGAGTGATGTGCTTTTAAGCGGTGTACTTTGGACTTTCTTAGGGAGACTTACCTGCTGGCTTTGTTGATTTTTCACCCTAACAGATGCTAACTCAGATTTTAGATCAGCACTAAGTAAATGTTTGCCTAATAGAGATGCTAATGAACAGCGATGTTTCATTTTGAAGCTGTGTAAATCTGGGGAAATAAACTCAACACCCAAGTCAGAACAATATCCCTTCTCTTTTTAACCCGACTCCTACACAGACATTAGTATCATACTTTTAGTCTTTCTGGAATTGCTCGTTGTCATTTAGAACCCACGATTAGCCAATGCGATGTGATCATTTACTCTGACAAGGAATGTGGTCTAACATGTCTATCCAGATACTTAAGTGTTTATTCAACTATTTTGATATCATTGAAGTAAATGCACAAAGAGTAGTGAATGCTATCCCTCCTTTCTTTTTGTATAATTCACTGCTTCTGCCCCAGGGTACCACACAGACAGATGAACAAAGGCAGGCTACCTCTCAGCAGCAGGAAGTCATATGGACAAGGTTGCGGGGGAGAGAACTCAGGCTGAAACTTTTCATGCCTAAGAAAGCCTTCATGATACAGGAAGGTCCCCTTTGAGCCGTCTTTGGCAGCTCCTAAGGGCAGCCTCAATCCCCCTTGAGTGCATGCACTGGACATACATATTAGTGGAGTCCGTGGGATTCCATGACTCTTCTGCTTTTCTCCAGATGCGCAGCCAGTTTGCCCTCCTCTCCATCACTAGGATGGGTGGAATTAGAGCACACAAAATAATGAGTTTAAAGCCTGGAGGGAGAACTCAAAATATGTGTGGTGGATGTACTCATGTGCATTGGAGCCACCCAAAATGATTGACTCTTTCCTCCTCTGCCCACGTTCTTCTGTTCTTTCAACATCCTTATAGTTCATTGTGCAGAGAGCCTTACAGAGGACATCTCTGGAATACAGTATCCCCAGCCCAAGGAAAGTGATGTTTTCCTTTTAGTCTAATGTGTTCCTCATGAAACTCTCTGACTGCCTCTCCTATCCTTCCTGGGAATTCTTACAAAAGTCTGCTTCAGAGGTAGAATCTTTGGTGGAGACTCCATTCTTTCTCCTTTCTTCCATGAGACGTCTGAGCTCTGCAGATGCCTTGGAGGCCCCGAAGAACAGGGTGTGGACTACTGTCTCCATTTTCTGCTCTAGCTTCCTCTTGCTTTCTCTTTGCTGATTGGATTAGGCACCTTTCTAATGCTGTGATAAAATACCATACAAGGCAATCATAGAGGAATGGTTGGTTTGGGCTTACAGTTCCAGAGGGATAAGAGTCGTCATCATCACTATGGGGAAGCTTGGCAGCAGGCATTTGTGGTCCTTTGGAGCAGCTAAGAACTGAGAGCCCCCATCTCAAACCAAAGACAGGAAGCAGAGCAAGTGACCTTGAGGTAGTAAGAGTGGAGTGGAAAAATGAGATAAAAGAATATATTGCCTTTTGGGATATAGGTGGTTCTAGTTTTTTAATTGTTCAGTTTTGTACGCTGCTTTGTTGGACTGACCCACTTGATATAGCGATAACAGAAATTCGGTAAGGGGAATGATTTCATAGCACTGGTATTTTCAGATTAATAAAATATTTCTCTGATTTGAAAATGCAAATCACCACCTTACTACATCAGGGTAATCCCTAACGACATTTTAAATATATCTTCAGGCAATCCTCACCCCTTATCAAGGAAACTTATCTTTGAAGCAGATGGAGACTATTATTGAAAACTATAACCAATCAAAATGCAGAGTTGTAGGGCCCAGTCCTAATGGATACATCTATTAAACACCTCTGTTCTTATGGCTCGGGGAACCTGGCAGAAGATGGGGTGGAAAATTGTAAGAGCCAGAAAAAAGCGAGTTTGCTACAAGATTGTGTATCCTAATAATGTCACCCCTAAAATCTCACCCACTGGACTGCTTAAATATGAGCTGAATCACAACAACAGCAAACGTCATGCCAAAATAAAGAGGGAAAGTCAAAGAGCCCTCAGCTCTACACAAAGAACTAATGGGTGATTTTCGTTCTAGCATTTGGGTAGAATGGCAACTGAGGAAGGCCAAGAGTAGAAGAGAGTCTTCTCCAGGGAAGAACATACCAATTGATTATCCAACTCCAAGTGGTCATCCCTAAAAACACTTATACAAGTAACTTTATACAGACTGAGGAGGTTATATATTTAGGAATATGTCCAAATATACAAATATGCATGTACTAACAATTACTGAAAAAAGAGGCAATGGGTGTGAAAGAGAACAAGTTGGGGTATATAGGACAGATTGGAAGAATGAAAGGAAAGGGGAGATGATGTATTTAATCTCAAAAATAAAAGAAACAATAATGAATACAATACAATCATAAAGTTTAAGAGATGGTTTGATTGTATAAAACATCAAGTGAAACATTATTTTATAAAATTATCTTTTAGCATTAGTTTTTCCATAAAACACCATAATTTCTGTCCCTTCTTAATTGGTCTTTATTATTATCATTTCTAAAATAATATGTATTTTTCTGATTAAGAAAATGGTACAATGTCACTTAGAATGTAGGAAGAATACCAAGGTAAATTTATTTGTGCTACATCATACAAAATGATAACATTTTGTCATAATATTTTTAACTTTCTTTTTATTTATTCTTTGTGTTTTTCGCATCATGCATCTTGGTTGCATTCATTTTCCCATTTCTTTGTATCCACCCTCTCCCCTTGCAACCCCTCCTCCAAAATAAAATAAAATTTAAGAGAAAACAGAAAAAAAGAAAGAAAGAAAATCAGGTGCAGGGCCCACTTTCCTGAGTTTTGCAGCAGGTGAAGGGGAGAGTTAGCTCCCTCACCAACTGGAGTGTGTAGGGCTAAGGGGAGGGCACGAGAGAGGCAGTGCCAGCTATGGCCTTTTCATGCCCTTAGGGCTGGCTCACCTGCTCCCTGTCTACGGGGTCAACTCTTCCGTGCTGCACAGGTGAGGTGCAAGGCCTGTTCTCCTGAGTGTGGCTGCTGATGAGGGGCTGGGTCGGTCAGGTTCCCCACCTACTGGAACTGCTGAAGCATGAGGGATGGAGGGCATCTGTCCCTGGTCCGGGACACCACATGGGCTCAACCTGCTCTCCCATTCTCATGCCTTCAGGGCCAGCTCTTTCATGCCCCTGCGAACAGGGTCAGCTCTATTGAGCTGCTGAGATAAGGTGTAGGATCCTCTCTCCTGAGTGCTTCATCCAGTGAGGGGCAGGACCAGTCCTCTCTCATGCAGCAATCAGTGAGGTGTGGAACCAACTCTGTACGGATATATCCTTTCAACCTTGGATGGTATCAGGAGCCAGAGACATCAACAGAGACTGTGGCTGCATCAGAGATGTGAACACGACATGGGCCCTGCCAGCAGCCCAGGCCCAGACATCAACAGGGTCCTCAGTGGCAAGCAAGTCACTTGCCACCTCAGCTCACTCCTCATCTCTTTTGCCTCTTCAGATATGGCTCCATCTACAGGACATGAGCCATTCTGTCTCTTTCTATCTCATATACCACCCCATTTAGTTGCTCACCATAATAGTGCCTTTCTGCTTGGAGCTGCAAGGTGCTGTGTTTTTTCCCCCAGAGCCCAGGCAGACTACCCCAGGCCATTGTGTGGATCTTCTTATCCTGCTCAGTCTGTCATGGCACTGAGCAGCACCATGCTTCCTCATCACAAAGGTATCATAATAGTGCCCAGCCGCCTGGAGTCTCAGAATGCTGTTGCTGGACTCCTCTCACAGGCTGGGGCTTGAAACTCTGTGCTGCATTTGGTTTGCATACATGGATGAGAAAATAGCCCCCCTCCCTTTATGGGTTCTTTGTTAAATTAGATGAGAATATTTACTGGGATAGGGGGTTACATGGCAGAGCAGGTGTAGTGATATCTCATTTGTATTTTAATAAATAAAGCTTGCCTGAAGATCAGAAAAGTAAAACAGTCACACTGGCCAGCCTTACAGAACAGGCAGCAACGACACACACCTTTAATCCCAGTAGCCACACTAGCCTGCCATAGAAATCAGGTGGTAGTGGTGCATTCCCTTAATCCCAGAACTCAAGGGGATTATAAAACCAGAGGAGAAAGTTCTCAGTCTCAATCTCATCCTGAGTTTCATGGAGGCAGGATCCCCATTTTCAGACTGAGGTCGAGGTAAGAGCTAATAGTCCGCTGTTTGGCTTTCCTGGTCTTCAGGTTGAATCCCAATATCTGTCTCAGAGTTTTTATTAATTGTGCTTCAAGCAGGCACTAAGTTCAAACTCAGATCCCTTTTTCATACTGTATTTGGCTTTGTAAAGAGCCTTTGCCATTAGACATTGCTGTCTCCACTATAATGAGACCTGGCGGGAGAACTGACATCTCTCCTGCCTTCTACATCTATTGACATCTTTCGTAATGGTTCAGTCATGACAACCGAGAATCTTCACGTCAGTGATGCTGGAAACAACCCAGATCTTACCTTACTCTCATGGTCAGCTAGTGTCTTTAGCTATTTTACCTGTTGCTGTGATAAAATACTCTTATAAAAGCAACCTAAGGGAGAGGCTCTGTTCTGACTCACAGTTCATGGTAAATTCAATTATGGTAGGGAGGTCAAGGCAGCAGGTGCCTTAAGCAGCTGGCCATGTTGTCTTCACACTTAATGCATGCTCTTACTCAACTTCCTTTGTCCTCTTACAGCCCGGATCCCAGGTTAGGGAATGGTCCACGCACAGGAAGTGGGCCGTTCCACTTCACTTAACCTTAATTAAAGGAATCAAAGCAATTTTAACAGGCATGCATAGAGGCAAACCTAAATCAGATATCTCGCAGGTATTTTCTGTTGCCTGTCTTCTAGGTGACGCTAGATTCTGACTGGGGTGGAGCCTTGGCCTCTTGAGGAATTAAATGTGCAGAATGTGTTCTGAGGATGCCCTTGAGGCATTTCTTTGTTGTAAATATGTTTAAAAGTTAAAAATCATAGCGAGGACGGCCACCATCTATCTAATTTTTTCATTTCATTTTATTCCAAATTATCAGAGCTCAGTGGGAACTTATGAAATGTGCTTTTCCCTGTGTTCTTCCTGAAGAGAAAACAAGAAAGACCGCTTAGGATGATAGAATGTATTCTTCTTTAAATGCTCCCACTGACGGGTGCACTTACAATTGCAGCTGCCTCTTTATCTTTCTGACAGTGAAGCTACCCTGGAGGCTGGTCCCTGCACTGGAAGTGTTCCGTTGAGTGTCCTTTTCTTTGTCAGTTTCGAAACCTAAACGTTGAAGTGCTGGCTTCTGGTTTCGTTTTGTAAAAGGATAGCATGGGCATTCAGCATTATAGGGTTTACTAGAAAGTGCTCTATGCTGGAAGGTGACAGATTGTCTTGTCTGGGCCTCCTCCCCAGAAGCTAGCTGCTTGGTCACAGGATGTCCATCTCCCCGGGGTACATGTCCTTCAAGAGCTATGTTGCCGGACTGAACCCTACTTTGTATTTTAAAAGTCTGACAGTTTGTAAGTTTCCTTTCATACATCGGCCTGTATTTCTTTAAAAACCTGTTCTTAAATCTCCCCATAGCACCTCCCTCCTTTCTGATTTTCACTGTTTCAGATTGACTATCCTCATCAATTGTTTCCACTTTGTGTGAAAAATCCCTCCTCCCTTTCTTCCCTTTCATCTCTGCTCTTCTTTTTGGACAACATGTTTTTGTCTCCTGGTTCCAAGCAAGTAAGCCCTTCATCTGTTCAAATACAAAATCGGGGGGAAAAAAAGAAAAGAAAGGAAAATGCCTTGGAACAAGGCAACGTAAATCACTTGCCTTCAAGATTCAGCTGAAAATGTTTCCCTGTGCTTCATGCTTTATGTCAGAACATCTGAACGTTCCCCCACTGAACAAGATGATAACAGAGAGTGGTTTTAAATGTTTGCTTCTTGCTTTTTTTTCTGCCAGTAAACCATATCTGCATGAAGCCAGGGCCACCTTTCAGTGAAAATGGAACAGGAGGCTGCCCTCTGCGATCCGAACATGCCTCCAGCCCTATTTATTTATGAGGAGCTTTGTGCCATAATGTTATCCAGCTTTATGGGAGCCATCACACAGTCCTGGTAATCTGATAGAAGGCTTTAAATGGATAGGCTCTTCTGCCAGTTTTGTGTGCCAGAAGGTTTTGGGCTTTGAAAGAAAGAAACAACAAACAAGCCTCAAAACCTTAAGATCAAATCATAATGCCGAAGGAAAACATCCCAAGTCTTTCTGAAGAGGATTTTCTATAGATATGATACAGCAAAGAAGATAGCAAATAAGTAACTTTTAAAAAGTAAAAACAAAACACACTAAAAAAAGTCTCAAAACTTAATTAGTAAGTTATTACAATGTTCTTTTCAATTTCATGAAGAAAGCAATGCTAAGATATTTTGAATAAATGACTTTTTTCATATTTGTAATCTGTTTCAAACACATCATTTTCTTTTCAAGGCAGAGACTTAAGGAAACACTCCTACATTTGTCTCAGATGCGAAAATGGAGACATCATTAACAAGAACACATACTAGTAACACTCAGTGTTCAGTCTCAATTGACTGGGATCCAGGACTTGGTGCAATCTGCCCAGCAGAGTACGAAGATTATTAATGTAATGAGACAACACAGTGCACTCATGAGACAGATCCAAAAATCTTTGCTGTAGGGGAAGGGCATAAGATACAATGGCTCGATTAGTTTATAAATAATAGGAACGAAAGTAGCATAAAGACGCTACTCTGCTAGTCGTGAATGAATTTACAGATACTTCATGGACAGTGGTGAATATTTTGTGTCCTGGGAGAGCAGGGGTTAAACTTAAGGTCTCTCCCTTCCAGGAGTTCTGCTTTAGCTGGAGACAGTGCTGCAGGGAGCACAAAAGGAAGTGTAAGGTGATAGGGAAACAAGCACCCAGTGGTGTGAGCCTTCTCCTTAGACAGCAGCTGCTCACAGGGCTTCAGGGCTGTGGCGTGGACCTCCCCTTCCTGATCTCTGAGTTATTTTGGCTGCATTTCTTTTACCTACTCCACTGAGTACCTCCCAGATGCCAAATAGTGGAGATGAAATAACTTGACTTCAGGTAACTGAGAAGGTTTAGAGAAGTGGATTTGGTGTGGTTTAATTAAGTCACTCAGTATTGATGCCTTTGCAGTCTGCCTCTTCTCTACTTAAAAAGAAATTTAGTTTTCCCCCCCCCAGTAAATGTACAAAATAATGAGCTCTATGGAACTTAGTTATTTTTCTGTGTGTTTTTGTGTACATGTTTATGTGTGTGTATGCCTCTGTGCAGATATGTGTGTAATATGTGGATGCCAAGTTTTATATCAGGAGTCTTCTTCAACCGTTCTCCACCATAATATATTCCAGGGTCTTCCTATGCTCACTCACCTCTCAGTGCTGGAGTCACAAGCACATCCCCTTGCACATTTTTAACGTAGGTGTTGGCTATTGAACTCAGTTCTTCGTGTTTGCATGGCAGATGCTTTGCCAATTGAGCTATTGTCCCAGCGCCTTAAATGATACTTTCTTACATAAGTAAGAATATTAGTCAATGTATTGCTATGGAGAGACACCAAGACCATGGCAAGTCTTATAATGGAAAGCATATACTTGGGACTGGTTTATGTTTCAGAAGTCTAGTTCCTTATGAACATGGTGGGAGGCATGGAGCATGCAGGCAGACTTGGAGCTGGAGAAGTAGCTAAGAGTTCTACATCTGGATTGGCAGGTAGCAGGAAGAAAGAGTGAGACCCTGGTCCTGGCTTGAGTATCTGAAACCTCAAAGCCCACCTCCAGTGACTCACTTCCTCTTAGAAGGCCACAGATACTCCAACAAGGCCACACATCCTAATCCTTGAAAATAATGCTGTTCGCTATGATCCTATAGGAGTCATTTTCATTCAAACGACATATAGATATATTAGGTAATCATTGCCTTGTAGTTTTATGAACTTGTATATACAAATAAGTTTTTTCCCTTTATTACCAACTTAATATTTTGCTATAGAGTAAACCTATTTCTATTGGTGAGGCTACTGGTGGATGAAATAAAAAGAAGAAAGGATTCAATGGGAAAGGAAGTGGGATACCAGAGGGTGATGTTGAGTATATACAAACTTTAAAAACTTAGATTCTACAAATGAGAGTAAACATGCTTATTTGTTTTTCTGAGTCCCACTTATTTTGTTTACTATAATCTACCTTTACATCCAATTTCTTGTAAATGATATCAATTTGTTTATGACTGAATAAAAGGCCATTTTGTGTACATATACTGTTTTCTTTGTCAATTCATCTGTTAGTGAATGTCTAGGCCCTGTCTTGGCTACTGTGAAAGAGCTGCTCTGATATTTCTGTAATGCGCTAACTCATGTCTAGGCCTTTGATATAACTGGATCATTTGGTAGGTCTAGCTTTAATTTTAGAAAATTATTTCAAAATTTTTAGATTATAATTTAATTACATATTTTTCTCCTTTGATTCCCAGCTTTCAACTCTCCTATATATCCCTTTGTAATCTTTGACAAATCCATGGGTTCTGATTTTAGTAATTCTTACTACATGCATTTGTGTATATGCTTATACAGAAATATTTCTAAATGCAACCTGCTTAGTCTGAGTAATTGGCTAACTCTCACATCTTAATTTAACCCATCTCCATTAATCTGTGCATCACCACTAGGTCATGGCCTACCAACAAAGTTTCAGCATGTCTATCTCTGGCAGCGGGTCCATTGTGTCCCCTGACTCTGCCTTCTTTCTCCCAGCATTCAGTTCTGTCTTCCCCGCCTACCTAAGTTCTGCCCTATCAACAGGCCAAGGCAGTTTCTTTATTCACCAATGGTATTCACAGCATATAGAATCCCACATCATATGAATAATTAAGTTTTTCACAGTGAACAATAACTTTTCATGCAGTAATCTTTGAAGTTTTCAGGCATCCCTACAGGAACAAAGTTGAAAGAATGTGTATGTATTCCAATAGGGATTTTGTTAGACTGTCTTATGTCTACAGGTGCTGGGTAGTCCAAGCATGTCATCATAGACCCATCAAGAAGCATGTCTCTTAGTTGATTCCAGATCCCGTCAAATTGAAATTAGGAGATTAGTCACCATATTATTTATAACTCTTTTATTTCTTTCTCTTTTCTTACTTCTATAGCCCAGGCTTCAGGCACTACATCAAGTCAGAGTGGAAAAAGTAACACACCCATTGTTTTTTATTGAAAAAGATTTTTAAAAAGTATTTTTTTTTGAGATAAGGTTTTGCTATGTAGGCCAGGTTAGTCTTAAATTCCTGATTCTCCTGCCTCAGCCTTCTAAGTGATGAAACTATAGATTTATACTGTCATTCCTGGTCTTGTCTCCTTTCTTACTGCCTGTTATATGTGTGACTGAAATGTATGTGATGAGTTTTGAGAGTGGACCTGATAGTATGGATGTCTAGGCATCACCCTCTAAGTAGTATGTCCCAGTCAAAGTGTGCCCAAAACACTCTCACGGCTGCTGGACCCACTCCAGTCAGTAGTAGCTATTAATTGATTATGTAATTCCTATTGAATTATAGAGATCCTTATAAACCAATATTAGGTAATGGAAATAAAGCAGGTATTAAGATAATAGTGGCCCAATTGCAAGAAATCAATTTTTAAGGAAAAGACTAATTTAGTATTGTTCTATAAGGCACTTTCAGATGATTCTGGATTTTAGATCATATAAAGATGTTTCTAACTTTGAAACCAGTGTTTATGTATGCAGAATGCATGTGAAAAGTGAGGTGGAGAGAGGAGATGGGGTATGGTTTCTTTGTGGACCAGTGTGTTAGAGAAGAAATGTCATCTTAATATAAATATGCACTCACATTAGCTATAGTCATATTTTATTCACACTGTAGAGGAAAATGAATGCATATCACTATCTGCGTGACTCCTTTGATCTACAGTGAAGTCTGTGTTTAGATATACTGAATACAGGAACTATGAACTTATAAAATATGATTAAGATCACATAAAATTATTGCTTGCAACAGTTCTGTTTAATAGATTTTTCAAGGTTCAGACATATGAAACTTGATGCGATGTTCCTTGTTACTCTTTTCATTTTTTACTTTGAAAAAATTCAGGTATGTCATATACAATAAAGACTCACGTATTTATATTATCCAGTTTTATTTGTTTATTTCACTTTTCTTTGCTATCTTTCTTTTGCTTAAATGCTGGGGAAGTTCAGAGCATGTCATGTCATTTTTCTCATTGTGTAGGTCCTATGAAAAAGACAGTGTTTTAATCAAGATGCTATACTGTACCTGAAATCCCCAGTGACTCTCCAACAGTGTCTTTCCAGTCATGACTTTCCCCAGTTTTCACAGCTCATTGTTGTGAATTCAGACCCATAATGACTTCAGTGAATGACCAACAGTAAGTTCATGTCCAGTAATCATCAAATATTTTGGTTTTTAAAATACATATATTTCTAGCTGGTGTTTATTGATCATCTTTTATGTGGCAAATTTGTTCTCAGAATTTTTTTTTATTGAGAAAAGGAAAAAAAAACAAGTTTCCACCTCCTCCCAGCCTCCCATTTCCTTCCCCCTCCTCCCACCCTTCTCTCCCTCCTCCCACCCTTCTCCCCCTCCCCCTACTCCTCTCCCACTCCCTCTTCAGTCCAAAGAGCAGTCAGGGTTCCCTGCCCTGTGGTAAGTCCAAGGTCCTCCCCCCTCCGTCCATATCTAGGAAGGTGAACATCCAAACTGGCTAGGCTCCCACAAAGCCAGCACGTTAAGTAGGATCAAAACCCCGTGCCTTTGTCCTTGGCTTCTCATCAGCCCTCATTGTTCGCCATGTTTAGAGAGTCAGGTTTTATCCCATGCTTTTTCAGTCACAGTCCAGCTGGCCTTGGTGAGCTCCCAATGGATCAGCTCCACTGTCTCAGTGGGTGGGTGCACCCCTCGTGGTCCTGACTTCTTTGCTCATGTTCTCCCTCCTTCTGCTCCTCATTGAGACCTTGGGAGCTCAGTCCAGTGCTCCAGAGTGGGTCTCTGTCTCTATCTCCATCCATCACCAGATGAAGGTTCTATGGTGATATGCAAGATATTCGTCAGTATTGCTATAGGATAGGGTCATTTCAGGTTCCCTATCCTCATCTGCCCAAGGAACTAACTGGGGACATCGCCTTGGGCTCCTGGGAGCCACTCTAGGTTCAAGTCTCTTGCCAACCCTAAGATGGCTCCCTTAACTAAGAATTGTGCTTCCGTGCTCCCCTATCCAACCTTCCTTTATCCCAATCATCCTTTTCCCCCAAGTTCCCCCCATCCTCCCCTTCTCCCTTTTCTCTCCCCATCTCCCCTTATCCCCATCCCACCCCACCCCCAAGATCCCAATTTTCTCCCCGGCAATTTTGTCTACTTCCCATAGCCAAGAGGACAACTATATGTTTTTCCTTGGGTTCACCTTCTTACTTAGCTTCTTTAGGTTCACCTATTGTAGACTCCGTGACCCTTATTTATGGCTAGAAACCAATTATGAGTGAGTACATCCCATGTTCATCTTTTTGGGTCTGGGTTACCTCACTCAGGATAGTGTTTTCTATTTCCATCCATTTGCATGCAAAATTCGAGAAGTCATTGTTTTTTACCGCAGCGTAATACTCTAATGTGTATATATTCCACACTTTCTTCATTCATTCTTCCGTTGAAGGGCATCTAGGTTGTTTCCAGGTTCTGGCTATTACAAATAATACTGCTATGAACATAGTTGAACAAATGCTCTTGTCATATGATAGGGCATCTCTTGGGTATATTCCCAGGAGTGGTATTGCTGGGTCCAGGGGTAGGTTGATCCTGAATTTCCTGAGAAACCAAAACTGATTTCCAAAGTGGTTGCACAAGATTGCATTCCCACCAGCAATGGATGAGGGTACCCCTTCCTCCACAGCCTCTCCAGCAAAGGCTATCATTGGTGTTTTTTATTTTAGCCATTCTGACAGGTGTAAGATGATATCTCTAAGTTGTTTTGATTTGCATTTCCTCTCAGAACTTTTTAAAAGGATTGATTTACTGTATATGTTCAGGCTGGGGGTGTAGCTCAGTGGTGCAGTATTGCTCACTTAGATGTACAAAACCTTTAGTTTCATCCCAGCACAAAAAATGAATGACAAAATATTTTTTTCAGTAATGCTCTGGGTAGATGTTATGATCTGTCTTTTCCCATAAGGACCCATTTTCACAGTCATCTGGTTTTATAGGCAGAGGAATGGGGAGGCTATGTAGCTCAGCGGCTGTCACCACAGATCCAAGCATGTGGCAAGGCATTCAGCTTCACTCCCTGTCTACATACTGAAGTAGCAATGAAACCCACTATGCAGACCTGATATAAATGTTTACAGTAGCAGGCATGTGAGTGTTCGCTCTTGTATTGGTATTGCTACTTTATCATTTATGTCTGATTTTGCCTGACTCTGTGGCACAGATATGACCTTTGTATGCAATCCCAATTACAAGTATTTTGCTATGACATTAAAACCATTATTGTAGGAGAGGGCTGTTCATTGGTTTCCAGCTGCACAGCTAGCTTTAGACCCGAAATAATCACACAGAAACTATATTATTTAAAATACTGCTTGGCCTATTAGCTCTAAGTTCTTATTGGCTAGCTCTTACATTTTAATTTAACCCATATCCATTAATCTGTGTATTGACACGTGGCAGTGGCTTACCGGGAAAGTTTTAGACTAAAATAAAAGTTTTAGTCAGAGAATGTCTGACTCTTGCAGGGGCTCAATGGCATCTCTTTGACTCTGCCCTTCTTACTTCCAGTATTCAGCCTAGCTTCCCCTGCCTACCTAAGTTCTGCCTTGCTATAGGTCCAAAGCAGTTTGTTTATACATTAATGGTAATCACAGCACACAGAGGGGACTCCCACATCAAAACACACTTGTCTGTTTAGGTAACAATGAATCTATCTGTTTAGTTTATCACATGAAAAAAAATTATTTGATTGAGACCGTATGTAGTCATAAATGTAGGGCTTGTGATTAGTAACAACTTTTTGTTATTACCAGAGGATGGAGCCTGTAACAGTGAGATCCCCTGAGAAGCAGAGACTGAGACTCCTACAGGATCAATGGCAGGAGAATAGCCCATTGCCTCCAGACATGGACTGGTGTCAGGCAGCCTATTCATACTAAGAACTTGAATATTTCAATAATATTCAATTTTAACTGTACAACCTATATTATTCTAGCAATATAATACCTAAATAAGCTCTAGAAAAGCTTAAACACGAACACACAAAACCCTTGGCTCCTGGTATGTCCTGAACTTGGGAGGGTAACTACACTGTAATTCTGTGGTTTGAATATGTCCATTCAAAATTCAGGTAATAACCATATGATGGCATTAGTAGGTGGAACCTGAAGTAGGTACATATGATAGTTTCTTACCTGCTAATGAGGTGATGTGAAGGGTCTTGATGGAAATAGTAAGTTCTTTTTTCTTTCAACAAGGTATATTGGAACCCAGACTATGAATCTGTCAGGATCTTACTTTTTGACTTATCAGTTTCCAGGGATATGGGAAATGAGTTTCTATGTTTTATAAATTGTCCAGACTCTGGCATTTTATTGGAACAATATAATGGAACTAAGAAGAGTGGGTGTGTAGTTGTTTCTCTCTCTAAGGAGCCTCAATGCTTAGATGCTGAAGGAATGGGTACATGATATGTGTGTTTACACACTCAACCATTCTTAATGTAGGGCTTGGAAAGAGTCTCGTTGAAGTTTATTTTTATCCTGTTGATCTTAGTCTCTGTACTTAGATTACTTTGGTTCTTCACTTTTTGCTCTCTTGGCCATAGACCTTTTCATTTCTTAAAACAACCCTAAATGCAAAATTTAATTCTTGGCCGGAAATTTTACTTTTGATCTAATTATTGTTGAATGTCTGCTCTCATGGTTAGCCTGTCTCTCTTGTGTAATATATGCCTTCTGATGATGTTGGCAGGTACAGTGAACAGTGTCTGGAAAGCTCACAGTTTGATGGGGTAACTTTGATTTTGGCAAATATTGCCCCATTATATCCTAACAGAATAAAAATAAACCTTCCAGTACATTCTCAGGAAGTCATCTAAATAAACCATGAAGCAACTAGTCATAGCAGTGCCTGCTTGTAATGCCAACAGTTGGGAGAGAAGTAGAAGAATTCTAAATTCAAGGCCATCTCACCAGGGCTACATAGTGACAACTTATCCAAAAAAGGGTCATTTTTAAATGAACGTTACTAGATAAATTTGGCCCTTGATTCAGACCTGTGGCTATGGTTTATTATGTTATCTTCATTAGTCACTGAAGTCCTTAGGGCATTGACGTTTAGCTCCTATCTTCTGTGACTGAAATATATGTTTTCTGTCTTTGACTTTCTTTCATCCTCTTTCTATGTTATTTTAAGAGTCGAATCAATAGTGAACAGAATTCCATATTGTTTTCCATATGTATTGGTTATAGATTTGCCATCTGTAATACACACACACACACACACACACACACACCTATTACTCAAACAAGGCAGAAGTGTGTTTCTCTTCCATTTAACTGTCTGGACATAAACAGGCAGGATGTTGCTAAAATCTGGGCTCTTTGGATCTTTTTCTGCTCTCTATTATGAAGGATCTGCCTGCATTTACATAGTCCTGGATGGATTGCTATGTTCCATGCATTCCAGTCAGCAGGAAGGGAAGAAATGAGGAGACCATATTCCCGTTTCCTAGAGTGTTTCTCAGTGATATTCTTCCCCTGAAGCTGGTTCCTCTGCCGGGCATCTTGTAACAGAATCTTGCTGGTTATAAAGGAAGGTGGACAGTACATCCAGGCTGGAAGACCGGGTGCTGCTTCAGATATCCATGTCCTCATACAGTAGAAAAGGAGGCAGAACGAGTCTGCCACAGGCTCTGCCACGTCTTGGAAACAGCATTTTCACTTGTATCCTGGAAGGTGTTATTATAGAGTGCATACCTTTTGCTAAATTTAGCAGAGATTGCTTTAGGTCATAGAATCCATTTAAAAACACTTTTAGTGAGCTCTAAATGTATATGCTTTGTCTCCAGTCCTTGCTGTTGTTAACTCATTTCGCTCCTGAGAATGGTTGGACAATGGATGGAGATGTGAGAGGAAGGAACATGTGTCTATCCCTGTTGAGGCTGGACAGGTGGCTATTTGACCTCCAGGTTTTGTTTTTACTTTGATTATTTGAGGTAGATGATGAGGCTCTAAAGGATGATGGGGCCATAATATAAAGAAGAAAGTATGCCTAAATCACTGTGTGGCATGAAGTCCACTCCCTATATGAAAAGTTCTTCTTTGGGCCATTTCATGAAAAAAAAAACCTAAATATTCTTATGTTTGAATATGATAAGATTTGGAAATCTGTTTATTAATACCACTTTGCCCTACCATAACTAACATATCTTGCTTTTAGGACCCCATTTGCTATTGATTTTTGTAGTCATTGTGGTTGTGGAACTAAATGTTCCACAAGGAACACCAGAATTTTGATTTCTAAGCAGCTGGTGAACATTTTTGGGTTGTAACATTTCTCCAAATTTTGTTGTTATTCACAAATTTCCATTTGTTTGTGAATTTTGTTCTCTGTCAAAACATTTAAGACTATTTTCCATCTTTTAGAAATTGAACAGCAGTTTTTCTGACACTGTTTTTTTTCTGATGATAAATAATTTTTCCCTTCTACTTTCGGGTTTCGAGATGCTAATGAAAAAACAATAAGTCTGTACTGAGACAGGAATTTTGTACAGTACTTGCTGGGGTCGTTTTTGCATGATAGTGACATTGCAACTTATTCTTAGAAAACAAATGTTATGAATCTAGAACATCTGTAGGCTTATAGATTAAGAAATAGACATAATACAGTCCTCACATTAAATTCCCCAGTGACAATGATGTCATAATGTTCTGTAGAACCACCAGCTTATTAATTATCTGTGCACTATTGATTTTTACAAAGACATTTAACATATTTACAGAGTCAAGATAACAGCGCACTTACTTGCTTCCACCATTCTTAGTCCTTAGTTGGAGTCTAGGGTTATAGACTGGGAAGTGGAAGATGATCAATGATTAAACAAACAAACAAACAAAAAACCTCAGTCAAGACCATATTGTAATGACAACTCCTCTTATCTTTGGAAAATACCACTTAGTAATACCAATAAACCTTGTTAATTGATTTCAGCCATGAGTTTCACTGAGTATGATATTCTAGGAGATAGGTCATAACTCCGGTTGATAGGTCATGTGGCTGTAAGCCTTTGCTCTTCCTTTTAAGGTTTGCTTTTGCTTGGTATTTTAAACTGCTTTGGAATATTGCAATTATCTATAAGCGTTCATCAGACAAATTTGCTGTGAAGAAAACGCAGCATATGTCAGTGATCGTTATGTGTTTGTGCCCTTTGTGTTGGTAAGGATTATAATTTCTTAATGCCTAGCCAACAAATGTTTGAATTCTAACTGATCAGTTAACTATACAAAGCTGAACTCATGGGTTTGCCTTTTCAGGGGTAACACGACATTCAAGTCAGAAAATACAAAGAAACTGTGAGAGTTATCAAGTAGTACAGGTGTGATGATACAGACAGGAACAGGTTAAAGCTCCTGGGAACGTGTATGGTGTGCTCAGAACAGCGTTTACATAAAAAATGACAAAGGGTTTCTTGAGAAGATGGCTAGCACAATTACTCGAGTTAAGTGAGTGGCCTAGGACTGAGATCACCGAGAATCATCCGGTTTGGGGTAAAAACAAGTATAAATGCTCTTAAGAGACAACAAACCAGGCCAACTTCGAAAAACCTAGAAAAAAAACAGCTGGATTGCAGCAAGGCATAAAGTTGAAAAGAGAGAGGCACCAGATCATATCAAATTGCTTGGTCTGGGGAAACCTGGAGGAATTGTTCAGAGTAACATTAGTATTCTTGTTCTAATCTGTTGCCATAATAAACACTCGGATCAAAAGCAACTTGTTTTTTTTTTTTCTCAAAGTTATTTGCCTTATACCAAGTCACAATCCATCACTTAGAAAAGTCAGGGTGAACTGAGACAGGAATTATGGAGGAATCTTGCTCACGGGCTCATCTACTGGTTCATGCTTAGATAATTTTTTGTACAGTCCAGGGTCACCTGCCTATGAACAGTACCACCTTCGGTGGGATGGTCCATCCTATATCAATTAACAATCAAGACAATATCCTACAGACATTCCCGCAGGGCAATATGATCAAGGTTTAATTGAGGTTCCCTGAGGTGGCTGATAACTGTAGGTTACATCAGGTGACAATAAAATCTAACTTGGACAATGAGATCCCACTGAAGAGTTCTGAGAAGAGAAAGGGGACATAATGCATCTTTAAATAATTCATCCACTTAGCCTGCTGCAGAGATCACTGCTCATGAGACATGAACAGCCAACCTTTCTTATGTTTTCTAACTCTTAGCTCAGTTCCCGGTTCCTATTGTAAAGATATAGAAAATGTATTATCCATTTTCAGACTGGATAGGAAGACTCATTTGTTGAATGCTGGCTCTTTCTATTGTGTAAGTCATTCAGCTTTTTCAAAGCTCATTACTTTTATCTGCAAAGTGGTAGAACAAAGATTGGTTAAAAGAGATCATTAAACAAAGAGGACATAGTTCAAACATTTTAGAAATACTGGATTTTTTTAGTTTCTATTTTCTTTTCCACCATCATGTTTGTATACATACATTTCAAAGTTGTCAAAGAAACTTTACAGAGGAGTGGAAAGTATACAATGCTGCAACCTCCCCCCAAAAGGTGCGCCAGTGGCACTGTCTTCCTCTCTTTTTGGAGGCCATTCTGGCACCCTATAGCAAGGAGAGATGTTTAACTAGCTGAATAACCGTGTGTCTGGCAATACCTCTCAGTTTAGTGAAAATTACATTTGGTGTCAGTAGACTTGATCATAATGATAATAGACTACCTGAACTGTCTTAATTTCTTCTGCATAAATAGATCTGTTGTTTCTTCCATATGTACAAAATTAACCCTTCAGGTTTTCCTTTCTGTGTGTATTGGTCATCTGAATGCAACCGTCTTGGACAGGAGATCTCAATGGTCTGGGAATGGAGATGACAGATGCTGACCTTTGGGCTAGCCTCTTCCTCATTTAGGGATCACAGTCCTTTCTTTTGCAGATCAGGTAATGCGAAGTAATGGGAAATAAGAAAAGGCTCAAAATTAAATACATAAATATAGGGGGGAAGCCATGCAGGGATGAGAAATTATCACTTCAGCACTTGTTTTGTCAAACAGTGACAGAATATGCACCGTCAGAAACAATAACTGGAAAAACTCCATACACATGGCTGGCTGAGCAGTCCATGGTAGATGAGTGCCAGAGCTGAAGAAGATGAGCCGAGGCTCTCCTGCTGTCATATTGGGAAGACCTTGAAGAAAACCTCAGACTGTCAACTCTGACTGAACCCCCAGTGTCTTCTTTCTGTCCAGAGATGGACTTAAGGAGACTAGAATTAATTAGGATTGATTTTGCAGTCAAAAATCTATGGCATGGTTGTTGCAATAGCTTAAAGCTTTAAGAAAGCATGCAGGCAGTGTCGACCCGAAGAACCTGAGTCATGGTGGAAAGAAGGAAGCCACGTGCACATTCTCACATTGCTGGTTGTAACCAAAATGAATGCCAGGACTCTTCCTTGTGTTTCTTATGCTGAGACTTAGCACACAGAATATGCTTAATGTATAGAGAGTGATGGCATGATAAATAGCTAGCATAGTTGAAATATTATAACGCAATTCAGATATTATAATAGAAACACAAAACTTTGTCAATTTAACCAATGAGGACTCTAAGAGCAGATGCACACACAACCCATGTCTTTCATAGCCATGGCTGTGCTCAGAATAATTGTTTTATTATCAGGCCACGGTTGAGGCAGATAGACAAAAGCCTAAAAGGAAACACAGGAAGTGAGCCTTCCATGACCCAACATTCACTAGCAATTAGCAAAAATTCTCAGTGTCTGCTGTCTTAAAATTTCCTTAAAATGTATGAGGAAAAAATGGCATGATATGCAGGTGAAGAGGACAATTACAGCAAGGTCTTCTCTGATAGCTGTCACGATTTTCTGTTTCAGGGAAGGTGCCAGAGGAGAAGGATGACTGATGTTGAAGTCTAAGAGATGTGGTCTTTGGAAACTAAACTGTTTGATATACACACATCTGTGTGCTGATGACTCAAAGTGCTGGGAGAATTAGTCTAGAGAAATCTACCAAATACTTAAATTCGATTAACTAAAATTGAAGTAGCCACGTGTCAGTGATTGTTTGTGTCTCCCAGTAATGTATCAGGAAGGAGGCTATATAGTTCCTGACTTCCATATAAATATCTAACAAGGGTGAGGCTTTGACTGTGGGTGACAGGCATCTTTTTTTCTCAATATTGATTAATGTAATTTTTATAGCAATCCTGTTTGCTGATTGACACTGTATTATTAATTTTCCACTTTTTTTTATGCCTTTATTTTCTCCTCTGTCTGTCTCCCTCCTTCTCTGCCTCCCTCCCTCCCTCTCTCTCTCTGTCACCCAACCCCAGTGAACTCAGGGATATGACATGTGCTTTACCACTGAATTGTACTTCTAGTAGGTTGTCTAAATTAGTAGATTGAGAAATCCAGGTGAGAACATAAATTTGGCTAACGTCATAAAGTGCTGAAAACAGTATTTAAACAAGCACCTGACAAGTGTGTTGCCTGTGTTGCCTAAGACTGCTGAGTGATGGTTAAAATTTTGATTCATGGCAAAATTGTTCAGTGAGTCTAATTTTATCAGCATTTGAATCTATGATGCATTACATTATTTATATTTATATAATATGCCTTATATGCCAATGTGAGGAAATAATTTTACATTTCTGAATATTAGAAAGAGTAGCAATTAGTACAAATTGCTAGTCACCTGAACTGTTCACCTGAACAATCTGCAATAGCAACAGGCAAGGAGGGCTCATTTTGTGACTGTCCTCTTGATAAAGTGAAAGCTAAGGTATTGGTCTAACGTGTAATAAAACATAAAATTATCGATAATGAACCTAAGATTGAAGCCAAGCCTATAGAAAAGACATACTGAGTTTCATCTTGTAAGAGAAAAACATGAAGTGTGAAAGCCACAAATGCTTGAATTGCAGGGATGAAAATAAAGATCTGATCTCTAATTAGTTGAAATAATTGCTAATAAACAAAATCTAGAAATAAAAATTCCACTTCTCAGCATGATCCCAAATATCAGCTTCTTTCATAATTAAGAATATTTTTTCATGAAGATGTTAACTCTTTCTTCCTCTCAAAGCCCCCTTGATATTAGCTAAAATCTGAAATTTGGGAAAAATATGCCATTTTTTCACACTGTCTTATGAATTATAGAGAAGTCTTAAAAACAAGAACAAGAAGAATTATTTAAATGTCATCACATTTAAATGGTAAATGCCCATGACATGTTTTTCAGCTTATTGGCAGTGAGTGAACCCACCGACATGGCCTCTTGTTTGGAGTGTCCTTTTTCTCCTTCTCCCACTCTCTGACATCTTCCTGTCTTCCATATGTCTGGATCAATCTGCCGGTTTCCTTCCGAGCTTCCCATCCCCCTCAAGACTCCAGTGAGTCACTGCAGACTCTTTGATGTGTTCAGACATTAAGGAACTTAGGGATTGCATATTTTTCCACAGATAGTTTTTATGCTGTACTTTTTGCTGCTCCTTTAGTGATTGAAGGTAGATGAATTTCAAAAGCATACAGTCAGGGACAATAGATACTATAGGTAGATAAAATAAACTGTTTCTATGGTGTAGTATACCGACATAAAATACACTGACGGCAGGCAGATAACACAATGCCTCACAGTCTTACATACAGTATGCATACTCCGTCATGCAGGCACATCCCAGTCTTACATACGGTATGGAGTATGTAATTATGCAATAGCGAAGAGAAACCTCATAGTAAAAAACTTCATATTTTTTTTTCTTTTCAAATACTTATGTATTTGAGAGGATTGGTAAAAACACATTTCAGTATGCTTGGCAGTTGCTCAAATTTGTGTGCTCTAAGTTTAGAACCAAACTCAATCTGCCCCTGTTCAAGTTCTGTTCTGTGCTGGCAAAATACCACTTGCTTGTAGAGGGAGTGAAGGGCGGGAGGCCCCTTAAACTCACAACCCCACTGGACGTAAACAACAGTTTAACAATTGCTTTCTCAACTGTGTAGAGCTGAGTTAAACACACCTGTGCAGCATTTTTATTTCCACACGTGGAATAAGATAAATAAAATAGTGTACAGCAACACTTGTGTGGGGCTATAAACCCTGAAGTTTACCACGGTTCACATGTTTTTTGAAGGTTCTTGGATTTCCTATCTCTGAGTTCTATTTTCTTTTTCATTTCCAACACTCCTTTTTCTATTTTGAGAAAATGTTTGTTTAGGTAAAATAATTCTTTTTTTTGGTAAAATTTTTCTTACATAGCATTTGAAATCGTATTTTGTTATAGTGTGCTAAGACAATGAATGGGATGTGAAAAGGTATCGCTTAATCTATATTGATTTTGCAGCCTGAATGAAGCATAATACAACTTGTGTGTGTGTAATGTATGTATACATACACGTGGGGGCATACCAGATGTCTTCAGTGGTCACGTTTCCACCTTAAGTTTTGAGACATTACCTCTCACTGAACTGCAATGGCCAGCTTGGCTGGTCACTGAGCCCTTGAAATCTGCCTACTTCTGCCTCCCCAGCAGCTAGATAACAGGCATGTGCTGCCACACCTGACTTTTTTGTGGATGCTGGGTATCAGAAGACACATCTGTATGCTTGGACAATAAGCACTTTACCAACTCAGTTGCCTCCTGCTACATGTATTTTAAGTATATAGCTGTTTATAAATTTTCAACCTATTTCATTTGAGTAAACAGTTCAAATTATTTTCTACACCAACTCTAATGGTTTGGATGAAACTGGCCTCCACGTTCAGATATATGAACACTAGGTTCCCAGTTGGGAGAGCTTTGGGGAAGTTTAACCTTACTGGGGGAATTATGTCACTGTAGGTGGGCTTTAAGATACAAGTAGGGTTTTGACTACCCTAGTATGCCAATTTTGCTTGATGCTTGCCATTGAGGAGATGAGCTCTTAGCTTCCTGTTCCTACCACCCACTATGCTGACCCGCACTACAGTAGCCTGAAACTTTAAGCTCCTAATAAACCTTTTCTAATAAATTGTATATGTGCCTTGGTCATGGTAGTTCATCAAAGCAACAGAAAAGTAACTCATGCATCAACGGTGTCAAATTTAACAGAAAGGTTTGTGCAGCTGGAGGTAAAACACGCTGGAAGGACTCACCCGTCCTTTAAGAAAGTATCCTAGAAACTCTGGCCCGTGGTAATAAGATATTTAGTTTCTCTTAAACCTTTTCTTTAGCTAGTAAAGTATGGCATTTGGCCTTGATAATACTTATATTTGCTTCTTAAGCTAATTTCTTTTAAGTCGGTGATTCCTGGAAGAAGCTTGAAAATTGCTTGAGATTTTTATGGGGAACAGTCTGAATTTTAGCTGGATTTGATTCTCTGTTTGTTGCTGTGTCTATTCTTATCTCAAGTGGATGGAAGCCAAGTTAAATGTTCCTTATTCTTTTAAATCCCTGCAGACTACTTACTGTGTCTTTTACTTTTATCAACTGGAATGTGCCACAGACAAATTTAATTATTGCAGGCAAAATGTGTGTCAGCCAGGCACTCGGGATTCAGCAGTGTCATGAGTGTGGTATTCTGTGTCCCACCCCTCAGAGCAATGACACTGTATTATAGAATAGTTAAAAAATCTCTGAGTTTAGGTTGTTTGACTTGAAACACTGGCTTGGCCAGGTCATGATTATTTGGTGTTGGACTTGCTGTGTTAACTTTCTGTGTCTCAATAGTTTTATTTGTAAAAATATGCTAACCTATTTCACTGAGTAGGTATGAGAACTTCCTGACTTTGTAAAGTGCTTACACATTACACAATAGTGCACAACACATTATTCCCATGCCTCTTATCAATACAAAGCTCTCTCAAAGAGAAATCTCAACTGTTGTGTTCATTGTGGTTGCTGCTTCCCCTTCATTATCTTGCTTCTTCTTAATTTTTAAAGTGTTTCAAGTCAAACAACCTAAACTCAGAGAACCGATGTAGAGCCGCTCAGGTCCTGTGCACGCTGCCCCAGTCTCTGTGAGTCATATGAACTTTGATTATGTTGATTTAGAAGGTCTTGTTTTCTTGGGATTCTACATCCCCTCTGGCTCTTTTATTCTTTCTGCCTCCTCTTTCACAGATTTCCCTGATCCCTGAGTGGAGGGATTTGATAGGGATATCCCATTTAGGGCTATGTGTTCCAAGGTCTTGCTGTGGGTCTGTACTTGTTCCTATCTGCTGTAGGAGGACAGTTCTCTGATGATGGCTAAGCAAGACACTGATCACTGAGTACAGCTGAGTGTCATTATGAGTCACGTTATCACATCATTTTGTTGTTGGTGGTAGTGGTTGTGTTTTTGTTTTTGATCAGTAGTATTTGGTCTTAACCTGGTGCAATGGGATAGCTAGTCTCTGTTTTTCAGTCACCCTGGCCATGGCAGTTATGGGTTCCATTTCTTGGAGTAAGTCTTAAGTCAAATCAGGTATTGGTTGGTTACTACCAGTAACAGTTTGACCTTACCCTGCAAATGCAGTTCCTTGGTCTGCTTGTTCCTCTTGACTCCTCTTTGCCTTTGATGATTGCCTGCAATCACTGTGATATTTCTTTCAAACCCAAGGCAGATGGTACTTTTTTCCCATTCTTCAAAACTTCCCTGTCATTCATTGCACATTCAGAATCTTATATACCTACAGGCCAGCTGGTAAACTCATAACCCATTCTGAGTGTCGACAATCATGTCGATGACAATAAGTTAAGGTTTTAAAAGATGGAACATCTCTTTGTAGTTGAGCTTTGGGCTGAGTATTGAGCTGGGATTTGGAGGAGGCTCTCAGAAAGAGGAATGGACTTCCGGAAAGCAGAAACCACAGGAAATAAGCTAAGAAGTGAAGAGCTGCTTTATGGACTCTGTTGTTCCATAGCACACTAGGAAGTAACTCTTTGGCTTCAGGCAGATGGGGGCACATTTTGTTTGTTTCTTTCTTTGTTTTTAACCTCTTTCTACCAAAAACATCAGTGAAGCTGGCCTATGTAAAGATTTAGACACTGACTGTTTTCTTTGAGCCATTTCTTGTGGTGGTCCAGTTATGTTCAATACTACCCCTCCTTTGTATGTTTCAGTCCATTTCCTAACATACAAAACCTACAAAATTCTTTCAATTCTTCCCTGTAAGATACTTGGAAACCGCTGATAAAAATTTTATTGGCATCAAAATACATAACTTTGATTCTCATTAACATGTACACAAGTACTGTTGTAATTTTTTAAAAAAACTAGAGAGAATGATGCCATGCAACGAAGTTCATGTGGAGGGATTTTTATTAGGGGGAAGGGAACAGGAAAAGCGGGAGTGGGAGGAGGAACCAGTATCTGGGGACAGGCACAAAAGAAGAGAAGAGAGAAAGAGAGAGAGAGAGAGGAGGTGAGCAGGGCCCTGATGGAGAAAGGTCATTGGTTAAATAAAAAGAAACTGCTTGGCCCTCATTGGTTAGAAGATAGGATGGAGGAGTAAACAGAAGAGAACACTGGGAGGAAGAGGAAGTGAGCTCAGACTCCACAGCTCTCCTCTCGGGAGCAGACGCCTCAGACAGAGACGCCATGCTCAGCTCTCCCAGGCAGACAGACGCGATGAAGCTCCGACCCAGGATGGACTTAGGCTAGAATCTTCCCGGTAAGACTGGTGCTTACAGATTATTAGAGATGGGTTGATCGGGATATCAGAATTAGCCAGTAAGGGCTAGAGCTAAAGGGCCAAGCAGTGTTTAAATGAATACAGTTTGTGTGTTGTTATTTCGGGCATAAACTAGCCAGGCAGCCGGGGTGCTGGGGGCGCAGCCCCGCCGCCCTTATTACTACAAGGCCCTTTTATTTATTTATTTATTTATTAAAGATTTCTGCCTCCTCCCCTCCACCGCCTCCCATGCCCCTCCCCCTCCCCCAATCAAGTCCCCCTCCCTCATCAGCCCGAAGAGCAGTCCCGGTTCCTTGCCTTGTGGGAAGTCCAATGACCTCCCACCTCCTTCCAGGTCTAGTAAGGTGAGCATCCAAACTGCCTAGGCTCCTACTAAGCCAGTACGTGCAGTAGGATCAAAACCCAGTGTCATTGATCTTGACTTCTCAGTAGTCCTCATTGTCCACTATGTTCAGCGAGTCTGGTTTTATCCCAGGCTTTTTCAGACTCAGTCCAGCTGGCCTTGTTGAGTTCCTGATAGACCATCCCCAATGTCTCAGTATGTTGGTGCACCCCTCGTGGTCCTGAGTTCCTTGCTCGTGCTCTCTCTCCTTCTGCTCCTGATTTGGACCTTGGGATTTCAGTCCGGTGTTCCAATTTGAGTCTCTGTCTCTGTCTGCTTTCATCGCCCGATGAAAGTTAATCTCCAGGGGGATGACTATATGTCTTTCTTTGGGTTCACCTTTTTATTTAGCTTCTCTAGGATCACGAATTATAGGCTCAATGTCCTTTATTTATGGCTAGAAACCAAATATGAGTGAGTACATCCCATGTTCCTCTTTTTGGGTCTGGCTTACCTCACTCAGGATAGTGTTTTCTATTTCCATCCATTTGCATGCAAAATTCAAGAAGTCGTTTTTTTACTGCTGAGTAGTACTCTAATATGTATATATTCCATACTTTCTTCATCCATTCTTCCGTTGAAGGGCATCTAGGTTGTTTCCAGGTTCTGGCTATTTCAAACAATGCTGCTATGAACATAGTTGAGCATATACTTTTGTTGTATAATAGGGCCTCTCTTGGGTATATTCCCAAGAGTGGTATTGCTGGGTCCAGGGGTAGGTTGATTCCGAATTTCCTGAGAAACCACCACACTGCTTTCCAAAGTGGTTGCACAAGATTGCATTCCCACCAGCAATGGATGAGTGTACCCCTTACTCCACAACCTCTCCAGCAAAGGCTATCATTGGTGTTTTTTATTTTAGCCATTCTGACAGGTGTAAGATGATATCTTAAAGTTGTCTTGATTTGCATTTCGCTGATTGCTAAGGAAGTTGAGCATGACCATAAGTGTCTTTTGGCAATTTGAACGTCTTCTGTTGAGAATTCTCTGTTCAGCTCAGTGCCCCATTTTATAATTGGGTTGATTAATTTTTTACAGTCTAGTTTCTTGAGTTCTTTATATATTTTGGAAATCACACCTTTGTCAGTTGCGGGGTTGGTGAAGATCTTCTCCTAGTCAGTAGGTTGCCTTTTTGTCTTAGTGACAGTGTCCTTTGCTTTATAGAAGCTTCTCAGTTTCAGGAGGTCCCATTTATTCAATGTTGCCCTTAATGTCTGTGCTGCTGGGGTTATACATAGGAAGTGGTCTCCTGTGCCCATGTGTTGTAGAGTACTTCCCACTTTCTCTTCTATCTGGTTCAGTGTGTTCAGACTGATATAGAGGTCTTTAATCCATTTGGACTTGAGTTTTGTGCATGGTGATAGATATGGATCTATTTTCATTTTTCTACAGGTTGACATCCAGTTTTGCCAGCACAATTTGTTGAAGATGCTCTCTTTTTTCCATTGTATATTTTTTTAAATTTATTTATTTATTAAGGATTTCTGCCTCCTCCCCGCAACTGCTTCCCACTTCCCTCCCCCTCCCCTGATCAAGTCCCCCTCCCTCATCGATTATATATTTTTAGCTCCTTTATCGAAAATCAGGTGTTCATAGGTTTGTGGGTTAAAGTCCGGGTCTTCTATTTGATTCCATTGGTCGACTTCTCTGTTTTTATGCCAATACCAAGCTGTTTTCAGTACTGTAGCTCTGTAATAGAGTTTGAAGTCAGGGATGGTAATGCCTCCAGACAATCCTTTATTGTATAGGATTGTTTTAGATATCCTGGGTTTTTTGTTTTTCCATATAAAGTTGATTATTGTCTTCTCCAGGTCTGTGAAGAATGGGATTTTGATGGGGATTGCATTGAATCTATAGATTGCTTTTGGTAGAATTGCCATTTTTACTATGTTGATCCTCCCAATCCAAAAGCAAGGGAGATCCTTCCATTTTCTGGTGTCCTCTTCAATTTCTTTCTTCAATGCCTTAAAGTTCTTGTCAAATAGATCTTTCACTTCCTTGTTCAGAGTTACCCCAAGATATTTTATGCTATTTGTGGCTATCATGAAAGGTGATGCTTCTCTGATTTTCCTCTCTGCTTCCTTGTCCTTAGTGTAAAGGAAGGCAACCGATTTTTTGGAGTTGATCTTGTATCCTGCCAAATTACTAAAGGTGTTTATCAGCTGTAGGAGTTCTTTGGTAGAGTTTTTTGGGTCGCTTATGTACACTATCATATGATTTGCAAATAACGAAAGTTTAACCTCTTCCTTTCCAATACGAATTTCCTTGATCCCCTTATGTTGTCTTATTGCTATTGCTAGAACTTCAAGCACTATATTGAAGAGGTATGGAGAGAGTGGACATCCTTGTTGTGTTCCTGATTTTAGTGGGACGGCTTTAAGTTTTTCTCCGTTTAATTTAATGTTAGCTGTTGGCTTGCTGTAAATAGCTTTTATTATATTTACGTATGCCCCTTGTATCCCTAATCTCTCCAAGACCTTTATCATAAAGGGTGTTGAATTTTGTCGAATGCTTTTTCAGCATCTAATGAAATGATCATATCGTTTTTTTTCTTTCAGTTTATTAATATGGTGAATTACATTGATAGAGAGCAGGGCCCTTTTAAAAGGAAACAGTGAATGTGCACAGAAGGTACTCCTAGTGGGTACAGCTGAGAATGTGTCTTGTTAGATCCCCAAGGGCTGGCCAGTGCACATCCCTGAATACTCACAGTGACTGCATGTTAGTTTCTACTTGCTCATGCATCTTGTATGTCTATGTGTGTAGGGTGTGTATTCTAATTTAGACTTTAAACTTTCTGATAAAAAGGCTGTAACTTCTGTTTCTTCTTGTCGTCTCAATATTTGGTAGCATGACCTGTTGAGCCCAGAAGACTTTGCAAAAATTACATCTAGTGTTTTAAAACTATTGAGACTGGAGTTATGGCTCAGTTAAGAGTGTGGCTGTTCTAACGGAAGACTGGAGCTGGGTTCCCAATACCCACATCGGGTGACTCGTCATTGCCTGCAACTCCACATCTTCTTCTAGCCTCCATGGGCACCTGCACACACATGTCCATACATGTACACAGAAATAATAATAAATATGTCAAACATTACTTTCTTTGGGAAATTACAATATTTATATTGACTTTAAAATGATTTGTGTTTGCGGGTTGGATAGATATCTCAACAGTTATGAGTACTTGCTGTTTTTGTGGAGGATCAGGGTTTAAGTCCTAACACTCTCATGGCAGCTGATGGCTGTCCCTAACTTCAATCTTAGGGGATCTGATGGCCCCTTTGAGTCCTCATGGGCCCTGCAGACATATGTATTGACATACCTATAGGTAAGATAAAATACACATAAAATAAAAATAAATCTTTAAAAATTGATTTATTTAAGGTCAGGTGATGGTGGTATATGCTTTTTATCCCAACACTTGGGAGACAGAGGCAGGTAGATCTTTGTGAGTTCACCACCAGCCTAGTAAACAAAGAGAGTGCCAGGACAGGCTCCAAAACTATACAGAGAAACCCTGCCTCGAAAAACCAAAAATTAAATTATTTGTTTATAATAAACCAATTATGTTATTTTATGCTTATGTTATACTTTTAGCAATTTATACAAAAGCAAGTGCTTTTTGTATGTTAAATGCTCAATAAATATATTATTCATCTTGAGGCCCTCAATAACATATTTTATTTTCTTTTAGCACATAATTTTGCTCTAGGTGCTTATGCCCACAACTGCTATAGTTTATGTGAAAGTTTCTCTGAAGGCGTGTGTCTTAAAGCCTCCATCACTTGTCTGTGATTCATTTTGGAGGTATTAGAACTTTTAAGAGATGTCGTCTAGTGAGAGGTTTTCTAGTCATTACGGTAGTCTGCTGAAGATTATAGTGAAACCCTGTTTTCTCCCCAAACCCCAACCTTTGTTTGAATTTTTATTGTAAGGTAAATTACTGTGTCTTCTTATATTCTCCTATCATAATGTCAATCTGGGAAAGAGATCTTAATAATCGTTGGCCAAAGTAATTTTTTTCTTTCTTACTCTATTGGGTGTGTTTTGTAGTTGAAGTAAAGTAATGAGGCACGTTCTTTCTGAACTCTGTTAAATCCTTTGATTCTAGGTCGCTTGTGCTCTGCTTGTCAATGTGAACACAATGTGGCGAAGGATAAAGATGGGTTTAGGAGCAGACTAAACTGCATGAATATTGAATTTCCAATAATTATTTTGATATTACAATGGAGGTATTTTATTCCATGATGAACTTGACTTTGATCCTTTAATGAAATTAACAGTGTTTGCCTAATTCAGAATCCATGTGAGCTGGAGATGAAGTGCCTGTTAAATGGGTGGCAACTTAGCAATGCTTGCCTTCTTCTCTCACCATTTTCTGTGGATTTTTTTTTCTAATTCAGTGCTTTTCCCAGTCTCAGTACTTGCAGACTGAAAAATAGTTTATTTTTTCTTTCTTTTTTTTATATTATTTATTTATTTATTTATTAAAGATTTCTGTCTCTTCCCCGCCACCACCTCCCATTTCCCTCCCCCTCCCCCAATCAAGTCCCCCTCCCTTGTCAGCTCAAAGATCTATCAGGGTCCCTGCCCTGTGGGAAGTCCAAGGACCACCCACCTCCATCCAGGTCTAGTAAGGTGAGCATCCAAATAGTTTATTTTTTCATCCTGCTCAGTGATGAAGATTCTTCTTTGCATGTATTCTTTCAGAGCCTCCCACAGTGCCTGACACACAACAAAAGCCCTCTAGGTTCCTGCTAATCCAGTATTCAAATGCCCATCTTCATCTGGAAAATTAGCCTAGTCTCGTCTTCAGAGGTCATTTTTCTGCTTCTGTTACTTCCACTTAAAATATAGTCGTAAATATTTAAAGCAAGAATGTGCATATAGATGCCAGGAAAACGAAGACTGTATGTGTTCTGAACACTCTCTGGTTCCATGCCCACTTGGAGATGTCGATTTGTCTTTGTGCTCCCTTGTGATTTGGATATCGAAGAAACCTTATACCACACAAGGCAAAATGATTCCAATGCCCAGAAAAAGGAGGGTTTGAGACCCAGAGCCAACTACGGTCTAGATTGACTTTGTCTCCTTTGTCTTTTAGTCACCTCTGACTCCTCAAGAGTCATTCTCGGCATCCTTGACAGACTATGCCAAAGTATAAGAGGGCACAAAGAGGTAGGGGCAGGTGTGCAGCTTGGCTTTGCAGCCTGCCAAATCTACCACACTTTGCATTTCTGGCTCTTTCACTCACCCAGTTTCCAACTCCAGGTTCTCTTCAGGTTTGGGTTTTCATTGACACCATTTACATTGTTCTGAATTTTCACTACAGCAACTTGTATATATTTTTTTGGATCCTGAAAAATTGACTTCAGTGTTTAACACATATTTGGAGCCAAGACTGAGTTATTGTTCTTTAATTATGTGACTACATAACATGAAAGTTATTCGGTTTTCTCTCTCACCATTAGCATTCAGATTTTTAATTGATTTTTTTTTTTTGTTCTCATGAGTCACCCTGATGTAGGATTCCCCTCTGTATGTAGAGGATATCATTGGTTAATAAAGGGACTGCTTTGGGCCTATAGCAGAGCCTTAGAGGAACAGAGCTAGGCAGGGCAAACTAAACTGAATCCTGAGAGAAAGAAGGTGGAGTCAAAGAGAAGCCATGTAATCCCGCCAGTAAGCCAGAGCCACGTGGTGATACACAGATTACTAGAAATGAATTAAATTAATATGAAAGAGTTAACCAATAAGAAGCCAGAGATAATGGTGCCAAGTGGTGATTCAATTAATACAGTTTCTGTGTGGTTATTTCAGGACTAAGCAGCCAGAAATGCCCTTCAAATAAACCAAAAATATATAAATTCTTCTTTAATTGGAAGTTAAAATTTCACCCCAGATCTCTCAGATTATAGTAATTATTTGAAGTTACTCTTGATTTTTTTTTAGACGTTTTTGCTTGAGGTAGTGAAAAGAGCATTAATTCCATTTGACAGGGCAATGCAGTCATGTGTTGGCCTCCAGAATCACACAGAAGATGTTTAAAAGGTGTCCTGTGTCACAGGTTCTTCTAATATATCTCGGCCTCGCAGAGTCGATGTGTATTTGATGTGATAAGGAATCAAGTACCATGTGAGAAAACAATGTGGTAGACAAGGAATCTTTGTGCAGGAAAAATGCTGTTCCCTCCGAGGAGCAAATAGAGTGCAGAAGAATTCCCTGCAACCTGAAGGCAAGCTAACAGTTCCCACATGGAAACAGTGCTCACACTGATAGTGGAAGTCTTCCTGAAGGCTGTTTCACTTGGAATGAGAAGACATTGTATTTTCATCTCACTAAGGACTGATAAATTTGAATTTAAAAAAAGAAAAGAAAAGCTGGCTAGAAACAAGCCATGCTAAAATCGGAATTTCATAAAAAAGAGTAAGTCTCCATATGTTTATTTGGGAGCTGGGTGGCAAAAAGCAAAAGAGGAAAAAAAAACAAGAAAAAGAAACCAACAATGACATCTGTAAAATCGACCCCAAATATTTATATCAGGTTGGTTTGTTTCAAGTCGAAGACACCACAGAACTTCATCTCAGCAGGGTTTTGTAGAAAACACTAGCATAATAACTACCTTAACAAATACTAGAATTGCAGCACCTCAGCTCTGATACAGTCGGCTAGAGCATCAGGATATACCTTTGTCCCCTTTTCCTGTGTTCCATTTGCTGTGGTTTCAGTCACCCATGCTCAGTTATTGTCAGGAAACATTCAATGGAAGTTTTGAGATCGACATGCTTTGTAAATTTTAGATTGCATGCTATTTAAGTAACCTGACAAGAACCTCACTTCCGCTGCACTGTCCACCTAGAATGTTAGTGATGCCTTTGTTCGCTTCATTCCCTTCCCCTGGCCTCTAATTAGCACCTTAGATCCACTGTCGCACCGTCAGAGAGTTTGCATGCAAGTAGCTCTGCCTTTACTTCATAGCGGCCATACAGCAAAAGGCTGTGAGACTGCTGCTTCCCATGAACTGGATTTTACCACAGTGCTTGTGATTCTGTGACGTCATCGTGCGATGGAGCACTATAAAGTTTTGAATAAAATACTTGAGATATTTGAGTATCCCCATTATAAACCAAACATCTATACATTGTTTGTCATTTGTTGCTTTTACTATTAGTATTGTTGGAAATTTCTTACTGTAACATGAACAAATTAGTAGAATTCCACACAGTCTCTGGGTAGTGGTTCATGCCTATAATCCCAGGACTCAAGAACCTGAGGCAGGAGGGTCATTATTTGGAGACTGGTAAGATTTACATTGTGAGACCTTGTCTTGTAGCAGCATTTCATTTGTATTTTAATAAATAAAGCTTGCCTGAAGATCAGAGAGTAAAACAGCTGCACTGGTCAGCCTTACAGACCAGGCAGTGGTGACACACACCTTTATTCTCAGGAGCCACACTAGTTTGCCATAGAAACCAAGTGGTAGTGGTGCACACCTTTAATCCCAGCCCTAGAGAGAAATATAAAACGGGAGGAGACAGCTCTCAGACACAGTCTCATTCAGAGGATTCCTGGAGGCAGGATTGTCATTTCGAACTGTGGCTGAGGTAAGAGCCAGTGATTGGCTGCTTGGTTTTTCAGGTTTTCAAGTTGTACTCCAGTTTCTCTCTCTGAGTTTTTATTAATCGTTTTTCATTTTCTCTAGAAGAACAGTGTTTGTTATTGTGTGGGTTTTCTGTAATTACCTGTTAGTTACATGATGATGTTACCTGTTACAGCACGGTCTCTAAATCTTAGTCAAGATAAAACCAGGAAAAATAGCACTAATTCTTATGATTTTGGTTTTCAGGCACACAATTCATTATTATTATTCATAGTCCTCACAATATATGTTCAAAGCTTCTAGTTCAAGATAATTCCAAATCTAGTAAGTAAATCTAGTTCTAGTAAGATAATTTCCAAATCTTTATTTAAATCAAATCATTTTTGCATTTCTCTACATCTCAAACAATGTTGAGTCCAATACTTGTTATACACACAAAGTCTATTAGTTTGGCAGAAAAATAAGGTTTCTTTTGTGCTATCTTGTTCTTTGTTAATTGATGAGCTATTTATATCACTTTGGGGGCATGTTAAAATTATACATCAAAGGAGTCTTAATAACTTTTTGATAATAACAAAAGTTCTGACTAAATGTAAATTGATTTTAGACTATAATATTAATAGCTATAAAGCTATTACACAGCTATTAGTGATGATACAGCTATTATAATTAGAGCTATTATAATAAATGAGGGAATTATTTTACTGGTTAAACATTACATTATCATCTGCATAAAATGGCAATTTTTTTTGTTGCCTGAAAATACTTATTAGCATATCCATACAATGTGTTTGTGTTAGCTTATAATGCTTTCTCCATAGAATATAGTATTACCTTCAAAATATTTGAAAATATTAGTACTTTCAATTGAAACATAATTGGCTACTTAAACATATCTCAAAGTAGTTCAACGGTATGTGATGAAGATTTAAGAAAAAGAAACATTCTGCAAATCTGTAATTAAATAAAGTAATCCCATTATTTTGTTTGACTTCTTAGCATGCCAGCAACAATCTTGCCTTTATCATAACCCTGGGTTCACAGTGACCCGTTTATTCCTTTGTGATACTTTTAATTCGTTTCCAATTACTGTGCAGTAGGTAGGTCATCTCTGCTCTGTCCTTTCTGGACCATGGCTCTTCCACTGTTTAGGAGGGATTTGGGCTTTGGCCAATGAGTCTTGCTCCTAGGACTAACAGAACTTCTACAAAGCCAGTGTGGTCCTCACCTTTGTTCTTAGGGGAGATTTTATAATCGAATTTAAAGACAGGTCTGCCTATGGTTGGTACACTCAAGGACATTGTTCCCAGCTCTGTGAGTAAAAGCTGTAATCGCCTCCTATAAAGAGGAATGGAGATGAGGAGTGGGGACCTGAACTGCACATTAGGGAGCACTTTCAGGCAGGCACTTTGAAATGCAGCAGGAAAGTCAACTCTCCTGAAGCTTTACTGTCTGGCAGGGACTTGTGACTGGGTTTATTTCCATACACAGGGCTTTGTCTTCCCTGGCACCCCTGCCTCTGACCTGGCTAGAGCGCTTCATTTTCCTGAAGCTGCTCATGAGTCCTCCCCACCTGTTTCCACATCCTGCTGGTAGTGCAACACCTGCTTGTTTCTCAGGCCGAGAGTGTAGGGCTGTGGCCTTTTGAGTTCTAGTTTGATGAACCTGGCAACAAAGTTCAAGATTGGAACCCCATCCCTATAGCTCTTCTCCAAAATGTGAAAATATACATTGTTCTTTCATATTTCCATGTTGTGTGATTTTGGTGGGGATCCAGAGGTAATATTTCTAATATAATTAGTTAAGCAGGAGAGGCAGGAAAAAGACGCTTGTTGGAACGAGACAAACATTCTTGCGAGAGCAGGAGTGAATGCTGTAGTTGGCACAGACTGGGAGTCTTGGGTTCGAGCGCTTATTTCCTCCCAGTGCTTTCCTGGGGGCGGCAGCTTTGGCATCTCAGAGCTTGTGGGAGGCAAAAGATCTAGGTTCTCACTGGACACACATAGTAATCTTCCCCACAGTGGTGCCCAAGAAGAGGGTGACGCTCAAGCTGGAGATCTTGCCCTGTTGGGTTAACTCAGGGAGATGGCTCAGAGAATTGTCATTTCTGCCGAGGGAGGGCACAGTGTAGTGAAACATGTTCTCTCTGTGTCTGGAACAGCAGAAGCAGACATAGCGCCTGGAAAAGAATAAGCCAAGTCCTGACTAGCTCATAGAGCATAGATGATGGCTTCCTTCCTAGAGCCACTTAGACATTCCCTTTCCTGACCCTTTACTCATTCCAGACATTTCCAGGTACCTCATAGGGTATAAATCAAACACTAATCCTAAATCATAACTTTAAAAATACAGTTCTTTGGTATACCCATAATTTTTCCATCTACTAAAGATGAAGGTAAATTTGCACACTGCGATAGCTGAGCTTGTTTATAGTTACAGAAACAATGATATTGTAGTTGAGTAATCAATACTTTAAGATGTAACATGTGTTCAATGTTTTACAAATTTTAGTCAATCTTTATTTTATATTTAATTTTTTCTGTTTGTGCTAAGGATCAAAGTTACCACTGAGCTATATTCCCAACTCCCCTGATATTTAGACTTGACAATCATCATTTATAAGAACCCCACTTTGCCTAAATAAATAGTACAAAATGGCAGAGGTATATTTAGGGCCATTTTGGAAATTTTTGGAAATTCTGTCCTAGACATTCACATAACAGCTTTTAAAAAATAAAACTCAAGGCAACAACTCAAACAGAAAATTCTAAAATTAAAAAGTTCTAGTATAGTACATTTTAAATATATATGGATATATGTTCTCCTGCCTCTCTACATCTTAAATAAACACTTCTCAGGAACATGCTCTTTGAACAGACTTCTTTACAGTAGTGGGTAGATACCCTCTTGCTGCCTGCCAGGAGGCCCAAGGGCAAATATCAATGGGGCCGAGAAGCCATGAGGCAAGGTCCAGCCTTCCAGCTCTGGGTCTGTTGTGGCGTTTCTGTGCAGTAGCTGTGAACTTGCTTCTGTGTGTGGAGCTGTGGCAATGGGTGGGAAGAGGCAGAGAAATCTCAATAGTTGTGCTGGCAAGTTTCATGTCAACTTGATACAAGCTATAGTCATTTTGGAAGAAGAAGCCTCAATTGAGTAAATGCCCCCAGGAGACTGGCCTGTGGGTAAGCCTGTGGTACATTTTCCTGATTGTTGATTGATATACGGGAAGCCCAGCTTTGGGCGCAGTGCTATTCCCAGATTTATGGTTTTGGGTCCTACAGGAAAGGCTGAGCAAACCATAGAAAATAAGCCAGTCAGCAATGCTCCTCCGTGGCCTCTGCTATAGTTTCTACTTTTAGGTTTTTGCCTTGCTTGAGTCATGTCCTGACCTCCTTTGATGATGATCTATGATGTAGAAGTATAAACAAAATAAATTCTTTTCTTCCCAAGTTGTTTTTGGTCATGGTGTTTTACCACAGCAACAGAGATCCTAACTAAGATTTATCAAAATTAACCCGAGAGAGCACAAGACTAATTTGTAGTAAAATTCTACCCAGAGGCTTAGGAATTGTTTTTAAAACTGCACAAATGTTTAAGTGTTGCATTATTCTAAGCTTGATTATATGAATTGAAGTATAATCCAATTGACTTGATTGCATTTTGTTCTTGCAATTTGGTGGGTAGAAAATACATTTTCTCTTGTGTAAAGACCTCTCAAGGGCAGAACATAAAACAGGAATTTGAGAGCCTTTTCTAAAACTCATTCCCCAAAGGCTTCACACATACAGAAAATGGCTTGACTATTTCCAGGATCCCCGGACAACTTCAGCTAAGGGAAAATCATAAACTATAAGTCCTGGAATGTAGTACCATTATGATATTCACACCTTTTGATGTTTATGCAGTCAGTGGCTTGATTCTGCTAACCTAATATACTATTATAAACCATTTGGTTCACAAGGAAAGGGCAGATTCCCAGTAGTGATTCAGAAGAATCAGTTGAAATTTTTTTCATGAATTGGTTAATAAAAAGGTATTAGATGTTGTTTTGCTTGTTAATGGTGTATAACCGATGACTGCAAACTTCATGGCATAAACAAAGCAAACTCCTTCTTTCATTTATTCCTTTCCTCTTCCTTCCTTTCCTTTTGCCCTCCCATCTATGAGACATGGTTTCATAGAACTCTGTCTGACCTCAGGCTTGTTATGTCGTCTAGTATGACCATGAATTCCTGTTCCTTTTGCTTTAACTGGCTGAAGAATGCTGACTTTCTGGGTGTGTGCCACCATCATACACAAATTTATTTCTCTAAGTTTTGCACATGGGAAGCCTATCACAAGTGTCACCAGGCTGGGATCACGGTGTTGACAGTGCTTTGTTCTTTCACAGAGTCCCAGAGGGTCTGCTTCCGTGCCTTCCCAGCTTCTAGAAGCCACCTATATATGTGTTAATTTCCATTTTGCTAAGTAACACACTCATGAATTTGTAACATTAGACTGGTGGGCATCTTTAAAAGGTTATTATTCTGTCTACCACAAATAGGTGAAAAGAAAAGTTTTCGATTTATTAGCAAATTTTTAGACTCTTTTAAGATCCTGTTCCATCAATTTCTTAAAAAGTCAAATCTTATTAATTGCATCCTTTTCAATTCAGGCAACCATATCATGCTAATGATTTCCAGATGGAAGGCTTGAGTCATCATTTTCTAAGTATTTGATCCTGAGATCTCCAATAGAGAAAAAGAAAACTCCACATGTTTGGAGGAATGGATTGCAATTCATTTTGTGTGAGTCTAATGTGACCTGGGAAACTTCACTTGGCCATGTGCACAATAAAGTGAAGTTAGATTGGACAAGAAGGTTGCTAGAAGCATCTTCTTCACTTTGATTTAGCATGCCATCCTGTCTCTGTCGTTCTAATTCATATTTTTATTTGCACACTTGCAATGGAGACACTCATGCTCTCAGTGTCTTTTTCTTAAATTCAAGAGTGCATAGGCACTCCCAGGTTCTCTGGTCTTCCAGGAAGTGTTTCTAAGCCTTACTTCTCTGCTTTCTAGGTCCACTTCAGGACATTTCATTTTCCCCCTTTCTCACTCATAGTTAAGATGAGTTCAGGGAAATAGACAGATTTTAAGTTGTATATTGGAAGAAAGCAGAAAACATACATTCCACTTCCGAGTGGAGTGAGTCTTTGAGCATTAGAAGACTGGGGAGCAGATGGGTCAGAGTGAAGTTGGGTGCACCATATTGCAGCCCTTATGAGCACAGAGTTAGTGGCGATGACGCATTCTTAATGCTCTGAAGTAGAAACAAAGTCATGTCGGGTCATAGACACATGACACTATCATGAGGAGATTTACGTAAGTGTCACAGGCAAATGTCTTATCAATGCCAGTGCACATTGGGATGGGGCCATGAGCTCGCAGAACAGTGACCAGAGGAAAGGCTGAGGGTGTCCATGTGTTCCTGTGTGTCAGAATATCTCCAAAACATAGCTGGAGGCAAGGCAGGTTGTAGAAACTTACTTTTCTAGTATTAGTAATAATAGCCCTATCTGAAAGGCAGGGGTGGTGCACATCTTTAATCCCAGCCCTTGGGAGGCAGAGGCAAGTGAATCTCTGGGTTTAAGACCAGCCTGATCTACAGAATGAGTTCCAGGACAGCCACAGATACACAGAGAAACCTTGTCTCGAGGAAACAAAACTATAATAATAATAATGATAATAATAATAATAATAGTAATAATGATAGTCCTATTCTTAACTTTTTGGAGGGTTTAAAAGAATTTGAATATGGGAAGATTGTTGTAACTTTTTCTTAAAGCTTGTGCTCTCGGTCTGGCTGGGCACACATGCCCTGGCTAGATGCCAAAAGATGAAATTGTTTTTACAAATCAGTTTTGAGCTTCAAAGCAAGTTTTCAATATTCCCTTACCTCCCCCATGAATTAATAGGCATGTGAAAAAGACTTTAGCTCTAAGGAGCCCAACAACCTTCTGTGTAAAATAACCTCACTCCATGCTACTTAACACTTTCCAGCAGAACTGAGGCAGGGTTAAAGGCAGCGCAAAGCAACTGACAGAAAACAGCAGTGGTACAACATCATTTGGCAAATTATTTAACTGCTTCTAATGCCAATATCAAAGGGTGAGAAAACTTAATAGGCGTGGGAAGGGAAGAGCAATTAAAGGTGTCAGAAGATCCACAAAATGAGTAACATTCAATCCACTAAAATAGAACGAGGAAAGAGTTGACAGGGGAAGGAAAGACGACAGCTCTGAGCAGTAGCCTCCAGGGCAGTCTCCGTGTGGCTGGGCAAATAGCCTTGGGATGGCTGGATGGGTAACCTGACTGATTGCTGATAAAGGACTGAGCTCTATGGCCCAACTTGAGACTGTGGATTTCACCCATGACTATGTTGCACTGTCCTCTCGTTGGATACCTTGGGGCGATCAGCCAATAGACAGATGGAACCCCAATTCTTTAATCAAATTCAAAGCTGTGTGTGGAGGTAGGTTTCTGACATGACCTCTGAGATCTGTGCCCTTTGCTGTACACCTGCCTGATCCCTGAGACCGGGAGTCAAAAGGTGCCACCTTCATGAAGGTTTAGTCATACTGCACATCTAATGTTAAGAAAGGTTTTATCCTTAGTGGCCTGTCATATCCTGTATAACATTTATATCTAGGCATATAGATCCAGGGAAGAGGACATCAAGGGTTCATGTCTTAAAGGGTTTCAGTGTGAATAAGACTTCCTATTTTTTGATATAGAGATAAAAAGACCATGTAGAAACCATGAAATCCTCCCAAGATGAAACTATGAAATTCTCCCAGGATTAGATTTCCTTGGCAGACAGTGAGCAAGGAAACAAGGACCAATCCTGTAGTCCCCAGGAGGTGAATCTTGTTACAACATGGAAGAGCTTTGTAAATGTCCCCAGCCCCAGATGAGTCCTGCTAGCACCTTACATTCTGACTTGAGACACTTAGGTGAAGATCTGAGTCACTCAGCACATAAACTTCTGAGCGAAAGAAGCCCAACCAGCCAGTATGTGCTGTAAGTGGATACATCTGTAGCAGCATATCACACAGCAGCAGAAAGAACTTACTGAGCTCCTGTTATAGAGAGTTTCCGTTAATGGGATTTAGTGATATCTTTTCTCTCTTGACTTTCTCATAAGATATATGAGTTAGAGATCATCAGAAGATATTCCATTAGAAAGAAGACTGAACGGCTAAAACACTACTACTCCACAGTAACTGGCGTAATAAACGTTACAAGAAAATTAAATTCCTTGAAATAGATGTGACTGTCTTTCCTTCACTTTTAAAAAGTTCATCCTGAGAATAGCAGGATGAACTACCCAGCTCGTCCTGACATTCTTGCTTTTATAGGTGTCATCACCAAATACAAAGAACACAGACTATATCTCTAAGACAACTGTAAGACAAGTTTGACTCAAATCGTCAGCAATGAAAGAAACCCAGTGGGTTGCAGCTATTTTGCGTTCCCTTGCATAACTGCTACTTGAAGACCGTTTCTAGGGATGCCAGATTTTGTGTCTCTCGCCTCTGAGTCCATGGTGCCTATGGTACAGCTTTGTGAGGTCCCTGAGACTGTGTGACGTACAGTGTGGTAAGGGCTCACTGAGCGCTGGCAATTTCTGGCCTTTGTCAGCAACAAAGGTGACTGATGGCCCGAATGAATCTGTTCCCCCAGAGATTCTTCGTCTGCTTTTGTGGGTTTAGCTCTCCACCCCTTAGTCTGCCTACTGGGGTTTTGTGCTCTCCATGTGGGAGAGGGTACAGAGTTGCAGCATCTCCTACACAAGGCTGCACGGGTTAATTGTCCTTCTGGGTCTCGAGTGAATAGTCCAATTGTTTTATCTTAAACCCCCGTTTATAACAGCTTTTGGCTTGTTTCATCGTTTCTTTATTTCAGGGCAGAAAGGTAGGGTACTTTCAGTTTCCACTAGTAGACAGGCATAATAATAATCAAAGAACATGAAACAGAAGCCAAAACCTTTGCCAGACTCAGAGAAACAAATTGCACCAAAAAAAAAAAAAATGGCAGACTTGCTGGCTGCTGCGAGGGTGGCCTTATTGTGTATCTCGGCTCTGTCATTCTGTTTTGCTTATGGCAAATGTCACATTGTTGACTTCCGTTCATGTAATGTCAGAAAGAACGATCATTAGGCAACCTTTGAAAAAACAAACATCTTCCTTTGCTTCATGCAGGATTTGGAATAAAGGAATTTCTGAAAATGATCTTTCTGTATTTCAGTGGCACAAGCCCATGAAGCAGCCTTTGCTGGTCTGGAAATGTTCGCTGAATTGCAAGCTATGTGCTTTGAAGGTAGATGCCGTTTCGGTTAAGTTAGAAGCAATGGATGTATTCAGGTATTCTGAGGATGGTAACAGTGTCACAGATGGCATGGTAGTAATCACTATAACTCAGGACTCACGTATATCATCCTTAAATGTCAGACAGTTTCATTAGCTTTTTTAATTGACAAGTTAAAGTTGTTTTCCCCCTCATCCTAGTGTTTAAATATGGAAGTTTCTATTTGTCTTCTTTATATATCTGACAAATTTACACTTGTCCTTGATAGGTCAGGAAAGAAGACCTCCCTGTTTCCCACTCTCTTCATTGGTAGGTAACAAGAGCCTCCCCCACTGAAGGCCTTTGCACAATCCCATCCCTTACTACCCCAAAGTCACTATTGGTGCCTTCACATTTTCCCAGTTGTGGGTACCACTCTTTCTTTCCTTCCTGACTTGTAAGGGAGCAGGAAATTCAGACCTAGTTCTTGAGATGACTCTGCTAATGTTACCCAAACAACATGAAATGTAAGAGTAACAGTGGCAGAGACCATCAACTCTATGTCTGTTTACCCGTGACAGTAAGGCCAATGAGATGAGGCCATAGAAGAGCAAACGGGATGGACTACGGGGAACGGGTGAGCAAGTGAACTAATGTAGGGCCGAACGGTCCACCTTAGGAACCACGGCAGCACTGTGAACTGGGAAAGGCATGGGCTTGGGGCCAAAGGATAGGGCTCCTGCTTAGGAGTACGTGGGTGACTATAGCATCGAGAGTGGGGAAAAGAAGGAAAGAGTGTAGAGGACAATCAGGAGGATAATTCTCAAGGGGTGGCAGAGTAGAGAGGTGAGGTTCTGGCACTCTTTAAGAGTTTAGCCATTTCTGAGATGTGTGGTTGAAGTAAACCCCAGAGAAGAGCTGACATGGCTGTCTGGCTGTCCCTGGCTGTCTGTTCTATGCAGTCTAGATGGGCAATAACTTTTTTCTTATTTATTGTTCTCCTCTTTCTCTGTTCCAGAATGAAGGGTTGCATTCCATTTTAGGTATATTAAGTTAGGGTTCATTCAGTTAGACAAACAAGAGGCATACAAGGACATCAAGTGGTTGGTGTATTTATTATTTTGTGGGAAAAAATTAAGAAAATTAGGCCAAAAGTCACAAATAAAATCAAATAGCCTCAAGCAAAACAAAACAAAACAGAAAATTGAAATCACCAATTCAATCCTCGAGATATGTTCTTCTAAGTGGAGTAGTTTTGTTGATTTTCCCAATACCTCTGCAGGATTTTTATTTCTGATGTAACTTCTGAGAGGAAAATAATACGGATGGGTCTACGGGTTAGTGAGCTCAGAAATATACTGTGGGCTATGCCAAGGGAAGCGAGGGTGGCTGAAAGACTGGAGACGGAAGTAAAAGATGCAGAGGAAGGGAGCGGGTTTGATTTGGACCTAAGAACATCATTGAATGAGAAAAATGTAGAGCAGCTTAGGGAAAGTATGGATATGGGATTTGTTCTGTTTTTCACAGACCACGTCAGAAAACATTGATTTTTGAAGGGAGAGATATAAAAATCTACTTCATCACTACTAAGCCTCAATTCTTGGACATATGTTTTATCAGCTACTTAAAACAAGACAAAATGTTTTACCAGAAAAATATCCTATATACCAGAAACAATGAAAGTAAATCTAAACTCAGTATCTGCCTATATATTGTTACCCATGTTTAAATGATGTGTGTCTATCTATTTGTGTGTCTATATGTGTATTGTAATTTTAGTTCACTTATATATCTGCTTAATCTCAACTAAACCATATATACTGTAGCATCAGATATCATTCAGAGACTATGCAGAATTCTAATTTATTTTGATTTTTTGTTTGCATGTTTGTTTCAGAAATTCCTGCTATATAGCCCAGGCTGTGTATTCATTATGTGAATTCATGATGTAGTTCAGGTTGGCCTTAAACATGAAGTCATTCTGTTTTTGTGAGTGGCCTAAACAAAGATTCTACCTGAAATGCAGAGGAGGTTTAGGTCAGTCTTGCTCTAATGCCTCCATGAGAAGCCACATTTGAGTGTGAATATCCTTGTAGCATCTTTCCTGATAGGGGACTCATTTCCCTTCTTGAAAGGAAAGTCTTTTTTTTTTTTTTTTTTTTGGTTTTTCGAGACAGGGTTTCTCTGTGGTTTTGGAGCCTGTCCTGGAACTAGCTCTTGTAGACCAGGCTGGTCTCGAACTCACAGAGATCCGCCTGCCTCTGCCTCCCGAGTGCTGGGATTAAAGGCGGGAAAGTCTTGGATATCGCCTCCTTGCCTTTCTGGATTACCAGTGCCCTCTCCCTCCCCTTTCTCATTACTTTACATTGGCATCCTCTTTTCTGCAGTTTTCTCTTCTCAAGAATTTTAATGTTCACTGAGTCCTTTTCTTTCCTTCCTTGCACTTCATTGTCTTCTTTCAACTTAAGCTACAACCTGGGCATTGAGCCCAGCTGCATCCTAGCTACAGCACTTGGCTGACTAATTGGCTACTGTAGGCACGCTGCTGAGCTGGTAGTTTTCTTAAGGAATTCTCAGTGATGTCCTTTCAGTCGCTTGTGCCCCCCACCTCGCAACATTTTCCCCTTTTCTTAATAACAAATTCCATACAAGTCTTGAAGTATGATGAATAAAAACCCAAGGACAGATGTTGGGGTTCAACCTGAAGCTCAGAAAAGTAAAGCAGTCAAGCCACTAGAGAGCTCTTACCTCTAAGAAACCTTCAGACTGAAAGAGTTCCTATCTCATCCGGCCTTACATTCCTCTCTAATGCTGGGATTGAAGGTGTGAGACACCACTGCCTGGTCTCTAGTGGCTTAGTTTTATCTTCTGGTCTTCAAGCAAGCTTTATTTCTTAATATATAAATGAATTATCACTACAAAGTCTTATTCTGGTAAGAGATTAGTCATACAAGAAAGCAAAGAAAATGGTCCCTTTAGAGACATTTAGTATAACCTACAATGAAGAATTTCCTCTTTAATACTTCAGGGACATACTTTACTCCACATAGTGCACCATGGCTAGAAGAACAGTTAATTCCTTTCAATAATTAGAGTTGGTGGGAATTTGCTTGATGGGGTCTAAAGTCAGACAGACCAGGGTCTGTGTTTTGCCTTTGTTTTTTTATTTGTTTCTCCGTGTTGCTGGGTGGGGCAACTTCCCCACTCAGCTAGAAACTGTTTCGTCATTTGCAGAAAAAATAATGTCCTCCCTGAAATTCATAATTTTGTGTTCTTTATTTATTAAAAAAATAATCATCAAAGAGCGTTTTGTGCTGATCATTTGTTTGCTCTTGGGTAGAGAACCATCCACTGTTAACTTTGAATGGCCACACCCTTAAAAGTTGTCTCTTCCTTTCTCCACAAAAGGAAAAACTTTTCTTTCTTTCCTCCACCTTCCAAAGTATTAAGAGTCTTCACTAAATAGGAATTTATTTGGCTATGGTGACTGTTACAAATACAGATAATACCTCAAAGCTCACCCATTGCAAAACAAAAACCAACCAACCAACCAAATAACAACAAAAAAACATGACCTCAGTTCTAAGTGGTTTTGTACTCTGAGAACATTACTTATCTCCTATGAAGGACTAATTAATTCATTTGCTTAAAATCAGTAGTAATTGTTAGGCTATGTTAACTTGTATTCATTTATACAGTATTTATTACATAGCTGCATTTTCAACCATTTTACTAGGTTTTATTATGCAGGAATATATAAATGTGCTTCTGAAAATGGTCAACCTTCTGGCTTCTCTTCATTTCAGAGACTAGATTTGGGGATATATGATTATTGTGTAGAGTAGGGGCAGGACAATTATCTGAAAATGACTTCTTCAAAGAACTGTGTTTTATCAACATCTTAAAATTATTTCATATATAAATGTGTCTCTACATATTTACTTGTATATATCTTCCAAAATAGATACTATTTTTAAATACAAGTAAATATATATGTATGTCACATACATATAAATCTGTAAACATAAAAACGAATATCTGAAAATAAAAATTCCTTGTTTATTTACATTTCAGAGCTTCTAGTGGACATAGGTTGATAAGATGTACAATATGTTAGCACAAATTTACCTTGTCCAGCCAAGCTTGTATCTCTCAGGTAGCTGGGCAAACAAGAGGTAAATAGAGAGGAAGAAACAGATAAAGTAAATAAAGTCAGTCAATTACAGAGATCAGTTGCACAGCAACTGCAACCAGGGAAACTGTTCTTTAGAAGCAGCCAATCAGACAGAAATATGAATTACCAGAAAGTGCTTGCGTCTCCTGTCCCATATCCTGTTCTTTCTACCCTTCTATGTCTAGTTCTTGTTCCTAGAACACTCTTCTTCCTCTTTCTGCCTCCAATTTATTTCCTCTTCAACCACCTTTCTCTGTACATGCATCCTAAGATTTACCTAAACAGAGGGGTTCAAAGGCAGCAGAGGGTCTTTTAACCATATTAGTCTCTCGAGTTCTCTGCTCTTACCCTGACAGTGTTCCTGCAAGACAATACACTTCCCTTCTTACTCTGTTAATACTTACATGGTTGAATGTGACACTATAATCCATATTAGCTTTGTTATATCAACATAAACTATAACATAGCTATTACAGTAACTTCATTTATAGTACAGAATGATACATAAGTAAGCTCTGAGCCAGCCATCTATGTTTACTTTATATTACGCAATAAATTCTGTATTAGCTATTCTTTGAAAAGGACATTTGATATCAGAGTTCTGGTGAGGCTTATAAATTTTTGTAGAAGAGGTGTGTTGTTGGCCTATAGCCTTGAAGAGTTCTTATTAACTTTTATTATTATTATTATTAATTATTACTATTATTATTATTTTATATTTTAAAGCCTAGACTGGTAGGGGATTTCCACGTATTAATTAATTAACTTCATCCCTTTTTTGGCAAAGTGCCTTGAAAGAGATGGCATGTCCTGAATGACCCTCATGTGTGCTTTATACCGGTGATTATTAAATTCTCAAAACTGTCTCATCTGGTTTCTTAGGGCATTAAATGAAGGTAACAAGAACAATAAAGTAGTCTATTAACACAAAGGAAATATTAACCTGCAAAACACATAAAGAAAATGGTGTAAAATGCTTTCTGGACCTTAAGGAAAATATATATTCTAAGATCACTGAAACATATTTGCTTCTGATAGTTCAGTAAGAGTTCCAAAATGACCAAAGCTCTACTTTTTGCTGTCATTTGCACAATAGTTAAACATGCAAATTGTAGTAATAGGAGCGGGGGGGCTGCATTCCCAGCACCCCGGCTGCCTGCTTGGCTAGCTTATGCCCCAAAATAATTACACGGACACTGTATTCTTTTAAACACTGCTTGGCCCATTCTCTTCTAGGCTAATTCTCACATATTAATTTAGCCCATTTCTAATCATCTGTGTGTAGCACCCCAATGTGCGCTTACCGGGGAGATCCTAGCCTATGTCCATCCTGGGTCGGAGCTTCATCCCGGGAGCGGGGCATGGCATCTCTCTGAGGCGTCTGCCCCCGAGAGGAGAGCTGTGGAGTCTGAGCTCACTTCCTCTTCCTCCCATCGTTCTGTTCTGTTTACTCCTCCCACCTATCTTCTAACCAATGAGGGCCAAGCAGTTTCTTTTTATTTAACCAATGACCTTCCTCCATCATTTCCCCTTTTTCGGTTTAAACAAAAAAAAAAGGCTTTAACTTTAACATAGCAAAATTACATATAACGCAACAGTTATCAAGTAAAAGTTACAATAGTCTTTATCATAACTAAGGAAAACTATAATTATAACTAACTATTCTTAGCTCCATCAAAGACTCCAGAAAGATACAATACTACCTAAGCAAACAAGAAAAAAGCAACTTTTAAAACTCGAGAAATGACAGAGACATCTCGCTGCCTGGACAGTCACCCAAAGTTCCTCTGTACCGTTAGGGCATCCATCTTCAGCCTTCAGGCCCATGGTATCCAGCAGACATTTCCATAAAGCAGGAAAATTCAAAGTCTGTTCAGTCACTATCTGTTGTGTCCTGCAGAATGTCTCACAGACTCTTTCATGAATGAGGAACCCCGAAAGATCATCTCACCTTAGGCAAGTTCAGTAGTCCTCTCTCTGTGGGTTCTCTGTGTCCAGTTTATGCAATAGTCCAGGCAAGAGCAGTTTCTTGCCCAAATGGCTATCAAACTCCATAAGGATCCTCTTCGATGCCCATCTTCCTCTTGAAGTAGATTAGTGCTGCCAGGAGCAGAGTGTCTCATTGTCATGAAAAGTCCTATGTTATTAAAATATTTTAAATGCCATATTCTTCAGCCTTTGAGAGAGATGAAGAATGCCTATCTGAAATATATCTCTATATATCTAGAAAGTCTAAGTAACATGACTACAAACTTGACTATTATACATGATTATCCATCAACAACCTATATTTCCTAATTATACATTACATTTTAAAAATGAACTACACAATCACAACACCTTATTCAAGATCAGAAATACATATACATATAACAAAATTGACCGCAAATCTCTATCAATAAAGCAAAATCTATACTAATACAAATTATTCATACCTATATCATATCCCCCTTTAAATATAAAAGAACATTTATAAACATTTTTTGGGAATATGCGCGCAGTTATTTCTCTCCAAACTGCTTCCTGCTGAATGGGGGCGTCGTTAATTAGGTCTTTCATGGTATAACCTGTGTGCTAGTTTCATCTCAGTTGGCAGTTGAGCGAAGCAATTTTCTGAAGGTGTTCACACCAACCCTTCAGGAGGGCGTGGTCCATCATACCAAATTGGAATAGAAGAAATGAACAGGGTCTCATCCTCTGTGAAAACAAAATAAGAAACTCCTTTCCAAAGCATCATGTCCTTAGATCCAAATTTCAAAGTCAAGGCATCAAAATATCTATGTTGGATTAGTTCAGCAGCATTTATAAATAAATATCTTTTAGCATCTGCTGCTCCTTCCTCAGCATTCAAACAATTCAAAGAGAGCATAATAGCATACAGTATCAAGATTCTCTGTGTATTTTCCATCTTTGTACAGCTTTGTTTTAACCTCTGTTTCGTTTCTTTTTACTTCTACTTCATATTCTCTGTATATCTTTGACCTGGAATAACTCTGTGGACCAGGCTGTCCTCGAACTCTCAGGGATCCGCCTGTCTCTGCATCCCAGGCATTGGGATTAAAGGTGTACACTACTACACCTTGAAATCACAGAGATCTGTTTGTCTCTGCCTTCTAGGCACTAGGATTAAAGGCGTGTGCTACCACACTTGAAGTCACAGAGGTCAATCTCCCTCTGCCTTCCAAGTGTTGGGATTAAAGGTGTGTACTACCACACACAACAACTCTCTCTTCCTTTTTTTTTACTTTTGGAACTTCAACTTTTAGTCTGCATATATTTTAAACACACTGTAAACCATTTAGAAATTTTCTTTATCTTTGAATCTCTCTTTACTGTATATCTCTCTGTTTTTCTGACCACATGAGTCTTTAATGTACCAAGTAATATCAGTAGGACTAAAGCTGTGGCTTGTACTGCTGGATCCAGACCATTCCTTAGCTTTCCAGCCTCATGGCTGAGGTACTGGCTGTAGCCATGTTTACTGCCACAACTCTCAAGGTCCCTGCCAGCAAGCGAGCTTCAGCAGCCTGTGCATGCAAACTGCACGAACCGCCTGCATAAAAGAGTCAGGGTTTGCCCTGGCAGTACAGCCCAGAAAGCCGGCATTTTTAAACGGCGCACCTTTTTTCCTGCTATGGCTGAAAACCGAAGATCATGCGTTCAGCTTTTTGTCAACACCATTTATGTGTTTTGTGGCAGGACTTCTTAATGAGCTGCAGGGTTTTGCAGCTAAAGCTGAGTCAGGAAGCTTCTCTCAGATGAGAGTGCTTGCTTGCCTCTAGCAAGCAGAGTGCCACAAATGATTTAAAGTCAGAGTTCACACTGGCAACACAGCCCCAAGAAGCTGTGCTTTAAAATGACACAGCATTTTTTCTGCTGCTGTTGTCGAATCAGGAAACCTCTCTACAGCACGCCACCAACAAACAGCAAAAATCTGTGTTAAACTCTTTCTCCCTTATTTTTAAGCCTTCTCAGGTTTTTTAAGTGGATTTAGTCCACCACGTTGGGCACCATTTGTAGTAATAGGAGCGGCGGGGCTGCGTGCCCAGCAACCCGGCTGCCTGGCTAGTTTATGCCCAAAATAACAACACACAAACTTTATTCATTTAATCACTGCTTGGCCCATTTCTATCTAGCCTCTTCTAGGCTAATTATCACATATTAATTTAGCCCATTTCTAATCATCTGTGTAGCGCCCCTAGGTGCGCTTACCGGGAAGATTCTAGCCTATGTCCATCCTGGGTCGGAGCTTCATCGCGCGCGTCTGCCTGGGAGCTGGGAGCATGGCGTCTCTCTGAGGCGTCTGCTCCCGAGAGGAGAGCCGTGGAGTTGAGCTCACTACCTCTTCCTCCCAGCGTTCTGTTGTGTTTACTCCTCCAACCTATCTTCTAACCAATGAGGGCCAAGCAGTTTCTTTTTATTTAACCAATAACTTTCCTACATCACAGGGCTGGTTCAACATACGAAAATCAATCAATGTAATCCATCATATAAATAAAGTGAAAGAAAAAACCATATGATCATTTCATTAGATGCTGAAAAAGCATTTGACAAAATCCAACATCCCTTTATGATAAAACTATTGGAGAGATTAGTGATACAAGGGTCATACATAAATATAATAAAAGCAATATACAGCAAGCCAACAGCTAACATCAAATTAAACGGAGAGAAACTCAAAGCCATCCCACTAAACTCAGGACACGACGAGGCTGTCCACCCTCGTCATACCTCTTCAATATAGTGCTTGAAGTTCTAGCAATAGCAATAAGACAACATAATGGGATCAAGGGGATTCGAATTGGAAAGGAAGAAGTTAAGCTTTTGTTATTTGCAGATGATATGATAGTCTACATAAGCACCCCAAAACTCCACCAAACAACTTCTACAGCTGATAAACACCTTTAGTAATTTGGCAGGATACAAGATCAACTCCAAAAAATCAGTCGCCCTTTTATACACAAAGGATATGGAAGCAGAGAGGGAAATCAGAGAAGCTTCTCCTTTCACGATAGCCACAAACAGCATAAAATATCTTGGGTTAACTCTAACCAAGGAAGTAAAAGATTTATTTGACAAGAACTATAAGGCATTGAAGAAAGAAATTGAAGAGGATACCTGAAAATGGAAGGACCTCCCCTGCTCTTGGATTGGGAGGATCAACATAGTAAAAATGGCAATTCTACCAAAGGCAATTTATAGATTCAATGCAATCCCCATCAAGGTCCCATCAAAATTCTTCACAGATCTTGAGAGGACAATAATCAACTTTATATGGAAAAACAAAAAACCCAGAATAGCCAAAACAATCCTATACAATAAAGGAACTTCTGGAGGCATTACCGTCCATGACTTCAAACTCTATTACAGAGCTACAGTACTGAAAACAGCTTGGTATTGGCATAAAAACAGAGAAGTTGACCACTGGAATCATATAGAAGACCTGGATTTTAACTCAAAAACCTATGAACACCTCATTTTTGATAAAGGAGCTAAAAGTATACAATGGAAGAAAGAAAGCATCTTTAACAAATGGTGCTGGCACAACTGGATGTCAACCTGTAGAAGAATGAAAATAGACCCATATCTACCACCATGCACAAAACTCAAGTCCAAATGGATTAAAGACCTCAATAACAGTCTGAACACACTGAACCTGATAGAAGAGAAAGTGGGAAGTACCCTACAACACATGGGCACGGGAGATTGCTTCCTAGGTATAACCCCAGCAGCACAGACATTAAGGGCAACATTGAATAAATGGGACCTACTAAAACTGAGAAGCTTCTGTAAAGCAAAGGACACTGTCACTAAGAAAAAGGCAACCTACTGATTGGGAGAAGATCTTTACCAACCCTGCAACAGACAAAGGTCTGATCTCCAAAATATATAGAAAACTCAAGAAACTAGACTTTAAAATGCTAATTAACCCAATTAAAAAATGGGGCACTGAACTGAACAGAGAATTCTCAACAGAACAAGTTCAAATGGCTAAAAAACACTTAAGGTCATGCTCAACCTCCTTTGCAATCAGGGAAATGCAAATCAAAACAACTTTGAGATGTCAGAATGGCTAAAATCAAAAACACCAATGATAGCCTTTGCTGGAGAGGCTGTGTAGGAAGGGGTACCCTCATCCATTGGTGGTGGGAATGCAATCTTGTGCAACCACTTTGGAAAGCAGTGTGGTGGTTTCTCAGGAAATTCGGGATCAACCTACCCCTGGACCCAGCAATACCACTCTTGGGAATATACCCAAGAGATGCCTGATCATATGACAGAAGCATTTGTTCAACTATGTTCATAGCAGTATTATTTGTAATAGCCTGATCCTGGAAACAACCTAGATGTCCTCCAATGGAAGAATGGATGAAGAAAGTGTGGAATATCTACACATTAGAGTACTACGCTGCGGTAAAAAACAATGACTTCTCGAATTTTGCATGCAAATGAATGGAAATAGAAAACACTATCCTGAGTGAGGTAACCCAGACCCAAAAAGATGATCATGGGATGTACTCACTCATAATTGGTTTCTAGCCATAAATAAAGGTCACGGAGTCTACAATTGGTGAACCTAAAGAAGCTAAATAAGAAGGTGAACCCAAGGAAAAACATATAGTTATCCTCTTGCCTTTGGGAAGTAGACAAAATTGCCGGGGAGGAAAGTGGGATCTTGGGGCGGGGGGTTGGGTTGGGGGTGAGGGGAGATGGGGAGAGAAAAGTGAGAAGGGGTGGATGGGGAAACTTGGGGAAACAGGGTGATTGGGATAAAGGAAGGCTGGATAGGGGAGCACGGAAGCACAATTCTTAGTTAAGGGAGCCACCTTAGGGCTGACAAGATACTTGAACCTAGAGTGGCTCCCAGGAGCCCAAGCTGAGGTCCCCAGTTAGTTCCTTGAGCAGTTGAGGATAGGGAACCTGAAATGACCCTATCCTAGAGCAATACTGACGAATATCTTGCATATCATCATAGAACCTTCATCTGGTGATGGATGGAGATAGAGACAGAGACCCACACTGGAGCACTGGACTGAGCTCCCAAGGTCCCAATGAGGAGCGGAAGGAGGGAGAAGATGAGCAAGGAAGTCAGGACCACGAGGGGTGCACCCACCCACTGAGACAGTGGAGCTGATCCATTGGGAGCTCACCAAGGCCAGCTGGACTATGACTGTAAAAGCATGGGATAAAACCTGACTCTCTGAACATGGTGAACAATGAGGGATGATGAGAAGCCAAGAGAATGGCTCAGGGTTTTGATCCTACTTCATGTTCTGGCTTTGTGGGTACCTAGCCAGGTTGGATGATCACCTTCCTAGACATGGACGGAGGGGGGAGGACCTTGGACTTTCCACAGGGCAGGGAACCCTGACTGCTCTTCAGACTGGAGAGGGAGGGGGAGAGGAGTGTGAGGAGGGGGAGAAGGATGGGAGGAGGGGGAGCGAAATGGGAGGCTGGGAGGAGAGCCAAACTTTTTTTTCCTTTTCTCAATAAAATAAAAGAAATCACACTACAAAAGACTTAAAGTTTTTGTTATATGGTTCTTTTACTTGTTCGATTAGAGTTACCCCAAGATATTTTATATTTTTGTGGCTATTGTGAGGGTCGTTGTTTCTCTGCTTTCTTTCTCCCATTTATCATTTGTATATATAAGCACTACTGATTTTTTTTTAAGTATGGAAGGTATTTATCAGCTGAAGGAGAAGTTTTGGGGTCACTTATGTATACTATCATATCATCTGCAAATATTCAAAGGTTGACTTCTATCTTTCCAATTTGTATCCCCTTTATCTCTTCTCACTGTCTTATTGCTTTAGCTGAACATTGAGTACTATACTGAATAGATATGACAAGAACAGACAGACTTGTCTTGTTCCTTATTATAGTGGAATTCCTTTGAGTTTCTTTCCATTTAATTTGATGTTCACTGTTGGCTTGCTATATACTGCTTTTATTATGTTTAGATATGTTCCTTGTGTTCCTGATCTCTCCAATACATTTATCATGAAGGAGTGATTTTGCCAAAGCATTTTTTAGCATCTAATGAGATTATCATGTTTTTTATCTTTCAGTTTGTTTTATATAGTAGATTACATTGACATTTTCATATGTTGAACTGTATGTGTGTGTGTCTATCTGCATCTGATAGGTATTTAGTGAATACACATTGTGCAAGTGATCACATTACTGAAAATGTTCTCATTCCTTTAAAATAAAGAAGGTTAATAGTGCCTGGTTCCTTTGTGTCCTCTTATTAAATCTCTTATCTTCTTCCTGGAAAAAAAATATAAACAAAAAAGCAAACTATTGTGGCAAAAGAATGATGCTGGAGAAGAACCGCAGCAAGTTCCCTTCTTGAGCAGTCCTATCCCTGTTTCTGTGTGAATGACTGGAGAGCTTCGGGGAGCCAATGCCAGCAGATATGTATGGCACACCCATACCACCAGACTGCAACTTCCCTTGTGTTTCAGCAGCCTGGCACTCATCCACACTCAGTTCACTTTATTGAAAATGCTAGCTTTCATATTTTTAATTTTTTTATGGAAGAAACTGAACTTTTAAGTTCCCTCTCAAAGGCTCACATCACCCATGTCCAAGATAATATTGTGTGCAATAAGTTGGAAACCCTCATACAGTGAGTACAGGCTTAACCTGACCTGTTCAGAGACAGGTTGTAAGGTAGCTTTAAAATCATATAAAAATCTTGAAGGATTTGGAGGGTGGTGATATAGCTCAGTGGTAAGATGATTGCTTAGCATTCATGAGGACCTGGATTTCATACTGTGAGTTCAAAGTAAAAAAGAATTGTGTAAATTTTGGAAGACTGAATATCATATGCTAAATTCTGATTGAGAAGCATGGTATTTGTGGATGTTATTCTCAGTGCCAGTCAGTTACTGAGAATTACAATCACCGCCATTGTTAATAGATGGTGGTTATAATAAAAAGCAAATGCACACTGAGTACCTACTGTGCCACGGTCTTGTAACCAAAATGAGGATCCTTGTTCTGTCAGCTCCATTTTACAGGTTGCAGGTCCTGTAATTTTGCCCAGATCACCCTATTAATAAGAGCTCATTTTCTTCCTACTATTCTAGTTTTTCATTATTGAATAGCTTAGAAGATAAGAAATTTATTCATGTTTAGAGCATAACCATGTATTTCTATGTCCTGTTACTCAAGTTAAGAGTAAGGTAAGTATTCAGAGATGATTATTCTTGGGCTATCTCTCATTTTGGAAGGCCTATAGGATGAGTTAAGGTTGTTTTTATGTCCCCAAAAGAAGATCTGCTATTCTCATTTCCCAGGTGGGATATGGATACCCACATCTAACTTAGTTATAAAGCCAATTACAAAAACAAGATCTGCAAATACAAATTAACAACCATAGCTAAGCCTAATTTTTTCTCTTACAGAAATATTACAGGGATCACAGATAAATGGAGTGTCTTTGTGTGTACCCTGTAGGAGGGAGGTAGAACATGGACTCAAGAGTTGGCTCAACTTCATGATGAGAAACCTGGATACCAATGGGGCTTAGTTTGATTGGATTCTGGAACTTGCTGTACTCAGCTGGGTGTAGTCCAGCAACTGGGTGGCACTGGCAGAGGGAGGCCTGATTCTGCAACAATTACTGGTCAATTGCGAGTGATTATAATGGCACCGTGTCTAAAACAATATGGAGAAAAATGCTGCCTGGAAAATATGAAACCCTGGTGCTCCACCACGGAAAGAGGGGGTTGGTAGAAGTGTCAGAGTAATGAGAGCTACTGAAAATTTTGAGTTGTGACTCTTGATCACTTTTCAGAAAGACATATCTATGGTGCATCTGTAATCATGTCATCCTTCATAGGGAGGGCATGGTACAGTGGTCTCTACATAGTGTCTTTCAGTGAAGATGCTGGACAGGGAAGAATAGGAATGATATAAAATACTACAGCTAATTTCACTTACACTTCAGTGCCTAAGTGAGAAGCTCTGTGGATCTAGGATTGTAGAATGCCACAGATGGACGGCATTCAGTGCACACTTTAAGATGCTCATTAGATATTTTTCTAATATTTGTCCACAATAGAGTCATTACTTTCCCTATGTGCACTATTGCTTCTGAGTTCTATGGACATAGACATTTCCAAGTGTGTGTGTAATACAGACACCAAGAAACTATAAAACCAAGCCCAGATGGCTCCGTCCCCAGAAAATATGGTTTTTAAGGTAGGCACTTTCTCCTGTGTACTCCCTCTATGACTTACCCAGAAAACCAGTTGGATGGGTCTGGGCCAGTGCACTACTTGCAGGGTGTCAATTGGCTGCTACCAGCTCTTGTGATGGTTTTCCCTCCTGTGAAAAACTGTGACATGTTCATTCTTGGCAGTCAGAATCTCAGATGTTAAATCACTTTTCTCAAATTTCCAGAGTTCTGACACATATAATGGACTCAGTAGGGGATTTGCAATAATTCTTTTTCAGTATTTATGAAGCGGTGTACTCCCCATAGCTTCTGGGCTTTTTACAGATCACCGCCATAAATTTCCCAGGACTATCACTTCCTATCTCTAAAATGTATGCCTTTATGAAATGCTATGGGAATGAGGGAGGCAGTGTTGACTTTGCCTTTTGTCATTGGTTCGTAGTAAGTCTTTAGTCTCACCTGTTAAATATATAGTAATTATTGGTTATTTAAACACAGAATGAGCCTCGTTCCTATGCATTTTTCATTTCTCTAAACTGTGTCCTGTGGTTCTCTCAATCATAGAAGCCTTCACACACTAAACCAAAGGTCACACCAATAACTGATTCCTACATAACAGCACCTAAAGCTGCCAGGACAGTCTTGATTTTAGCACTCTTTGCCTGTCTGTGGTAAATTTTCTCATATCCAGTTTTTGTAATGTCACTCCTTCTCTCTTGTTGTCTCCAAATTCATATATTACTGCTTTGTAAATTGGATTAGATAGTAAGATCAAGCTTGCCCATTAAAATTTAGCCTCATTTGGGGACTTCATGTTTTCAGTTAGAAATGGAAATGATTGGAATTTTGTATCTTCTCCTTTGAGAAGCATGGGGTTTCTGAGGTTTTGTCTTTACTTTGCAATTTTATGTATATGACATGATGCAAGGCACATCAGAACAAGGATCTGAAGGTGGATTAGGACTTGCTGTAAGGTTTCCTGGTACCAGGAACTCCTGTGTTCCTGCCATTCCTTTTTCCCCTTTTTGTTGAAAATAGATTATTTTCTTATACAATATGTTATGATTATGTTTTCCCCTCCTTCTACTCCTCTCCTCCCCTCCCCTCTGGATCTACTCCCTTTCTTTCTCACATTAGAAAAGAACAGGCTTCTAAGAGACAACAACCAAACATGACAAAATAAAATGTAATAAGACAAAAAGCATCACATTAAGGCAACCCAACAGAAAGAGTCCCAAGAGCACACACAAGACCCAGAGACCCACTCATTTTCATATCCAGGAATCTCATAAAAATACTAGGCTAAAAGCTAAAATGTATATGCAGAGGATCTAGGGCATACCTGTGCAGACCCTGTGCATGTTACCTCAGTCTCCATGGGCTCATTTGTTCTGTGCTTATTGGATTCAGGGGGTACTGTTCTCCTGGTGTCCTTCACCTCCTCTGGCTCTTTCTGCTTCCTTTTCTACAGGGTTCTCTGAACTCTACGGTGAGGGATTTGATGGAGACCTCCCAGTTAGACTCTTTCTCTAAGTAATGTCCATCTGGGAATCTATTTGTTCCCATCTGATGATGGGTGAGTAAGACTCTGATCTATGAGTACAGCAGAATATAGTTAGGAATCAGTTGATTACTTTTTTTGAAGGCCGTGCCTGCTTTGTTTTTACCCTACATCTCTGAGCTATCCAGTCTCTCATTCTTGGTTACCCAAGCAGTGTCAGTATGGGTTCCATCTCATAGAGTGAGCCCCAAGTCAAGCCAGATATTAGTTAGCTACTCCCACAAGTCCTGTGCCACCATTGTCCTAGCATGTTTCGCAGGCAGGACAGATCGTAGGTCAAAGGTTTTGTGAGTGGATTGTATTTATATGTCTCTTTTTTTGATAGCTTCCTGAGTACTTTCCCTCACCAAAGACACTAGAACATAAGAGTAAAGGCTCCATGTAAGCACCAGCTCCATCTAATTCTCCTGTCCCCACTCCCACCCAAATGTTGTTTCCAGGTTCTGGCTATTACAAACAATGCTGCTATGAACATAGTTGAGCATATACTTTTGTTGTATGATAGGGCATCTCTTGGGTATATTCCCAAGAGTGGTATTGCTGGGTCCAGGGGTAGGTTGATCCCGAATTTCCTGAGAAACCGAAACACTGATTTCCAAAGTGGTTGCACAAGATTGCATTCCCACCAGCAATGGATGAGTGTACCCCTTTCTCCACAACCTCTCCAGCAAAGGCTATCATTGGTGTTTTTTATTTTAGCCATTCTGACAGGTGTAAGATGGTATCTTAAAGTTGTCTTGAATTGCATTTCCCTGATCACTAAGGAAATTGAGCATGACCTTAAGTGTCTTTTGGCCATTTGAAGTTCTTCTGTTGAGAATTCTCTGTTCAACTCAGTGCCCCATTTTATAATTGGGTTGATTAGCCTTTTACGGTCTAGTTTCTTGAGTTCTTTATATATTTTGGAGATCAGACCTTTGTCAGTTGCGGGGTTGGTGAAGAAGAGTAACTTATTTGATTTTCACGCTGTCTATCTTATTTAGGGTGGCTATTACTGTGATGAAACACCGTGACCAAAAGCAGCATAGGGAGGAAAAGGTTCATGCTGCTTGCTACTGTTTCACATCACAATTTACCTTCAGAGGCACCCAGAGCAGGAACTCAAACAGAGCAGGAATCTAGAAGTAAGAGCTGACGCAGAAGGTATTGAGGAGTGCTGCTTACCGGCTTGCTCTTCATGGCTCACCTAGCCTGTTTTCTGATAGCACAGAGGACAACTAGCCCGGGGTGGTACCACCTCTAATGGTCTAGCCTTCCCTCATAAGTCAGTAATTAAGAAAATGCCCCACAGACCTGCCTGTCATCCACCCTTATGGGGATGCTTCCTCAGTCAAGGTCACCTCCTCTCAAATGGCTCTAGCTCAGCAGCTCTCAAGCATGTGTCATGCATGACCCCTTTGGGGGTTGAATGACCCTTTCACAGGGGTTACTGAAGACCCTCAGAAAACACAGATACTTATATTACAATCCATAACAATGGCAACATTCCAGTTTTATGAAGTAACTAGGAAAATAATTTTATGGTTGAGGGAATGATCCTGTACACAGTGAAACACTGCGTTTATTTTCATGTGCTGTTTGGTTCTTTTCAGTGCTTACATTTTTGCTCATCTTCTATGTCCTCAACTATCCAGAACTTTAACTTCCTTCATTTCTAATGACTAGTGCTAAAATTAAAGGAAGGAAGAAAAGAGAAATGGGGAAGACTGGGAATCAGGATGTAAAGGAAATGGTCAGAGACATAATTTATTATACTAGGAATACAATTTTTTTTATCAAAAATGAGTGTTGAACTCTATCAAATATACTTTTCATACATTTCATGATATTTCAGTCTTCCTTTACCATTGATTTACTAACACAAATATTAACACATGTATTAATATAAAAAATGACTAGAAAAGGTAATATTATGTAAATCATACCATTCTTACATTGATAAATAGGATTTGATTATTTTTAGGAATTATTGTTTATCTTTTTCATATTTTAGTTTCAGGGTTATACTAATTTTGGAAAATAAATGAAAAAGATTTCCTTTATAATTTATGCCTAAAAGAATTAAATGGGATGGAAATTATTTGATGTGAGCATGCCTGCTAATGAAAGCATCGGCTCACATGGTCATTTTGATGGGAAGGAGGCCCATCTCCATGGCAACTTTAAACACCCCTTCCATTGTCGGCAGTCTGTTCATTCTACCTCTTCCCAGTAGAGGTTTAGTCATGTGGATTTTCCTAGAAAATCATCTGTCGATGATATTTCCAAGTTTACTTTGGAAGAGAGTGATGATATTGAAAACCTCTTGCCTTAATGATTTTAGTCCCCTTTAAAAGTACACATGCCGTGTATCTACTTTTCTTCCTTTCTGTCTGCTAGGTATTCCTCCTAGCAGCTGCCTCAGAGGTTTGTTTCTTCCAGGAGTTTGCATGGCTTTCTGCAAAGGACCAGGGATTGCTATATGGCTTCCTGGACCATATGATTTCTATTAGAACTGTGAAGTCTGTTTTGCAACATGAGCGCTGTCAGGCCTGAGCATAAATAAGCAGGTGTGGTTCTGGGGGAGCCTTGGTGCAAACAGTGACATTGGGATTTCCTGTGCCATGAAGTATTTGTCTTTTCACTCTACTGTTTCAGACTGCAAATAAATAAATAAATAAGTAAATGGCTTATGTGTTAATACAGAAACTGGTAAAAGAAATAAAACCAGCAAGCAAAAAAACAGGATTTGGCCTGAAGCTCCTTCTCTATGCCACAAATGTGGAGGAAAAAGCCAAGCAAATAGAGCACACTTAACTTTATCATATTTGTACCTAGCTTTATGATCTCTAAAGTGCATGTTTTAAAATTTTAGTCATCTCTTTATTAATCTCTTTTTTATAGTCATCTCTTTTATTAATATTGTTTTTCTGTCTTCTTAAACTTAGTATTTGGTTTCTCTGCCACTGTTTTTGATGTATACTTAAGGATACACCTGTCTGCACGGTAATAAAAAAACAGTCACGTGATTTAAGAAATAGAAGACTGCAAACAGGAAAAAAAAATATTCTCCTGCATCAGCAACTTAGGCAGAATAACTTACCCTCTCAGTGGAAACCATGACAAACCAGAAAAGCCAGGCTGTTTTGAAAGGTGCTAAACAACTAGGTAAACAGAAGGGATCAACAGGAGGATGAAAACCTTTCAAAAATTAGAGACCTCAAAGGATTTATTAAGATGTCGGAGTGCTCGTGTCTGAACGAGGCAGCTGCATCACCCTCCTCCCAGCTCTGCTTTGCCCCTAAGGCTGAGATCATCACAGAGGTAAAGCAGAGATATTGAAAGTGCCAGAGGTGGTGGACATCTGCAGTAAAATTGCCATTGCTGGGCATGACCCCACCGTTGGGAACATGAACTCAACAGCAGTTCTGATTGCCCAACACCTGCACAAGATCAAACCAGGTTTTTGGATCCTGGCATGGGTTGGGGAGGGGATGATGAAGTCCCACCCCTAGCTGAGGAGCTATTGGCAATTGTTAGCTGCTGAGACAGACAGACAGATTGGCAATTGTTAGCTGCTGAGACAGACAGACAGACAGATAGATGTAGTAATAAGGGCGGCGGGGCTGCGTCCCCAGCAACCCAGCCGCCTGCACGGCTAGTTTATGCCCCGAAATAATAACATGGACACTGTATTCTGTTAAACAATGCTTGGCCCATTCTCTTCTAGGCTAATTCTCACATATTAATTTAGCCCATTTCTAATCATCTGTGTGTAGCACCCCAAGGTGCGCTTACCGGGAAGATTCTAGCCTATGTCCATCCTGGGTCGGACCTTCATTGTGTGTGTCTGCCAGGGAGCAGGGCATGGCGTCTCTCTCAGGCGTCTGCTCCCGAGAGCAGAGCAGTCGAGACTGACCTCACTTCCTCTTCCTCCCAGCGTTCTGTTCTGCCTACTCCTCCCACCTATCTTTCAACCAATAAAATGGGCCAAGGCAGTTCCTTTATTAGCCAATGACCTTCCTCCATCAGATAGATATTTCTTTGGGGATGCCATCCCTGAAAGGCTACTCATACTCAAGTAGGTGACCCTACACATAATGGCAGTGGTAAGTGAATTCAGCAGGTTTTTGTTTTCGTTCTTTTTAAAGTGCAGAGCATATTAAATTGAAAGGCAAAGGTGGTGGTGAGGATACCAGAAGAAATAGAGAGTACTAAAAGGGGAATGCATTTAATTAAAATTCTTTTCACCCATATATGACATTATCAAACAATAAAAAAGTAGTCCTGAAAGAAGTTAAAGTTTCAAAGCCAGTTTTGCTTGGTGAGGACTACATTCCAATTCTTGTGGTCCATTACTGTTGTTTTGATGCTTAAAGTACCCCAGGGTTGAATGAAACAATGAAGAATTCTGAACAGAACGAGGGCACCACAGACCGTTTCCACAGGCAAGGCGAATAAAGTTAAAACAACACAACGTGAAGTGGGCTCTGTGGGGGAAAATGAGCTCTTGTGAGAGCTTGTAACCCAGAATCGCATTTCACATGTGTAATCTCAGTTCCTATGCTGTGTGGTTGGAAGACTGAAGCTGAAAATTTAAAGTAGTTCAAAGTGGATAATAGTTTCAGGTGACTGTCAAAAAAAGCAAATAAACACAGTCACCCCCTCCAGCAATGCTAACTCCAGAAGGCCTGAAGAAATGTTGACAACAGCATGTGAGATCATGGTTTAAAGTCTTCCGAAGCCATGAGAAAAAAATGCCTGAGAATCTCATGTAGATAGGCATTTGTATATGGTTACAGACACAGATATAAAGACAGACAAAGATGCAGAAACTAGGGTCTTAGAAGAAGAAACTTGCTGTGTGCAATTGAAGCAATACTCTAATACAGTGACTGAGGTTTACAGAATTGCTGAGATATATTTAGATCAAAAACCCAAGAATCCAGTGATCCCAAAACCAAATAAAATGAAAATATCTGTAAAAGGGCAATTAATTCTCACATCTGAAGAAAGTGATCAATGAAAAAGAAGGTATGAATTGTGGTAACAACTGAATGTCTCTCAACAACAATGGAAAACAGGAGGAGGAAAATAATGTCCTTCTTGGGCTGAAACAGCAACCCAGCAGAGTAGAATGTGCAGAGCCAGCTGGAATGTGACATCATCATTTTCTCAGGTAGATAGTATGCAGAATGGAAAGTGAGGTGCAAATAGCCGATGCACTCAGATAATCGTGAGCATGTGGACACACCTCCATGAAGCCCAGCCTCCCCCAAACTGGGGTTCCAGGTGTGTGTATCCATGGACTGTTTATAATTCCCTGAGCTGATCGGTTTTTTTTCTTAGATCCTAGACCCTCCTACAGCACTTTTTTTTCTAGACAGATTTTTAATACTAGGTAGAAGTTTTACTTTGCTTGTGTGCATGTTGCTTTTCTTGTCACCATGACCAAATAAGTGTCAAGAAGTAACTCAAGCCTGGAGGGGTGTATTTAGGCTCAGGAAAGGTATGGTAGCAAGAGTCCCTGAGTGCTGTTGGTGGCAGAAGAGTGAAGCTGCTTGCTCATATGTTGGTAGATCAAGAAGCAGAAAAGAGAGATTCTGACACCCAGGAGGCTGACTACTTTTTCACTTTTGTTCAGCAGGTCTCTTTCAACATTTGTTGCTTTTTGTTTTCTTTGTCATAGACATTTTTACTGGAGTCAGATGGATCCTCCATGTAGTTTTCATTCATATTTCTCGGCGAGCTATTAAAGTCAGACTTACTCATATGTTTATGTACCATATGCAATTCAGATTCATTTCTGCTCAGTAGCCCATTTATTGAGTTTCTTCTTCTTCAACTGTTTTAATTATGTATACATCCTATGCATTAAACCTACATTAAGCTACATATCTAGCTACAACTGAACTCTCCCCCATTCTGTAAGTTTTGGATCCACTTGAGTAACTGCTTCCTTTGCTATGCAGAAGATTTATCACTCAAGGCTGTCTCACTTGTCATTTGTAGACCTTATTTCCCCAGTGACTAGGGTCCTATTCTGAAAGCCTGTGCCTATACACTGTAGTGTTTTCCATGTGCTTTTCTCTGATACTTCCAGAGTCCTAACTAAAGGTCTTTGGTTCATAGAAGGTTGATTTTTGTGCAGGGCAAGAACTAAGGATCCTAAGGATTTTTCTTTTGTCCTTTGTTTGCTTTTGCTTTTTTTCAGACAGGGTTTCTCTGTGCAACAACTCTGACTGTCCTAGAACTTGCAGTTTAGACCAGGCTGGCCTAGAACTTGCAGAGATCCACCTGCCTCTGCCAGAGTGCTGGAATTGAAGGCGTGCACCACCAATGCCTGGCCTAATTTTTTTCTTTATTTTCTATGCGGACATCTGGTTTCCCACCACCATTCACTAAGGAGGCTGTTGCTCGAGGTGGAGTTTTCTCACCTTCGTCAGGATTCGATTGGCTGACGCTGTGCTGACTTGCGTCTGGGTCTTCTGTGGATACATGTGTCTGTGTTTGTGTCAGCGCCATGCTGGCTTTGTTAAACAAAATGTCTCTGTTGTATACCTTGATTCAGGTGTGATGATATGTTCATCATTATTTTTTCATTCATGACTGTTTTTGTGACTAATCTCATCTATATTCTCAAATTAATTTTGATATTTTTTGCTCTATCTTTATGAAGAATAATATTGGAATTTTGATGAGGCTCCTATTCAGTCTGTAGAAGGATTTTGGTAAGATAGCCATTTTCATGATACTGAGTCTTCTGATCCAGGAGCATGGAATATCTTTTCATCTAGTGTATCCATTTTTCCCCTCAGTATTTTAAAATTTTCTCTTATTTAAAATGTTTTTCATACACTAAATTCTGATTATAGTTTTCCTTCTCCCTACTCCTCACATTTTCTCCTATCTCCCCTCTCATCCTAATCCATGCCCTTTCTGTATCTCATGAGATTCAAACAGGAATATAAGGAATAATAATAAAATAAGATAAATTAAAATATGACATAATAACCAAACAAGAAAAGCAGCCAAAGAGAAATCACAATAAATTGTTATAGATACACATACATTCACACACACAGGACTCCTATAAAAGTCCAAACAGGAACCCACAATATATACACAAAGGACCTGCAAGGTTAGAAAGAAAGCCCTGACTTAACATTATGAGATTAATTTTTTTCCAAAATGACGTTGAGCTTGCTTTGTGTTGTTCATCTACTGCTGGGCATAGAGCTTACCTTTAAGAGTAGTTGTTTTTTTCCCTGTAAGACTCTCTCGGAGCAAACCAATTTTTCATTTGCAAATGGATTTCAGTTGGAGCTTTTGGTTTCAGAATGGAGGATATGGGCCCATTTTTCCTCTCAGCTCTAGGACACCATCTGCTACAGATTCATTTGGGCACTGTGCACGCTGCCATAGTCTCTATGAATTCACATGTGTGCCAGCCCTGTTGTGTCTAGAAGGCCTTGATTCCTTTGTGTTCTCCATCCCCTTTGACTATTATGCTCTTTCTGCTTCCTCTTCTAAAGAGTTCCCTGAGTCATGAGGGGAGAGGCTTAATGGAGACATCCCATTTAGGGCTGAGGGTTTCAAGGACTCTCTCTCTGCATATTGTCTGGCTGTGGGTCTCTGTATTTATTTTCATCTGCTGCAGGAGAAAACTTCCCTCATGATTCCTGAATAAGGCACTGATGAGTTTTGGAAGAATTTTGGTAGGAGTCATTTTGTTACTACATTGATTTTCAAGCTTCCTAACCCTGCCACCTTTTAACACAGTTTCTCATGTTGTGGTGACCTCAAACCATAAAATTACTTTCTGCTATTTCATAACTGTAAGTTTTCTACTGTTAAGAATCATAGTATAAATATCTGATATTCAACCAAAGGGGTCAGAACCCACAGGTTAGCAGAGCAGTCGTATTCAGTGTTTCCCTCGGTTCATGGCTTACCTAGTCTGTGGTTCAGTGTTGTATATGGGTGTCGTCTCATGCAGTGGGCCATAACTCAAATCAGATAATGGTTCATTACTCCCTCCAATGTTGTGCCAATATTGCACTAGCATATATTGCAGGCAGGTCACTCTTGCAGATCAAACAGTTTGTAAATGGGCTAGTATTTACCTTTCTCCTTTGGAAGCATGCAGAGTACCTTCCAATACCGTGAATACTAGTCCGTAGTGGTAAAGCTCTAGCACCAGCTTGGCTTCTCCATGTTCAGTGACTTGTACAGGTATCTCTAGAAATAGGGCCTTACCTTCACTTTGTAGAAATCAACCAAAAGTCTTGGCAATAGCCTGAGTTATTTGGAGTTTCAGTCAACAACTAGATTATGTGCACCCATTGCTGGTACTGGGCTTCATTGGGTGACTAATGATGTCCAAGTCAAGCGCTTTATTTGGAAATTTAATTTAGAACTTCTTTATACATGTATATATTTTAAGAAGCTTCTACTCTATTGAGCTTCCATATAACATTTCAAATGGCTGTTAGTTTTAGCTGTCCCTCCCTATATTCTCCTTTGTTATCTCTTCCTTTCTTCTCTATGTGATCTTCACATTCTAACCCCTCTACCTCATCCATTCATAACTATCTATTCTATTTCCTCTTCCTATGGACATTCATCCCTGCTCCCTAGTCTCTTTCTCTATACCTAACCTCTGTGGTTCTGGAGATTGTAGCTTGGTTGTTATTGACTTAACAACAAATATCCACATGCAAGTGAATATATATCATATTTGTCTTTCTGGGTCTGTGTTACCTCACTCAGGATGATGTTTTCTAGTTCGATAAATTTGCCTGAGAGTTTTATGATTTCATTTTTTAATAGCCAAACAATATTCCATCTTATAAATATGTTACATTTTCGTTATAAATTCAACTTTTGAGGGACATCTAAATTGTTTCCAAGTTTTGGCTTGTATGCTCAAACGTGGTTGAGCAAGTGTCGCTGTGGTAAGATGAAGAGTCCTTTGGGTATGTGCCCAAAAGTGGTAGAGCAAGCTCTTGTGGAAGATTGATTCTCATACTCCTGAGGAACTGCCCACACTGATTTCCACAGTAGCCATATAAGTTTGTACTTCCACCAGCAGTGGGTAAATCTTCTCCTTACTCCACATCCTCACCAGTATGAGCTGTCACTGGTGTAATTGGTCTTGGCCATTTTAATGGATGTAAGATGAAATCTCAATGTAGTTTTGATTTTCATTTCCCTGAGGACTAGGGAAACGGAACATTCCTTTAAGTGTTTCTCAGCCATTTGAGTTTCCTGTTTTGAGAATTCTTTTTAGATCTGTGCCCCAACTTTTAATTGGGTTATTCTGGTTACTTGATACCTAGTTTTGGGGGTTCTTTATATACTTTAGCTAGTGACCCTCTATCAGATGTGTATATGGTAAAAGTCTTTTCTATTCTGTAACCTGTCACTTAGTTGGCAGTGTCTTTTGCCATGCAAAAGCCTTTCAGTTTCATGAGCTTCCATTTATTAGTTGTTGATGCTGGTGTCTGTGCTCACGGTGCTCTGTTCAGCAAGCCTTTTCCTGTGCCAGTGAATTCAAGGCTACTTCACATTTCTTTAAATTTTGATGACACCCTATTAATTTGCTCTTGCAGAATTCTAATTCAGTCTAGCATTCTCCTTGTTTTACTTAATATTCATTTGTACATTTGATTTAAATCCTATGCTGGATTTCAAACTTATTAAAGATATTAGATATTCATTTCAACCTCATGTACTCTGACATCATAGTTTCCATTAAATAATTATCTGATTTAATTATTTTTCCACTGCTTTATATTTATGGAACTCATTTAGTGTACATTATCATAGTGTCTTCTGTGTGCCTGACTTTATTTGAAACATAGAAGAATCTAGTAATGCAAGAATTTTTATGTACCTATTCTGCTGGTGGGGAAGCTACATCATGAAGGGAAACAGGAGGGTCAGCATTTGATTCTGGGCTGGCTGCTATGTTCTATGTTCCCTGTACAGTTGTGCCTTCTGCTAGTGGACGATGAGGCATTGGGGGCTATGCTATGTATGTTTGAAGTTTCTGGAAAAGATATAACACTCTACTGGGTCTTGAAGTTCAGGTAAAAATAAACGGAAGCAAAAAAGAACCAGTTCCATGATGTGGGAAAAGCAGAAACATATACTTTGTACAAGTCAACAGGAAACCAATGGATGAAATTGCTGAGAAATGAAATTTTTGAGGAAAGATATGATACCAGTATGTCATTATTTTAAAACGTCTTTTGATCCCTGATTGTGTATTGAACCTAGAATTCTGCTTCCTCTAGCATTGTGTTATCCCAGTCTCCCTGTCCCCCATTGTGCCATGCTGTTAAAACAAAGATAAAGCTAAGAAGGAGAAGAATTCGCCTTGTAAGTTTGCATTTCCCAGGTAGATATGGTGGTAAGTGGGGAACTTACGCTGCGAATATTTTTCTAGCATGACACCATCATAGATGACGTGCTCCCACCACATACCCGCATACAGATGCTCTCCTGTTCTGTTTGTCCTAAGCTCCTCGAACTCTGCGGAAGTCAGATGGGAGGCAGAATGTACTGGGAGACAGGCTGCCTTCACAGGAACAGGGAGGCAGACTGCGCCTCAGTAAAGGGGCAGGCAGCCTGGATGGTCCAAGTCCAGCTTAGACAAACTGTTTTCTCTGATAAATGTTAGTATACTGGAATTCATCACCCTTAATTTAAAAAAAAATGGGGGGAGGAATCCTATTTTATTTGAACTTCAAAATTGTACCCTATATCCCCATTGCTTTTTAGCATTCGACCTTTCTATAGAGAAACCATGACTATTCCATTTTTATAAAGGGAAAAGTTAGAGATATGTCAGAGAGAGGGAAAATAGAATTTTGCTTCAGGTGAAATTTCTGCACAGATATTTCAGAAGGATTCATAATTCTCTGGCTGTATACAAATGATCCATTTTGTTAATCTGAATTTCGAGGGTCATTAAAATTTTTTTCTTCTCTGTGGAGTAGTTTATTACTTAGAGAGAGGGGGGATGCCAGTTTAAAACCAAGTAAGGGAAGAAAGCTGACAAAAACATAAATTAGAGGAAGAACTTAATTTAAAAAGTGTCAAAAAGGATAGATAGTCTTAGTTCAATAATAAAGTCAGGTTCAAGAGCCTTCTATCTTTAAATAAAGCATTTACGCACTCTATTACCTGTATACAACCAATCTTTGATTTCCAATCTAGGTCTATTTTTGCTTCTTGTGATTAGCATACAAATGTGAAAAAAAAAGTGGTTACATGCGTGATGATTAGGACATGTCTTTGCCTTAATGTCAATGGTCTGTCAGGCTGCAGGTGATGAAATGAATTGTTCCTTTGAAGGTTTTTCTGCACTAAATTTTTTTCTAAAATGACTCCTATCCATCTCCTTTTATTTTCATCCTAAGTTCATCACGCAAGCTGCAAGCATATAAGCATATATTTGTTTTAAAAGAAATAAAACACAATAGCACATAGCACCTGGAGGAGGTGTGTAAACAGCACGGTGGTTTGTATTGTTCTCCAGTAATGCCATTCTTTCTACCAGCCAGGGCTACTAAATGTGAGGCTCCGTGCAGTCCAGGATAACAGGCTCCACGTCAGGGAGAAATATGTTGAGGCACATCTAGGGTTGGTGCTTTATTGCATGCACAGGAAGACGTGAGGCTGGAGAATTCTGTCGGGAGTAAGCCTGTTGAAAGATACCACTTGTTTGAAAACAGTACCTTATTTACTTTTGTATGAAAAGAGTATAAGTTCTCTGACGCTATTGTTAGGAAGGGATATATGCCAGTACCCACCTCCTAGCGTTTTAGTCTCCTCCAGAGTTGTGTTGGAAGGCTCAGTCCCCTGCCTGGCATCCTCAGGCCTGAGCTGTGTGAAGACTGCAAGTTCCTGGGGGCTTTGTCCCATGTGAAAGACCTTGCAGAAACAGAGTAGATCACAACATCTGTGGCTGCTGACGGATGGCCCCATTTGCATCAAAGGTGGTTATTATGCATGAAACCATTCGAGCGTCATTTGTTTCAGGGAGTTTAACAAGTCAATTTTTCAGTCCCTTTCTGGTTCAGGGTCAGAAGCAAATGAAGGATCTTGGGGGTGCTTTCATTTTAGGCCGGTGATCTTCTCAACTTAATCACAGTAAATTTGTTTAAAGAGTGTCCCGTCTACAAACTACACCAAAATGTCCTTTCCTTGTGCTTCCAAAAGGCTACAGGGAAGTATTAACAAGGCCGGCATGAGAATGCATCGTATGTGAACCCACCATAGCAAATAACCTGGACCGAAACCCAGGAGGCTATGGAAACTGTAAGCTGGTGAACAGGAGCCGTGAAGAGATGGAGACAGTGTGAAGATGCACACTGAAGTCAAGGTGCTGGAAATTCCACACGAGGTTCCAATGTCACTAGAGTCTGGAACCAAATGGAATTGTCTGTTTCCCCTTAGAAATGGGGTTCAAATTTGATCCCGGCACAAGAAAGAACCGATGTCATCTTGGAGTACCGTCCAGTGCATTCTAGCTTCTGTTCAATGCATTACAGTTTAACAGTGCTACACTGTTTGTAAATAATGTTATTTAATCCATAGGATAACCACGGGAGGAAACCAACTTCTCACAAAAATTAATCAAATTTCTTAGACAAAATAAGGCAAAAAATACAACAAAAAGGGGAAAATGACTTATTTTTCACATTAAAAAGCTTACAGGAATCATGGTGTGGGTGAAGAAATGAACAGGCAAGGTGATCGGTATTGTTATGCTGGGTGTTGACTTGTGAATAGAAACAGGGGGACAGATACTCTTTGTTTATAATTGAGTTATGGATAGAAGAAAGCCATTTCACTTGAAGGAGCAGGATAAGGCCACCCTAATGCTAGGCATGTTTTTCCAAGTCACCCATCGTAGTACTACATGCTGTGTGTTCACCATATCAATCTGGCTTCTTTTCCTTCCCTTCCTGCGGGCTCCTGCATTTGAATGTTTGGTCCTCAGCTTGTAGACTGTTTAAAAAAGTTGGAAAGTGTGACCTTGTTGAAGGAGATGTGTTACATGCTAGGCCCAGCCTCTCTCTGCCTCCTGACTGCAGATCAGGATGTAAGATCTCAGCTGCTGTTCCCCTGCCATGCCTGTCTACCTGCTGCCATGCTCCCATGGCACAATGCTTATGAGCTAACCCTCTAAAACAGTAAGCAAGTCCCCCAATTAAATGGTTTCTTTTAAAGATTCCTTGATTCTGGTGTCTCTTCACAACTACAGAACTGTAGCGAGGATAATTCTCTTTAGAGTTGCTATTGGGTCAGTTCTGGTCCGTGCATGAAATCAGGGCTCATGTATTGTAGTAAAATGGGCAGCGGGGCTGCGTTCACAGCACCCCAGCCGCCTGCTCGGCTAGCTTAGTCGGTAGAGCATGAGACTCTTAATCTCAGGGTCGTGGGTTCGAGCCCCACGTTGGCACCATTTATAGTAATAAGAACAGTGGGGCTACGTCCCCAGCACCCCGGCTGCCTGGCTAGCTTATGCCCGAAATAACAACACACAAACTGTATTCATTTAAACACTGCTTGGCCCTTTAGCCCTAGCCCTTACTGGCTAATTCCGATATCCCAATCAACCCATCTCTAATAATCTGTGAGCATCGGTCTTACCGGGAAGATTCTAGCCCACGTCCATCCTGGGTTGGAGCTTCATTGCGTGTGTCTGCCCATGAGCCGGGAGCATGGCGTCTCTCTCTCTCTCTGAGGTGTCTGCTCCCTAGAGGAGAGCTGTGGAGTATGAGCTCACTTCCTCTTCCTCCCAGCGTTCTGTTCTGTTTACTCCTCCCACCTATCTTCTAACCAATGAGGGCCAAGCAGTTTCTTTTTATTTAACCAATGACCTTCTTCCATCAATGTATGATACAGTATCCTTTTCCACTTGGTGACTCCTTAACACCTCTTTTAAAAAGTCATGAAATAAAGAAATAAAATACTTTATATGTTGTGTAGTGAGGCTTCTTTGCTCCTAAACACACGAGGAGAATCTATTTAGATGTTTTATCATCTGCACACATAGAATTTAACGTACAGAAGAAAAATACATAATTGCTGTGTTCTATTAAATTCCACTATTCTGCAGTAAGATTTGAAACTGTCACAGGACAATACTTAATTTGATGAGTTTTGTGTGCCTATTCGTTCATAGAAAAGAAGCCAGAATAACTTCATTATACACAGATCCCATATCTGAGACTTTCATCCTTTATTTGAAAGGAGGAGATAGAATTGATTGACAGTCTAATTTCTAACCATTAGTGTTTTGGTATTACAAAACCAAGGCTTTGTGTTTGTTTGTTTGTGGAATGAGTAATTGTAGATGAGTCCCATCATTTAAAAACACTCTATTGTAAATCTGAATAATAATAAAAAACCAATTAAACTCAATAGACACACGTTGGAGTTAAATGCCTTCTTCATATTCCCAGGGATCACTGAAGGGATTGCTGAGCCAAGACTTTTCCCTATAGAATGGTGCAGTACATTAGTAGCGCATTCATTTTATGTTAATAATATTCTATAGCCAAAGGGTGTGAAGATTTTGTTTGATAGGCAGGCACCTGAAGCTTTTTGTGGTAGTTAAGTACTTATACTTAGATGAAATAATATTTTCCAGTACTCCGAGATATTCTAGTAGATATTTTACACACGCAAAATATATTTAATCAAACATTTCCAATAACACATGCACATGGCAACAATATAACCAGTTCTGTTTGTCTTAGCCCTGTCATATGAGGAAGCACCATCTGGCATCCAGACATCAGTACCTCTTCTATCTCTGAAGTTCTGGTGTAGGTGAAATGACATTGTTGTTAAAGCATATAAATAGATAGTTCTTCAGCACTGTTCAGAAACAGTTTTTTTTTTTCAGATGCAATGCATGGGGTACTAAAATGTATCCCTGGGCTTATTTCTAGATTCCACAGTTAATCTTTTTTTTTTAAAAAAAAAGCGTTAATAGCAACTTTAGAGATTTTCATTAATGGATATTTTCATTAATACATATTTTCATCCTTTGAATGAATACTTTAGAAAAAACACACAGAACTTTAGAGAACACACATCTTGCAGGCAGGATAGGAGGATAGGTTGGAGGTTTTATGACTGAGCTGGTGTCTCAATCCCCTTGCTGGAAGCCTTACCTGCTTGTAAGAGATAGCCAGTTCAGGTTCTGTATCCCCCATTACTAGGAGTCTTCACTAGAGTCACTTTCATAGATTCCAGGGAGTTTCCACTGCATTAGGTTTTTATATCATCCCCCAAATGTGTCCCAATTCCAGTCATCTCCTGAAGTACTCTCCCAGTTCATAACCCCCAAAATTATCCCTTATATCCTTATCTACATCTATCCTACTGATGGTGTCCTTTGCCTTACAGAAACTTTTCAGTTTCATGAGGTCACTATTATTGATCTTAGTGCCTGTGCTATTGCTCTTCTATTCAGGAAGTTGTCTCCTGTGCCAACGTGTCCAAGGCTATTCCCCATTTTCTCTTCTATTAAGTTTAATGTATCTGATTTTATGTTGATGTCTTTGATCCACTTGGGCTTGGTTTTTGTGCACAGTGATAGACACAGATCTATTTACAGATATTATGAACCAAATGAACCTCAAAGATATTTGCAGAATATTTCATACAAACACTAAAGAATACATCTTCCTCTTGCACGGCATAGAAAATTCTCTAAAACTGACCACACGCTCAGTCACAAAGCATGTCTCAGCAGAAACAAGAAAATTGAAATAAACTTCTGCATCCTATCAAACCACTACTGATTAAAGCTGGATTTCAACAATAGAAACAACAAAAAACCTGAAAATTCATGGAAACTGAATGATTCTCGATTGGATGACTACTGGGTCAAGGCATAACTAGAGAAAGAAAGTAAATACTTCCTAGAACTCAGTGAAAATGAATGTGCAACATATCCAAATGTATGTGGCTCTGTGAAAAGAGTGTTAAGAGGCAGGTTCGTGGCACTAAGTGCCTATATAAAGAACCTGCAGAAACCCCACACTAGCCAATTAGCAGCACAACTAAAAGCGCTAGAGCATAAAGAAGCAAGCTCATGCAAGAGATGTAGACAGAAGGAAATAATCAAACTGAGGGTTATAATCAATAAAATAGAAACAAAGAGAATAATAGAAAAAAATCAGTGAAAGAAAGGGCTGGTTCTTGGTGAAAGTCAACAAGATAGGAAAATCCTTATCCATTCTAACTAAAAAATAGCATTAGAATATTCAATTTAACAAAGCAGAAACAAAAAAGTATTCGACCACACACACACACAGGAGGAAATTCAAAGACTCATTGAGTCAAGTTTTAAAAATAGGTACTCCACAAAATTGAAAAATCTAAAAGAAGTGGATAATTTTTATGACAGACAGCACTAACCAAAGTTAAATCAAGGTCAAATAAACAATTTATAAAAGCCCTAAGGAAGTAAAAGCAGGCATTAGAAGTCTCCCAACCAAACAAAAAGCTCAGGGCCATGTGCTGTTAGTACAGAATTCTACCAGACTTTCAAAAAAGAGCCAATGCCAATACTCCTCAAATTATTTCAAAAATTAGAATAGAAAGAACATTGCCAAATTCATTTTATGAGGTCACAGTCATCCTGAAACCCTACCGACATGGAGATTCAACAGAGAAAGAAAACTGCAGACACATCAGTTGGAGAGCTGGCTGAGAGATTGGAGCGCCGCCTGCAGTGCCCTAGGTCCCGAGTTCGATTCCCACCTGGGTAAGTAAGTGTGTGTGTGTGTGTGTGTGTGTCTGTGCTGTATGAATGTGGGTCTGCATGCATAATTAATTGGGAGAAAAACTGCAGACTAATTTCCCTCATGAACGTAGATTCAAAAATACTCAATAAAATACATGCAAACTGAATCCAAGAATGCATCAAAAAGATCATCCACCATGATCATGTAGGTTTCATTCCAGAGATGCGGGGATCATTTAACATACAAAAATTAATCAATATCTTCACCATATAAACAAACTGAATGCAAGTAAAGCATGTTATTATCTCATTATATGCTGAAATAGCTTTTGACAAAATCTAGCATTCCTTAATAATGAAGTCTTGGAGAGATTAGGATAAAATGGACATACCTAAATAAAGGCAATTTACAGCAAGATGAAGACATCAAATTAAATGGAAAGAAACTTAAAGCATTCCCACTAAAATCAGGAATAAGACAAGATGTCCACTCTCTTTATATCTATTCAATATAGTACTTGACATAGCTAAAGCAATAAGACAACTGAAGGAGATCAAGGGGATACAAATTTGAAAGGAAGAAGTCAAAGCACTGTTATTTTCAGATGGTATGATAGCATACATAAGCAACCCCAAAAATTCTACTAGATAACTTTGACAGCTAATAAATACCTTGAGTGGAGTAGCTGAATAAAAGATTAACTAAAACAAACAAACAAACAAAAAACCTCAATAGCCCACCTATATACAAATGACAAACAGTCCGATTGAGGAAGAATTCAGAGAAACAACATCTTTCACAATATCCACAAATAATACGAAATATCTATGTGTGACTCTAACTGAGCAAGTGAAAAACTTGTATGACAAAAACTTCAAGTCTTTGAAGAAAGAAATTGAAGAAGATAGCAAAGATAGAAAGATCTCCCTTGCTCATGGATTAGTAAGATGAACATAGTAAAAAAATGACCATCTTACCAAAAGCAATCTGCATATTGAATGCAATCCCCATAAAATCCCCCCAAAAATTCTTTACAGATCTTGAAAGGACAATACTCAAGTTTATATAGAAAAACAAAAAATCCAGGATAGCTAAAACAATGAAATAACTTTCAAAAATATCACCATCCCTGAATTTAAGCTGTGCTACAAAGCTAGAGTAATTAAAAAAACTGCATGATATTGGCATAAAAATAGAAAGTTTGATCAATGGAGTTGGATCAAAGATCTAGATGTAAATACACACGCCTATGGACACCTGATTTTTGATAAAGAAGCCAGAAATACACAATGGGGAAGAAGAAAACATCTTCAACCAATACAACCAATAGTGCTATTCTAACTAGATATTAGCATATAGTCTTACAAATTTTAAGATAAGATTTATACCTTAACAAAAGTTTTAGAGAGACAAATCACAATCAAAAGAGGAGGAGATGAGTAACAAGAGTCCCTATTGAGAAGAGTCCATTAGTTTTACTCTCCTTTCTCTGCCATGTCGTCAGGTGTCTGGCCTGACATGGGATAGAGATTTTGAAAGAAATCTGTAAACAAGCATGCTTGGGTCTGGAGAAGGGCAAGTCACATCCCAGCTTCACAGCCAGCCTTTTATTGAAGTAGAACAGCAGACAACAACACATTAATGTTACTTGTACTTGACAGATACCAAAAGACACCTGAATTCAATTAAAACTGAGTCTAATGAACTGAGAGCAAAGATAGCTTAGAGACAGGAATTTCCTGAGCCCTGGATATAGATAAATTGTGCTGCAGGGGGATCAGAGAGATGCACTAGCCAATGAAGGGTGTATATATTTTGCAGCTGGCCTACTCCTTTGCTTTCTCCCTCTCCTGTTGGGTCTGGCTTCCAGCTTCTACTTGGCAACACATTACAGATCTACTAACAGTAACTTAAAAGACAGTTTCCACAGTGTGGAGGCGAGTCCACACAAAAACAAATAGGGCTTCAAGCAGAGAAAAGGGAAAGCTTGAACATAGGGAGTGGGGAATCTCTTTCCATTTCTCTGATCACTCTCAGTATTTGTAAAGGTCCTGAAGAATATTGGGATGTAGGATGCTGTTAGGCAGCCATTTGGATTTGCTATCTAAAAGATATTGAGGTCAGATTTGAAAGCAAAAGTGAGTAAATTTAGGGCCTTTCAGATTTGATGCCAGGTGAAGGAGATGGATGTTTTCTAGAAGAAATCCCAAAGTGGAATGAGAGCATAGAACACATTTTCCCTGGATGAGAGAGGGGGCAGAGAGGACACACGTTATTCAGTACATTGTCACCAAACTCAGTGGGGTCTGGGTGAAGGGTTTAGCCTGACTAGGCCTGAGAAGAGACTCTTCCAGTGGAACCTGCCTTATGAATTTATCTTTTTCAATATGAAGCCCCTCAGTAAGGTAAACCGCTCTGTGAGTCTACCTTTTTCAGCAAGGAGACCTTGCAGCTCTAGAAGAGCAAGGTTCACTTGTACATATTGAATTAATGGGTCTTGGCTTTTTATGTAACCACCAGAAACCACCTTCAGTCCAGGTGGAGTACATCTTGTAATACGTGGATGGTAAGATAATGGAGCTAGTGAACCTGGCAGGTCAAACTGTGAGTGAGAACAGAGAACAAAATATGCCATGCAGAGAGAGCTTGGCTGTGGAAAGTTTATTTCGAGGGTGTTGGTAATGTATGGCAGGGGGGAGGGAGAGATGGACACAGAGAGAGGTGATTGAAGGGAAGTGTGTTAGGACCAGGGAAAGGTGGGAAGATTTGGGCTCTTAGGGTCTGGGAGGGAGAGTGGCCTCTGACTTGTATAAGGTGAATCTCCCAAGTCAGCTCCCTGGAACTCATAAGAATTCTTTGAATTTGTAAAAACATGAGTTTTAGATACATATATTGTATAAATGACAGTATATTTATGCCAGAAATTACTGCGACAGATGTTTTTGCATAATGAAAGTATCTTTTAGGTCTATGGTTAGAAAATGACCAAAGAGAATTTAAAATCTTGATCTTTTAGTATAGTAGTGGTAGCACTCTGCCAGAGCTAGATTAATAGCTCATCAGAATTTTATTGATTGATGTTAAGACTCTGAATGGCAGCATAATGAGAGAGAAGTCTGATAGGTTGCATTTGTACAACTTAAAACATCTTCTTATACTCTGAAATGTTTTTATCCTCAGACCTCTATAACTGGTGTGACTATGTCTTATTTTTATTTATTCATTTTGTCATTTTTTTAAAAAAAATCATACTTTTGTTTATTTTTGCACAGGAAACAAAACCCATTCATCTCACCTTAGTCCAAATTTAGGGTTTTTTTTTTTCACCACTAACTCTGGATTTTGTAAACAAACAGAAGCTTCTGAAAAATGATAGATCCATACTACCATCTATGAAGAAAATCCTTCCTAGAACTTTGTAGAAGCCATTTTCATTGCAATCTTTACACTCATGCCCACGATAAGCATGATCTGTAATGTACAGATCGCAAATCTGTAGCACTTAGGGTCTTTCAAAGATGCAGTGTGTCTCCTGGACAGCATTGTCTTCCAGAATGTACTGCAAATTTACAAAATAAGAATTTGAGAATACTTTGAGTATTTATATTCACACCCTAATTATGCGTGGTGAACACTTCAACACCCCCTTCTACTCTGTATTCTAAGCGCTGATATAGTGCTCATGGTAGGTTAAGGTTTCTAGAACTCTGTTTCTGCTTTCTCAGTTCCAGATTGCTAGTAGTAATAATGACTATTTTCTACATTCACTGTGTTTCGGCAAGTATATTATTATCTTAAAATTTCATTGTGATGAGGTACTGTGATAAAAAAAGATATTTAATTAATTTATTATGAAATCTGAGAGTATCTTGAGATGAGACATTTTTCCTGGGTTGAGAATCTCAAACTTGTAGTGAGTAAAGACCGCAATGTGCTGCTTGATAATTTTTTAAGTTTTATGATAAGCAAAATCCTTGTCTTTCTTGATTGAAGGGGGAGGGGCTTCCTTGACACATGCGAAAGTTGAGTTGGGATGTGGCTGAGAAATCAGGTTTTATTAAGCAGAAAAGAAATTCTCTCCATATCTTTTACTGATCTAGCCTTTAACCTAGAAAGTGTAGGGTGCTCTTTCTTCCCAGCATGCTATTCCAAGCATCACTCAGGGCTTACTGCCTTGGCCCTGTCTATCCTGCAGGCTGACCAACAAGGCATTTATATGAGAACATGTCAGGCTCGGAGGAAGATGAAAGAAGAATCAAGGAAGAATTAGACCTACAAACTCACACACATGCACACATATTCTTGTATACCTGCATATACCCCTGTGTCTGCATACATATAAATGTGCACACACATCTTCATACCACACATACACATACACATCCATTTATACCTGCACATGAATGAGTCTCCATGCATATGAATATATACGTGCATCTGCACACACCACACAAACACACACACAAAAGACTGAAAAGGATGACTTTTTCTTGAACTCTTGTCAAACACAATGTGTTTCAGAATAGTGTGAATGTGTATGAGGTTTCTATGGTGTTTGCATATATACGGGATGTATTCTGTGTCAAGTGCAGGTGGCATGTGGTGTGTGCCATTGTATTGTATGTCTGTATGTATATACGTGATGTGGTATATGTATGTCTCTTTGTGGTGTGTATGTGTTATGTACATATGTGGTATGCATATCTGATATGAGGAGTGCATGCAGTATATATGTGTGTGCATATATACTAGGGTGTAATGTGTACTTATGACATATGTATTGTACATGTATTGCATGTATCAGTGTCTGTATGTATGGGGTAGTATGTATGTATGTGTGTATAGTATATGTATCTGTGTGATGGGCGTGTATATATGTGGTGTATGTGTAGGTATGGTATAAGAAGTCTTGTATGATTGCTTGGTAGTGTATGCATGCATGCCTGATACTTAATATGAGTTGTATGGTATATATGGTGTATGCGATGTGATGTGTGTGAGTAGTATATTTGATATATATATGGGGGTGGGTATGGTACATATATGCTGTAATGGTAGTGAGATGTTAATGTGTGTGGTAAATATGTGGTTTGTACATATGTACACATGTGTGTGTGAGTGGAAGTATGTGATATATGTTTAGTTTTGAATATGTATACTATTCCTTGGGTAAGTGCTGCTCACATCTCTTGCTCAACTGTGGGCTCTGACCTATATCGAGGAACTTCTCTTTCTCTCTCATTCCCCTGTAAGACATGGGCATGTACTGTGCTGGGTGCTATGGAGAATCTTGGGCATTGAGAAACTAGGTGGGAAAGGACTCAGAAACTGGTTCCCTAGCATTCAGCAGCATCAAATATTGGTTTATGATGTTCTCTTCCTCAAAAATATTCCATGATTTATTATTACTTCATCATCTTACAGATAAGGTGCTTAGCTTCTAGAAACTGTAGCATATTTTGTATAACTCCTCCAACTTCTTGATTAGAAGGATAATAACCTACCTTAGATAAACATCTACTTGAACTGTACTTGCATTCCAGTAATGAAGAAATGATGATTGTTTAAACCTTCAACAATGATGGATTGAACTTGGCAAAGCTCGATAATATACACACCAAATGTGCTGAGGTAAAATTGCTTCCGAGTTGATAAACTGAAACAAATGAATTTAAACTCGAATTGAACTTTAACAAAAGTCATTCATCACATTTTGGTCATAATTTACTTTTTAAAAGGACAGAACAGACATCATCATATTCTGGATGACGGCAGGCTGTGCCATTTCTGTTTACAAGGTCAACCAGCTTTTGTCTATCTGTGAAGCTTCTTCCACACGCAGCAGCAAGGTTTAAGTTTCACTTGGAAAAACAAAAATACAAAACATGAACTTTATATCAGTTAGCGTGTATGGTTTTGGCTCTACATTTCATGCAAAAACTAAATTTGAAAATATGGAGAGGTGATCAGTGTGGGAGGGGCAAGTAACTTTCAGTAATGGACAACAGAGTTAGATGTCCTAAAGGTTTCATTTTGAGTTGGGTCTAAGATAAAACTACAAACTATTTTCAGTGTATTTCATATACTAAATCATGAAAATTTGTTAAACAATGAGAGTAACTCTTTTATTTTTCAGACTTTAAGGCATACCTGAAGATCTGGAGTTTTAAATTAAAAAAATTAATTAAAAATGATTTTATCATTTTCCTCTCCTTCCCTCTCACCAACTCTTCCCATTTTCACTCTCCCCACCTCATCCAACCCCTGGCTCCTTTTCAGACTGATGGCCTTTTTTCTTTAGTTATTATTGCTACATAAATATAAATACACATAAACATATAAATATTACTGAGTCTGTTTAGTGTTGTTTATATATCTTTTCAGGGCTGACCATTTGGCATTTGATAACCACATGGGGCTTCATCTCTAGAAAAGACTATTGGTCAGGTCTTATTAGGCAACCATATTGTTGAGGTATCTTGGGTAGAGTGTACCTGTCTTTTCTAGGAGACACAATCTCACAGCAAGCATTCAAATCTTTTAGCTATTATAGACTTTCTGACCCCCTTCCATGATGTTTTCTGTGCCTTAGATATAAGAGTTGTGCTTTAGATCCATGACTGTTCTCTGCATTTTGACCACTTATAATTTTCTGTAATGCTTTCTGTTTGCTGTAAAGAGAGTCTCCTTTGATGAGGGATGAGAGATACATTTATCTATGGGTGTAACAATAATTATTTCGAATACTGTTAAAAATTACGATATCATACAAAGTAGCAGTAGCAGGTCTCTTCTAAGATCCATGACTTCAACTACCCCAGGGTAGTTGGCTAGGTTTCTAGTATCCTGCTTGACTTCCTTCCTGTTGAACAGACTTCGAGCTTAGTTAGTTGTTGGTAACAAAGATGAGTACCAATATTGAACCTTTAGAGATATTCTACCATGCTGGTCATTGTTGTGGTTCAAAAGCATCACAGATGGGTGGGACTATCTATATTGCTTCCCTCCCTTGGCTTCTTGCTTTGCACCTACAGTACTATGGAAACTAGACTTCAGAAAAGAGGATTTTAGATAAGATACAGCTAAAATCCTCCAAGTCCTATATCCAAAGTACAGTATCTTCAGCTATATTGACCTTTCTTTCACCTCTGGGAGGTAGCTTATGGCAATAGCAATAACCTATATATACCATGAATAGTAAAAACTCAGAGTCAGATATTGAGGTTCAATCAGAAGATCAGAAAAGCAAAGCAACCAATCCACTGGAGAACTCTTACCTCTATGAAATTTTCAGACTGAAAGAGAGCAATTTCCGGTGTCACTCTGACTTATCTTCCTCTCTAGTGCTTGGATTAAAGGCATGCACCACCACTACCCAGTCTCCATGGCTAAATTGTGTGGCTTCTGGGATAAAAATTGTGTGTTACCACTACCTGGCCAGTATGGGTGACTAGTGCATCTGTTTTACATTCAGGTCTTCAGGGAAGCTTTTTATTAAAATACAAATAAAATATCACTCCATTTCCCATTTTTGTCTAAAATAAAGAAGGTTATAACAAATATAAGAGAAATTATATACAATAATTATAATAACTATATACAAAATATACAGTCAATAAATGTATCACCAATGTCTAGTATCCATTTATGCTGCAGTAAGTGTTAGGATGTTTTTAGAGAATAATAGTCCAATTCTTTCAAATAAATAACTGCAAGTGCTATTGTTAGATTCTATGGCAGCTCTAGTTCTTACTTTTTGAGGAACCATCTGTATACAATTGTAGCCTACTGACCTACATTAGAACTTCACCAATATTGTATCAGAGTTCTCTTTTTTTCCAGTCTTTATCAGTACCTAAATTTAGACTGGGTAATAGCAGTCATGGCAACTATAAGACAGTACCTCATCATTTAAGTTATGTGTTCTTACATAGTAGTGATTTGGACATTAAATTGTAAGGACAAAAGATTGTGAGGAAGGTTAATTCCTTTAGTGTTTAGAGATTATTCCATTGTTAGAGATATGTTTGCAGATATTTTCTCCCACTTTATGAGTTGAGTTTCAAACATGGGATTGTTTTCTTTCCTGTGCAGAAACTTTTGCTTTAGTGTAACTCAAACTTTCATTTCTGTGTTACATTGTATGTAGGAAGTCACTGTCAAGATCAATGCCCAGAAGTTCCCTAAGCATATTATTTTTGTTACAGAGTTTCTGGTTTTACATTTAAATTGATATAAAATTGATGCGTGGGTATGTTGTAAGATAAAAAGCCTGGAGACAATTCTTAAGATTATAAAGTCTTGTGTTCAGTTCACTAAATGCTTCTCTGCCTTAACTTGAAAATACTTCAGGAATTTACTTTTTTTCTTCACCATTCAATAGTTAAATTGATACAATTAAGTTAATCATTTAAGAATCAATAAACAAAAGTTGTATTAATGTTATATGCAGCACTATTAGGAAAGTATTTGTCTCTTTATTCATATGTTCTAAGAAGATTTGCTGCATATGTATTTGCTAAGAACCACAATGCCAATGGCAGTTTCTGTTTTCAGTGAGATGATGACTTAGTGGAGAATATGTTGAATATGTTAGGTGGAAAGACAAAGGAGAGAGTAGCTTAAATGTCATCTGCAGGGACTAATATAGGCCTAGTAGGAAGCAGAGACCCTGCAGAATTTTGTTATAAAATTCAGGCTCCCTCGCATGGTTTTTGCAAGATCTGTAAAACTTTAGACATTATGTTTCTGTGAGCTTTGTGGGAGAGAAAGTGGGGGAAGCGGTATTTAATGGTGGTGTTAAGTATTCGACAATGACACATTAATGTACAGCGAGAAACAATGTTGGGTTGCTGGTTAACAATTGAAAGGATAAAATAAAAAGGACCTCACCTGCATTTATGTCGCTATCTAAGTAGAAAGCACACCCAGAAATACAAATAGTTTAAACTGTTTATATACTTAGGTGCTGTGTTGTTTTTGAGTCTCTTTTCTGATGTAAAAAGGCAATCACCACATTATCGAGCTATCTTCACATACTTGGCCCATTCAGTACTGCAATTTGATCAGCTTTTGTTTAGTCACAGAATTGAGCCACCACTGCCACAACTGTTGACCATGGTCGTCTCCTCAAAGACGAGTTCTTTATGCTTTAGATATCAACCTCAGCTCAAATAACTAGACTCTTTCTTTTTCTTCTCTTAGGGTATGTATGAATTTTTTTTACTGTATATATACACACACACATACATACATACACACAGATACATACATAAGGTATATAACTTAATGTGGTATGTATATTCATACACATATATGTCATATCGTTAACTTCTTTTTGCTTTTCAGTGGTGTGAGTGTGTGTGTGTGTAATATTGCATATGCAGATGTGTGTTGCTCATGGCAATCATGGAGATCAGAGGGTAACTTTCAGGAGTCGGCTCTTGCCTTCTGCATTGTTGAGGTGGAGTCTCTTGGTATATCTGTTGCTAAGCAATGCATTTCAGGCTAGTTGGCCTATGAGCTTCTGACTCTCCTGTCTCTACCTTTCTCCTCATGGTAGGAGTGCTGGGCTTTTTGCTGTGTTGTTATGTTCACATGGATTCTGGAAATTAAATTCAGGCTGTCTGGCCTGCAGGACAAGCACTTTCCCTGCTGAGGCCATATTTCCAGCTCCACATAGTTAACCACTTTCAAATTTTCCGTTTTATAGGATGAATAGGTTTTGGAGATTGCACATGGCATTGTGGCTTCAGGCAATAATATTTATTATAGATTTAGAATTTTCTTAGAGTATCTTAAGGGTTTTACACACACACACACAATGAGAGAGAGAGAGAGAGAGAGAGAGAGAGAGAGAGAGAGAGAGAGAGGATGTTTTATACATGGATGGTCACCAGCGCATCACTTATTATGAAGAACCATGGGAAATCCCTATGTACAATTGAGTAGCATAGATCATTCCATGGAACAAATGTGATAAGCATAATTTATTGATTCCATTCACTGCGACAACATTTAGAAAGAGTTAAGCTGATTTTAAAAAAACACACTTGTGCCATGATGCTAAGTACAATTGCTAATTTGTGCACATGTCCTAATTTATACACAATTGTACATATACTACATGCTCATTTAACATAAAAACATAACACTAAAACATTTTACTACCTAAGATAGATTCGGGAAGAAAATGAAACAAATTGCTAATATTTATTTACATTCTTGTTTTCCAAATTTCCTCTAGACACACATAACATATATGGAAAACGAAAACAAACATTAAAAAATATAAATCTGTTAAAATTGGCAAAGTGAAAAATCATCCTGAGTGAGGCAACCCAGACGCAGAAAGACAAACATGGTATGTATTCACTGACAAGTGGATATTAGCTGTGAAATAAAGGATATCCATGCTACAGTCCACAGAGCCAGAGAGGCTAGGGAACAAGGAAGACTCAAGGAAGAAACCCGGATCTCCCTGGGAAGGGGAATAGAAGAGATTTCTTGGGTGGATTGAAGATGTATGGGGATGGGAAGGTGGGGGGTCAGGTGGAGTAGTGAAAGAGGTGACTGGAAGTGGGGTCATTTCAGGGTCAGTTGAAACCTGGTACAAGGGGAACTCCCAGGAGTCTAGAAGGATGACCCTAGCTATGACTCCTAACTAAAGCGGATATATAGCCCCAACTTACCACCTCCTGTGACCAGGCAAGTCTCCTAGTGGAGGAATTGGGACACCAACTTATCCACATAACCTTGCAACTACAGTCATACACATGTACATACCAGTACACCACTGAATGGACTCAATAGGCTGTGGGTGTGCTTGTGTAGCATGTGTGTCACTTGATAATTAAAGAAGAGTGGGTACAAGGGGGACACAGGAGGAACTGGACTGGGAGAAGGAGGTCAAAATTATATAAATACAATAATCAATTGTGAAATTCTCAAGATAAATAATTATAAAGATATACATGTACAGATACATGTAGGCTAAACCAAAATGTTTTTGGAATTTCACCAAAGACTTAACATTCTTGCCATGAAGGTCTTCCACTTATTTGGTTAGTTACCTCAAAATATTTTATGATTTTTGTGGCTATACAAAAGGTGATGTTATAAGCTTGTTCCTTCCCAGTGGCTAGAGTTGGTAAGCTCCCGTCAGCTTAGGTAAGCTGCTTCAGTGGGTGAACCCATCATGGTCTTGACCTCTATGCTCATATCTCATTCCTCCCACTCTTCAACAGGACTTTTGGAACTCAGTCCAGTGCTCCGATGTGGGTCTCTGCCTGTTTCCATCAGTTGCTGGATGAAGGTACTGTGGTGATATTTAAGATAGTCATCAGTCTGACAACAGAACAAGGCCAGTTTGGGCACCCTCTCCTATTGCTTAGGGTCTTAGCTGGGGTCATCCTTGTGGATTCCTGGGAATTTCTCTAAAGTCTGGTTTCTTGCTAACCCCATAATGGCTCCCTCAGTTGCATGGCTGGGGCAGACTGTGGGGCCACTGGCAGTGGCACCAGAATTTATCCTTACGACTTGTACTGGCTTTTGGGGAACTTGTTCTCTTTGGAGGGATACCTTACTCAGCCTAGATATAGTAAGGATGCCTTGAACCTTCCCCAAAGCAATGTACCTTACACCCTCTGAAGAGTGGATAGGGGTAGGGTTGGGGGGTATGTAGAGGAAATGGGAGGAGAGGAGGGAGTGGGAACTTGGATTGGTATGTATAAAGAAAAAAGATAGCTTGTTTTCTTTTTAAAATTTTTAAAAATATATAAAAAAATAAAAGTAATGGAAAACGGTGATGTTTCTCTGATTTCTTTCTCACTCCATTTATCATTTGTATGTAGGAGGGAAATTTATTTTTTTTGCATTCATCTTGTATTCCACCACATTACACTGAAGGTGTATATCAGCTGTACAAGTTCCCTGGTAGAATTTTGGGTGTCACTTATGTATAATATAGTATGTGCAAATAGTGAAAGTTTGACATTTTCTTTTCTAATTTGTATCCATTTGTTCTCCTTTTGTTGTCTTACTGCTGTAGCTAGAACTTCAAGTACTATATTGAACAGATATGGAGAGAATGGATAGCCTTCTCTTGTTCCTGATTTTAGTGGAATTGCTTTGAGTTTCTCTCCATTTAGTTTGATGTTGGCTGTCGGCTTGCTGTATATTGCTTTTATTATGTTTAAGTATGTTCCTTGAATCCCTAATCAAGGAGATTTCTCATAATCTCATGGTATTTTTCATCATTAATAAATAGGTATTGAAAGATTTGATTTTTAATGTGCTCTGTTGTTCCCAAAAAGAAGATTAGAATGAGGACATGACAGTGTCACCAAGTTTATATTAGTGGTGATTACAATCATTGCGTTTATTTTCATGTTCCTTCCTTTGAACCTCATTCTAATCTCAGATGTGGGTCTCCATGTGAATTTGATGCTGAGATGAAGGGAGAGATGAGACAGCGCTAGAGGAAACCCTCAAGAGAGCAGGTCAAGATCAACACAGGGTCTGGAGGTCACTCCATGTTTCCACCTTTTGACACTGACTGTGACAGAAATATGATAATTTTAGATTCCCAGGTGAAGAGTGTCAATGAGAATAGCCTGCTAAACATTTGTATGGTAAAGAAAATGTTCAAACACCTACCTCAAATCCTAATGTACAGTAACTATTCCACAATTTTCTGTTAGTTAATAATAGATGTATTTTCCCAACTGATTAAAGGTTCTTGGGAACATACAATATCTCCACACATCGAATGAAACATATCAAAGTGTCTCAATCACTTTGTATCAAAATGAGTGTGGATTTATCTTTATTCTCTATTTATATCTGAGATATACGAGAGTCAATGGTAGTTTTGCCTGGCAATATTTCCACTTTCTTCCTTCCACAGATTTCAGGCATTTCCAGTTTATTGGAGGTTAATGCTCTCATAACCTCTTTTTGTTGTTTTTTTTTTCTGATCTAACAATCTCAAATGATTTGGGCACCAGTCTATGATCTTTTCACTCGTGTACTGACCTCCTCGCTCTCTCAGCCGCCTCACCTCCAGGAGTCCTTTCTCATCCTGCTTAGGAGTCATCCTCATTGTCCTACCTGTGACCTCACTATCACCAATGACTATAGTGCCCCTGTAATCTGCATTCCATGCCTCTACTCCTTCAGGGTTAATGTCCTCTCTTTTCCAAGCATGAAGCTTCATTGAGAGTATGCCAGCCCTTTCCCTCACATTCCCTCACTCTGTCAAACAGGAGATTGCTGATATCAACTACACCTGTATCCCGTAAGTCTATTCATTGTCACAATACCGTATCCTGGTGATTCCTTTACTGCCCGCTCTTCGCTTCTCTGTGTCATATTTTCTCCCTAGCATATACCATTTTATTCTCACTCTTCTGAAAACTGCTCTTCCATGGTCACTTTTGATGCCAATCACCAGTTCAGTGATGTTTTCTGTCTTCGAGTTATGTACCCCTTGCCAGTACTTGATAAGAAGGACCATATGCTCCTTCTTAGCTCTTTCCTCTTGGCTTCAGTGGAATTATCTGCTCTAAGAGACTCCTCTTGTGCCTGTGTCCCAATACTATCCAGATGTGTGGTATGATTCTTGGATTTCTGCTCTTCCCTAGGTAGTTTTCTCCTGTGCAGTCTTACCTGGTCTTGCTATCTTTAAGTATGCCTACATTACTGTAACATTCACCTTTATGTTTTCTAAACTAAACTCTCCATTAAAACCTGGAATTAATCCCTATAGGTATTGAATGTGGCTGAAGGGAGGCTCTTTATTTCCCATCCCCACCAAGAGTTGATTCTTTCAGTTTCCTTTTGCCATTAATGAACTCATTTCTTTCTTGCAGTTGCTGTGTCCCAGAAAAGAAATAATTCTCATCTCACCTCCAACGAATTCCATGCATTCTGTTCCTTGAATCTGGCCATGTTTCCTCATTTCCATGGCAACCCTCCTAGAACATAAGCTACCTTATGGATCCCTACATTGGCTCAATAGTGTTTAGTTTGACTTGTTTTCTCTCTGTCTCTCTTCAGTTTGTTTTCCAGACAGTAGCTTTGGAATGCTCTAATAGGACAAGTCAGATTGCATCTCTCTGGTTGGAACTGTCTAGTCATTTATCCTTGAACTCACAGTAACTCTGAAGAGAAATTCTTGCCAGTGCCTGACCTTGTCTTCGACCCTTACCCTTGTTACATTGTTCTGCCTAATCCTTTTCCAGTTTCTTTCAAGAATACAAGGGTCCTGGTTCTTGATAATCCTACACTTGTACTGTGCTCTGATGTTTGACCTCTGAGTTCCAGCTAATTGACTCTCCTTGGATTCCCAAGTCTCATCCAGTGGTGGCTTTCATGTTGATCCTACTCTTCCTGTAGTAGGAGCTGTGGACTGCGTTCCTGCCGCCCAGCTCCTGGCCGCCAGCTAGCTTATGCTCCTAAATAATTACACAGAAACTGTATTCTTTTAAACACTTCCTGGCCCATTAGTTATAACCTCTTATTGGCTAGCTCTTACATATTTTTTTTGTTTATTTTTTTTAATTTATTTATTTATTAAAGATTTCTGTCTCTTCCCAGCCACCGCCTCCCATTTCCCTCCCCCTCCCCTAATTAAGTCCCCCCCGCCTCAGCCCAAAAAACAATCAGGGTTCCCTGTCCTGTGGGAAGTCCAAGGAACCCCCCACCTCCATCCAGGTCTAGTAAGTTGAGCATCCAAACTGCCTAGGCTCCCACAAAGCCAGTACGTGCAGTAGGATCAGAAACCCAGTGCCATTGTTCTTGATTTCTCAGTAGTCCTCATTGTCCATTATGTTCAGAGAGTCCGGTTTTATCCCAGGCTTTTCCAGACCCAGGCCAGCTGGTCTTGGTGAGTTCCCAGTAGAACATCCCCATTGTCTCAGTGTGTGGGTGCACCCCTCATGGTCCTGAGTTCCTTGCTCGTGCTCTCTCTCCTTCTGCTCCTGATTTGGACCTTGAGAATTCAGTCCTGTGCTCCAATGTGGGTCTCTGTCTCTGTCTCCTTTCATCGCTTGCTGAAGGTTAATATTCAGGAGGATGCCAATATGTTTTTCTTTGGGTTCTCCTTATTTAGCTTCTCTAGGATCACTAATTATAGGCTCAATGTCCTTGGTTTATGGCTAGAAACCAAATATGAGTGAGTACATCCCATGTTCCTCTTTTTGTGTCTGGTTTACCTCACTCAGGATAGTGTTTTCTATTTCCATCCATTTGTATGCAAAATTCAAGAAGTCCTTGTTTCTTACTGCTGAATAATACTCTAATATGTATATATTCCATACTTTCTTCATCCATTCTTCCATTGAAGGGCATCTAGGTTGTTTCCAGGTTCTGGCTATGACAAACAATGCTGCTATGAACATAGTAGAGCATATACTTTTGTTGTATGATAAGGCCTCTCTTGGGTATATTCCCAAGAGTGGTATTGCGGGGTCCAGGGGTAGGTTGATCCCAAATTTCCTGAGAAACCGCCACACTGCTTTCCAAAGTGGTTGCACAAGTTTGCATTCCCACCAGCAATGGATGAGTGTACCCCTTTCTCCACAACCTCTCCAACAAAGGCTATCATTGGTGTTTTTGATTTTCGCCATTCTGACAGGTGTAAGATGGTATCTTAAAGTTGTCTTGATTTGCATTTCCCTGATCGCTAAGGAAGTTGAGCATGACCTTAAGTGTCTTTTGGCCATTTGAAGTTCTTCTGTTGAGAATTCTCTGTTCAGCTCAATGCCCCATTTTATAATTGGGTTGGTTAGCCTTTTACAGTCTAGTTTCTTGAGTTCTTTATATATTTTGGAGATCAGACCTTTGTCAGTTGCGGGGTTGGTGAAGATCTTCTCCCAGTTAGTGGGTTGCCTTTGTGTCTTAGCGACAGTGTCCTTTGCTTTACAGAAGCTTCTCAGTCTCAGGAGGTCCCATTTATTCAATGAGGTCCTTAATGTCTGTGCTGCTGGGGTTGTATGTAAGAAGTGGTCTCCTGTGCCCATGTGTTGTAGAGTACTTCCCACTTTCTCTTCTATCAGGTTTAGTGTGTTCAGACTGATATTGAGGTCTTTAATCCATTTGGACTTGAGTTTTGTGCATGGTGATAGAGATGGATCTATTTTCATTCTTCTACAGGTTGACATCCAGTTTTGCCAGCACCATTTGTTGAAGATGCTCTCTTTTTTCCATTGTATACTTTTAGCTCCTTTATCAAAAATCAGGTGTTCATAGGTTTGTGGGTTAATGTCAGGGTCTTCTATTCGATTCCATTGGTCGACTTCTCTGTTTTTATGCCAATACCAAGCTGTTTTCAATACTGTAGCTCTGTAGTAGAGTTTGAAGTCAGGGATGGTAATGCCTCCAGACGCTCCTTTGTTGTATAAGATTGTTTTGGCTATCCTGGGTTTTTTGTTTTTCCATATAAAGTTGATTATTGTCTTCTCCAGATCTGTGAAGAATTTTGATGGGATCTTGATGGGGATTGCATTGAATCTATAGATTGCTTTTGGTAGAATTGCCATTTTTACTATGTTGATCCTCCCAATCCAGGAGCAAGGAAGATCTTTCCATTTTCTGGTGTCCTCTTCAATTTCTTTCTTCAAAGACTTAAAGTTCTTGTCAAATAGATCTTTCACATCCTTGGTCAGAGTTACCCCAAGATATTTTATGCTATTTGTGGCTATCGTGAAAGGTGATGCTTCTCTAATTTCCCTCTCTGTTTCCTTATCCTTAGTGTATAGGAAGGCCACTGATTTTTTGGAGTTGATCTTGTATCCTGCCACATTACTAAAGGTGTTTATCAGCTGTAGGAGTTCTTTGGTAGAGTTTTTGGGGTCGCTTATGTATACTATCATATCATCTGCAAATAACGAGAGCTTAACTTCTTCTTTTCCGATACGAATCCCCTTGATCCCTTTATGTTGTCTTATTGCTATTGCTAGAACTTCAAGCACTATATTGAAGAGGTATGGAGAGAGTGGACATCCTTGTCGTGTTCCTGATTTTAGTGGGATGGCTTTGAGTTTTTCTCCATTTAATTTAATGTTAGCTGACGGCTTGCTGTAAATAGCTTTTATTATGTTTAGGTATGACCCTTGTATCCCTAATCTCTCCAAGACTTTTATCATAAAGGGTTGTTGAATTTTGTCAAATGCTTTTTCAGCATCTAATGAAATGATCATATGGTTTTTTTCTTTCAGTTGATTTATATGCTGGATTACATTGATAGATTTGCGTATGTTGAACCAGCCCTGCATCTCTGGGATGAAGCCTACTTGATCATAATGGATAATTTTTCTAATGTGTTCTTGGATTCGGTTTGCCAGTATTTTATTGAGAATTTTTGCGTCGATATTCATGAGTGAAATAGGCCTGTAATTTTCTTTCTTGGTTGGGTCTTTGTGTGGTTTTGGTATCAGGGTAACTGTTAGCTCTTACATATTGATCTAACCCATTTCTAATATCCATATTGCCACTTGAGTGTGGCTTACCGGGACGAGTCTAACGGGCATCCATCTCGGAGAGGAGAGTCATGGTGACTACCTGAATCTGCTTCTTTCTCCCAGCATTCTGTTCTGTCTACTCCGCCTACCTAATTTTCTGTCCTATCAGGCCAAGCAGTTTTCTTTATTAATTAACCAATGAAAGCAACAAGACCCACCTCCATCATCTTCCTGTCCTTATTCATCTCATCACACTGTTTTAAGCCCATCACAGCTATCATTTCTTCTTATTCTTCTTTAGTCTAGAGATTATGCCCCTTGATAGGAACTACCACGTTGCAGTTTTTCCTGGGAAAACAGAGAGAAGGATTGGGCTTGAAGAAGAAGTTACAGTGCCATTTTTGAAGATCTCCTGAAACAGGACGGCCCACTGAGCTTCTGACTCTAGGGTTTCTTTGGTTTTCATGAGATGTTGTTTTCTTGCACAGTTTCAAAACCTTTACTTGAGTCTTACTCTGTTTCTTATACTCAAAACAAAGTATTGTTTAGGGCTCTTGCTCACAAGGACATATAATTCTGTCACTAAAGTGAAGAAGTAGGGTCTCGTGAGAAACACTAAAATGCTTTTGGTTTCAAAAAAGTTAAAGACCTTCTTTTCCTACTCACTAAATTTCTCAGTGTTTATGACCCAAAAATGCTAACTTTTGAGTTCTGTTTTTTTTTTCAATCATTAGTCAATACTAGATGCATACATAAATACTACATATGTGTGTATGTATATGTATGTATATATATATACATTACACATACAGCTATATCTGTATACAACTATATATATATATAGCTTTATTTATATAACATTTTCAGTAATCATCTACCATGAAAGCTACCAAGTCAAAATAATGACTGTATCTGCCACTTCAAAATTTCATACCATCTTACACTTGTCAGAATGGCTAAGATCAAAAATACTGAGAACAGATTATGTTGGAAATGATGTGGCGTAATGTGTACACTCCTCCACTACTGGTGGAAGTATATACTTGTACTGTTACTCTGTAAATCAGCAAGTTGCTTTCTCAAAAAACTGATAATCAATCTATCTCAAGAACCAGTGATACTACTCTTGGGCATATACCCAAAAGATGCTTGATCACACCACAAAGATACTTAGTCAACAATGTTGATAGCAACATTCTTCATAATAGCCAGAACCTAGAAATAACCTAGATGCCCCTGAACAGAAGAATGGATAAAGAAAATGTGGTGCATTTACATAATGGAATATTACTGAGCTGTAAAAAAAACAATAACATCATGAAATTTGCAGGAAAATGGATGGAAGTAGAAAAATCATCCTGAGTGAGGTAACCCACACTCAGAAAGACAAACACGGTATGCACTCACTCGTAAGTGGATATTAGAAGTAAATAAAAGGATAATCAGACTAGAATCCACAGATCCAGAGAAACTAGGTAACAAGGAAGACCCTAAGAGGGATGATAGATCTCCCTGGGAAGGGGCATTACCTGTGATCTCCTGGGTAAATTGGGGGTGAGGAGGGACAATAAAGGGGAAAAATGGGGGACAAGAACATGAGGAAACAAGATGGTTGAGTTGGGGGAGGGATGAAGAGGAAGGGCAATGAAAGAGATATCTTGTTAGAGAGCCTTTGTGGGGTTATAGCCTGGTGCTAGGGAAATGTTGGGGGCATTCACAACAAAAATACCTCTCGCCAGGGTAAAGGCATGGGGGTTAGAAATATAGTAAAGAATATGAAGACACAAGTGAAAATAATAAAATGGAGAAATATATAGGATAGTAGCGGAAGGGAATTTCCATGAGTACTTAAAATTCACCCATGTTTAATTTCCAACTGTTTAAAATACCCCTGACCATAAAAGGTAGGAGTAAGACAAAAAAAAAAAGACTCCATTAACATGATACAAGGAAATGAACTGAACATACTGATTGAAAGTTGTGGGCTACATTCGTAGTTGAACATTCTGTTGCTAGAACAAAATAAGTCAAGCTTACACCCTAGACCAGAACATTCTGTAGTTAAACCATTCCCTGGGTCAAATGCCAAGTTATCTCCATAAAGGGAACTGGAACTTAGTTGGATCCCTAGACTCTTATTTGAGGTAGGGACAATCCACTTCTCTTTTCCTGGAGTACAAAACAAGGTCTGGTTTTTAGCCACACCTGTTGACAATAATCTTGAGAGAGCCGAACTCTCTGTTTAAGATCTAGGTGGGACCTTTGCTGGAGGTAAAAGCACAATAAACTTGAAGAAACTCGAGGAAAATTTCAACTCTCTGACCTCTGGTCAATGTGGAAACAGGCTCACATTTTCAGGCCTCCACAGGGAAACACCCAAGAATCCACAAGGATGACCCCAGCTAAAACTCCTAGCAATAATAGAGATGATGCCTAAACTGGCCTTCCCCTGCAGTCAGACTGTTGAATACCCCAACTGTCATCATAAAACCTTCATCCAGTAATTGATGGAATCAGATGCAGAGATCCACAACCAAGCACAGTCCAAGCTTTGGGATCATCAAAAAGGCAGAGCAGGGGAAGCCATAGTTTCCTCTGTATGTGTGCTTGTCTCTTAGCAGTCCCCAGCCTGGGTGTGTGGGATGTGGAAACTGATAGTTGTGAGAATCCAAACCAGACACCTGACATGCTGAATTCTGTGCATACCCTAGATGAGCACTGAATTGTGGGAGACAGTCACACTTAAAACGTCCTCAAGCTTCCTGCTTCTTACCCTTGCCTCATTTTCTGGGAATGCTCCAAAATAGCCTCTGGTCGTGTTCTCTGTTCCACAGTGTGTAAGGAAAACATTGTGCGATCTCTGGAATCATGCCGCCAGCTTTTCAGTCTTCGAATAATTTATTTAGATGTTTTATCTTTTTCTCACCTCTTTAAAATTCAGGGGCAGGATGAAGCACAGAGAGAACTGTTCATTGTCGTGTGTATCCCAGGATGTTCTGTGTAGACCAATAACCTTACATTCTTTGCTTAGACTGTCTTGACATTGCCCTTTCTCATTCATTCTGTCTTCAAATACTAACTGTTTAGTCATGGGGACATTTACTGAAAACACATTAACTAAACTAGTGTACAAACTGTAGAGAACTCTCTATTTGGAACTCTGTTGCGTATCAAATTATGGCTAGATGACAACTTGAACTTAGATTACATAGGAAATGTAGAAATTTTCCTGAATGATATCATAGCAGGCATATCTTGCCTCTGTGAAAATAGAACTAAGCTAGCTTAATCTTCCCCCCCCCCCGTGTGTGTTTGTGTGTGCTGTGTTTGTGTGCATGTGTGTGTATTATAAAGAAGGCGGTATACAGAGAAATGAGGAAAGTAGAACCTGAGTTGCTCAGATGACCTCACTTCTACCCAGAGCTGGACTTTGAGTTATGAGAATGCGATGCAGGAAGGTCAAGAGTACTGAGGGATGTGCAGAGGAGCATATCACCTGGTGTCCCTTTCAGATCATCTCCCACCCATGATCCAAAGCCTCCATTTTTCCATGCACAGGAGTATAGAGAGGAATCTGAATCCAGGTTTTATGACTCTGGTAATGCCACATGTCATGTGGCAAATGAGGACAAGGCTGGTAGAGCAAGTGGCCAGGTGACACCAATGCATTGACCACATGCAATTTATTTGCTTGATAAAGACAAAACCTTGTTTTATTTGATTGATGTGGGATTCCCCTCTGTATGATGTGAATATCATTGGTTAATAAAGGAACTATTTTGGGCCTATAGCAGATATAAATATTGTAACTGTAATTCTTGCTTGATACCTATTTTGTTATATGTAATTTTACTCTGTTAAAGTTAAAACCTTCCTTTTCATTTAAACAGAAAAGGAGAGGTAATGGGGGGATTCCTCTCTGTATGCTAAGAATATCATTGGTTAATAAAGAAACTGCTTTGGGCCTGTAGCAGAGCTATAGGGGAACAGAGCTAGGTGGGGAAAACTAAATGGAATACTGGGAGAAAGGAGACAGAGTGAGCGAGAAGCAATGTAGCCCTGCTGGAGACTGATGCTGAACCTTGCCAGTAGGCCACAACCACATGGCGATACACAGATTAGTGGAAATGGGTTAAATTAAGATGTAAAAACTAGCCAATAAGAAGTTAGAGCTAATGGGCCAAGCAGTGATTTAAATAATATGGTTTCTGTGTGATTATTTTGGTTCTGGGCAGCTGGGACAAACAAGTAGCTCTTTTCAACATTTGATAGCATGACATATTGAAAAGAGAACTAGGTATAAGAAATATAGATGCATGCTTAAATACAAACATAAGTTCATATGTACAAAGAAATAATATTTCAAGCTTCTCTGAAATTTTTTTATTCTTTACTGCAATATAAAGTATGTCGTATTATTTGGATGATTCTCAAGGAATCTGAGAAAATAAAAATATTTAAAACATCTCCTCAATGTTATTGATTTGAAGCAAACACTGTTGGGTGCTAACACTTGGACAGTCTTGTAGGAGATGATTAGCGGTCATATTAGAAATCCTGTTACTGTTAACAATTTCTCCTTAAAAATATGGAAAGGTCAGAGAAAAGAATTCACCTGAGAATTTCCTCATCATCGGCTCCTGAAGGTTCTCACTGATCCACGTGAGGGTGCAGGGGAAGATGGCATTCACGTCAGTATGGGAACACGAACATGGACTTGGAAGGCAGAGCCTGAACTTGAATACTAATTCGACATCTTTACTAATACAGAGTTAGGCTTTAGTGACTCCACTCACAGAATAATGTATGAAAATCTCTTAGAACAGTGTCTGCTGTAGCAGTAGCGCTGAAACCAGTGCTGTTGACCATGGCTGCTGATAATCTACTGACCATCCTTCTCGGCGTTTTCATGGTAGGAAACATTTGATCTCGTACGTACCAGCATGCAAAGTGTCTCATCGTTACTCATTTTCAAAAAGTTATTTGGTTTTATACTTTTCCTAATATATTATTTTCCTGTATCATGGTGGATATAAATATAACTACTTTTACACATAAATCCAAGAAATCTCTGGTGTTCCCATATGGAAATTAAATAATGAAAAGGTGACCATGGCAAACAGTATCATTCTATTTTGAGTGTATTTGGCTTAATCTCAGACTACAGGTGACATTTAGGTGTGCTGTCTACACTCGACTTAAATAGGTTGTAAGTTCCTCAAGGATGTCCTGAAGCACCATGTCTTCCAAACCTAGAGAGAACGAATTCCAACTGCATCTCAGCAGCCTTCAGAGGGATGAAAGGGATGAAGCCTGGCCAACATCATGAAAGAAATCTCCCTAGGCATTTTTGAAATTTAAAAGATCAGGGGAAGGACTTCAGTTTTGGTGTCTGTAGGGGTTACTCCAATGGTTTTCTGGGTTTCAGTTAGCTTTTGAGTTAAAGACGCTTTTAGAGTGATTGTTAGAAACCACAAATGGGGTAACATCATTCTAGTTGGTGAAAGACTGAACTGCTTCCTCTCTAAAATCAGGGACAAAATCGTGTCCATTCTTGCCATTTTATTCTGGCAGTCCTGCACAGGGCAGTTCAAGAAGAAAGTAAAATGAAATTCTTCTGGGTATAAAGACAATAGTGTTCCACTACCACCCGACTGATAGAAGTAATTCTTAGCAACCTGATTTTGACAATAGATTTTATATGTCACATCAAAAAGCAAGTATATAAAGAAACATCAACAAATTGAAGTTCACGCAAATTAGAAAATTTTGATTTTAAAGGAAACCATCGAGGATGTAAAAATAATCCCATACAGTGGGAGAACAGTTTAGGGAATCATCTATCCGATGAGAAACTTGCATCTAAAACACAAAAGTAAAGACTTTGTATGATCCAATAATTAAAAGAAAGCACCAATTTTTAATGTCAAAAAGATGTTTGACTAGACAGTCCCTAAAGCCCAATGTGTGGAAGGAAGGCTAAGAAGAGCATGAAAAGATGCTCAGAGTTGTTAGTCATTACAGAACGCCAATCAAAGCCATGTGAGACAGCACTTCACATCCATTGAGGGATCCCCAGGAAATAAGCCGGTTAACAAAGTGTTGGCAAGGCGCTGGGATGTCAGAACTCTTATAGACTATCGATGAATATGAATCATGCATGAATTATGACACTTCAATACAATTTTTTAGTTCCTCAGACAACTGTGAGGATTACTAAATGATCCAGCCGTTCCACTCCTAGGTACACATGCAGGAGAAATGAAGATAAATATTTATCATCTGGTAAATACAAAAATTAAATGTGATATTCCCAAATAATAAAATATTAATCAGTATTAAGATTAAATAAACAACTAATACATGATGCCAATAGATAGAGCTTAAACATAAGCAACAAATGTAATATTGATCAGTAGTGAAGAACAAAATATGGATTGTATGATCCTCATATTTTAGAAACTTCTCAAATAGGAAAATTTGTAGAGACAAAAGGCAGATGAGTATTTGTTTGTTCCTGAGGGAGAAAACTGGGGGTAAAGATTGACTGTTGTTAGTTATGGCACCTCTTGAGGGAGATGAAAAAATCTTGCATTGTAATAATGATGGCTGACGTATGATGATTAAATTGTCTTCCGTGAATGAATCAATGGTATGATATATCACATAACTTAACAAATAAAGTTGTTTTTAATGCTCCAGATAGGCCCTGAGTTTGTTCCAGTCATATAACGTCCTCTAGCGTTTCCCGATTTGGTCAGGTCACTGAGCTTTCTCTAGAAACTCTCCTGGCTGTGCCATGCTTGGAGCATCACCATGTACGCCATGTGTATCTCATGGAGTAGCCGGGAGCTCAGGAGAAGTCCGCAGAGTGAAGCTGACGTTCTCTACACACTCCTAGAGTGGGAAGTTGACAGTGGAAATTTGCTACCCCCTCCCTAACATGTCTTTGCCTCCAACTCTTGCCTTTAAATAGTACAATGAAAGTGTGTACTAGGCAGCTAAATATCTCAAGCGCCAAACGTATTGCAAAATACTGATGAATTGATATTAAGCAACATTTGAAGAAAGGTGAATGTCAGTGCACCCACCCACACCCACACAGGAAATGTAGGGACCTTAGAAGTTAGATCATCAGTTATTTCTGTGTGTGCTAGAGAAAATGACTAGCTTTTGTGACTAGCTCTTTTTCTTTTCTCTGAAACAGACTTGGGATCCCAGCCTTGTGGTTGAGCACAGCGGGAGTCCTTAGCAGAGTGGATTCCCAGGGAAGAAGGCCTCACTTAGTACAGTGTCTGAGGTTTGCTGAATTATAAGATGCAAAGTTCCAGTTCTTCTTTTTAAATTTTTCACTCAGCCTCTTCGAGGACTGTAAATGGTCTTTTTTACCGTCTCGTTTTAAATTAGTGGCAGAGCCTAGGTTTCCTGTGTTAGATGGTATTGCCATAGTGCTTTTTCTTAGGAGCAATGAACAAAGTAAATTCCAACTTCAAAACTTCTGATATGTGGTTCAGCCCTATAAAGAAAAACATCTTTTTATCAGCCAATATGAAATTATGGAACAAATGCTTTTTAAAAGTTTCCAGGGTGATATCCGGAGATCTCCTATCCCCTGTTCTCCTGTGTGCCCTAGAAATGGCCTTGGTGGGCCTGGCAGTGGGTGAGTCATTCCTTTAAAACACAAACGGGCTGCCTGCAGATTTTGAAGAACTGATTACTTTTTTGTGTGATTTCCATATTTTAGTGCAGTTCGAAGTGGTAAATGCATGGAATATTCGCTTGGAGTCTGGGATAAAAGTAGCCCTGTGGGGTTGGGGAGGGGGGTGGAGAGGGGAGGGGGGGGGGTAGATTCCTAGTGAGAAAGGCACGGCCTGCTGAGTGAGAGATGTGTGTGTTCCTGACAGCCAGTCCTGGAAACAGGCTCTCTGCCGGAACCAAGAGACTATTCTGTGTGCCACTCAGAGGAGGCGAAGCTCCACCCCGAAGTGTGGCTGCCTTTGTCATTTTAATTGGTCTGTGTTTGTGAAGTGGGGCCTCTATTTACTTATAGCTTGGGGCTTGTGTTTACCAAGCCTGGTGGAGGCCAAGTGACAGGGCTCCTGCAAGCTCTCCCGCAGTATCTTGAGGCACTTTCCTTTTCAGTATCAGTGCTGTCTAATTCGTGAGCTTCTGTGAGGCAAGCGCAGGAGGGTACAGGGCCTACAGGGAGGAATTACACCTAATTACTCAAATAATTGCTAGGCTGTTGCCTTCTTAGTCACTGAAAATAATTTCCAGGTCCCTGGCTTTTATAGATAGTCTTCTAGAGGCAGGAGGACACAGCCCCCTTTTTAACTCAGCCCATTCACTCACAAAATCAGAACACTCGAGCCTGCAAAATTAATAAGCACCACTTCCATTACATATATTTTAGGTTGTTGTTGCCGTGGCGATAAAGTCAGGGACATTGAATCTCCTCTGTTGAGCCATTGTTATCGTCCCTGGCCATCTGCTGCAGAGGAGTGATATTCCATCTCATTTGCATGATGACTGATATATGGGCGGTTTGGAAGGACATATGCCACGGCAATCATGTGATGAAAATTAAAGTGAAAGTTTTGGGCCCGGAGCCGAAAAAAATCTGTGTGTGCGCATGAGGCTGTTGATGTGCAAATGTGGATCATATTGAGAAGGTCTGAATAGGGAGGTGTGACGTAAGGAGGGCTCCACGCAGGTGCCTATCGCCAAGCAGCCAAAGGCACTGGATGTCATATCATGGAAACTACCTTTCAAGGCGACAGCTTTACTGTTTCCTCTCAGTACACCAGGGAGGAGAGAAAGAGTTTTGGAAACACACAAAAAAGTAAGTTTAAAACTTTTTTTTTTTTAAACCACATTCTCTTTACCCTGACGTTTTAAGAGCTCAGACAGTGAGCAAGTTTTCAGGTCTTGAGTAGTTAGTTAATAGTTACTTTTGCTTCTCTCTCTCTTTCTCTCTCTCTTTCTCTCTCTCTCTCTCTCTCTCTCTCTCTCTCTCTCTCTCTGTGTGTGTGTGTGTTTTGGAGGGGGGGGCGGGTGGCAGTTTCTAAAGACTGAAGTGCCCATGGTGTTTTACTGCTGTTTGCTTTGGTTTCTGTTGTGATGTATGTACATTTGGCATGATTTTAAATTCATTCACCACCACCCACCTCCTCCACTTTCCTACTCTCCTGCAAAAATGGGATATTGAGAAGGAGTTTAGAATAAAATATCACAGTGCAGTTACGTTTAAGCTGCATCAGCTACTGCTTTTGTTCATATCCATATTTCTGAAATATGTAAATCTGTAACAAAATATTTGATGAGACTCCACACTTTTTTTTCTGCAGAAAAGTACTGTTGAACTAACTTATGAGGTTGTAGAAATTATCAGCGAGATCTTGTGTCTTCCAAGTCTTTATTTAGATAGAAATCTTTGCTATGCTAAAAGTTATTAATGTAATTTTGCATTAATTGCTGTTACCTTTAAAAAGGGATTTGTAGATGCTTTTTGAAAAGTCAGAATCCGAGGTTTTAGCTACATATCAGAGAAAAAGTTTGTGGGTAGTTTCTAAGATATTTAAATTCATGAGTTGGGTAAATATAATATTGTATTTGAGTATTTAGAAAATTGAATAAGACTAGTCTTAAAAAATGACACCCTTCGTTGTGGGTAGAAGTGCGTGTTGTGAGCATGCTCAGAAGTTAAAGAGTAATTCTTTAAAAGCAAAAGAACGAGACTTAATACTCACCTTGAACAAAATTTTACAGAAGGATGGTTTCAATGAAATATTACCTGGGGACAGGGAGAGCATGCTCATACCTTGATGAGCTGTATTTTACCTCATATTTCTTCTGTCAGCAAAACACCTGTTAAGGGTGTTTTCTTTGATGTACATTGGGAAAATCAAAGTTCCCTGAGTCTTTCCTTTCCATTTCAGAGAATGCAGCAGCGAATAGTGTATCATGTGATGACTCTAGTAATATTTTATTTTTAGGAATAGGGAATTATGTCAAAAAAGATTGCATCACATCACCTTGGCACTGCAAAATTGGCACTGAAGTCCAATAAGTTAAATAGAAGTTTTGATAAATAAATATCGGGTATGGTCTTGTGTACTATCCTGATGATAAGGAAGTAATTTTCAGGAAATAAGTCCAGAATCCAAAGAAGGATCGAATGAAATTAGACTTCCTCTAACTTTACATTTTTTTCCTTGCTGATGTCACCCACAGAATATCCTAGTTCTATGCTGTAACCTAAGATCACCCTTGTTCTCTTTTTCCTCATTCTAAATATTCAATTACTCAGTGGTGATTATTATGTGGCCTTCTTGGCTTACTACACTATTAGATTAATATAGATTCCTTATGCCAAATTAGCGGAAATCACTGTTGCACACAAGAGCAATTCACTCTTCTCTTAGTCAAATTTGTGTTACAGCAGGAGCAGCCTCTTAAGCTCCACGGTTTTAAAATCTTAAACTTGAACGTACCGTGGCTTGGAGGACATGTGGTTTGCTCGTATCTGGAACCTGCAGTCTGCTGGAACCTTTCACAAGACTCGCATTCAGTCCTGTTTAAGTGAGACTTTTTGTAGTGACTGTCATTCTTCTATCACAACAAACAAAAAGATTTAAAGTTTCCTGGTTCCTCTTCTGTAAAAGGACTGCAGGTGACAGGAAAGACAAGGGGTGCTTGGAGCTGTCCAAGGTAGCTGGTTTCTGGAAAGTTAACCATTATAGAACTGCATTGCTCTGTATCTCTGTAACTGGTTTAATTTCCATTTTTGAAAGTTAGGGTGGTATTGCTTTTAGAGTAATAAACCTAATGAGTGCAGTGAATATTTTCAGATAATGTTGCAGTCTTACTTAAAACTGCATTTAAAAACTCAGAAACAGAGCACGCATGAAGCTAACTAGGGCTCCAGTTTGCATCTTTAAACGATTTAAGTGGAAATCAACAAAACTCAGAGCTCTCAGATATAGAACTCCACGCTGTCAACATGAAAGCCCCATGGGAACCGTCTCTGGGGCACACAGCCATGTGGACAAACGTATCGAAAAAAATTTAACTTGCAGGAATTTATTGCTCTGGAAATCAATTCTTATCCTTATGTGACCTTCCATGTCTGCTATAGAAATCCAAAAGATCATAATTGTTTGATATGAAAATGCAAAAGAATAGTTAAGTTGAAAGTTTAACATCATGAAATTCAAAATCCCAAGTGGTATATAAACATTAAAAGAAACTTTGGGCTGCTAACCCTAGGAAATGAGTTTTATGGATCGAATTCAACAAGGCTTCAGAAATGGCTCCATCTGCTGCCTAGCAGCTGCTGAAAGGATAAATTTAATTCATTAATTCATTTGGATAAAAGGATCCAAGTAGTAAAGACTTCATTGCTTGTAATGCATATAGGTGGAAACACACTGAGATGTGGTCCCTTTCTCATCTTAGATAATGAGCTACATGGTCTTCTATTTTGAGGAAAGATCTTCATGACTGAGTCAATATGATGTTGAGTTTTCAACAATAGTCAATCATTTTAAATTAGTTCAAAGCTAAAAAAAAAAGTACACTCAGGGAAGTTTAAAGTCTCAGTTTTAATCTAGAGAAACAATGAATAACTGAATAAAAGAAGCTTTCTCATGTTGTACCTGTGACTATGGGAGGTAGTACATGTGTCCATACCTACCATATGTACATAGTCATTTTTGCTTACACATAAATATGTCAGTGAAGTGAATACCTCCTTTCGATGACATTTATATAAGGCAGACATCCTATATTATTTGCAGAAATATTCAAAACTGTGTAGTACCTAACATTAATTTAGGTAGATTATATCTTAGATTTGAAATTTATATCTGCTCAGGGTTTGGAAGGTCAAATCACACTATTTTCTTCACCCACGGTCTGCTCTCAACATTTCTTGTCTAGTCTCTCTTTTCCGTCATAGTCAGCAACGTGATTTAAAAGTCTAGAAAGGTGCACCTGAAGTCTTCTCCTTTCTCCTCTGGGACATTAATCATTTTGACAATGGTGTTAAAAAATCTGTAATACATGGGCATACAATTTAATTAAATGGTTATAAGGCATACTTTGATATTTTTCTACAAGTGTAATGAAGTTTTGATGCCAGGTTTCTCAAATCATATTCAATCATCATGATCGGGTATTAGAACGCTTATGTTGTTTATGTTTAAACTCCAAACACTTTGATGGATTTTCTTAACTACTATCATTTTACCTTAGAAACCATACAACTCACCTTTTCTGGCAAGGAAAATGTTTCCTGGTTGCCAGTTAATTGATCTGTGATAGAGATAAGAGTATCCCCAAGACAAGGCTGTTTCAGTAACCAGTGTACATTTTAGCCATGTTTTTTCCTGTGGCCGGTGATTTCAGGAATGATGTTTAGCCTTCCAACATGGCCCACAGCTCACTGTGGTGTGTGTGCTGGGCTGACTCTAAAGGGTCTGTGTGTACCCTGTGGGCTGGGTTAAGAATTAGGGTTTATGCATTTACTTGTACTGTTGCATTGTTTAGACAGCTTTGGTTTAGTTTTGATCTTTTTTTTTTTTTCTTTTTGCCTTTGAGGCTCTTCCACAGTGTCAGCTGCTGACTGATAGTAGGGAAACTGCCTCGTGGTGTGAATGAAAGGGACCTAGCGGTTGGTAAACAGAGATAAGGAATAAATAGAGCACAGGCAAAAGGAGATAGTTCTGTGGGGGCCCAGATTGCTGCCAGTCTGTTCAGGGGAGATGAGGAGCCTGTCCTTTTCCCAGATTAAATTAGTGTGCGAAATCTCCAGTGACCTCCTCCCCTTCTCCCCACACTCTTCAGCCAAGCTGAACAGCCTCTGCTGTAAAGTATTCATTTTACCCAGGGACACACGGACAATAGCACTCTCCCTGATACTCATGGACAGCTGTCGTCATTCAGAGGGCTCTCAGGATTTCATTTTTCATAGGAGTTAAAAAGGGTTTTTACCTTGGACGTGAAAGGGGCAGGGGCACAACTTTGCCAGTTCTGAGGCTGTTTGGGCAAGGAGTCTGACTGAGGTAGGGGTGAGCTGGGAGCAAAAAGAATCTGCCCAGGGAACTGATTCTTTTTGTTGTGTTTAATATGATTAAGCTAGGACAGAAATTAAATTTCAACTCTGGGTTCCTTATTAGGAGAAAATACCTTTGATTCAGAAAGTTTCTTAAAATTAGGGTCATCAGTGTGCGGTAGATAATTTGTATCCACCTGGTCTACTTTCATTTTGCCTAAATATGCATGCATTTTATTGCCTGTGAATAAGCACGGGTAAATATTAAGTCTGTGAGGTACCTCGGTAGTCCCGTACTTTTTATATTTTTAGTGATTTACTGCAAATATATTCAGCATTTGACTGATTAAATAGACCTTCGGCAACCTTGAGGGTCACTGTGTAGAGTGTGTACATAGAAAATGCATCAGCCCATTGTACCCTGGCAGCTAATGAGATTGGTCGTTAAGTAAATGACACAAAGCCTACAAAAAAAAAAAAAAGCTTACAGCTCACTAGAGTATCACAGAGTGTCCCCGCACACCACACAACGACACAAACACTGGACTAACCTAGCCCACCCTGCTTTATTCTACATCACTGCTTCCCTGATGTCAGCGTGAGAAGCAGAACAAAGGCTAGGAGGCAGCGGTAAGTCAGTCTGGCAATGAAGCCCTAGGGAGAAAGTGGAGCAATCTCAACCTAACTGTGGGGCCGAGAGTCCGTTTCTAAACAAGTGGGTCCGGATGAAGGGATTTTGCTGTTACTTGTAGAAATATCGCCTCAGTGACCAATGTTTTGATTCTGTTGCTATTGTTGTATCGTTTTGCTGCTTCACAAAAAGTTTGTGAATCTCAGAGCCCAGGGCTCCTCAAATGGCGAGGGAACATAAATTTGAGAGGTGGGTGTTTGTTGGAGATGAACGGCTCTGGCAAGTAACTGCTGGTCAGGTGTGTGTGTGTTTGAAAACTTTCAGGTGCATGGGACAACTTTAATTTTAGTTTGTCCTATGGCTTGTAGGACATAAGGGGACACAGGGCATGAATCTAATTGGTGAACTTCGTTCTCGATGTGATAAAATTGTTTCAGCCCTTAATGTGTATTTAATATCAGGTATGGGATAGTCAGTGCCTTAAAAATCCGTCAATTAACGAGGCAGAAATCCTTAATAAATAAATAAATTAAAAAAAAAATCCGTCAATCAACCAAGCGCAGCAAAACAAGAAAATAAAAGCTCCTCGTTTGCTCAGACATTTCTATTTTCTCAAATCTTGAAATAGAAATCACTGTGTTAGGTGCTGTTGAATGGGATCAGGAGTCATTTGCTTGCTGTAGTTGGAGAGGGAAAAAAATCAAAGCTATCTAACACTGAAGCCGCACTGGCTTACTCTTTCCTTGGGGAAAAAATTGCACTTGCAGTATTGAAGTGTAACATTGCAGGATCCGTTTAGAGAAATATGGCAGCAGGGAGTTGCCAGAAAGTCTGATTTGCCTTCCTGAAATGTCTGTCTGGCTTAGATGTGGATTTTCTGAGGATGTTTAGTTCAAGAAAGGATGATTTTGTTACAAGACATTCAGGTAAATTAAATATTTTATTCTAACAACTCTCAGCTGAATGGGTTGCCAAAGGCATAATGAACTCTTGATGAGCTCGTGGAAAACATTTTAAAAGTATTGTTAACATAACGTTGTATTTGTAAATAGATGTATTCACGATATCAGTCAGTGTCAGGACTCAATTTTTAAAGGCTCTGCATTTAATATTAAACTGGCATCTCATAGTCATCCGCTCACAAATTAAAACAACATCATATAGAAATCAGTTTGCTAACTTACAGTCCTTGTACTGAAAATTTGTTATTTGCATAGGGATATAGAAATATTTTGACATATAATAGCCTATTAATAATCATGGAAGATTTATCACACAGGTTTGTGATATGCTGTAAGTGAATCAAAGGCTACATGCTTCCTGTTATTTTTGTCATGAAGAACTTTTCCTGTTACAGATGCAGTCTCAATTTTCATTTTATTTATATGATGTAAGACTATTACTTACCTGTTCATAGTATGTTTTATATTCTTCAATTCTGTTCTTTTCCAAAGCAGTCAGAATTTGAAGGAAGTAAATTTCATGGCAAAGATTAATGTTATCTTATTGATTTCAAGTGAAATATGTGCAGGAAAGATGTGCTTTGATTTAGTTAACTTGAGAGAATTTGAAATGTCATCCTGTCAACATGCCTTTCATGTGGGAATCCTGGAAAAGAGAAAGCCATCTGAAAATGGCCACACTTGCTTCCTAGCAATTTTAGTTCAGGGCAGAGTTATGCAGATAGTTGACTCTCACAGGCGCCGTAAGTCCTCCATGTTATCTTTCTCTGCTGAACATTTTTTTTTATCTGAATCACCTGTGTTATAATTTCTTTTTCCATAGTTGCTAATGCTCGTCCTGTTAATACAAGAGTAAGTGTTTCAGAAAGCATACAGCCCTTTGGTTGACATAGCTGTCCACTCCCACCCTCCCTGGTGCAGCAGGGCATGGCAAACTTGACCTGAGTGTGTAAGTCACTTCTCTGCAGATGAAACTAAATGTATTTACTTTGCAGAAATGTAATTTTTCATTGCTCAAAGCAAATTAGGACTGGCCTGTAGTTAAGACCAGAGGGCATAGGACATTATTTTTTGTCTTAAGTGAACTTACTTCCACCAGTACTGTACTTAAAAGATTTTCAAAACTGCAGCTAAGGAACCAGTGTTAGAGTTGGAAAACTCTTTTCTTAATAAAATTTAAAGAGTTTATGTTGAGAGAAAGAAGCTTGGCTTTAATGAACTTTTACTTCAGTCACTTAATGAACAAATGCATCTTAAAATTGTTTGGTCAAAAGATTTTAAGATATGCTGTGAGCAATGTGGGAATATTTGCTGCACCCAGGGATGCACCAAGAGTGACATGTCCTAGAGAAAGGCCAGCTGTTGCCCAGCAGCACAGAAAACCATGCATTGGAAACCTGGTTCTTCTAGTCAGCGTGTGACGCTGGCTGGTTTAACTTTGTAAGCCTCAGTCTCCTGGTCTGTTTAATGGGGACCAGGATGGGAGGAGAAAACAAGGTTGTGTGGAAACTGAACAAGATAACGCATATGATGCCCCTGGTGCATCACGCTTGTGGCTTTGAACTTGTGCTTGAGGTTCACTCGCAAGTGGATGCCACACCAGGCCACATCACGGTGCCTCTTCGCTCCCACAGTATAGACCCTTGTCCTCTCTTCACTTTCAGAGGCCCCAGTTCTGTGAGACCCTTTGAAGGACTGTGCCAGTTCCACGTTGTGTGGCTGTGTGCTCACACCAGCTGAAGGTAATGTGCTTAGACTGCTAAGTATATGCTAAGTATATACCGCTAAGTTGACTTTGTGTATAGTTGTTTAGTAACTTTCCGAAGAGCGTATTAGAATTCTGTTGTATTTCAACATAAACTTCCTGTAAGGAATATTTACTGGCATTTAAATAGAAAGTGAAACATCTATAATTTAAATAATTATGGCAAAGTTTTTTAACTATTGAGATTACATTAAAAATTTTGATTAATATTTTAATTCATTGCTCCATAGGGATTTATTTAATTTTTAAGCTTACATTATTTCTTTTCACTTAGCCCTTAAATTAAGTATAAACATTTCTTCTTCAAAGCTATAGTTATTGAGAACTAATTTATTTTACTTTTTATCTATGTATTGATACTTGAGACTCATTTTTTTGTCAAGTGTTTTATATTAAAAGGCAAAATTCCATACTAGTGGCCTCTAAGAGATACCTAGATTGTATTAAAATATTTGAATATTGTTTTGTCAAATGCTGCAACAAATTTATGAGCTTTTCAGAAAAATTAAAGTTTCTGCTTTGGAAGAATGCTGTGGGTTAGGAAAATTTCCCAATTCATATTACCTGTGCCTATGGGAGAATTTTTCTATTTCATATATCCTATGCCTAAGGGAAATATTATTGACTCACAAAAATAGTGCTTTCTGTCTTTAGATTATTATTTATACTTTATACATAATTAAGTTTAATAACAGAGCAGTTTTCAAATTGAGATATTTTAAATTATTTCATTTATAATGTGTTAAGTACAAAGTTGCTAGAGATATCTGCCCATGTTTGCTAAAAACTCTTTAATGTATTTCTAGTTTGCTGATGATATGTTAATTGATACTAGTCTAATGAGGGACTGCACTTGGCAATTCAATGAAAAACATTGATACTACAATTTCATAAACACAAAGTATGAATTTGTGGTGTATTTTCGAGATCTCTTACAACTCTTTAAAGTTGCAGAGTTTAATTTCCTAAGTAAGAAGGTTTTCCCCATGCAGAAAGCATAGCTAAATGCTGGTTTGTCAAATGTACCTTGTTTTTCTTTTTATGTGTCACATACATATTCAACATCTATGTGAGTGAATTCATGCTTGGCCCAAGCAAAACTTAGCTTCCATTGCTTACACTGCCATGCAGAACCAGACTCAACTGAAACGGTTAACTGTTCAAAGGAACAAACAGCATTTTCTTTCCTGGAATATAAATTAAAAGAGAATATGAAAACAGAGACGGAAGAATTTTGCTGTTGAAAAGCTGATTGTAAACGATCATCAGTTGGCACGACACACTGTTTGCTTGTTGTTTCTATGGTAGATTTGGTAGGAATTAGAGTGGAAGTATTTACCTCTTTTACCTTTTCCTCTTCAAACACCAAACAGTTGTGGAGAATCAGCCCTAATATTTCCATTCTGTGCTTGTGAAAAAGAGGTGAGGATGAAATATGCTCTGAAGAAAATGAAATCAGGGAAAGATTGAGGCTGACATTGTGGCTGCTCCAGAAAGAGGGCACGAATCTGAGCATACAACCTGCAACACACAGAGCCCGTGGTGCTTTTGTGTGGGTGAAAGATACCAGTGTCTCCCAAAAGGGTTAAGGAAATGCATTCTGTTGCATCTGCTTACTAAATCCCTTCCTTTAGCAGAAATTCAAATTTTGTAAAGATTATTCGTTTTATTGATGCATATAATTATAATCACAAGCCATCTGCTGATTTGGCAGGCATGGTTAAAATTCTCTAACTCTCATAACCTTTCAAGTACAGTGCCCTTGGGACTCTATTTCACTTTTATATTTTGGAAAACATGTAGGGACAAATAAGGGCGGTCATCTGCAGAATGTCAGACCTGGGGAAATGGAAGAATGGGGACTGTGTTGCTATGGTGGTGGCTTTCAATAGTAGGGGAGTGATTTTCCCTTTATTTCTGACTTCATGAAAGATGATCCTAGTTTCTGTGATGAATTTTGGAAAATTTTTCTAGGGATTAAAGCTCTGTCACTACCCTCCCCAAAGCCAGGTTTCACGCCTGACCGAAAAGAACATGCCAAAAAACCTTCCAGACATTTTTTATGTTGGTCTTAACAGATAAATTCAGTATATTTCACCTACTCCTTCTAAACCATGGAGTATTTATTTTTATTTTTCCAAAAATATTCAGTTAAATAAACTTATAGTCTAAGATTTGTGTTGGGAAATAACTTACACATTTTGTCATCAGTTTTTGATTGGAAGGCCACATTTCTAAGAATTTCGACTGTATTGTTTGTTATGAAATTAGCACTGGTCATGTTTCCCATGGCAAGAGTCTTATGTGACCCTTCTCTGCATCTATAAACATTTGAAGCTTGGTGGACGTCCATGCCTGAATCGCTCACTCCTGTGGGAGTATTTCTTCCATAATCTGATGGTATCAACCTTAGTTCCCCAATGGTCTGGCTTTGCACACGGACGAATCTCAGCAGAATATGAGTCTGCATAAGGAACTTGGAGAAAGCCATAGAAGGCCACGACCAGGATTCATGAGATAACAGGAGCAAGCACATACGCAGCCAATGTGTTTCTCGGCCTCTGTTTCTTTCTCACCACACCCCATGAAATCCAGAGAATTATTTGTTAGAATTTTGAAAATAAGGCAGAGAATTTCTAATACTAGTATTTCACAGGTAAAGTTTTTTCCATGGCAATAGTGAAGTATATGGCCTGACTATACTTAACAATAATATCCTTCCACAATCACCAGATGATACTTGCTTTAAGCCAACGACTGCGCTGAGATCTTTAAAAGGTGGTTTTACTTATTACTTAGAATAATCATGTCCACCTTTACAGAAGAAGCAATAGAGACTGAATCATGGGATGTTTCTTGTGTCAATGGATGGATGAAAACTTGCTCTTACTATCTCCCCATGTATCCTGGTCTCTGAAACAGTGTCAGCAATGTAGTTGCCAAATAATGCTGGGTCCCAGGTACAGCTGGGTTCTATTATAGTTTAATACCACAAAGGCATTGGATGAATCAGATGGGGCGACCTGACAAGCTGCTTTATTTTCCTTATCACCAACATATACACTTTAGGGGTGACCTCTGGAGTAGTTTTGGTGCCCCAATTTCTGTAACTGTAAACATTTTATAATTAAAACATGAGTTTGAAAAGTAATTTAAAGACAACATAAGCACTCATGATACCGCTCAGATAGATGTTCACCATGCCAATTAACCCTGATAGCAGAAATAGCCTGTCGAAGAGCCACATGAACTTTAGGTCTAACCTAAATGTTAGAAGAGGAGTCCAACATTTGGTCTCATGCTGAAAACTCTCAGTTCTGAGATAAACACAAATGCTCAGAAAGCATCTGATAATTGAATTTCAACTCTATATATTTTGGTAATAATGTCGCACTGACACAAAACTAACTGCCAACCAAAGTATTTTATATCTATAAATTCTCACAACTAGGGCACCAAGTCACCAGGTCAGCAGCCAAATACACAAAGTCAGTTCTCCTCCCCTACTTGGAGGTGAGAAAACCACACTGGAGAGGGGTTATGCACAGCCATGACTCCAAGCATGGCTTCAAGAGCAGAAGCCAGCTGAGGCCAGGCACTGCGACGACACTGTGAAGAGATGTGTCCCAGATTGCATGCTTTGCTTCCAGTTTTTTCTATGGGCTTGTCATTAAGTTTCACCTGAAAGAAAGTTCCACTGCTCTAGACAAATGTTTGAAACCCTAAACTACAGCCTACAGCATACTTAGACACATCACAGTCTTTCTTCGATACTAATTTAATTAGCCTGTGACTGTTAAAATAATCATATAGTTTCCTTAAATTATTAAAGAATTAGCCTTAGGGTACTATTTAATCTTTTGCAAATGAACAAATAAAAAGACAATTAAAAGGTTTGTTAAAAACCCTTTAGAAGATAAACTATCTTTGAAAGTGTTTGTTCTTCTTATTGCCTAACAGAGAAACTCGGGGCATTACTAAGAATTGCTTAAGTGTTTAGAGAAAAAAATAATAATTTAAGAAGGAATTGTTTCAATTATGATATTGTAAATCTTAAGTAGGTGTTCATTAAATGCCCCACAGTTTTAATATACTATTTCAACTGTGTATGACTTTAAGTAATTGTTTGTAGTATTTACTGTATTGCCCAGGCAGAGAAATAACAATATCAATATCAAAGGTAAATGATAAAACATTGCTTGGGTTTTCTATAATTGGTTGACTAAGAAATATGTGTTTGCTTAGGTTTCTAAAATGTAAAGTATGAATACAAGGCTAGACCTGCCTGAGCACCCATGAGTTAGCATAGGACAAAGTGATACAAACGGATCAGTCGTCACGTGATGGTAGTTTATTGAAACAAGTCGTGGCCAGGTGCAGCTCCACTCAGACTCTTAGCCTTAATGTGGAGGGCCCAGGAGTAGCCTGTTCTCCCCATCCTTTAAAACATGGTGCTGCAGCCTACGGAACAGAGTGGCTCTGAGCAGAGGCCATCTTACTCGGAGATGGCATCATGGAAGTTCTTGTGTAGAAAACTCTTAAACAATATTGAATCTCCACATTCAACAGACTTGCTGAGAACCTGTTATGCTCCTCTAACTTTGTTAAGCAGTGAGGATAGTACATGAGGATTCACAGTGCTCACAGCTGGACGGGAAGAATGAGCAGAGAGTAGAATAGAATAGGACTTGTGTGGAAGGCAAGCCCAGGATTTGAAATTGACAAAAGATTAAGTACGTACTATGGGTATAGGTGCCTAGCATCTGGACACTGGGGATTTGATCCCAAGAATCACACACAAAGTAGAAACGACAATCTGTCTTGGACAGCTGTGTGAGTGATGGATCAAGACAGGACATTCATAAGGAAGAGCTGCTCAGAGGGAATGGTAGTGGGCTCTTTGGGGAGTATTACATGTTTGATAACTAGTGCTGCCAGTGAGTGGATGAAGGTCAAGATTGAGATCTAGGATGGAGAATGGACATGTGAATGTGGTTCTTAAGGAGAGTATCTACAGTGAGAAAAGAGTCCACACTGAAACCGGAGGACCAACCATGAATGGGAAGATAGAGAAAGGGGGCTTAACAAGAGTATAATTTAGAGAAGACTACAGAAAACCTGGGGTATTAGAAGGAGAGATATAGACATGTTTTCACCAGCTCGGTAATAATGTTAACTACTCAGAAGGACAATCCACCCTTAGCTCTGTTTCAATAGCTTTGACTTTGCAGAACAGAGGCAGCAGTATAGGAGAGAGGAGATACAGCAGAACGCTAAGAATTTGGAAGAAAGGGGAAGTAGAGGAAACAGGGCAGAAATGCAAGGAGAGATTCTTGGAGAACCCACCCTTAGAATGAAGAGGCCCCTTTGACTTTACCCAGCCAGAAGAAGGCACAGATTCAGGGAGATGTGCAGCAAGTACAAGGTGCACAGCACCGTTCAGGGTTGACCAATGCAAAACTCCCTGGGCAGTTTTTGTTGACCCCGTGTGAAAGGCAAGTCTCCAACTGTGAGTGTCTTTAGCATGTCAGGTTTTATTATTTAACTACATTTATATAATGGGATTAAAAATTGAGGCTTCTGCCTAAAAAGAGCAACCCAAAGACCATGAAGAGCTTGGGAGTGTCCTCTGGAAAGTAAGTTGTCATGAAAGATGCAGGCTGTTAGGTGGGTTAAAGCAAAGGGAATACATTCTTTTAGCGGCAGCCATCTGCAGGAAGGAGTAGCAAAATGACGAGCGACTGGCTTCTCTTCAGGGCACGCGTCTGTGGAGGGAAGTGGCTAGAGAAAAGCTAGAGCCTAGCAGGCAGCACATATCTGGTAGCTCTTCAGTGCATTCCACTTCATGCTTTGGTTTTCTTCTGGAGACCAAGCAAAAGTATTGCTAGTTTTCTCTTCATGTTTAACATCCCCTCCAGTCCATCTCATGCCCTGCTTGCGTCTTGTCTAGAAGCTGGCCTCCAGGCTTCATTACCTCTGCTTAAAGCTGTTTAACATCTTTCCATCATGCTTAAAATAAAACGCAAGTGTCTTAAATGGTCTGTATGGCTTTACCAGGTGATAAGCAGATGAGATCTAGTTCACGTGGTACACACTAGATTCGTTTACAGTGAGGTCGGTAGTGTGAAGTCTGCGCTGAGTTCTACATCCATCACCAATGATCATTTCAGACTATTGTTATTTTCCTCCAACCTCTGTCCTTCTCACTTAGCAACCGTTCAAGCCTTTTCTTCCAGTTCTAAATAGCCAGCATTCTACTTTGTATGTGTGTAGAGATGTCTCTTCTGAACATTTTATGTAATTGCAAACACACAATGTGTGGGTTTTGAGCCCTACTTCTTTCACTTAGCAGCATTTCCAAAGCTTGTCTCTATTTTAGCACAGAGTAGTATTTCAATTAATTTTATTAGCAATAGTATTCCATTGATTAAATATGCTACTTTTTAAAATACATTAATTGAGGAGTTTTGGGTTGTGGCTACATGTTGGTAATTGTGAATTATGCTATGAAGAACACTGGTATAATTTGCGTGGATATGTTTCTAATTCTCATGTACGTAGCTTGTAGTTATATTGCTGGATTAAAGGTAACTCTGTGTTTGACTTTTTGAGGTGACCCTGGGTGTCTCCTGATATGGTTGGACAACTTTATGTTCTTAACAGCAATGTACAAGCTTCTTCATGGCCTTGCCAGGATTTGTTATCTTCTCTTTGATTTTTTTTTTCCGTCCGTGTGGGTGTAAAGGGACATCTTGTTTTGGTTTCAGTTGCATTTCTCTCTGTCTAATGATGCTGAGTATCACTTTCTGTGCTTACTGAATCACTTGTATATCATCCTTGGAAAATGTCTATGTAAATATTTTCTAATTGTAGCTATTATATCTTAATTGTATATCCAGGCATATATCCTTCCTTGATTTCCAGGCAGATATCCTTCCTTGATAATTTATACTTTCTTTCACCCTTTCTTGTCCTCCTTTGACCAGTTCTAATTGGGCTCCTTTTTGTTATTGGGTTATAATCATTTATAATATATTATAGATACATGGGCTTCAGATGTTTATACACTGACATATGGACCTCTCTCCTCTGTCTCTCTGTGTGTAGTGTGAAGTATGTGTGTGCATGTGTATGCCTGTGGAGTCCAGGGGATAACTTGGGTGGCATTCCTCAGGTGCCATCCACCTCATTATTTTGAAACAGGATCTCTTGCTGTCCTGGTACTCAATGAGCAGGCCACCATAGGTATCCTGCCTGCCTCTCCTTCGACATTGGGATAACAAGCACACTGCCATGCTCTGCTTGTTTGTTTTTAAAACATGGGTCCTAGGGTTTGATTCCAGGATCTCATGCTTGCATAGTGATCATTTTACTGATTGAGCCATCTCTCCCGCCCTGACACATATGACTCTTTACTGTCTTAAACATCAAGGCTTGATTTGATCCCTTGTCGTAAGCATCTCCTACACGCTGACGTTATGTTTCTAGAGCACTTATCGCCTACTTTAATTTGTTTTGTGTGTATATTTACTCTTGCTTTGGATCTGGCTCCTCAGTGGTAACATAATTTCACTGCTGTCTATGTCTGCATCTCTATCACCCATCCCAGAATGCAACCGATTGCCATAGTGGACATCCTGGACCTTGGAGCAAGATGTCAGTCCCCAGTTCTAGGACACCAGTTAACTAGGAGAATTTGAAGGTTTCCTGTTTTAATGGTGAAATGATGGATAATTTCTGATTGGTATAGTACGTACTAATGAATTTTTCTGCTGTGTTCAGATCCAGTTTCTGTTTAATTAGTCTACGTTACTTTATGAAGCAAGACGTTTCATCATGACATTTCTTCCCATGCATAATAGTGTACTTTGGTCCCATTTGGCTCCTTTTGCCTCTGATATCCCTCTTCCTCCGTTTTTTCCTCTCTATTGTCCTTTTCTGCCTCCTGCTCTTCTGAAGACCATCTCCAGTATTCAATGGCTCTCATCAGCGTTGTGACAACGCAGGCTGCTGTGAGTGGCACACACACCTGTGGCCTCCACACACGCGCTTTCCTGGCATTCTGAACCGAACTGGACCTCCACGGTCCTGGCATCTGCTGAGTGTTCCCGGTGCGCCATGGCTTTGTGTGCTGTATAGCTCACACAGTACTCACCATCCTAGAGTTTATTTCTGTTTCCCCCACAGGGATGGGAAAGGGGGAGGGAGATCAAGTGCATCTCCAAGGCCATAGAGTAGGTGTGCCAGAATTAGATCTCACGTCAGGCTATTGCTACCGTTCTAACTTTGCTGCCTCAGGTCATGGTGCATGGTCTCCAGCTATCATGATGCAACCCCCAGCTCACTGACCAAGTCTTCTCCAGATACTGGTTTTGTGACACCTACTACATTACAGTATACTATTTACTAATGATTTTCTTAGTCCCATCCAATCTAGAACTGATCTTATTAACCTACAAAAGTTTACCTTCCCTGAGTGACCTTATAATGGGTCTGGGATTTGGTAAAAAGATATGTTAAGTGGTAGATTCCAACTGCCTTTTAGCCAGAGAAATCCAGCCTGAAGGATGGTGAGGCCAGCAGAGGTTTGGTTTGGAAACTCTTACGGTATAGAGCATTCATTCGCCATAAACTATGAAGAGTATCAACTCCTGAGGACTTTGGTCCAGTGCCCGAGACATTGTTCGTGTGTAAGCCTGGAAACCACCATTATCTCATTTGGAATCGGTGTACTGAAGTAAATCCATTTGTATGTTTGTGTAAAAATATTGCCCTTTTGTTTTGTCCCCTGGTTTTTCTAAAAGTACCCAATTTAGTTCTTTGACACATTCAAACATGTAGTCACTCTTTGAGTTTAATATGATTGGCCTAACTGTGAAAGTCCTAAATGTGACTGTTTTCTCCCCTGTGTATCCAAGCGAGCGGCTCTGTGAAGTGAAAAGTACAGTGGTATCATGCATGTGTTTATCTTTTGGGTTTCATCTCTCTGTGTGGGTGAAAGAGAATCGCATGTGTGTGCATGGTGTGTGGTGGCGAGCTCTCACCCATGCTTGTACCTCTTAAACCCTGAGGTTGAAATTGGAGTCTTCCTCTGTCACTCTCTGTTGTTTCAGTGTCTTTTACTAAATCTAGAACTCATTGCTTTGTCTAGGCTGGCCAGTACTGGTGAGTGAACCTCCAAGACCTGCCTGTCTGTCTCTACAAGTCTAGGATGACAGACGCATGTGACCGTACTGAGGGTTCGCATAATTGCTAGGGTTCTAAACTCAGGTCGTCACATTTGCATAGCAAGCATTTTACCTATCAAGTCATCTTAACAGATGCTAATGTTTTTATTTGTAAAGTGGATATCAATTTATTAACAAATTGTTTATAATATTCTTTCCTAACTAGGTATAGTGGCTCATTTCCTATATTCTCAACACTGAAGAGTCTAAGACAAAAAAAAATTGTTATGAGTTTGAGGCCAGTCTAGACTGCATAGTTAGTTTCAGGACAGTCTGGGTTAAACAGTGAGATCTCTCAAAACAAAGCAAACAGAAGCTAAAAGGATGCTCTTTCCTTTTCAGGGATAGCATCAACAGAACAAGATAACCAGCTTGAACTGTGCATTTGTTCATCACATTGTCTACTCTGAATGGATACTTTCTGCTTACCGCTTTTGCACATTCTGTGGACGCTTGCATGCTTTAGCTGTAAATATTTAATGCATTGATTTAATATATTATTTTCCTAACATACACACCACAGAGAACATGGTCTTACCCTAGAGTCTTCTTATCTTATTAATTAGCGGGCCGGTCCTCATTCAAATGACATCAGTCTGGCTGGACACCCGCTCCTGGAGGGGAGGTGGAGTCACTCATCCTTGCTCACAGGGGCTACCAGTCTGAGAAGAGCAGGTGGGGCTGGGAGGAGGCAGGTGAGGCTTTTCGCAGGAACACATGGGGAAAGGAAAGAGTGAGGGAGGAGAAAGCCTTTCTAGCTAACGGTAGCAAGGTGCTATTTTCATGAACATTCTTGTCAGCTTAGAAAACACATCGTGTGAATTAGATCTTTAAGAGCAGGGATTCCATAGTTTGCAGGCATTTGATTTTTGCATGCTTGTTTTCAGAAGACTGCCATGTGATAGAAAACCAAGAAAAATTAAACACATAGACATAGACAGCTGACTTGTGGTTATATTGGAGATGGGATAATGGGGAGATGGCCAAAGAAAGTCTAATGTTTCTATTAGAGTAGACGAATAACTGATAAATATTGGAAGTCATATAGGTATGTTAATTAGCCTGATTCAATAATTCTACTTCATGCCTATAAATGTGTATAATTCTAACTTATTGATGTCAATAAAGTAAATAATTTTAGAAGGAAATGAAAAAGATCAGATTCCCTCAGTGTCTACCAACACTAACCATGCTGATTCAGCAAAGGTCTGGTGGTTGATGATGGAATTGGATAAATAATACAGCCAGCATGATTTGAGCTGGACTGACCTCTGAGGCATCGCATGAAACAGCAACCCTGGGTGTTCAAATGACCACATTTGTATAGTCAGATTCATTATCATTCTTAAAGGTCATAAACGAGGGGCATGGGTTAATATCCCTTTGCACTTTCAGCCCATGCCATTGTTTATCTGCATTCAAAACCTGTAGCACTATGAAAAAACAGGGTTTCCATAGTTTCAAAGAATTTTATTCTTGTATCTCCTTTAAAAAATTTGAGTTTTCTCTCAAACTTCATAACTTGATGTTTGTACTTCTGGGGCCTAGTTTTTTTTTTTTTATCAAACTATTCAGGTTGTTCTAAGTCATCAATAAATGAGTTCAACTCCTGCATCTAAAAGATCTTTACTTGATTGTCTCTTTGATTTGTGTGACAGAATTATCTTCCCTATCAGCATACAGAACCTGCATGTCTGCCATTTGGAGAGGACTAGCGCTTGCCTGGCTTCTTTTCTCCAGGTGAATAGGTGCTGAAAGACAAATATAGTGTATAAGCTAGTAGCTCCCCTAAACAATGCAATTCTGTACCGAGATCATCCATTGCACAGATATTAAGTGAATTCGCTATTTGTGATATGACTGTCCCCTTATGTTTAGATGAGATTGACATCAGAACCAAGTACCCCAGAAAGAGCATTGATATCTTTAAAATCTTTCTCATGTATTTACTGAATCCACATGCATGAAGTCCTATGCTCGGAACTTTATTGGAGTTCTGGTATATATGCTCGTGTCCAGGACAATCTTCCCTGTCCTGGAGAGATCAATGCCAAAGCGCCTGCCTTCTGCTTAGTGAGAGCCTACTGTTCTGAGAGTGACTCTCCGTTACCTTACTAAAACACACCAGGAAGATGGGTCACTCCAATTTTTCCTATTATTCCTCTCCGAGTTACAAAATACCCTGGTTAGGGCTCTGACACTGAGCTATCTACATGAATGGCAATTCAAATATATATTTTTGGTAAATGAAAAACAGGCTTTTCCATACTTTGAGAGGTCTCTAGTATAATGTGTCCTTCAAAATAGCCATCATCAATACAGAACACTTCTCATATGAGTGTGTATCAGGAATATACTGTGCCATTTGGAGGAATTAGTAATCAGTGTCCTTGAGACACTGAATGTCTCTACGAATTTGTATCATAGTTTGACATTTTAATTTGTCTTTATTCTATAATTTGTAATCAATTTCTTCCCATGTTTTAGTTGCTTTCTGAAGATTTAAATGTTGTGCAAAGTCTTAATTTGTGAGCTTATGTTCGATAATACACCTGTAGTGAAGAACACAACTGTTGTTTATTTCTTGATATGAACGGGCCCATCTAACGGGAAGAACAAGCTCAATCATCTGTAAAGTGTTTTTCAGGATGAGCTTCAACGTTGGGACAGAACATTCAGTTTGTGTCTGTTCCTTTCTATCATGAGGCGTTAGTGCTCGAGCAAACAAATGGTTCTGAAATAAAGAGGACATACTTGTCTGTTCCATATGGGCATCTGTTAGCCTTTGTGTTTGGGGACTCTTTGGTGTGCTTCGTAATGCATAGTGAAGGCAGGGGTTCACAAAGTGCAGTCTCCAGTGATCAACATTAGTGGCCAGGTCCCCCTCCCTAACTGTGGAATCAGTCCTCTGGGCTGGATCAAACTTCTGCATAACTCTGATGCAGACTAATGCTTAAGGACCACCACCCTGTTTCTTGGCTATCAGTTTAGCCTGTGGACCAATAGGAGCACCTGGTGTTCCATGAGCACTGTATGACGTCACACCAAACTTTGCAGGGTTTACACGAGATCCTGACTAGTAGGAAGATGCCTAGGTGGTCTCCATATGTATGAAAGCCCAGGAGTCACTGGTCTAGGAGTTTAGGATTTAGAGTCTGGAACTTTCCAGTAGGAGAGGATCATTCATTCACAGGCATTTGGAGTATGTTCAAGTAGAACTTCATGCTATTTTGCTGTTTGTTTGTCTAGCCCCTCAGCTGCCTCTGGAATAAAAGGGCAAAGAGATTTATAAACTTCTTCACTAAACTGTTCAAATTTAACTAGGGCACGCTGTTTCTACATCATGTGACAGAAAGAGAACTGTAATTTTGTTAAAAGGACTGTAATATAGTTAGTAAATCATCTATAGCCTGTAGGCATATGTATAGACACATATATGTATGTCTGTGTGTTCTGTCTAGCAATGATCTAGTATAGGATGATGATCTTGTCACAGACAAAGACAGAATTTTCGAGTTTCTTAATTTTTGATTTTTATTTCACAGTTCTAAAGCTATACCAGGCATCTTTTTCTCTTAATCTTTTTTCTACTGAAGAATTTAATTTTCAGTAACTTAACTGTTTTAAAGGAATCTTTTTATAAGTGAAAGAAAGCGCACAAATGAGAGCTTATTTGTCTTTGATTCCAGCAGGGCTTTCGCCATGCTGTGTCACTAAAGAACAAGGGGCACAAAGCTTCTGAGGGCGCAGCGAAGTTTGCCTCCTTCCCAGGCTTTTACTGTTATATATTTATCGGTGGCAAACCCCGTTTCCAAGGCAAAAGAGTCATTGGTCAAATAAAGCCTTATTTGTCAAAAATCATTATATCATGGGAACATATGAGCAGGAAAGGATTAAAAAAAATCCCTGTGAAATCTTTAGAGCACCCCCATATGTAAATAGGTCTGTCACTCCTGTGTTTGTCCACAGCTCCAGCTCCAGATGAACCAGGGTAGTGTGTGGTGGCAGGAACAGCTGACTCATTAGTAGAGCGCACTGAAAGGTAATTAACCCTGGGAAAAGTACAGCTGCCATGCGGGCTGTTCCTTTCTGTAGGATCTGATTAGAAATTAGTGTTAAACCACTGATTCTTTTTTTTAAAGACTATCATTGATAATTCATTTTCTCTCTCAGGTGTGTCCCTAGAAAAGGTTTTTAAAAGTACTTATGTGTAAAGGTCTCGGACACAAACAGTGTTTTCTCTTAATGGTAGACACCTGTTTTCCTTGTTATAGGATAGTTTTTAAAATAATATCTCTGGATCCTGAATGTGGTACTACCCAGACTCGTATTCTGTCGCTCGGTTTGCCTATTACTCTAATGCAGTGGTTCTCAACCTTCCTGATGCTGCATCACTTTAATCCATGTTGTGGTGACCCCCAAGCATAAAATTATTTTCTTTGCTACTTCATAACTGTAATTTTCCTACTGTTATAAATTGTAATGTAAATATTTCCGGACATAGAGGTTTTCTGAGGAATCACAATCCACAGATTGAGAACCACTGCTCTAAAATAGTGTTTGATGCAGTTAATAAACTGTAGATAATTGATGTTTAATTAACTTTCTCTTTTCTTTTCATATTTTCTCTGGTGATGCGTCCATCTGTAGCAATGGCAACTCTCTGGTTCAGATTCAGTAGCTGCTAGGGAAGGTAAGTGACGCCTAATTAAAACTAAAATTCCCCTCCAAAATGCCTTTCCAATGTCAGTGTCCTTCAGAAATGCAAAAGAAGAAACTTGATTTTAGAGAACCAATAAGGATACTGGAATTTAATAATATCGGTACTAAGATTTGTGGCATCACCTGTGTGATAATGAGGGGTAGTAGTCATACAATATTAAGAATTCGTGTAGGTGACAAGAGATTGTGGTGCACGGGTTGATTGCCCCCCTCCCATAGATGTGTCTGAAGTTGGTGAATGTGTTGCCTTGCAAAGCAGAGGGTATATGAGTCAGTTAACTATGAGAAAGGAAGAAAATTCTGGACTATGGAGGAAGAGCCACCTATCCACGGTTCTTATGGAAAGGACAGTATAATAAGTCAGGAGTTAAAGCAGGATAGAGTCGACCAAGCCACCCCTTCCAGATCTGAAGAGGAAGGGGACTTAGTCAAGGAAAATGTCAGCCCTCCGAGCAGGAGTGACTCACAGTGTCACCCAAAAGCTCCATGTTGTCAGGAATAAGGGACCTGAACGCTATCAAACTAGCTGAGTGAGAAAACACATTGTTCCTTACAGAGCAAGCTGACTTTATCTTACACTAATGAGACCATAAGAAGAACCCCCAGGCCTCCACAACTATAAAATAACAATAGGTCTGTTTTTCTAAATCTTCTAAGTTTTTGAATCTCAATGAAATAAAAGAGCAATAATAGAATAAGCCAACCAATAGGTAGGATAGATATCTACAGCTAGTAATGTAAATCCTAGAAAGACTATACTGCTTCTGAATGGAACAAATTCTTCTTTTTAAATTTTATTTATTCTTATTTTATATGCATTGGTATTTTGCCTGCATGTATGTCTGTCGTAGGGTGTCAGATCTTGGAGTTACAGACAGTTGTTAGCTGCCATGTGGGTGCTGGGAATTGAACCTAGGTCCTTTGAAAGAGCAGTCAGTGCTCTTAACCACTGAGTCATCTCTTCAACCTTGAAACAAATTTTTTTTTGAAACAAATTCTTAAGAGATTGAACATAATAGTCTAAGATTATTTACTTGGGGATGTAAATGATAATTATTGACACCCAGTGATTATATCTTCTATTTTGTAACCTTCTCCCTTCTAAAAATGAAACATATCATCTTTCTATAAAAATGGTATCTATTTTACTGAAAAATTAAAGGAATGCATATTTTATTGACCCCTTCAGTGAGCCCGAGTGAACATGAGGTTGGGTAAGATATTGGAATATCAGAGAGGGCAGAAGCCAGGTCTCCCTCTGCTGCAGAAGTTCGGTTTATACATGAAAGCAAAGGCTGCCATGCTTGTCACATGTATGACACGGAGGATGGTAGTGATCTTACTTGACTGCCCTCTCTGTGTGTGTAAAGTGGTGGTAACTTGGAATTCCCATAGGCATGTTATGCTGATGAAGGGAGATTGTGGGGTACAATGACTACGAAACTCAGGTTTCCTGGTAAGACTCCAGTAAAGATGAGAGACATTTGCTTGGTAAATTCTATCTCCCTTCATGTATTGCTAGACATCCTTTGTCTTTCTTCCTGGAAATGGTTAGCTCCATATCAAACTCATCAATTTCAAGTAAAATGTACGTGGCCAAAAGTCAGGACCTTCTGGTAAATTGTGAATGAGAAAAATGAGACTCTAGGAATGAGGTTCTCATAGATCTTAAATGGGTTAGCAGCCATTCTAGGCCAGTCATTTTCCAAAATCTGGCTAACTGTATTTCATTCCAGATTTGGCATTTATTTCTCAAGAAGGACCAATTTAAGGTTATGTAATTTTTCATGTAAATGAAGTAGAAGTTGAAATTGGGTAAAAATAAGATCTGTCACAATTCACACCATGTCTTCTTTGCATTAGGGAACTATTTTAACACAGAGGAAGAAAAGAATGCTGGTGATGTGACTCAGAATTCTAATCCCAGGACGTGTGCATGTGAGGTCACCTGGGGTGTACAGCAGATGTATCTTATCTCAACCAACAAGCAAACCCTGTTCATTTTCTTTAGCTGGAAGAACAGCCAAACTGACTAAACCTACAATATCCCAGATGCTGTGTGCCTAGGATTTATTTAAATCAATCGATAAGCTATAATCTCAAGAATCTGAAAATGATTATTTTGTGCTTATTTCTGCTGACCAGTATGTATTGATCACATACGATAGCCAGAAAATGGTTTCTAGGGGACACAACTTTCCATCTGTGTTCCTACCTGAGCCTAGGTAAAAGCAGAAAGACTTGAGTCAGTAGAGAGCAAGGCAGAACCTACTTACCAGAATGAGCAGGCCATCAAAATTCTCTTGGAGTACAGGATTCTGGGAGATGCTGTCTACCGTAAATGTAGGTGGATTTTGCAGTTCTCACTCTGAAGGGAGAACTTTCTTGAAAAGTTGCATATCAAACCAACAAATTAAAGGCATTTAATTCCAGCTAGTTAATTTAGCCACCTGCTGTCTTTGACCCTTTCACAACTGCTTAAAACATACCTTTAATGCATGGTTCAAGCCTGTTTGATCACTGGCATCCTTTCAGCTGGTCTTTAAGAACTATTTCCTACTTTATTCAGGCATTCTCTGAATGTCGTCTCAGGAATCACAATCATCTGGAAGCTGTTTAGCCCCCCTCCCGCCATGTCCACTAATTCCTCTGTGCCCTCTATCTCAGGCCTCTCAGTATTATATTGGAACCCTTGACTTGCCTGATTGTACTGTTGAGTGAAATAACTGAGACTTTTTTTTATACCCATTATTTCCCATGGTACAACATGTATATTTTTGTTCAGTAACTGTATACTGAATCATTAATAGTATATTTTAGAAGAAAATAATCTACATTAAAGATTCCTGTTTATAATGAGAAGACTTAAAATTATTTTTTCCAAAATCCATTAGCTCATTGTCTTCAACAGCTGAGAGTCATGTTATTTTCTTTTTAAACTTTAGTAGATTCTCCCATTCCATTTTCACCATCAGATAACGAAGACAAATGGCTATAGTTTTTTATCTTAATTCATATCTAAAGAATATTGTGCTGATGTTAATGAAAACCAAACAGTTATTATTGAGAAAAGTAGCAGAGTTGTTGAACTATTCTAAAGAACCTCTTGAAAGTAGTAAGGAAAGTGAAAAATGTCCAACAATATCAAAAATATTGTGTGACTATCTATATAATAAAATAGCTTAAAGAGAGAAAATTCCCTTTGCATAATGAAAAGCCTTGTTTTTTAATCAACAAGTGTTCTTTGAACTCCAATGAAAGTGTTTTGACATTATGAGGATGTTTAGTATAGATTTACTCAAAATAGCACATTTAGTTGTAACACAAGCTTTGAAGTTAAGTGGTTAGTGTAATAGAACATGGTTTCCATAGTTACTAGAGGAGAACAGAGAATAACTTTTATTTCTTTGGAAGCCAGGAAGGGACTTTTGAGAGAAGAATATGCAAACAGATCCAGGCAGGTTCATTATTTCTGGCTTCACATCTGATTGGGTTTTTAAATGAAGAAACTTGTTATTCTAAGAAATTAGAGTGTTTCCACTAAAATCTAAGGTGGCACATTAAGAAATATCAATTTTCCTGTTCTCTGGGCATTTCAAACTCAATTCTGAGTCAGAATTGAGCTTAGCAGGCAGCTCTGTCAGATACATTTTTGTGCACGGTACTTTGTGGCTATGCCACGTTGTAAACAAGTTGGTTAAAAGCTGCCTGCTGAACATAACTCATTGCTCCATGGCAGACCAGCAGCCACAGGCAACTTTGTTATTTGCTATCAGATGTCTCTTGTTGGAATGCTTGGAAATCCATACTGGTGAAGATGTCTTCAGTGATAGCCTCGTTGTTTTCTCTGTTAGAGTTTAGTTATGTTCTTTCTGAGTGTTGACAGTGGCCACTGTCGCACTGTCCTCTGCTGCATCTAACTCAGGGAGTTTTGCACAGTTGCCACTTGAGACCCAGAATGGCGTGGTTTCTTGACTTCACCTTCAGCTTCCCAGTCTTTAAAGCAGTTGTGATTAACAGGACTTTTGCAAAGTTTCTGTGTAGTTACAAGGACAGTTTCAATCTTCTGTCATTTTTTTTGCATTAGCTATGATTATGCTTTTACCACAAAAATGCATTTGTTTTAAAGGTAACAATACAGACTGGGAGAATAGCTTATGTTTCATCTATATTTATCAGCATTCACTGTACATTTGTGTCTTCATTACCAGGAAATATTAAGGGACATTGTGCCATCTATTCCTGTTTACAGTTTATTATGCAGAGATAGGAAACACTTAGCATGTAAAATGAATGTAGAAATTATTCCTGGATAGAAACACGGACATTTCCCACTCGTTGGCTCTTTCTCCTCCATCACCGGATCAGAGTGTAATTGTCAGTAATCAGGCCTGCTTGCTGCTGATAAAACCACTCTGAATGCTAGCAGCCTTCTTTGTGTGATGACTCAATTATTCCAGAAGTGCCTCATCAAATCTGCCCCATCAGCTGGGCTAATAAATAAGGAGAAGAAACTGGCCCCCCAAAGCAAATTATAAATCCATTTGCATTAACCATTTCGCTGGTCCATGATCTAGGCAGAAATAAGCATGGCAGATTGTGTTAAGCTTATTTGAATATGTTTATAATGTTTACAGCATGCAACTTTTTTTCCCACAAGGTGTTGGAATTATCAGTCATGAATGGCATCTAAATGCGGTTATGTTAATTACCACATGGCTTTAAGTATCTTTGAGGGCTATTTTGTTGCTTAAATCAGGTAAAAGTTAAATCATTTTGAGGGAGAAATAGAGGTCTTACATAAGATATTGAAATTACTTCAGACTTTAAGGGATTGGCAGAACAAATATCAATACTAGAATGCATACTTGTGCAAATGTAATTGACTTGTCTGTGTGATAGTGGAAGCCACCATTGTTTCTGTCCTCTGTATGACTTCAGCCTCTAAGCAAAAAATGACTTGTTCTGAAAGCAAATCAAAGTTGCTAATAGAATTTCTTGCACTCAAGATTTCTTAAAATCTTTTTAGGACAAATATTCAAAACTTGGACAAATTACTGAAAATTCAACTAAAATCCCTCAGTGGTAATTAGTACCACTAATTAATTATTAAGTCTTACTTTGTTCTTTTTAAATGACCAGCTTTATTGAAGTTTTGTCTATATTTGAACTTTAGTGATAAGTCAAGAAGGCATACAATATTAAAAGTGCACGATGAAAGGTAATTTGATAAATAATATAAAATAATTCATCTTATCAAATATCCAATGATTGATAATTGGTAGCATCTTCTCCTGTCTCACTGTGCAGTAGGACCTATTTTTCCTGTGGACTATGCCAGCCTTACAGAACCTCCTTGTCCCACTCCTGCGGTGCTCACATACCTGACTGTGGTCTGGTTGTGGAAAAAAGATTATGGACAACAAGAAGCACTTTTATTTGCCTAAAAGACTTAAATGAAACTCATACTCGCTTTGACTTGTTCTAGAAAACAAGTATATTCTCTATTCCCAACCTGGAGAGCTTCAGCAGAAGAAATTTCTTTTCAACAACATAAATATTATGTGGCAACAGACTCACAAAAATTTGATGCATATTTTCCTAAATAGAGAATTGTGTGCTCTAATGGACAAAGGTTTATTGAGACTAGGATTCAAAAAAAAAGCAAATAAATCAAAAAACCCTCATAAGATATAAATAGAATTAAATGTCAACAGGAATTAGGAGAAATAAAATAACAACTGGAAACTGAAGAATTGCATTGTGCTTGCAATTAGTCATCAATATTATATATACACATAAACTAATATGTATATAAGTATGGTAGTATGGGATATTAAACATGCAAGTACTTATGTGCATATGATATTATAGTATATTATTTCACAAAATTGAACTGTAACTTAAATCATTATACTGATCAATGTAAAATAAATCTTAAAGTTTGGAACTGCAAAGAGCTTGTATTATTATCCCCAGGAATGGACAAATCAAAGATAATCCTTTTCTTCCATCTAGATAGTGAAGCTGTTAAAAGTTAGGGCAGTGGATGAGACAGTAAAACTGTTAGAAATTGAAGCAGGACCTTGAGAAGTAGTGATCCATGAGAAAGGATGCTGGTGTTGTTATGTGAACTTTGGAGACTGTTTGAAGTCTGCAGGCTTCTGAGAGGACTGCTGGTCTTACCCTCCTGACTAGACAGAGCAGGCTGGTTTCTCTGGTAGGTGAGTCCTACAAGAACATTGGCAGTGACAGTCAGCTTATGTTAGTTACATGGAATTGAGGGTGAAGAGCTCATGTTAGTTAAAACATATTGATAGCGGTGGTGAGTTAATGTTAGAACACATTGATGGTGGTGCTGAAGTCATGTTAGACCTCAATGATGGTGGTGGTTATGTCATGTTAGTTAGAACACATTGACGGTGGTGGTGAGGTCATGTTAGAACCCATTGATGGTGGTGGTGATTCATGATAGAACACATTAATGGTAGTGGTGATGTCATGTTAGTTAGAACACATTGATGGTAGTGGTGATGTCATGTTAGTTAGAACACATTGATGATGGTGTTGAGGTCAAGCTAGATCACAGAGATGGTGGTGGTGACATCATGTTAGAACCCATTGATGGTGGTAGTGAGGTCATATTAGTTTGACCATTTTGGCTAATGGTGGTGAGTTCTGGTTAGACCAGAATTTGTGCATCGTGCACACATTGAATAACAAATTTGTTTGCTCCTTCACCAAACTTTTCACCTTACATTTAGACTGGAAGATTTAATAAATATTTCTTCCTTTAAAACTATACATAAACCTACCGTTCTCCGTTTGGGGGTCGCAGTTGACATATTGATCAATTCACTTAGTCCATTCATCCACAAGAACAAAACTCTACCTCAAATAATGCAGGTTTCTTTTCTTTGAAGTACCATGCCAAGTCATCATACTACATAGTAGATCTGAACAGAACTGTGTTTTTCAGAAGCAGGTACTCATCCATGAGGCAGTTATGAAGGACTGACATCCTCTAATTCTTTTTAGAAAGGGAAGTCAGCAAATGGAGTGCTTGGTGATGCCTCCATGGAGCTGAGACATCTGAGCATAGGAGCCATTAATTAGAAAATGCGGTGCAGCCCGTTGGTCTGCCACACCTTGATTGCCACGTGGTCTCACCTTTTAAGGCTGTTGTTTCAGGAAAGTGGGGGCTTCCTTGAGAGTGAGTGCATGCCTATAGGCAGAGCTAGAATGGTTGGGAGGCCTTGGTGCTTGGTGAAGCACCCAGGCCTGAGGAAAACTCTTTTTTGTTGTTGTTGTTGTTGTTGCTGTTTTGTTTTTGTTTTCAGAGAGAGATTCTCTGTGTAACAGTCCTGGCTGTCCTGGAACTCACTTGGTAGACCAGGCTGGCCTCGAACTCACTGAGATCTGCCTGCCTCTTCCTTCCAAGTGCTGGGATTAACAGTATGTACCATCATTCCCCATGGGCTATTATACATTTAAATTGGGGGAAAAGGTAATTATTTTAAAAAGAACGCACAGAACAACTAAATAATGGCAAAGAATGATTGTTAAAACCTAAAAAATAACACTTAATAAAAATGGGGCTTTGAATGTGTTTCCTTGTTGTGGGGCACACGTAGGAACCCAGGTTGCAGCAGGAGGGTCCTGTTTGATTATGATGGGCTTCCAAAGAGGAGCTGGGTGGAACTGGAGCAACAGACTCCGAGTGAGCATCCTAAGAGCCCTGCTTCCCATTCGTCTTTCCCTGTGCTTCCACGTCCTGGGCTTCTGCATGCCAAATCATATTCCTAAACTTATCTTTCCTCCGCACCCTCCGCACACTTCTCAAGCAGATCTCAGCTGTGCTGCCTCCATTCCCGTCTCCAGGGAGGGAAGTCACAGCAGATGGGGTTAGGGCAGAGGGCTGACGCATGTGACAGCAAACGACCAGGCTGCTGAGTAGAAGCTGTGAGCATCAGGAAGCTCCTTCTCCCGGGAGACCCAACTAACCACTGAAGAAAGTTGAAAATGAGCCCTTTGAGAAACGCTATTAAAAGTAGTAAAAAATTGCAATTGTGCCGATGACGTGCTGCTGTGTGCTTATTCTGATGCTAATGAGTTTGACATTAGGGAACTCAGAGGCTTTACAGCTACTCCCTTATGTGATTCAGTTCTTTATTGGCAATCTTTGAGAAAATAAATGGAAAATGTATTGCTAATAAATACATAACACGATAGGGCATTAGACAGAAAGCCATTACTTTCAGGATTTAGAAAGAGCTTTGTTCACCAGTGTGACTGCTTCCAGGATCTTTTGTTTTAGGTTGGTGTGTGGCAAACAAAGGGAACTAGGCAGGTGGAAAGCTCCAGAACTCTTTCTGAACCAAGAATGCAGCAGAATGAGCCAAAAACCTTTTTTTTTTTTTAAAAAAAAAAAACCAAATTTAAGTTGTGTTCAAATACAAAGTAAGAATTCTCTAGCTGTAGTGCTCCTTTCCATTCGTCCACATGGGCTACAGTCTGTCCTATGTGGGAATTTGCTGCCTGTTTCTCCTACACAGCCACAGTTGCTGACTTGAGTTGTAAAAGCTTCTGATCCATGCCTGGTCGAAGACTGCAAGGAGGAGGCACCTGTGACTCTGAGGCCGCTGGTTCAAGACACTGTCCAAGGTGAAAGGCCAGCAGCAGAAGTCCCCTGCAAGGAAGCTTGGGAGCTTGGATCTTAAAACGTCAGACCTGCTGGCTGTAAACTTGTAACCATGGGTACATGCACGTGGCGTTAGTAGAGCAGGGACCTCTCTAGGATGCACAGTGCATTACACTGGCTGTCGGTATTGGGTTTTGTTGTTTGTTTTCACCCTGGAACCAAATAGAGCTGATGCAGTCTTGTGCATGGTGACTCAAGTAAAGTAAACCAAAAGCAGGTTGTTTCCTTGAAAAGGAAGTACCAACACTGGCCCTGGGATCTTTACTGGCCTCTTTCGGAACAACTCCGAGAAACAGCCAGTCCATTCTGTCTTTTGCAGCTTCATCACTAGAGTTCATTGCAAACTGTGCCCTAAGTTTTTCTTTTGATGGCCAAGATTAATAATAATAATAATAATAATAATAATAATAATAATAATAACATCAACAATAATAATAGTAATAATAGGACTTGGGATATCACACAGTAGTAAAGTGTATGTCTACCATGCATAAGGTCCTTGTTTTAATACTTAACGCCACAAAAAGAATCAGAAAATTATTAATAACAATACAGTTTATAGTATAACAATTTCACTGTGACCAAATTATAGGCCAAGGATGCCAACATGTCTTCTGTTGTTCACTGAAGTTCATTTAAATAAGCATTTTTCTTGTCCAGCCTGATATGCTTTCTTTCTTTCTTTCTTTCTTTCTTTTTTTTTTTTACTTTTTTCTTTCCACTAGGATGAATTCCAAGATTTTCCACTAAATTGAACAAAAATATTGCCATACAGGTTACCTGAAGAAAGAGTGGTGTGGTCTCATTTTTATTATTAAACATAGGATATATTGAAAGAAAAACAACTTAAGGAATTTATATAAAGGCTGTCCTGTCAGCAATGCTCACCCATGTGGATTTGTCTTGAAATGTATTGTTGCTTCTGAGTTTAAAACTGTGACTGTTTCAGTATCCAGTGAGCTCCCTGTTTTAAACTGCTAAGCAGCTGACATCCTCAGAGCCCACAAAGCTTTGCACATCTAGTTATTTGTGTCTGCCCTTACAGAAAGGTTCATGGTTAAAACAGATTTAAGAATTTAATGTGAAAAAAAAAAGAATTTAATGTTATTTAAAGATTAGTTTGCTTAAAGATATTTTGAAAACATATTCTGAAAAGTATTTTAGATGACTTCCAGGGATAGTTTCTATAAACACTGAAAAGTGAAGATTTGATTGTTTTGGGGGAAAAAGTCTATTTGTAATAATATATGTCTTCCGAAGTAATTATTTTCTAAAATTTGTATATTTTGCAACAGATGTATCTCAAACTATGAGCAAGAAAATTTAACAAAGGCCTTTTATGTATTGCCTGCCTTAAGTTAGGTTTAAATGGGGCATACTTTTAAAATACACAAAACTCAAAAAGCCTAAATCTGACAATGCTCTTTCCCCTCTTCCCCTGTCACAAAACCGTGCCTCTGAGGCCATGGCACGGCGGCTAATAGAAATCTTCGGCATACGTCCGTTACCTATGGGAATAATAGAACTATTTGGCAGAAAGATGTAGACATATGGCCTTGGTTTGCATTCAGCGTTGCCCGTTGTATAACATTTCTGGATAGACTCTACAAGAGTGGCAGGGACTGGAGATCAGAAAGACAAGGTAATGAAGTCTCCACTATAACATTTTCTGAGCTTCTCTCAGGTCGAGGCTATCTCCTCTTGCCGATGCTACATTTCTCAGGGAGCCTAGAAAGTTCCCTTTGGAAACTCAGTCACCTCTGAGTAATGTGCACAAGTGTGGTCCTTTGGTAGAGCTGTTGCCTAGAGAACTGTACCGATAGCAGTGCGAATCTCCTTCCTCCTTCAGGTTTGCTGTTTGCAAGGGGATTAGGAAGGGCTAAGGGAGACGAGAGGAATCGTAAATCTGAACTGGACGCGCCACTCAACCCCTCAGCCTTCTATACAGACTCGTGCAGATTGGAGAACTAGAATCGAGAACAGGGGGCCTTAAATAAGTGAGAATTAGAAAATGCCTGTAAATATGTCGCCATGGGGGAGATAAGAAAGCATTGTGTTAAAGTTTACATTTTTGAAAAGGTTGACACTGAATATTCTATTCTTCCTAAGTAATTGATAAATATATTAAAAGCTAGACAAATTGGAGGGCAAGAATGGAAAAAAACAAATATTCTAGCCTAACATTTTTCACACATCAGCATTCTCCTGTACTCTGTATCACTGCTCAGTTTCTCATGACTCTCCTTACCTAAAGTGGATATCTAGGCCACTACTTTGGACTGGTCCACAGCTTTATTTAGAAGAGGCCTACAACATTGAAAGAAAGGACATTTAATATTGGCTTCTTTGTGCTCAAGCTGGACAAATTTCATTCTGATAGACTGACATCATCTAGTTTTCATTTTTCTTGACTTTCAGGCCTTTTCTAGTATCTTAGATTTCTCTTCATTGTTTTTGTAAATTTTACTTTTGATAAGGAACTATCCATTAGGGATATATTGGATCTCAGGGTAAGAATTCCAGGACCTTCCAGTATAGCAACTAAACAACCTCCCCATCTGCCATGAATTTCTCAGGGTCCAAAGGACATTTCATGCGCTGGGGATAGAAGTCATAAGAAAGGCACTTGTTTGGCAAACGCAAGGTCCTGAGTTCAGTCCCTACCTCCACCATAAATAATTAAATCAGAGAGAGTATCTCACAAGAATGATGTAATATAATTACATAATGTAATTTAATAAAATATTGCTATCTCAAACATGCCAGTAAACACAATGAACCCTGCTTAAAAAGTGAAAAATAAATAAAACATGTCTTGATTGATAAAAAAATCTTTTTGCCCAAGTATGAGGACCTGAGTTCAGTTCCCAATATTGGTGTAAAAAGTCAGGCATGGTGGTGTGCACTTGTAAATTAGTACTGGACAGATGAAGACAGGAAGGTTCCTAGAACTCATTAGTCTGCCCATCTGTCTGAACCTGTGTGCCCCAGATCACTGTCTCAAAAATAAGATGGCTTGCTACTGAGGAATGACTTCCAAGGCTGACCCTGGCCTTCCAATGCACATGTGTGCATGCACAGCCACATACTCAGGTACCCTTCTCCACATACAATGACTTCTCCCCCATAAACAAAGCACACAAAGAAAAAATAAAAACTTTAAAAGAAGGGAAATTATTGGACATTGGATATATTGGAAGAATTTCTCAAATAAAAGTCCCCATTTGGGGTAGATATCAATACAATATTAGCTGTGTATGAGTTTTCAGAAATTGCCTCAAAACAGAATTATTATCATGACTTTCCCATGTATTATGAACCTGCCCTTCCCCCAAAGAACCAGACTCTATGAATCTGTCCTACTGTTATTGCATAGATCTTTGTTGAAGAGAAAACAAAATAAAAGTGAGTTTGCATTTGTGAATTCTATATGGTGTTCCTTGAACCCTGCCTCCAGGAAGACTCTCTGGAGCTTCCTCTCAAACCCAAAGTAGGTTTCAGATCTCTGCACTGCAGCATTGAGGTAGCAACCTGGTGTTTGCCTTGATGTGATAAGTGCCAGTTAGAAGAGATCGTCAGGTACAATAGCTAGGAAATCGTTCACACATCTCTGTGTAGGTCTGTGAGTAAGTAAAGATGCCAAATAGCATCTTCCAACCATCAACTATGATTTCATTCTGCGCTCATTTTTCCTCTTCATTGTGTATCTGCTATTTCTACTCCTGATTCTTACATAGCCTCTGCAGAGTCTGCTGACTTTCTTCATTTTATTAATGTCTTCCCCACGTGCAGTTTGCTCTTGCCTTTGCTTGACTCCCCAGAACAACACATCAGGAAGCCTTTTGCAAAAAGTCTCCCATGTTGCTATATTATAAGCTAGATTTGAATAGGAACTACCTTTTTATTTCTGTGTAATATTGTATGTGTTACAAGTGAGCTATATGTTACCCTGAACTCTTCCCAGTTTGTTTGCTGAGACCGCCTCTCACTGTTTAGCCATGCTGACCTGGAAATGGCTCTGGAATCCAGGCTAGCTGGCCTCAAACTCACAAGCTTTGCCTGTTTCGACTTCCCATGTGCAGGAATTAAAGGTGTGTGCCACCATGTGTAGCAAATTTTCTTAATGTAGTTTCATATGAAGAAAAATAGGATAGTAAATTAGAATTACTTATAGGCAACTCAGAAATAGCTTCATTTTTCAGCATAAATAATGAAGTTGGCTATGGGAAAGCTGCATAAAATCCACAGGACAGGATTTTACAATAAATTCCTGTTTTGAAAACAATTCATAAGTTTTACAATGTTAACTATAATTGGTTCAATAACATTTTGGTGCCTAAACAGAAAGATAACAAAATATCACTTTCCAGTAAAGGGAAATACTATTTCTAAGAATTGTAATTTTCAAGATTGCATTATATGTTATTTAGGTCATTTTTCTTGACTCATGTAACAATCAGATGTCTACTTTATAACTCAAGAGGAACTGGACAGGATGGTAACCTCTTCTACTCCAAGTTTTCAAACATGCGCAGCACAGTAGTCTCTGCACCTTGAATTATGTGACTAGAGCAAGACACCTACCCTAGTAAGAGGTTTGACTCTAGAAAAACCACCCGTGTTCTTTGCAGTGTATCAAGGCCTTTGGGAATAATACAAATGAAGAACATTTAGAAGTTCCTGCTCCCAGATATAAAGTGCTAGAGAGTAAAGACCTGATGTATCTATTTTGTGTGTGTGTGTGTGTGTGTTTTCATAGTATTTTGGGCTACTGAGCTCTGCCATAGTCCAATAAAATATGGTTTTGAATTAGAATGGAAGAGAAGAAAAAGACATCTCACAAATGTTAAAATTCTCCACAAAAAAGAAATGTTTATGTATTTTCAGTTTCTGATATTGTTACTTCCCAATGACAGACACTGAACTTAACACTGCTCTTGAGGGTGAAGGAGATATCCTATAAATTTATAGCCTTGTTCCATTGCATGTCTGTTATTAGGCCCAAATTTCAACTTCAAAACTTACTAACACTTACAGCGGATATATAAGTTACACCAGATAGAAAGGAAGGAAGGCAGGAATGGAGGGAGAGAGGGAGGGAGGGAGGAAGGAGGGAGGGAGGGAAGGATGGGAAGAAGGAAGGAAGGAAAAAGGAAGGAGGAAGAGAGGGAGAGAAGAAAGCTCAGCAAAATGGTTATGAGATGAGATTTTAAGAGCAGTCAAGGAGTGTTTATGCATTCCCCCAGTGGCTATGGTGAAGAGGTGGCCACGTAAGGTGGTCACAAAGCCCAGATCCATGGCTGACTCCTCAAAGCTCCTAAAAAGAATACTGCATTTTAGCTAGTTTCTGAAAGTTTTTTGTATGCCTTCTGGAACTCTTGGCAGTCTGTGTTCCAGTTTTGGTAAAGAAACTCATGGAGCTCAACCATCCTTCGTGTTGGGGGCATTTTAAGAGTGTCTAGGGAAGGTTAATAGCACCTGTGTTGCTGAATAATAGTCTTGCTTTATGTGAATTCCTGCCCATGGGAATAGCTTCCTCAGAAATATGTGATGTGTTTCATCATTTTAACCCTCACATGCTACTGATCTCCCTTAATCTAGTTATTTGTGTAGCCCACAGAGCTACGTTTGCATGAGCTGAGCCACTTTATATGCAGCAGAGATCCTCCAGGGAGGAGGGGGACTTCACAACGCAGTACTTGCCATCCTAAGTAAACCAAGCCCTTTTAATCCTAGGCATCTGCCATAAGCTCATATGGTTTCAGAAGAAAGAAAATCAACAGGAAAAAAACCACCTCCGTTTTATTGTTGTTTTCTCTTATTGTGTACTTTTAAAATATTTATAACAATGAACCATTTTATTTAGACTAAAGCGGCTGCTGTTCAGTCAAAGCCGTGAACACTTTTTGTTTGCTAATTTAAAAAGCAGTTCAACGATTGGTTTATTATTATGAAGCAATGACAAAAGAGTTCTGGTGGGTTTAATAGTTTTAGCTTACGAGAGCTGTTGTTAATTTCATCTGTAGTGTTGCAGGTGAAAAAATGCACAATGGATAAATAGTCTATATTGGTTTAACTGAACATAATATATAGTGTGTTCTCGAGTTGTTTGTCTCAATAGACTATAGTAATCAAAAGTAATGAACCTATTATGTGCAGGACCTTGGAGAGCGTCGAATGGCAGTAAAAGTGTGGCACATAAAAGGTTTATTAAAGGAAATTAAAGTCCATCATTGCCACACCTGCTCCCCTATTATAAGTCCATGGCAGGTCAGTGCCTTCAATCACAACCTAGCCTCCGAGAGTGGAGCCTAGCTCCTATTACCATGGCAGTCACATTGCCACGGCTCGTGTCGGGCTTTAAGGACCGGAGCCACAGAGCATCTCTGCTGCCTGTCTCTCGTTTTCCGCAGGCAAAGCAGCTTACTTACATTTAAGAATTCTGAAAATGTGCAAAAGTGAATTAAATTGAGGGGTTATTTGTGGGTTCTAGCAAAATGGGTAGATGTCTTGGGGTCAAAGTATATGAAAACAGAAGGCTTTGGATGCCTTTGTATCCCTTTGATCATTTGTTTGATTACATTTAAAATATTCAGTAATGATGGGAATTTGGTACTTCCATGAACCTCACTTGGATTTTATGTTTCTTTTACATTTGAGTGATACGATGACTGTAATTTTTCAGGAATTCAGAGAGTAAATGTAGTTCATTGTGGATAGTTATAACTCCCAATGGTATTTTTGGGGGGGAGGGGGAGCAATACAAGCATTTGTCTTTGGGTTGCATTTTTATATAGGCTTTTGTTTTTCCTAACTTAGAAGATGTGTACTCAGAAAGCATCTAGAAAGCCGAAGGCATTTGAAATCAGTAAATAAGTCTGGATCTTTTGTCTTCCTGTTCGGAGTTCTCATTTCACAAGCACTGTGGAAGAGACAACCCTTTTTCAGTCTTTGGAATTCTATAAGTATGCAAATCATTAGCAAACACTTGTGGCCAAGGCCATCTGCACTCTGGCTGTTAGCATCTCTGGTTTCCAGCATCTGTAGATGTGTCTCTAAATTCGGTGGTACTCTCCAACAGTCAGCCAGATTCCATAGAGCCAGAAGGGGATGCAGGAGCATGGAAGGCTATAGTCTGCTCTTCATAAAGATCTTCAGAATGTCTAATTACTTGTTTTCACAGTCTGATCAGTGACAAAGTAATGATCTCCGTACTTTGTGTTCACATTACAGATGGATGCGGAGGTTGAGGATAAATCATTGCTTACTCTCTCAAAAGGAACTGAAGGTGAGTTAGTGAGCAGGCACCCTGACACTGCCTACCACACCGTGAAGGATGGGAGTGCCTGTGCTTGTCCCTTGTGTGTAGTAAGAGTCAGTGAGGGATGCTCCACCGAAACCTTTGGGTACCAAAAGTGATGCGCTCTAGTGACAGGAACAAAAACTGGATTCCTGGTTTACAGCTGAAGCTGAATTTTATTTTTATGCTGTCTGGCTTAGTAGTCCCAGTCCCTACTTAGTTCAAGTGAAATGGTAACATTTGTTTTTTGATTCTTCCTGCTGGGAGTTCCAGGCAGCTCCAGAAAGTAATGTTTGGAAGGTTCAACTTGCTGGCTACCCCTCTTTTTTTTTTTTTGTAACCAACAGATGGTAATGTAATATTGAAATATAAACAGGCCCTTGATGATCTAAACAGCTGGAAAACAGGATTGACTGGCAATTACACCCCTCAAGGAAAATAACTTTTATTATAATTAGCTATATTTTTGTGACCCTGAATTCTAAGTGGAAAACTAGTTCACCATGGCTCTGAAAACATCTTGGAAAGCTGTCCTTCACACTTCCTTCTGGTGTCCATGCCCATACGGGAGAGAGCTGAGCCCTGCGACCCTGTCTTCCTGGGAAGGTTTGGGAGTTCAGAGTGATTACCCAAAAGCAGTATGCTTGTTAGCTATGTGTTTACATATGCAGTCAACGTAGTTAATTCTTGTTTAACCAAAATCCAGAATACCAGCATTTTTCATTCAGTCAAGGATGAATTTTTTAGTTAAAATGTGTGCAGTTGTTACCATTGACCGGTACATCCCAAATGCAAAGTAATCCTGTGTGCAGTATGGACTTTTGTCCACTGAAACAGAGCTTTTACCCTGTACTAGTATTTAGTTTTACTTTAAATGACTTTTGAAATAATCATATCCTGTATCTTTAAATTTGACATAATGTGTTTCTAGGGCATTAAATTTTTGTGCAGCAAACTTCTCAATGGGATATATACTTAAGAAAAGTAGTCAATTTCTTTTTTATCTCTTTAATTAGAATAAGCTCGTGCTTGCTCTAGATGGCAGGATCCTAGAGATTGGACTGTGTGTCTCTTATTTGGATTTTTCAGAGCATGCTACTCTACCACACTTTCAAGATGTGGGTCTTTTAATTTGCAAATATCTTTGGTCTTTATTTTTATTTTATTTTATTTTACTTTTGGCAATGCACACACAGCCTTAAACAGAGCCAACATGTTCTTTTTGAAGTGAACTACTGTTCTTGTGAAGCATGAGTAATTTGAGAAGCCACCTGTTGTCTCCCTCCATATGCTGCTTACCCCTGTGTAGGCAGGTATTTATCAACACAACCTCCTTGAGCTCCCAGCCTTTCAGGCAGAAATTCAAAGCTCCTTCTTGTGAAAGGCTGTTGATATTAACAGTGCTGGAGCTTGCTCCTGTCTCCCGTATGGAGGAACTGTTTGGGATCAGCTTGAAGCACTTACTAGTGAAGTTAACATTTCCCTCCGGAAGCTTGCTTACGGGTATTAAATATGGATGCACAGAGCTGTGGCGCGACACATAAGTAGACGTCTGCGTAGACTCCATGAGCCACAGACCTATCTCCAGAACCACAGAAATAAATAATAAATAAATAAAAGCAGTAATCTTGAAATTCTTTTAAATAGTTTCTCACTGGTGGTGGTGGTGCACCCTTTGATCCTAGCAATTGGGAGGCAGAGGCAGGTTGAAGTCTGTGAAATCAAGGCCAGTCTGTTCTACAGAGTGAGTTCCAGGACAGCCACAACTGTTTCTCAGAGAAACCCTGTCTTGAAAATCCAGAAAGAAAGAAAGAAAGAAAGAAAGAAAGAAAGAAAGAAAGAAGAAAACATTTAATTCAGAGAAAAAAATCAAAGGTTTCTTGTTTCTGATTTTTTTTTCAACATACCTCTAATTCAGGTCATTGGACAGTCTCACCAACAAGGAGCCAAGACCACCCAGTGTACCAAACCTAGAATGAGTCTGTTTTGGGCTCTGTTGTCTGCTTTTTTATTTCCAAAACAACCATAGTGAAAGAAAACCCATTCCATTCAGTGAGAAGCCAGGTGGTGTCTGTCCTACCCAGGCACTAGTGTTATCTCTAGATAGGGGAAAAGTTTCAGTCATACGGTTTAAAAAAATAAACTCAATTGAGACTCTTTCTTTTCTTTTCCTATCTTTGTTCCTTTCTTTCTTTACTCTTTCCTTCTTTCCTTCTTTCTCTCCTTCACTTTTGTTTTTGTGAACAGTACCAATGGATTCTCTGATCCAAGAGCTCAGGTAAGATCTCCCCTTCATGAGTCTTTCAAATATGAATTGCTTAGATTGGTTTAGAATGAATTGTCTTTCTCCAGCCTCCTTACTTTAGAATGAGGAGCAAGCCAAAGAGGAACTTCACCTCCACTCTTTCTAACCCTCGGGGAAGCAGAGAAGAGCAGCAGCTGTACTGATAATGGGACTGAAAATACTTTATCTAATGTCCTAATTAAAAAAAACTTTTTGTATAATATCAGTGATTACCTGCTCTTCTTCACTGGCCACCTCTTTTCCATATGCCTGGATATCATGTGTGACTGGATTTTACATTGGTGCTCCAGGACACTGATGAGTGAATTACCTAGATTCTAAGTTATTCAGCTTTTTAAAAAATGATTAGATATTTCCAACAGCTGCTACTTTCAATTTTTAACTTACACAGTAGAAAATATTTGACTTGTTTTTTAGCAGGTTCTTCTATTTCCATTTTAGGTATTCTAACTTGGACAGACAGTGTTTGAAAAATGCTACCTTAGTGAGTAATGCAGAAATTCATTGGGGTTTCATTCACAGAATTATTGTCAAAGTATAAACTTTAAAAGTAAAATACAAAGAGAAAAGAAAGGACTTTTGGTGGGGGACAACACAGTATGAAAATACTTGCTTTGAGGAGCTCGATTGCTCTTGCAAATCCAGTAAGCCCCCCCGCCCCTCCATAAACAGGCCTGGCTTTCCGAACTCAGAAACCTCTGTTTGTGTTCTCGGGAATGTTAGACAAAGGAGTGTGAACATGTCTGACCCACTTGCACCACAGAGGGACATATTAACAGGTTGCACACCTTATCCCAGGCCCTGCGCTTAAAAATTCCCTGAAACCTATCCTAGGCTCTTATTTGCCTCCTCTTTTATGTGATTGAATTTGTCCCAGCATCAATTCATTTGCTTGTTTGGAATTCTGGTGTACTTCTTTATGAAAAAATGCTAGCAGGAAATCTATAGGTTTGCCTGGGTTAATGATATCATCATTAAGAATTTAAAAGCTGGAACAATAAAAGCAGGACATAGGCACATACACCTGGGCCAGATTACAGTATGGAACCATCACGTATAAAGCATGAAATGGCTTGGCTCATTTAAAACTTTGCCTGTTAAACCTTCTCTTGTTTAAAATTCCTGAGTTGGTAGGCGGATGTTTAAATGATCCAGGGGCAGGAGATCACTCGATGCTTGTGGTACCATCTTTTGTCACCACGTGGCTGGCATACCTATGAGAGTAACCACAATATTTTTAAGGTTCCAAACCATTCACAGAAAGGAAAGGGACCTTTTAAGTGATAGGCCTCAAAAAAAAAAAAATGCCTTGAAAGCGAGAGAAATGTGAAGACAAAATATGCATGCATTGACCTAGTCAGAGTGTTCACCTCAGATGAAGATGCAGGTGGAGTTAAAGAGAGAAACAAAATGCGGGACATGTGTTATGTAACGTTGTGGAGAAATTACTTTTTACGTATGCTATTAGTATTAATGACTAGAGTAATAATAGTATTTTTTGAGGTCTTATATACCAGATGCTGCTAATTTTATCATCCAAATACTTCATTTAATCCTCACAGTAACCTTATAAGATATAAAATATTATGGCTGCAGTTTTCAGAAAAATACACAGAAATTAAGAGCTTATGCAAATATCCCATTGATACACGGCTAGTACATCATCCTAACTCTTGGCTCATAGGTCTGTTTCTCTTCTGGGCTGTGTTCTCTCTCACCCACAACCAATCCAGCCTAGGGTGGAAATTACAGAGGTACTGTCCCATCGCTTGGCACCACAGGAGGCTAAATCTCAGAGCATGGCACTCAGCCTTTGACAAAGTCTATTTCTGGATAAAGAATTCCTTGTCTTCTATTTCTATTAAAATTATTCATATCAAATATTCCATTTTACCTAATCTGTTAATAGAGGAATTAAGAAAGAAGGCAATTGTGACTGGGGAAATTCACACATTTTCTGGCCTTTTTAATGAGAATGAGTTCAACAGAGTACTTCCTTAAATTTGGTCGGAGTTTATACCCTGCTTGGGCTTCTTGATCCCCAACTGTTTCTTACAGATTAACTTGACCCAGACATAGACCCTGTCTGCCATTCTGCATGTATCTTATGGAGGAGGGTAAAGTAACAATCTTAATGAATACATGTGTTGTTGGTGTCCAGCTCACTTCTAACTGACTCCATGGGTTTTTTGCAATTGAGCATCACAGCCATGTGTCTGAATTGTAAATGTCGATAAGAAACGTAGAAGGCTTCCCCAGACTAGAAGTGATGATTATAGAGAATGCTGGTAGGTTTATATAGTTCTCTTCCAAATGAACTGTGCTTGTTCCTGCTTTCAGAGTGATGACTTATAAGAAAAAAATACTAATACAAATGAAGCTAATTTCAGCATAGTGTTTATTGTTCATGGCGCTAATAAAAGTTGATACTGACATTTCATCTTCTTATTTTTCTGTATGTCAGCTATTGCCATCACCATTAAAAAAGCAATTTATAACCACAGGCCCACCTTTAATCATCACCCTTACTAGCATTTCCAGTTTTCCTCCAACACATTCATGTTACAGGTGGCACAGAGAGAGTTTTGCTGTCTTCCTCAGTCACAACCACTGAATTATCGCTGCTCTCTTCTTACTACCGTTTCCTTATTCTGGAATTGTCTCTGCTAATACTGCTAACTGCCTAGCGTTGGCAGTCAGTCCACCCCTTCCTCTAACTAGGAGAGCACACTCTTACCTCTAAAATGACTTGCTTATGAGACTCCTTAGAGAGACAAATGAAGACAAGGCCTTACTGTCCTTCTGTGGTTTACTGCTGCTTACCAATTTGTTGGCTTATGTGTTATGATGAAATGTCTAGTTTGATGTCTCTTCTTACTTTATTTTCTCCACTATTTTATTTTTGTTAAAACCCCATGTTTGACATTTTAAGTTGTAAGTTGCTGAGTACCTTATAAACTCTAATCAATAAGCTAAAAAAATTAATGCTTTGAATATAAGTGAAACTTTTCTAACTTATAAAGTTAGATGGTATCCTTTTTTGTTCTGTTTTAAAAATTTTTAAGTACAGTCACATTTTTAATACTTTACGCTTCAATTTTAATAAAAAACACTTCCATTGGTAGTCAAGATTATATTAAAACTGCATAAATATTTCTATACTCTAGGTAACAACTAAAGGAAATATTAACAGAAACTTATTTAGTTGATAGAAAAGCATCTTAATATCTATCAGAGGAGCCTTTTACAGGAAGATGAAGTTTGTTGCTTAATAAGAAAGCTTAGTAGACTATTTCAATACTCTCCTGTATTTGTGAACTTGATAGTATTTGGCACTGAACTTGTTACTGAGTGACCCTGAATCAGTCCATGTTGAATCAGCTCTTGAAACAGTGTATACGGTGTCTAATTAGATCCACACAATAAGCTTGTGAAGCAGTCAGGACAAATGATATTAGCTGCACCTAGCTTTTGAGCTGAGTACAGGGCCAGGACCTGCTTAAAGCACAGTCTGGCTGAGTAGAGGGTTCCAAGGCAGAGCACAGGTTCCGTTTGCCTATCCTCTCCTGTAGCCACCATGTACTCTTCGCTGTGGAGGCAGTCCTTGGTGTCCCATCTGCATTTACTTAAGCTTTATCAGTATATCCTGGCTAAAAAACAAGCTGCTACAATTCCTTTACTCGTGGAATATCAGCTACAAAGAAAGCACCACCTTTTGCTTGTTTCCATGTGTTGGCTGTGACTTTAAATCTAAATGAAAATGTTAAGAAATGATGCAAATCCCTTCTGTATTTTTTGATTTCCTTACTGGTGAGCTATCAAGGGCCTTGAACTTTGTTTTTGCATTGTGAGAGAGGTGTTGGGCTAGACATGAAATTCTAGCCCATCTAGTACCCTTAAACCAAATACAAGTGACCCATGAGTTCAATGTCCTCTAGTCTATCACCCATGTTTGCAAAGTGTTCTTCGAGCCTGCCAGGGACTGAAGCTCTACAGACTTTATTCTCTTGTTCATCCAGAGCCATACAACAGCTAATCTCTTAACTTTTACAGTTTTAGGCTTATGAGTAATCGAGACATGTTGTAAACCATCCAGGAGGGTATGTAGAGGACATGCGGTATCACTATGTCATTTTAGACAAGACTCTTAAGCATTGCAGGTTTTGGTCTCTGAGAGAGGTTATGGAAATTGTAACCCAAGGATACTGAGGCATGGTTTTGTGTGTGTGTGTGTGTGTGTGTGTGTGTGTGTGTGTGTAGTGATTACATTGATAACCATGGTATGTTGTATGTTACATTTTATCTCCTGCAAGAAAATACTAGGGAGCTAAAATGTAAATGCTCATAAAAATTAAGAAACTTCAAAACAAATTGTGAATTAAAAGTGTGTTATGCCTTCCTTATCTCCTCCTTTCATGCTCACATACTATCCCAGGGAAAGTAGTGGCCTCTGCCAACCCACTGTTACATAGTTAGAGCCAAGCAATTAACATGTCTAGAAACCAGGACTGTTGCAGAATTCCACTCCCAGACTGTATTCAGTTTAATCGTGTGGATTCATCTTCAATTTACTAGGATATTTTTCAGAACATTGTTAAATTTCCTGCTCGTAAGCAAAGGAGGAATGTGTTTCGATATTTATCCTCCACTCCTTCTTCTGCACCCATGTAGTGTTGATACAGTGAACTCATAATGGACAACATAGTAAACCCATGAGATCAGGTGACAGCATCTTCAGAAGGATGGGAGCAAAGTGCTCCCATAGGCAGTGAACAATGTCACTCTAATGTCTTCAAGCCATTTCACAGCAGATATAAGATGTAGACTTTCAGATTTTTATTCTAAGGATTCACCCAAAATTGTATTTCAATCAGATCCCCAATACTTCCTTGTAAGAAGAGTTTCCCCCCATTCCTTTGAAGGGGAATGGGTGAAAATCGAGGTAATGATATTTGTAGTTTCTGTCTATTTTTGAGATTGTAATTTAATTATGAGCAATGCTGCAATCAACAATAAGGACAAGTATATCTGTGAAATAAAAAGCAAAATACTCTTTGTATCTCCATTCTGCTACAGGTTATGGCTAACAGAATCCGCCCCTTTGTCTTTGCTTGTGTGGGATTTGTGCTTATTCTTTGCAGCCTAGGACTCAGAGCATCTCGTCTTTGTCGTGCCCCGTGACCTGCTAGACAGACCAATACATCCTTCCGGTGTTCCCAAAGCTTTTCTACTTCTCCCTTTTAAAACACCAGCTACTTTGACTCATTGCCCTTTTGTTCCACTCTTCATTTGTCTGCACACTGAAAAGGAAGCAGATTCTAGGCCTTCAAATGCACAGTTAGATGGGAAAGACAAGAGAAAGGGAACAAAGTAAATAAAAACCTTATCAACCTTATGTAACTCTGTCTCTTTATATAACAGGCACTTCTTTAAGTATAAGGAAATACATTCTTCTGTGTATCCGTATGCTATTTAGAAATAAAACACTCTTACATCATTAACCTCTATTCGTCTTTAGAATAAATCATGTTGGCGGTTTATTGAAAAAAAATTTACTTAGCCTCTTACTTCTTTCCAACTGTCTTAGAAGTGGATGGGGGAAAACCACACAAGACCACACTCCTTGAGGAAGAGCAACAGTCAGTTAATAGTTGCCGAGGGGGGGAGAATCATTCTTCTCTAGGATAAACTCCCTGATAGGCTATCAAGTTCCAGGTGGTCACCCTCCTCTCTCTCTGTCTCTGTCTCTCTGTCTCTGTCTGTCTCTCTCTCTGTCTCTCTCTCTCTCTCTCTCTCTCTCTGTCTCTCTCTCTCTCTGTCTCTCTCTCTCTGTCTCTCTCTCTCTCTGTGTGTGTGTGTGTGTGTGTGTGTGTGTATGAGTAACACTAAATGGACTCAGCTTGCTGAACCTTTCTCTCTCTCACGCACACACACACAAATATACACATGCATGTAAAAACAATTTAAATAAGGTCCTGAATTTGAGATGGTGTAGGGGCATGGGAGGATTTAGAGGGGAAAAGGAGGTAGAAATGATGGAAGCATAGTCACAGCATACAGAGGTGAATCCCACATCAATTATGTAACTATAGCACTTATGTATGGGATTCTCAAAAAATTCAATTTAAAAAAGGGTCTGCCATGCTTCTTTTTCCAAATTCTTAAAATCTTTCCACTGCCTTGTACCTTTACTTAATTTTTTTTGAGAAAAATTTATAAAATTGTGTTAACGTCAGCTACCATATTAATCTAACCATTGCTCCGTTAAAGCCAAGGCTACTTAGACAGCAAGGCTTCTGCTAGCCCCTCAGTTATAATCCAGCCAGTGTATATTTGTCTCTAATTTATTTTTATACCATCAATAACAACTTTTATCTATCTTTTAATGTATTGTGGTGTCAAATGTAAAAGTGAGTACTTTTTTTTTCTTTTTGTCAATACCTGTGGTCTGATTTGGTCATTTTCAGTTAAGAAGAGAAGACAAAATTTACAGAAATAAACACCACTAGTTCTGAGCAAAGGGATCTGAGGACAGGTAGTTCACGCACAAGCCAATACTCCACGAAAGTCTGTGAACACACAGAAGTCAAGGGCTTAGGCTGGCAGGTGCTGCAGAGCACAGGGACAGAGCTCCGCCTGAGCATTAGCTGTGCTGCTGTCCTCCCGGTGAATCCGAACAGCAAACAAACTCCCACCTGCCAAAGATTCACTGAGGGATGATTCTCAGAGGTGGAATTTGAAAGGCACCTCTGGGACTCAGGCCAAATCAAGTGCAGACTGAGTCTCTGAACCTTCCTGATGTGGGACTCACAGAGTCGACTGTTACTCCAGGTTAGCACGACTAAGGGAGGCCTGCAGTTTCCTCACGGTGTCCACGGTGATAGCTATAGAGCCCCCCTCACACACACACACGCACCATCACGGACCCTGAGCTATAGAGCCCCCCTCACACACACACACGCACCATCACGGACCCTGAGCTATAGAGCCCCTCACACACACACACACACACACACACACACACACACACGCACGCACCATCATGGACCCTGAGCTATAGAGCCCCTCACACACACACACACACACGCACCATCACGGACCCTGAGCTATAGAGCCCCTCACACACACACACGCACCATCACGGACCCTGAGCTATAGAGCCTCCTCACACACACACACGCACCATCACGGACCCTGAGCTATAGAGCCCCCTCACACACACACACGCACCATCACGGACCCTGAGCCCTTCTTGCATGAAGATTCCACAACATAGCCAGGGGTCTGTGTGCGGGTGGATCACTGAGCTTAAAGAAAGAGTTCGAAGGCCACTTTTCTACATTCATTCTCAAAAACACATGTTCTCTCAACATGGCGGGTATGTGGATTTTCTTCTACCATGTATGGCTAGCTTTTCTTTGATTCTCTAGTCTGAGGACACTGGGTTCCTCGAGGTATATCATTTTCTATACCCGTGCTTCTCTGAAGATCTCATTTGGGCTTTAATTTCACCTGCATGAAAATAAATCCACACCTCCTGCTCTCCCTACTTTCTTGAACTTCAGCTGCACAGTCATCTCCAAATGAGATCCCTGGGAGGTTCCTTTGTATATGCAAACTTGCAACCAGATCCTCTCTCACCAATCAAGGATCCCCCTAGCCTTCCTCATGTTAGTAAATGGGGGAAAATGTAATTTATAAGTTGACCCATTTCTTCATATGGTGTAACCTCTCTGTCCAAAACTGTGTGCAATTGGCCATTCTGTTTGCACTTGTATCCCTGGCCTTCCCAGTTCTCCTGTCCTGGAGCTTTCAATGGTCTCAGACCTTCCTGTGCCTCCAAGTTTATGGGACGCTGTTTCCCACTTGACTATTGTGGCTCCTTCCCTTGCTTATTCTAAAACCTAACTTTGCCTCCATGTTGACAAGACTTTCCCTGATGCAACCTTTGCATCTACAAGTCCCACTCCACAGCTTTTCCTATCCTTCACTTTTATGTTTTGTGGGGAAAAAGTCACAATCTGTCCTGCAGTCTAGCTGTGTTTTGACATTATTTCTAGTATGCTACTTTTATGACATTTACTTTGTGACAGTGAAAATTGTCATCTACTACCCCACTGATAATAGCTACCTCATACAGGATAGAGCCTGGCATATACTAGAACTAATGAAAATGCCAAATAAAGAAAGGGATTCTGAGAGCTTCAGAAAATATTATGAGAGATAGAAATGGTTTAAAGAAGTAACAGCCTTTAGTGCTTGAGGATTCCTATAAAACTGGCTGTTATGAACAACACAGCGGCGGAAGCAACCCATTCTCACTGGAGTGTGACTAACTTACAAGTTCAGAACCCAGAGCAGGCCCTGCTTAGTGATGGGTTAAGTTAGACTATAAGACATAAGCTCCCCACAGCCTTCTTCTTGGTTGATATGTGTTCAGATGCTTGAAAGCAGGTTACAAAGGAAGAATATGGAAGTACAGATGTGGACTCTTGAGTCCCTGTGAAGCACAGTTCTTGTCATTTCTTTGGATGGAGTTCTACTGGCTATGTTTGACACGATATTAGTAGGAAAATAGTATTCAAGAGAAAGGCTTGGTGGGTAAAGGTACCTTTAACCAAGCGTGATGGCCTGAATTTGATCCCCGGAACCGTAATGGAAGGAGAGATCTGACTGCTACAACGTGGTATGGCATATGCATGCACATGCAAAAGATAACCAAGATTTTCTTAAACTGTATTTGCTAAGAACTAGATTTGCCTTTTATAATTTTGTGCTTTTGTCACTTAAGGCTTGATTTTCAACTCATTGCCCTGTCTAAAACAGGTGCAGAGCAGTTGCCAGGCAGACGAGTAGACAAAGGTTGCAAATACTGTAATCTCACCATTTTAATTCAGGAATCCTTACAAACAGTGATTTACAGACTAGCTTTCAGAAGTCTACCCAATGAGCATGTAAGTCAGAGGATACAGTGAGACTCTGGAGCTCCCCGCTCCACCCAGGCCCATAGTGCCACCTGTTCTCAGGAACTGTGAACATGCCTCAGCAAGGCCTGCTCAATGGATTCTGAGCACCATGAAGTGGGTGCTGCTACCCACACCAGTTAGACAAACACCAGCTCAGAAGTCTATGAGGCGCTAGCTGCAGTATTCAAAAGAATACTGCAGAGAATACACCCCAAAGGTTGTCGGAGTCCCGTGCTTTGCTTCCCTGACAGAATAGTGTGGGTCTGAGTGAATTACAAGTGCAAGGAAAAGCAAGATCTAGGGCTTAAAAAGTTGCAGTAAGAGCCTTGTACTCCACCATACCTGGGCAGAAGATATCACATGCCAAGAAAGATGAAAGGGACACAAAATTCTCTTTATAACTCCCCTATACCTGTGAAGACAGAGTTCTTAGGTCCTAATTACCCCTTAAAGGCCCCACTTTTCCATACTTTGCAATGTTATTTCACTTTTTAATTGAGTCTTGGAGAAATCTAGAAACCACAAGTTTCAAGAGTTGAAAAGTTGTATAATGATTTGAATAAAATAAACTGGGAGAAGTCATGTTATGAAATATTAAGGAAGAATAGTTAGTGACAACATGGTTCCTACTACTGCCACTGATGAAATAGAAATAGCAAGGTACAGCCTGAGTATTAAGGCCAGGAAAGCAGACAAAGAATCAGCATAATCTGTCTTGACCCCCAGAAAAGGAAGGAAGTAGCCAAGGAGGGATAGCATCAACAGCTCAGGTATGGTGTGTGAAGGCAGATCTAGACAGCCAAAGGTGCTATAATAGCCGTGAACAACATGTACAGACACCATGTGCCGATGTCATTTTTGTTGGAGTTCTTCTAAATCAAAGACAGGTTTTATTGTTTTTTTAAGCTCATTTGTTATTTACTTACTTATTTTGGTTTTTCTAGACAGAGTCTTACTCTGTAGCCCAGAATGATCTGAAATTCCCTATATAGTCCAGACTATTAGTCTCAAACTTGAGGTAATTCCCTCGTTGCAGTCTCAAGTGGTACAATTATAGGAACAAGTTATAAAACTGAGTTTAGAGACAGCCTCTAGAAGCAAGTTGTTTCTAGTTCAGTAGGATACTTGGCTGCTAAAGTATTTCACAATTTGGCATGCATGCGTTTATCTTCACATACCCACAATTCTATCTGCAGGGTATAGCAATGTGTCAGAGGAGATGGCCCATACAGAGTGAGCACTCGCCTGTTTCAATTTCCTCCTTTGAAATTCCACTCAGATGTGATGAAGACTGGAAAATGACTTACGATGTGCGCTGGTGAAGATGAGGATAAATGGGAGCATCACAATTGGGAAACATCCATTTAAAAAGACCTTGTGCATATCTCCCGGTTCCAAAGATTTTAGTACAGGAATAATGACAAAAACAAAGGGCGTATTTATGGATAAAGTCTCTACATTCAGATAAATGTCAACAAATAAATCGATATTTTTGTTGCAGGTGTGAAGTGGACATGTGGTCTTGGAAAAGTACTTTATCTGAGTTTCTAAATTGCATTAGTGGAATAAGGGATGCAGTTTGTTCTGGTTTATTTTCTCTCCCTCAGTTGTTGTGATGCTGTTTCTGCCAGGCGTTTACTTACTGTGTCGCATACATGTGTGCACCCATGGGCTAAGTGGTCACTTTTTTCCCTCCCACCTTACATTTTACATCCTTGCTCCTCTGCATTCTCATCTCTTCTCCACATTTCTGGTCTTGGAGAACAGGAAGACATCTGTACTTTAATCACTGATGATTATAATATTTTCTGGTCTGAAAGCCCTTCTATTATAACTCCATGGAGTCTGAGTTTTGCTTCACAAAGCAAAAGTCAACAACTGGGGAGCTTTGTAGAACATGTTGACTTTTTCTTTGTCAAGTAGAATCATCTTAATAGTAAGGGAACACCTGCCATCCATTCACACAGGAATCTGTAATGTGGTTTTTAATGATTTAAATATTTTAAATAATATTTTATTAATTACTTGAGAATTTCATACAGCATAGTTTGATCTCATTCACCTCTAACTCCTCCAGATCCACCCAACTTTGTATTCCTTTCTATAGCATTTTGTTTTGTTTTACACTGTCAGATTCAATCGGTGTTCCCCAAATCTCTTTAATTTGGGCCCTGCTGGAGGGGAGTAACACTTGTAAAGAAAACTGATTCTTCTTATTCTAGCAGCTATCAAATGCCAATCTTTCTACAAATAAGATCGAAACATATCTATTTACCTCCTCACCTTCATACTGGGAATTTATCTGGCTTGGGTTTACACAAGATTTATTTGTTCTGTCATAATTGTTGTAAATTCAAATGTGCACCTGCCTTGTTGTAGCTGTAAAGCATGGTTTCTTTGTTGTCATTCATTACTGCTGGCTCTTATCTTTCTATCCCCTCTTCAAATATAATCCTTGAGTGTTGGGTTAAAGGGTTTGCTATAGAGGTCCCATTTAGGACTGAGCCCTCCATAGTCTCTTATTCTCTGTAGATTCAATAGTTGTGGGTATTAATGTTATATACTGTCTACTGTATGAAAAAGCTTCTCTGATAAGGGTTGAAAGATGCACTACTCTGTGAGTCATCTGGATGGTTTTAATAATATGCCTATTTAGCAGAGTCATATTAGTCAGTTCTTCCTAGGGCCTATGATCCTATCTAGTCACAGGCTCTTGTCCTGTAATAGTGTGAGATATAGAGGAGGTCTTAAATCCAACCAGAATGTAGTTGGTTACTCCCATTACATTTGTGCCACTATTGCACTAGTGGTCATATCTTACAGGACAATTACTATTGTAGCTCACAGGGTTCCCTTCTGTGTAATATTTGTCATTACTTTTCTCCTCTGGTAGGGTGCATAGCACCTTTCAGCACCATAAAACTAATCAGTTATGAGCAAAGCTTTAAGGTCATTACCAACTCAGTTTTTCTGTTTTATGGACTTAAGTATATGGTGTCTTTAGCAACAGGGTCTTACTGTCAAGTTCTGGAGGGTAACTAAGAGCAATGGTTTGGGGGAGACTATTGTAAGTGTTATAGAGATGATTTAATGTACCTTAAACTTAATCCCAATTAAAATAGAAAATTATCTATTAACTCTGGCCCTACAGAAAGAAAAAATTTCATACCAAATAACTTTGCCACTTGACAGCAAACTAACCATTGATAAATAGCTACAAGTTATTATATGCTGAATTTATGACATGATTAATGGAAGAAGCTGAAATTACAGGTTTGTTGTTGGATACATGCTAGCCTAACAGCATCTGTAGATGTGAGCATGATCATCAACTTTCAAAAGAAATTCCAGTAAATCAGCTAGGGATTGTCCTGGTACAATGAACCATAGCTTTGCAAGAATTAAGGCATAAGAGTGAATTTGTCATTCTGTGTGATCCATTAATTTTTGTAGGAATTAAAAAGCCAGTTTTAAATGCATTCATAGGACTTTAGCTTTCTCTTGGGCCTTGTTGCAAGGAAGGCCACTTTTTTGTTTCCTGGCCACCCAGCAGCTCAGACCTGAAATAACCATACATAAACTGTATTATTTAAATAACTGCTTGGCCCATAGCTCTAGATTCTTACTGGCTAGCACTTATAACTTAGCTTAACCCATCTCCACTAATCTGTGCATCACCATGAGGTGATGGCCTACCAGCAACGTTTGAGCACATCTATTTCCAGTGGCAGCTCCATGGCTTCTCCCTCTGACTCTGCCTTCTTCCTCCCAGCATTCAGTTTAGTTTTGCCTGCCTAGTTCTGTTCTGCCCTGCTCTGCTATAGACTCCAAACAATTGCTTTATTAGCTAGTGGTATTTATGCCATTGAGAGAGGAATCTCACATCAGGGCCCTGTTTCCTGCTATCATGAACATGTAGAACAAATAGAAATGTTTCACTATCACATAGCAGTGCACCCACAGGGAAGTAACCAGGAAATGACTAGCTCTTCAAGTTAAAAATCAGTTCAGAGAACATAGTATTTTAACAGATGTGACTTTGGGTGTGGACAAAAAGTAGGTCTATCATTATCTCCTAAATTTTAGTGGAAATTTAGGATAACCTGCTTCTCATACAAAATGTACGATATTAAAACTGCACCTTGTTTGACAGTTCTGCAAGTTGTTCCTTAGATCACTATAAATAAGCATGCATATTAGAAGCATATCTTGTTGGGACAGGAGGAAATTTGCCCATCCTGTCCCAACTTACCTCTTCCTCTACAACTTACTGCCTGGTTCACTTGTTTTAAACTTAACTGCATTATTTCTCATCATGTTTATACTTTCTATATTTTTGACTAGGGGTTCATCATTTAATACCGTTGTTTTTAGTTTATATGTCTTGATGTTTTGATTGCATGTATGTCTGTACAACATGCATGCCTAGTGCCCACAGAGGCCAGAGGAGGGCACTTATCCCTTGGGTAGGAGTTTACAGATTGTTGCTAGTGGCCATGTATGTGCTGGAAATCTAGCCCAGGTCCTTTGCAAAGAGCAGTCAATGTCTTTAACCAAAGAGCATCTTGGTTCTTGGTAAATAAATGCCTCACAGTTGGCTGCTATTACAATGATCTAAGGATGTCACTGTAATCTAAATGTCATAATTTTTAAGCCAAATGCAGAATAGTCAAGACCAAAAATGAATGAATATTCTGATGGAACAAGATAATCAACATATATTAAAGAAACCTACTGTGTTGGCACATAGATGATTATGTCTTTACCCATGTTGCATCAGTGACTATTGCCTTTCTAAATGGCCCATCCACTCTGACCTCAGCTCATGATTACCCCTGACAAATGTGTCTACTCAGGCTTTCATAATAGCAGTGTATAATTCTCTGCTGCTGAGATATCCTTGCTCCAGTACTCTGTGAGTTTTCAGTGTAATTCTCCAATTATTTTTTTGCCTTAAAGGTCCAGAAGCATCTCTTCCTACCAAAGCTATCTCTGAACCAATAATAGGTTCTACCAAGTTGTATGCCCAACAGGGCTGATCATGCTGCAGCCTAACATATAGTGTAGTTACTCATAGCAGGTTCTAGAACACCCTGTCTCTCAGAAGTATTCCCAAGTGTGGAATGTGCTATCCCCAGAACCTAGGTGGGCCAATTTGGCATTTGGTATTTCCTTGTCAGTGGTCAGAAATGCAAAATGCAAAAATTTAACATTTTAAAAAAATGAATGTGTATAGGAATGTTCCAGATCACTGAGCCTCTAAACATTTCCCCTCATACTCTAGATCACTGTTGGCTGCATGTTCTGCCTTCTTTCTACAGAGACCTCTCTAATACTCGCTCTTTCTTGTTCATCTCCTCTCATTAGCATCATGTAATCAGCATAGCACATTAATTCAGTTATTCGGATCCTTTCAGATGGCAGAGGGCAGCACAGATCTTGGTTTATTTGCATATGCATAACGAGTCACATTGGACATGAGATGCAAGTCTAAACACAAAATTCACTTAGGCTTTCTTTTACTTACACACAGTTCAGAAAGGTGATCTTGTACAAAATTTTGACTGCATCTATGTTTTCAACATGACATGTAACATGAGGACAGCTATAATGTCTGTCATGTTCATGCTTAAAGTCTTTCTGGTTTGGATGCATTTTAGTTTTTTTTTTCCAAATTTAAAATGATGTTAATTTGCTAAAGCAAGTATCCTGCACTGGTATCACACATGCAGTTCAAATGACTACTTGTTTGAGTTTGTTCTGGACCATTAGTAGTAGTAGAGTCTACTTTGGAGAATTAATTTAAAAAGTCGGGAGCACCAACTGGGAAACTAGTCCAGTAGGAGATGTCAGCACTGCATAAACTCAATGTGGTAGTGCACACCTATCATCTTGGCATTTGAAGTGAGACGGTAGGAAATCAGAAGTTTAAGGTCATTCTCAAGCACATAGTGAGTTCAAAGAGTTTGAGATCAACTGGAGCTACATGAGACCTTGTCCCCAAAGAAACAAATAACAAAGCAAAATCAAAACCAAGGAAGCATCAACCATTTACTGTTTTAAAAGTGGTACTAATTGGCCCTTCCCACAATATTTCATATAAGATCTACTGCTTTGGTGATTCTTGAGGATTCCACTTGTTGCTTACATCAATCAACTGCTACTCCACTAGTTCAGAAGCCCATATTTATCTCTTTCAATATGCACACAGACGATAGACATGTGGCCATGAAGCAGGGCATTTCTAGGGCTGTATTTATGACCTGCCTCCATCTTTCCCTCCTAATCAGGGTCTTTTCTTTCTTCTGTTTTTATTTGAATTTTTCAAATAATAAATTATGATCATGTTTTCCCTTATCCATCTCCCAGATCCTTCCCACCTACAGAAATTCATGTTCTCTATCTCTCTCTGTTTTTCTCTCCATCTCCATTTCTCTGTCTTTGTTTCTCTTCTGTTCTCTCTCTCTCCTCTCTCTCTCTCCCCACCCAAGGAAATGAAAATGAAAATAAACAAACAAACAAAACCAGTAAGGCAAAAATATCAAAACCAAACAAAAAGTTTCTCCAAACACAAAAACAAGGAATCTGTTTTGTGTTGATGGACTGTGGGGTTTTTTTTTTTTTTTTTGGCCAACTACTATTGTCCTGAAGTATGTTTGATATACCCAGTGTTATTTCATTCAAGAAAACTGATTTATCCATTCCCCTGCAGTCATCGATTGCACGTGGCTTATTAAGGGTGGGATTGTGTTCACTTCCCCTTCTTAGCGCAGGGATTTCTGACTGCTAACCTTGTTCTTGATGTAGCTTCATCCCCTGGGCCTCAATGTGAACACTGCAATAGTTCTTGAAAGATTTGTGCAGTCTTTCCTCACCAGAGTAATTGTTCTCTGAGTACATTGTCATAGATCATCAGGGTGGCAGGTGAAGGAAACAATAGCCATAAAGACATCACCATGGTAAGGACCTCCCTCCCAGGGAATCACGGCACTTAGATTCTGAGAAGGGCCTCAGGCCTGCAAACTTGGCAAGGGATAATGGGTTTTTACACAGTGGGTTTCCAGGCTTATGTATCCATTCCAAAAATGGCCATGCCCCTCTTCTCTTTTCTTCTATTGTTTGCAGTGGCAGTTCTAGAATTTCTAAATTAGAATTAGATGCTGCTCCTCTAGCCTAGATCCAATCTATCAGTTTGCAAGTACCATCCCCAGACTTATTTACAGGGTGTTAAATCCTGTTACACGAGAGATGGCTTCCACACCAACTTCTTATCCAAGTTGATGTTCCATACCTTTGATCCAGCACCCCTGGGATCCGGCCCATATGTACTCCTCTAGCTCCTGCCATGAATAGTAGCTAGGTCCTGCAGCTCGCTTGGCATAAGGGCCTTTTCTGCTCTTAGCAGGCCAGATGATGTCGTGTATTGACCTTGGTTTCTGTCCAGAATGCAAGGAGGGAAGATAAAAGCATGCATTCTCTTACAAAATAAAAATTTCTGCATCATCTTCTTCATGGTATAAGGAGAGGGCACTTCATGGGATCAGAGAGTCCAGGCACTCTTCAGATTCAGTATTTCTGAGTAGATCTTTTTTCTAGTCAATGTTCATGCCAATTTAACATGCTCCAGATTTTGCTGTCCTCAAATCTTGCTTCTCAGTCATGGCAACAATCCAGTTACAAGTCTTCAACTCAAAGCCACTTAAATCAGTCTCCACTCCTGTCCGTATCCCGCATCTACTCTGGCAGTGATGCCGTTTAGCTTCCTCCTCCAAATATGTTCAGAATCTGCCACCCCCGCTTAGGTACCGTCGTAGTCCAAATCACGCACCAATTCTTACAGGCATGATTAGTCAACTTATTTTTCTACTTGTTTCTAAGCTCATGATCTGCAGTCTTTTCTGAATAGACCAGAATAATATTACTAACACGAAAATCATGATATGTCATCTCTAAAAATAGTACACACTCTTTATATCTCAATCAAGTCAAAAGACCTAAAATAGTCTGTAATTCTCAGCACTATCTGGGCCCATCGTTTTTCTGATCTCGTATTCTGTTACTCCCCTCCACTTGTTGTACGTGAGCCTCTGTGCTCTCATGGAACATTCCACACACAGTACCTTTCAGTTTGCACCTACTGTTCCCTGTCTAAAATTCTGGCCACTTTCTTACTGTTTTTTGTTTCCTGTATCCACTTCAATTTTTTTTTACTTTTTATAAATACAATATTTTTTTATTAATTCTTCAATGTCATACATGCTTACAGTATGTATGTGGTCACATCTTACTCCACTCCTCCCCCAACTTCTCCCAGTCTCTCCTGACACCTCTCCATCCCATTTTTATCCTTTTTTGACAGCCTAAATTCAGTTTGTGATGTTTATATACTCATGAGTGTGGTTCCATCTGCCAGAGAGTGGTTGACTTACCAGAGGTGATATCCATAAAGAAAACTCAGTTTCCCTCCTCTGGAAAGCCACCAGCTACCAATAGTTCCTCAGCTAGGAGTGGAAGCTCATGAGACACCCCCCCCCCATCACACACGCACATACAAACTTAGGAGTTCTTTTTGTAATTTTTTATAGCTTTGAGATGACCTCCTATCTTTCTTCCCCCTAGACCCAAACCCTCCCATAAGCCCCTCCTTGCTCACTTTCAAATTCATGGCTTCTTTTTTCATCAATTATTGTTACATATTTAATACACCTGCAGTATACGTAAGTATAACCTGCTCGGTCTATATAGTGTTACTTGCGTGCATGTTTCAGAGTTGACCATTTGGTACTGGATAACCAAATGGTGTGCTCGTCCCTGAGGAAGACTATTTCTCCCCCTTGCAGCATTCCTTAGTCACGTGCAGCTTTTTGTGCAAGGGTGAAGCCTCTTGCCTTTCTGCAGGAACACACACTCATCGATACTGGCACATCTATCGGTGTCCTATTTGTTCAGCTCATGGTTGGGCAGCCACGGAGGTGAGACTTTATGGGTGTAGCTTCTGACATTTCTACAAGACACAATCTCACAGAATCCTCTCTGATCTTCTGGCTCTTGCCATCTTTCAACCCATAACTCTGGAATGATCTCCAAGCCTTACATGTTGAAGTGCTGGAGGTGTAGAAATATCTGTTGGGATGGAAGTTATGTTCTTCTGTGATGTTCTCAGACAGTCACAAAGAGAAGTTTCATTGATGAGAGTGAGGTATCTTATCTGTGGGTATAAATATGGACCAATACTTTGAATGTAGTTAGAGATATACTGTGTCAGTAGAGAGGTGCTATAGGTTCTCTTTCCTAATTCATTACTGTACTGGCCCTGGTAGGTAGCTCAGTTTCCTCTACCAAACATGATTTCCCTCTTGCTGAAAAGGAAAATCTAATTTTCTTAGTGTGGATTTTCCTGAACATCCAGTCTGCTAGAGATTTTATCTGGATGTCTCCAAAAAACTCAAATAGTAAAGGCTTGATGCTCAGCATGGCTCCTTAAAGTGGGAGGTCAAGAGGATGTATCCTGAAGGGGGTGGTGTGGCCCTGGCCCTGTTCTCCTCTTGCATGCAGCTCTGAAGTGAAGAATTTTGACATTTTTTGTTGCAATGGTGTAGGCAGCAGGGCCAGCCACTCATGGACTGAGTCATAGTGAACGTTTCTCTTCCTCTAAGCTGGTGATCGCAGGCATTTTGTTACAGGAGTCTGGAGCTGGCAAGCTCTTTGTAAGTCTGACCTTTACCTTCTGGTCTTTTATTCACCACTTTACCAAAGTATTTATCCTCAGGATGTATATGATGTATCCAGTGTAGAAATCTTTACAGGAATATTACAATTTTATGTCTCTTTTTTCTTTAATAAAATCTCTCAGAAGAGAGATTTTTTTCCCAATTTCATTCAATGCTTTATCTTTATTGGTACATATATATATTGAATATTCCCTTGTGGCTATAAACTGAGCTATAATATTGCCCATATCAGTTAAAATTGCTGAAAATTGTTGAGTTATGTTTTTCTAAGAAACATACAGAAAGCCTCAGAAATCAACTGATTATTGTTCTAAGTATAGACTGAATTTGTTTTATAATTTTGTTACGTAATGCAAATGGACTCAAGCATAGTTTCTCTCTTTGGATAATTTGTACTGGGTAATCAGATTGACGTACACATGAATAGCATGTGCACACACAGATAGCATGTGATAATATAGATAACACGTACACACACAGATAGTGGAAATATTTGCAAAATAAGTCTCTCTGTGATCATGCTAAGTTCTGTTCTTAGTCCATAAGAAAATTCTTTCCATTTTTGCATGAAAAATGTTCTTCACCAGTAGTTCAAAATAATTGTGTCATCTTTTAAGAAAAAGTTGAGGGTTATAATTGTAGGCTAACTGGGTTTCATCAGTTGGGTATATTTCTGGCCTACAAAGGAAGACTGACATTTGCAAAGCCTCCTGGGGTTTTTCATGATTGATTGTCTCCATTCACTGGATTAAGCCCTGGCTGTTGATTAAACTACAGAACCAATGCTGGACGGCTCACAACCCCTGAAATCCCAGCTTCAAGGAACCAATCTCACCTCTGCTGGAAGAACAGGAAGCGTTCTAACCACTGAGCAATCTCAAGTCCCTGAGCCTTGTGCCCAGCAATAGCCTATGGTTTACATTGCTAGTCTGACTTTTTCTTATTGGGAAGAATTCTTTATATAGTCTACATCCTGCTTTATAAAACATATGTGTCAAGTCTCTTCTCTTGCTCTGTGGTTTTCTTCTTCATTCTTGTCTTTTGAATACTCTCTTGAAGAATGTGATGTCTGTGAAGAAGAATGGGCACATTCAGAGACCACAGCTCAGTGAACATTTCCCACTTGAGCATGCCATGGAAACTGATTGAGCCCCAGCGCATGGATGGAATGGTCTGCATCCTGGTACCTTCTGATACCAGACCTTTTACATTTAAATAAGATATAATTTACTAGTCGTATCCTTGGGAAAACCTTTACTTCCCTTAAGGTCCTGAAAATGTTACATCACATTTTTTACAGAATAAGTTTTATACTGTAACCCTTCCTGAATTCTTTTGGTAGAGTCATCCACCATTACTCACAAAGACATGGATGACATCAACCTTGTTTGAGCTGTATTTTTCTCAGTTGAAAGTTTCTCTACTTTCTCTTAGAGCCTGTCTTGTCTGTTAATCTGTCGTTAGGAAGTTTTACATTGCTATGCTATTCTTAATGGAATTATTTATTATTGGTTTATAGATTTGTCACTACCTTTCAAATAGAAGCCTCATTTATATTTATTGCCTTATCACCAAATTATATTTATAGGGTCTTTTGGATTTTCTATAAATACAATCCCAAGGCTGAGGAGATCGCTCCATGTGTAAAGTGCTTGCCTTCAAGGGTGAATATTTGACTTTAAATCTCAGAACCCCTATATAACTAGGCACAACAGTATCTATAATCTCAGTGCTCCTATATTGAAATAAAAAAATGAAGATATGAGAATCCTGGAAAACTCATGGGGCTGATAGCAAGAGACCCTGCCTCTCAAACAAGTTAGAAGACAAGGAACGCTACTGCTCATCCACACATTGTTGTTGCAGTGTATATGCGCCCATGCACGCATAAGAATATAAATATGATATATATGCAAATCATGTACTCACACTCACACACACACACTTTTATAACTATAACCCCATTTCTGTAAAAGATCTGCCTCCAGGCTGTAACCCCACCCCCACCATGCCCAGGACTCTGCCCCTCCAAGATCCACTCTGCTGCCTAACCCCACACACCTGAACATCTTCCTCATGGCCAGCCTTCCTCCACAATTTCACCAGACTACATAGACAGGCACAAACCACACTAGTTGGAAAAACAGCAGACTGCGCAGGCACAGGTATAAACCACAATAGTTGGGAGAACGGGCATAGGCATAAATCATACCAGTTAGAAGAAAATATGGGTAAATGCCTCTGTAAGAATACATTCAAAAATCAAAAGAGCAATATGGCCTCACCAGAACCCAGTGATCCTATAACAGCCAGACCTGAACATTTCAATGCAGCTGAAACACAAGAAAGCTTAAAAATTATTTTATGAAGATGATAGAGGTTCTTAAAAGAGAAATGAAAAAATTACCATAAAGAAGTTGAGGAAAAAACAAATAAAAATTGGAAGAGATCAATAAATCCTGTACAGAAAGCCAAGAAAAAACAATCAAACAGGTGAAGGAAATGGCTTAAGACTTGAAAACTAAAATAGAAACAATAAAAAAACCCCACAAACTGAGGGAATTCTGGAAATGGAAAATCTGGGGGAAGTGAACAGGAACTATAGATAGAAGAATCACCAACAGAATACAAGAGATGGAAGAGAGAATCTCAGGTGTTGAAGATACAATAGAGGAAATAGATTAATCAGTCAAAGAAAACGTTAAATCCAACAAATACCTAACACAAAATATCCAGGAAATCTGGTAAACCATAAAAAGAACAAATTTAAGAATAATAGGGACAAAAGGAGAAGAATCCCAGTTCAAAAAACAGAAAATATATTCAACAAAGTCATAGAAGAAAACTTTCCCAACATAAAGAAGGTATGCATATAAAGATATAAGAAGCTTAGAAACTGAAAGGAAATTCATGCCCCGGCAATGCTGAAGCATGCATAGGCAGCCATATATGGTGGTTCTGTTGAACTTGTCCATACTGGGTTTCATGATCTACATTGATGAGGATGACTGACCTCTTCCTCAACAAAAAGCTCACAGAACACCAAACAGGCTAGACTAAAAGCTGTCCTTTTCAAACAGCATGCCTTCATTTCTATATCAATCTTCTTAACCTTAATACAAATTTCTATTTCTCTGCCCTGGTTAGTGGATTTGTGGAGTTCTGACCAGTTACAAGAATTCCGTAGGAAGTCTTGCTTTGAATTTTCCAAGAAAATGTTGGAGCATGTAAATGGTTTCCATGGATGCAGCATTTAATAATCCCCAGCTATTTTTCTATTTCGTTTATTTGTGAGGGCTCAGGACAAATGCATGTAAGAATCTATAGTTTCAATTGGCTTAATATCTCCTTGCTTACAGTGAGAAGAATCTACTATTGAAAATAGACTAGAAAACACATAGTAGCAGTTTCTGTGAATTCAGGGTTTCCCATGCGCTGTATTTTTTTTTTTTTCTGATGCCTGAAGTTCTCACAAATTTAACTTAGAGAAAACATCCTGAGGTGATCCTCCTGTGGAATTTGTATGGTTTATCTGAGAGAGTTAAAATCCCAGGTATATGTCACACAGACACTAGCATTTTAAATTGGAATTCCAAATGGTGTCTTCCCAGTATTATAACCCAGAAAGTTCTCATGGGTAAATAGATAGCCTACGAAGTTAGTTTAATAAAATCAAAACCCAAACTGTGATGTTTAACGTGTTTGGTGCATTGATTAAGCCTCCTGGGGGCTCCTGGTGTTTAAAGCAACAGTTTGAATAGGACAATAAATGTGGAGCTGACTGTATTTTTTCTGTTTCTTTCTCATCTGCTAGAAAAATATAGATAATAGAGCTCATTTATTTTCTTTACATTTCTGAGCTCTGCAGATGGGAAAACACAGCCCAGTGGAAATGATTTCTGGCAACCTTGAGAAGATATGTTAGCATTTTGTGGCATTTCTCTCCGTGACATGTAAAGCATGGCTCTCCCTCATTGCAGTGTCACAGCGAAGTGTCACAATAAAGCCAAAATAGTGTGCCCTTAGGGAAAACTAGAAAGGCACCATTTTCTATGCACACACAAAGGGTAATATTTATTATAAAGCCTTTCATTTTAGCTCCAAATGCTGTCTGGGCTGTGAGTACTTTGCAGCAGAGAAATGCACAGAACGTAAGCTTTAAAGCGAAATGTTGTGCCTAAACCTAATTTTTGTAAATGTAAATAAAAAGTGAAAAATAGAATGCTGTCCTGGACATGTGGGCATTCATGGTCTGGGCAGTGGCAGCGCTGGCTGCTGCTGGTGGAGCACAGGAGCACTGAATTGGCAGCCATGCAGCTCCGTCTTGACCTGGTTTGTCAGCACAGATACTCTTTCCTTCGTCCTTAACGTATAATATAGAAATTATTCTCCCATTTGCTAGATGGGAAATTTGATGTTCCAAAGATCTAGCAGTTTGTGACAGGTTACTCAGCCAGGATGACTGAATCTACGTCAGTGCCCTTAATAGAAGGCAAATCTAAACCTGTACTATTTAATTTATTAAATATGTTCTTCAGTAGTTTCACGCTGCTTGTATGTATCTGATCCTTCTTACTTCATCCTTTTATCTTATGTCTCCCTCCCATCCCTGTCATTCCACCTCTCCCTAAAAGTCTCTTTTCCACATCCACGTCTTTTTGTTTTGTGACCCACTGAGTTTAGCCAGGGCTGTGTACCGTGGGTGTGGAACTATCACTAAAGTCTGGTAGTCTCACCTGTGGGAACACAACTGAAGGCAGCAATCTCCCTCTCCGCTAATATCGCTAAGGAGCCAGTAATACCCCAGGGACGGTTATAGCCCTGTGACTCAGTTCTCTATCCATGACTGACAACTGACAAGTTACACAGACTCAGGGCAGGCAAATCCACGGTTGTGAGAATAGCTTCCAATGGCTGTCCTGCCCAGAAGGTAGCATTTCTCAGTCCTTCACCTTGTAATCCAGCTTGTGCATTTTTCCTATCCAATCTGAATAGTGTTCTGTGAGGCTGACGGGCCCTGGGGGGTGATATAAATGTCCTGTTTAGAACTGAGTGCTCACTTATTCTCAACACTCTGAATAACTGTGAGTCTCTATTTGCCGCTGTCCAAAGAGAAGCTTCTCTGATCAAAACCGTGAATGGTATTTGTCAATGGGCATAAATATCATTTAGAAAGCATAAATTTGTACTTTTGATTTTAAAATCATTTACATAACTCTTCATCCTACACTTGCAAAATTATTAGTTGCTCCTAATATTGAGCTTGATTTTCATCACCATTGACAGCCATCTCTTAAGGGCCAAGTTACTTCTTCAATTTAATCAGATTTTATTTTTTTTAAATATTTATGTTAGCAGAATTATGTTTCTATGTCTATGTCTGGGTGTGAGTGTGTGCACATGTGCAAGCAAGGGCCAGTGTCATACAGAAGCAAGTCTCTGACCCCTTGGAGCTGGTGTTACTTGCTGTTGTAAACAGTCCTATGTGGATGCTAGGGGCTAAATTCGGGTCCTGAGCAGCACCTGCTCAGAGCCAAGGAGAGGTCTCCCCAACCTTTGCAATGCTGTTGTTTTTTCAGTTGCTGCAGCTCAATATCATCTCTAGATAAAACAGCTGCCACACAGGCACACCTGAAAATCCCTAGCAAAGCCCCGAGTCAACGCCTTCCCTTCAGTTAGGGAGTTCTGTTCCTTTATATTGTAACTTGCACAGAGAATTTGTCCAAATCTATTGTTCTGGTCTGGCAATATGGAGGATAAAATAAGCCGTGAGACTCTGCACATCTGTCAGTACCATCAGTTAGCAGTTTTGCTTGTTTGTTTGTGGACTGCCACTTTCTGCATAAATGAGTAATGGTATATGATAATATTTAAAAGGATAAAGTCTGGAGGACTAGTTAACATGTGTGCATCCCCCCATCATTAAAGAAAGAAATATTTTCTTGGATGATTAGTCCTTCCTAACTAGAACATGACAAATGGCTGCTGGTGTCAGTAAATCTCTTCCTTCACCACCTTCGTCTTAAATGTGATGATAGCAATGCCGCTTCACATGCGCCCTGCCTTTTTAAACACAGATGTGTATGTGTGGTGCATATTGTTGACCTGAGAAAGGCTTCTTAATTTTTTTCAATTAACGTTTCGTATCTGCTTATTGGTAATTCTTCACTTCTGTCCTTCAACACAAACCAACCACTATTCTTTTTTAAGTTTATTTATTCTTTAAAATCTTCATACATCTTATATAATATATTTGATCATGCATATTCACCATTACCTCTTGCCAACTTCTCCTAGTGCTCAGACTCCATCTTACAACTTCAAGTCCTTATCTTTTCTTTTCTTTTTGTTATTAATGATCCCAAGTCCAGTTAGTGGCTCCCAAGTGTGCCTGAGTGGTGCCATCCACTGGGACATTGACTACCTTTTAGCAGTGATGTCCCCCTCTCTCAGCAACCCTTAGCTTCCAATGGCTGCTTCCACAAGAAGCCTCTTTGGCGCTTCCTCACGTTCAAATAAGAATTTTGGCTGATTTCATATTGGACCGTTCTTGTGGAAGGAACCAGAGCTGCTGTAAGCTGATATGAGTAACAGCCTTGTCCAGTCTAGAAGTCAATATTTCACAGCTTTCTTCCTTATCCACCAGCTCTTACCTTCTTTCCATCCATTCTTCAGTGATGCTCCCTTGACCTTGGAAAGGGGAGGTTGATATAGATTATTCATCCACAGCTAAGCTCTTTCAGTTACTTATGCTTCATTATTTAACAAATTTTAAGTTTCTTCATTAATTGTTATCCACTGAGGAGAGGGGAATCTTCCCCAATCAGAGTTGAGTACAGCAAATCTATGGGTACAAGAAGGCAATGTAACAGCACAAGTATTTAACATAATAACAGTGACAGTTTCCCCACTAGGGCCTGAGATCTCCCAAGACTTGAGTTTTTTGACCAAATTTATAGTACCAGGCATGAAATCTGCGAACCAGATATCATAGCAAATCAGGAAGTGGCTGTTTGTTCCTATAATATCCACACCACTACTGCAACCTGAACACACCTTGGCAGGTAGGAACTGGGACAGACCATTGGTGTCTTCCAGCCCCACCCCCAGCAGCCTACATAGAACTTTTTGGCACTATAAAAGCTAGCTAGTAAGGGAATAATTCCCTGGTCAGTTAAGACAACCACTATTTCTTTAATTTTAAAGTTTAACTCTGTTCCTCATTTCTAAAAGAAGTTATGGACATTTTTCTTCCTGTGTCTATGACTTATTTTACACAGTGTAATACACATCTTCAAAGTATATCCATGTTGATAAATACAACAACATTTCTTTCTTGTTTGAAGTTGAATTGTACATAGTGTATTATAAACATTTTATTTGTCCATTCATCTGCTATGGTGCTGAGGTCTTTCCACATATTGGTCACTATAAATAGTGATACACACAACATTCAAATCAATATCACAATTCTTCAAAAACAGAGTCACCATTGTTTCACCAATCCAATTTCTGGGAAAAGAATTAAATCTGGAGCCTTCCTGATTAAATCTTTTGTTAGTTTCTTCTCCATTGCTAACTTAAATCACTCCAATTCTTAAAATGCACTTTCTGTCACCTAAATGGCAGAAGAGTCTCTCCTACTTTCTACAAATTTCCCTGGTTTCTGAGAAGGTCTTGGCAACTTTATCTGAATGTGTTCTGAGATCTTTCAATGAGAGAGACGTTGAGAATTTTTTGAACTTTTCACACACCTGTTACCCCTTACCTCATCTTCATGTCTTTGACTGGTCCTTTCAAAGTGAGCTCCTTGTTGGACAGTGAGTGTCAGGGCAGTTCTGTCTGTCTCTCTGCCTGTCCCCATTCTCTTTCCACCAGCATAGGATGCAGCTTCAGTCCAAATAGTTCTCCACTTTCTGCAGGTCCTCTTACCAGGCTGTCTGAGGCTCTCCTTATCATCTAGTCAGAATTCCTTTCCTTTCCTGCATTTCCTGTACTCCTTCACTTTAAACCTGGGTCCAAATATGTAAAAAAAAAGTCATTAGTTTATTTAGGAGAATTTACTCATTTTTTCCTATCTGTATAATTTTTAGTTTTCTAGTTTGAATCTTTTTTGAGGTGTTTGTAACTATTATTCCTCTCTCCTTCCAGGTTCTTCTTTTCTTTTTTTCTCTTTCCTCGCTTGGATGTTTTTTCATCTACTTTTTTATATTAAGAATGTGTATCTGACTTCCCTGAACTGTTTTCCTGAATATGTCATCATCTCTGTATAGTGTTCAAGTTAGAATGGAGGCAAGGGCTTCTGGCCAGTTTCTTTTTCAGAGCTGGGGTTAGTAAATTGTTTCTCTGCCTCCAGGATTCTTGCTCTTGGATTTTTCTCATGTGGCACTCGCTCATTCATCTTCAAAGAGCATTTAACAATATCTGCCGGCGACACAGTATTGTCAGGATCCTCTGATCTTCACAGATCATGCCAGGAGAGCCATTCTCTTAACTTCACACAGTAATCTGCATTAATTCTAAGTGAGGTGTGTGGAGGAAATCTGTGTTGAAAGGGTCTCTCTCGGGAGCATTTCCAAACAGAACCATGTGAGACCAGGAATGAGGATAAACTGTTGGCCATTTTTCTGAAATCAAATCTTATCCATCCTCCTTTTGTTAGTTAGATGCACCAAATGAGTGAGAATCCAAAGACACATGTCTATGTAACAACCCTCCACATTTCTGTGTCACTGGAGATGGGCTGGTGAAATGTCCACAGCTCGTTCCCTTGCTTGACTGCTCTTTCAGTCAAATCAGGGCCTAAGACCTGTGGTATCAAAAATTGGAGGCATGAAAATGGCAGAAATAAGCAATTTTAGTGTTGTGTTACTATTGGAGAACCCATGGTTTTACCATACTGCACGTTCTTTCTACCTGGGGGTATTTTTTTTTTCTGTTTCTCGGGGCTTACAAACTGGTTCATGTCTTATTTCACTTCCTGGGTATGTGAAAAAGTAAAGCCCGGATTGGCATATGCGTACACAGTATCAAGGATAAGTTTTGAAATACTCCCCATGTAAAGAGGAATTCTCAGCAGACTGTTAGCACTAATGATGAACCCTAACTCCCGGGCCTAGTGCTTTGGGTGAGACTTGGTGAAAGTCAAATGTTAAGCAGCAGCGACTGCATTTTATCTTGTCTTAATCTGCCCTGCTCTGCTCAATCCAGGGCTGCATATGATTGCTCTATGGCGAAGAAGAGGAGAGCTGAAAAGCAGGCACTGGGGGTGCCAGTTAACAAGCGGAAATCCCTGTTAATGAAACCACGGCACTACAGCCCAGATGTGGACTGCAAGGGAAACCCGGACAACAGGAATGAGGATGATGGCCTCTTAGAGACGAATGATCACTCCACTGCAGGTAGCAAAAAGGCATGGCCCAAACTTTATATATTCCTGTCACCTGACGTCATTCTTATTCTGTAGAATATACAGTTACTAGGGCTGTTAAGTATATTTGGCTTTAGGAACCAAAAGCCAAACACTTGTTTCACTCAATATTCACTTATTAAGGCCCTACATATTTTACTCAGATTCTATTTAAGGTCTGTAGACACAGCTTGATGATGGCCTGAGCTCACTCCAAGTCATGTTTAGGTTATGCCTCTTTGTGTAGAAAGTAGAAGATACTAAGCCTTAAAGCTAAAGAGTATGTCTGAGTAGGTGTTAATTTCTAAAAGAACCCTTCAAATTGCAGGACATATTTAAGCTTTAAGACAACTTTTCAATGACAAAGGTAAATGTAATGTTCATTGCTGATATATATAAATATATATATAGCCTATGTATATTGCTAAAACATTAATACATAATTTGTTTTATCACTATGTAAAATATTATTTAGCCCCAAAATATAATAGTAATAATAGGACTCAATGTAGGTGTTTTGTGACATCCATATTTTTATAATCTTCAAATAATACTAGAACAATAGATTGCAGCAGTGATCTAAGGTGATTATCCTTGAGGCTTCTTCAGTGGGAGAGCAACATAGAGAAGATATCTCTGTGCCTGTGTTCTAAAATAAGTCATTTAAGCTTATCTTTATAATACGTTGATTCAATCCTTGGCTCACTTTTCAGACATCTTTTTCAGGATGAATGAAACGTAGCTTCTACTCTAGGGACTTAGAGTTTGTGTCTTCCTAGATCTCGGTTGCTGGCAATCACTTGCATCCACAAGTTGAAGTGTCGTTGATTGGTTTGTGAGTGAGACTAAGGTGTCAGACATGCAAAAACATCCTCAAAACCTATGAAAAGGTTAAGTTATAAGGCTTGACTAATAAATCTGGAATGAGACAAGCACATTAATATATTAAATATATACCCTTAAATATATTAAATATATACCTTTTACTAAATGTGACATTTAGGGAATCAGCATAATAATAAGTTAATTATTTACTTGAAAACTTAAACAAATGGAAGTAAAATTCTAGAAATAGTCCTAGACATTATTTTTAAAAATATAAAAACATATTGACTGAGGATGTTCTCAGTCAGAGAATCTTCATTATCTTGGCAAATTATTGAAGATTCCACGGCTAAAACAGTGTTGTCTTCTGGTTGGTGGATGGATAATGGCGATTTTAGACTTCTCATAGTATACGATTTTCAGCATCAAGGCTCATATTTAAATTGTAATCATCTTTAACTTTTTCAGTTTCCTTGATGTGGTCACTTTTATGTATTGATTCATGGACATAACAGATGAAATCTGATCTTAGGTGTTCTTGGACCACTGTGGAGTTGGGATCTTTGCTTGCAGCTTGTCCTAGAGCCAAAGACTTTATCAGGTCTGCGGGCCTCCCACCTCCTGCTCTAACAATTTGATCATCATAAATGTTGATTATCAGTTAAGAGAATATTGTTCACATACATCCAGTAAAATATTTAGTCATAAGCACTTATAGGCATCTATGCAGGCTTACAAAGGCTGATGGTTGCATTTACTATTAGAACTACTAGTGATAGTGATGCTGAAATTTCCATGGTGACAATTAATTTTCATCTCTTTATATGTTGCACACATATAAACGGCATCATTTAGTTCATTTTACAGTGTCACATAGTATGTAGAACCTTGATCTTGGTTTTACAGGTGAAATAATTAAACACCAAAAAGAGTTAATTCTGAAAGTAGCACAGATTGCAGACTGGGGAGAAAGTACCTAGTAGACTATCTAAAGAGCAAGCAAAATATCTCTATCTCAGTTTCTCTGCAGGCTCAGGCCCCTGCCCATACTCCCCTCAGAATGCATACTGGGCAAAGTTTTCACAATGTCTACATGAAGCTACAATTTCTAAAAAATGACAAGCCATGAATGTCCCTCTCCAAGGTCAAGAGAGAAAAGATTTTAATTTGCCTTCAGTTTTTGAGAAATCTTAAGGCCAGCCACAGAAGGAGAGGGTACCGAGCCTAGTGCTCAGTGTAACAGAAGAGCACCTAACTTCAGTGCTCCTCTGATCCAGGCTCCTCATTGTCTTTGCCTTAGCAGGAGTCTGTCTAGTTGTATTTTCAGCTGGACCACTCAGATATTGAGAATATAAAGGACCCAGGAAGGCTAAGGTCATGCTCTTGAATTCTGTGTTTCATTCCTCTGTTTGACTCAGACTGTACCCCACGCTCTAACCTGACTCAAAAACTACATGTGGCCACTATTGTGGGTAGCTAGAAATTCCTTCCTGCCTGGGGAGGTGAACACCAGGAAGCAAGACAAACTTAAACTCCTGGAACAGAATGATTCATCATGGTTCAAAGTATACCCATTATGGAGTTCCCAGCAGCATGACCATGTGCTTCAGACCTGAGAATACCTGCCTAAGACACAGAAGCTTCTAGGGGTTGAAATTACACTTATAATATGTCATCTTCAATAAAAAGGTAAAGAACAAACCACTCCAGTCTCAGAATTTTAGAAGATAAATTTATTTTTCTATGGCTTTTATTCCTGCCCAAATTTCATATTCAAAATCTCTAATAAATGAATTTACCTGTAAAAGTGTCCTTCCTGGATATAGAAGCAAAACTGAATCCAGTGTCTATAAGACCCAGTCACACTAAGAAGTTCATTCCAAACTCAGTGGCATTTTCAGAGGAGTTCAGAGAAAAGATAGATGATAGATAGATAGATAGATAGATAGATAGATAGATAGATAGATGTGAAATTTTATGAATTAAGTATAGGATTACCAACAACTCATCATGGAAACCTTGGTCTACAGTCAGGAACTAAATTGAACTTTTATATACCAGACAAAACTGTATTTTTTTAACTACACAAAGGAAAGTTTCCCAGCCCAAACTACTGCCAACCATACATGCTTAGACGTTCACACAGGACAGAGAAAGGCTTAGGTCATTTCTGAAACTGCCAGCCTGTTACCTGCTGGAAGTTGACCTTAGTGTTCCCAATTTGCCATCTTTGTAGTATTAGCAAAGTTAAGGTCTGTGTTGCATGAGAGTTTTGTTTATATTTGCATTTTTGACCAATAACTTAAGGATCATTGTTCTTTTTTAACCCAAATTAACTTGAAGTACATTCAAATGTCTTCCTATAAATTTATTATGAAAAGGGTTTCAATTTAGAAAAGCATTTGGCTATTTACATTCTTAGTATCATCTCCTGAAAATGGCTGTGTTACATGAGACATCTTCTCTAGTAAGGCTTTCTAGCCTGTGGGATACTTGGGTTAGGTAACAGAAACAAGGACACAGGCTTCAAACCATGTGAACCCTGGTCTGTACTCAGCCCTCTCCTGAATAGCTGTGTGGTCTTGAGCAAGCCTCGGCAGACCTGGAACAGCAGTTTCTCTGGGAGATGGACTGGAAAGCACTGTGTAGTGTTGTAAAATAGATAATGGAGCACTGTGCTAGGCACATGAGTTCACTGTCCTAGGAAGGGTCACAGGATCATCTAGTCATTGGTCCATCCTCATTCTGAAGATGAAAACCCTTGCTCCAGAGAGCAAGAGCTAACTAGAGTCACGCAAGCAGATGGTCTTTGCCAATGGCATATGCAGTCTCTAGACCTCATGTGTTTGTGTATTGTGCCCCAGCTTCCAGTTCTGAGGGCAGATGCCAGTCTGTGCTCCAGTCCTCAAAGGCTTATATGAAAAGCCCACCTTGCTGAGCTTTCGTCTGTGCAGCCTCTGTTGTTCCTTAGGAATGACTTCTACTGATGAAAGTAGACCTAGCATGGTCACGTTGAGGAGTCCGCTAGTCCCCTGATGTTACAGTCTTTTAAATAGTACCCGAGAAAAGGGGGCGGGAGCCATCACTTACTGAGTTTTGTGGGCTCCTGTGATCTCTGCAGTGATGCGCAGGCTGTGTTACAGTCCTCACAGTGCAAATGAAAACCCCAGGCTCAAACAAACGGAACAGCCTGCTCAGCAAGCGTAGACACTTACAACAGAGCTCAAGCTCCTCCCCTCTGCAACAGACCTTATTACTCTTTCGGAAAACAATATTGCAAAATAGAGAGAAGAGGGGGCCAGTGGCAAAACTGGGAGAACCGGCACCTTGTCACTGATCTGTCATGTCAAATGCTAACTTAGGGTTTTTCTCCTGCCCACGGTGAGATCTAGGAAGGCTTTTCAGAAAAAGGAATGTGGATTTGTGGCTTGGACTATCCCTAGAAACCAATGCATGTGACAGTGTGGACACCCCTGGCTTGGGGCTTCTATCTTTCTAAGGAATAATTAATAAATATTTTCTTTTAGCATATAGCAAACAGTTGAACCAAACAATGAGGTAAACTGGAAATGACCCGAAATGAAGTAGTTGGCAGTCACTCAGTGCAGTGCATTGTCGCGCACATGCGTGAGTTTGTCACCCTGCCTCTCTGGTGAGCTGCACTTAATAGGAATATTTTAAACTATGTAGCTAAGCAACAGAGGTAATTGTTGCTTTCTAGAGCTTTTGTTAGCACTCTAACACAGCCCAAATATGCATAATTAGGTATAATGTCTATAAATCATTATTGTACACATGTGGGTAGTTAAGTGGAGTGAGAGAATAGTTCAATGAATTGAGCATATTCACTGAAAATGCTTTTTATTTGTTTTCTGTAGTTCATAATACTTTAAAATTATCATAACCCTTTACACTTTCTCTTAATAGCCAACTGTGATATTGAGAAAAACTTCATTTGCATTTTAGACTATGTTTAATATATTATTTAAAGCTGGAGTTGCTCTGATGTAGGCTCAGGAGAGGATAGGCTCATCCTATCAACGTTATGTGCTTGTTTATACAGCCTCTTTTCTAGGAACTGAAATGTTAAATTTTTCAGTTTGTGTTGAATAGATCCCAACAAAAGACTGCACCCTATAATCAGCATTATTTACAGGGGCTAGTGTTGTGACTGAATTCTTCTCCGCATCCAAAAATGCTTTTAGTTACTATGGCAATATTTACTTGATCCTGGCAGTCCAGTGTTGATTTAGGGAGATAATTACCAGAAAGGAAGATGATGGAGATGTATTTTTGAGTGTCCTTGTCAGAGACAATGTTTATAAAAAATTGAATGAGACCAAAAAAAAAAATGCACATTGTCTTCCAGGCAGACACCCTCTCCCACAGCTTCATGCTGATGGCCGTACTTTCCTCCAAAGATGTTTATTAGCCCAGGAGGCACTTCACTTGTTGTCTTTACCAGTATTTAAGGGGGCTTATCATTTTATGTTTCCCATCCCCCACCTGTCTTGTTGGATTCTGTTGTTGTTCTGGCAGATGTTAGCAGACTCGTGGTGGGCTGTTTAGTACATTTTACAGCCTGGTGGGCATGGAGAATGCATGTAGTTTGGATTCTCCTTTGGAGAGTTTGCATGGGGGCAGCTTTGGTAAACCTACCATACATGCATACATACATACATACAACAAAACAAGGAAATGAGTGGTACTGACAGCTGCTGTGGAGTGGACTGGACCCTTGGAGGTCTTCTCTTGGCCACAGGATCCAAGTCGTTCACATCTGACACCCTCAAACCAACTCCCCCTCTCATTTCCTTTTCTTTATAACACATATACATGCACATGTCAGACAAGAACATGTATTACTATTTAAAGCACCAAAGCCCAATGATTATCCCATTTATGTTTCCCCAAATATAGATTTGTAACTTGACACTGAAAAGGAAGACTTGAGAGCTTCTGAGTTCCTCAGTTACAATCCATATATAGGTGTGTGTATCTTAGTTAACGTTGCATAAACACTGAGATCATTTCTGAGAAACTACAAAGAATAAAATTCAAATAAGCCCCCAAAACACATTGCCATGATCCATAGAAATTTGATGAGCATTTTCCTGCAGTGTGTAGCATGCATATTCAAGGTCCCTCTGGCAGCTAAGATGTAGGGGGTGTAACAGTAGGAACCTCATTGTGGCGCTGTTGCGGAAGTACCAACCTCTGTCATAATAGTACCCTAAAAGGACTTAGCTCTTCATATGCAGAAGATTAGTAAAGTACTAATCTTATTTTATTTCATTTGTATTTTTCTCACCAATGTTTGCAAAATTAATAAACATTCCACATTATGCATATTTTATAGGCATACCAGTATCCATGCATATATACATGCAGATTTATACATATACACAAGTATATAAGGTCATATGTATGTAAGTAGTTATGGAAGCTCCTTAAAATATTTTTGCTTTCTTGTTTGGTTGATTGGCTACATTTTAAAGGTAGGATCTCACTTGTGGTCAAGACTAGCCTTGAGTATGCTAACCTCCTTCCTCGGATTCCTAAATATTGGGATTACAGATTCCCGTCACTTTGCCCAGGCCCTTTAAATATTTTTTTGTTCTGCTTTCTGTTTTCTTTTCTTGTAGAGGGAAACATGGTAAAGCCTGTAGAGGAGACCCTTCATTCACCTGCTCAAGAAAACTCGCTCCAGACAGAAGACCAATATGCGTGTTATCCAGAGCTCATGGGTAAATCTCTAATGCACCTAGACAAATACGAAGAAAGCGTGTCTGTGCCAACCATAAGAGAAAACTTAAACGACAGTGGCATCCAGTCTTTAAAAGCAGAGAGTGACGAGGCAGATGGGTGCTGTACGAGCCATTCAGACGATGGAAGGGACAAAGTCTTCAGCTCCCAGCCACCTTTCTGCTCCTCTGGCGACAGTGAAAGTGACTCTGACGGCGCCGAGAATGGATGGGGCAGAGGCTCCGTTTCCTCAGAAGACACGGACCCTCACAGAGGCCACAAACACAAGCCGGCATACGCCAAAAAAGACCTGCTGGAGGTTCCTGAGATAAAAGCTGAAGGTGACAAATTTGCCCCATGTGAGAACAGGTCTGATTCCGACGCCGAAGGGAGTGACCCACAGAACTCCCACACGGAACCCTTGGCTGTCAAAGCCCGGCCTTCCTTCCCAGAGGCTGAAGATGGTGAGAGCCTGGTCCCCAGTACAGAGGAGCCTGGAGAAGTGGATAAAGTGAAGGGGAACCTGAGTTTGTTAGAGCAAGCTATTGCTCTGCAGTCTGAACGAGGTTCTGTCTTCCATCACACCTACAAGGAGCTGGACTGCTTTCTCCTGGACCACCTGGTGAGGGAGCGGAGGCAACCCAAGGTTACTGACACTGGTGGAAGACAAATCTTTAACAATAAACGTAAGCACATTTTTATATTCGTTGCAGGAAGTAAGGTGATTTAGAATTTGAAAATTTTAAGTGCGCCTATTCCTTCTAAATTAGCCTTTTGACGACTTAATGTAATTTAAAAATCAATTCATAATCATGAAACTTGTCATTTCTTACTTTGCCACCACTCTTTTGTTCACTGTCAGCTCAGGGTCTGTGGATGCTTTGGTGTCTTAACACCTGACACATTTATCCTCTCCAGTTTTCTCATTGGATTAGCTGTGCAGAATCGCACCAGACCTTTTAACAATGCTTGACTGGATATTTTATTTAAGACTTTAACTTATTTCATTAGGCAAATCGAGTCTAGAATTTAATTTTTCTTTCGCTATTTTGTTCTGGGATTATGGGGCTGCTTTCAGGCTTCAAAATGAAAAACATCACGTCGCTGGTAAGCCAGGCAGGATGTTCTGAGGCTCCTTACGGTTAAGCCAGGTGTTAATCTACTTGTAAGATGATGATTTCCCAGCTCTCCAGTGACAGCCCATAGATACCTGGTCAGACTTCAATTGGCAGGGGGATGTACTTGGAGAAGACCTTAGATTGCTCTCCCAACATCAGGGGAATGATGTATCTCCCCTGCTGGAGGACTATGCCTGTTCTCACACTCGAAGCCTGTAATGTTTGTTAGTAGTCACTCCCAGTAGTTCACAGGTGCCCAGAGGAACACTTAACATGGCTATGCCCAGGGCTGGTCAGATTCAGACCTCCAAAGAGTGTGGTTATTGTTCTTGTTGTTTTCAGTGGATTGTTGGACCCCTGGAATCTGATGACCACAGAATCATGGAAACATATAAGGGAATACCATGCTCCTTGATCTTGAGGGCTTGGAGGAATAACATCTGTGTGGTCAGAAGGTCTAACTGGGGAAAGTGATGCACAAGGGAATTGTTTGATAATCTGAAGTCGCTGTTGATACTTACCTGCCACTTAACAATGCCTTGCGACTCTGAGAAAGTAGAAAGACTAAGTATAGTAAGGAAGGTGTGAGTGGGATGGAGCAGGATGCTAACGAGAAATGTGCAGTTGCAGACAGGACTTTCTTTATATCAGTAATTAATTTCTTAATTTTTCCTTATTTACCTTTTTATAAAGATAAACTACAAAATCTGTAAAAAGGATGCACTTCAATCTAAGTCAGATTTTGTTGGTTTTGAGGTCTATATTTCTCCTGTTTACCATCCTTGAAATCAGAAGGGCATGCAACAGTTTAACCTTCAACTTTTTTTTAAATCACATATAAAATAATGTTATAGCTTTCAACTGATAATATTTTTCAGGCAGTGAAATCCCAGGTGTGTAGAAATTTATTTCAACCGTAAGTTCAAATGCTTGATGGTTTTTGGTTATTTTATAACGTTTTTAAATCATCTTATATTTTCAAAATTAGTAACACAATAGGGTGTGTATAGCAACACTTGGTAGTGTAGTGGCTTAGGGCACTACTGGGGAGAGTAGATAAATTAACAGGATGTCGTGTGGCAGAGGCCTGGCATTGCTTTAGGTTTCAAAGCCCCTGAAAGGTGACCAGGCTCAGCTGAGGCAAGCATGGAAGGTGGGATCCGGGTTGCTGTCTGTGTATGGATACTGGTACCCACAGAGTCTGCACTCGACATTCATACACCCTTTGCTTGATGCTCCTAGAATCGGGAATCTGGCGGATTGTTCTTGGACCTGCATTCTCTGTTTGTAAGTGCTCGTTCAAGCTGTCATTTGCTGCCTTCTTTAAAAATACTGTTCCGATTTGGCGGACACCTTGCTCATGGACTCCACTGTTAAGGACAGAACACTAAGATTTTAACATGTCGTCCTACCCAAGTTCACAGAGGGGTCAGGAAGGCTCCAGTAAGTTTGCAAACTCTGCTCTGGAACATTCAGAGATGAGGCTGCAGTGTGGGTGCTGTGCTACCTATCATGTGGCCCTTGTCAAGTAAGAAGAGCAAGGGGAACAATGGGGCAAGGCTGCCTGGGATGAAGGAGAACGGTCCCAGGCAAACCAGGACACAGCAGCACTGGAGGATGAAGGCCCTTCATTGTGTAGTACTATACAAAGAAAATGAAAGAAGAGGCAGGCTGAGCGGCTGCCCTGAGCCAGTGCTCAGGTTTCTTATCATGCAAACAGGTTCTGCCCTCCAGAGCATTTTCATCTGCAGCTTTGTGTTAGGAGGCCCAGGAGAGAGCCGCAGACAAAGGGGTATGGTGGACTGTCAGTGGGCCCCACCTGGGCAGGTGCCAGCCCTGTTATCTCCAACACCCTTCCTGGCTTCCCTCAGACGCACAGTGTGCCGAAGAGGGGAAGTGCTCCCCGCCAGCCCTGTCAGTGCTTAGAAATGTGGTGTCATGTGGACAAGATCCAAGAGAGGAGGCACATCAAAACAGACTTAGTGGTTTCTCTCCTCTCCGTGAGTGGCAGTTTGCAATGGTGTCAAACCTCTCGGTTCATTTCTATCAAACTTCAAAGACTTTTACCTACAGGGTTTACATGCCTAGAAGGACTTGAAACTTGGCATTACATTACTGTTAAGTAAAACTTGTTTGCACCAAGTCCTAGAACATCACAATCTGAATATCCTTCTTTTCTCTTACAGAGTACAGAAAGGAGCATCCTTCCACATCCGTCATTTTAGTTAAATCTGTCTTTAATGCTGTTTCCCAGCATCCCTGCCCTTGGTCCTTCTCTGTGCATTTGCAGTGCTCTGATTTCAGCCTCCTGACTGGTCCTAAACTGTCAGTGCTGGCTACAACTTGGGGGATCCTCAGCCCCTCCTTCTTTTCTGAAACCATGCCCCCATGTAATTGGATTACACACAGCCTGCTGTGCCCCATCTGCCTAGAACTGCTTGTAATCTAACAACTGGAATGACTTGGTTTTACAGAGATACGTCTGTTCATGCGGTGTAGAGCCATGGAAATGTCTGACACATCCCATGTCCGTGACCTGCTCTGGGTGGTTTCCTTAGAGCAGGAGGGTGTGAGCTTCCCATCCCCACATGACAGGGCCCTTTCACCTACTCCAGGCCAGCAGCTTCACGAGCAGGGTCTCATAGATTACTTATTGTCACCGTGGGCCTCACATCTGCTCAGTATTCTTGTTGGTCCACATTGAGAGTTGCACATCCCTCCTGAAGGCTGTTTTTGCTTCTTTCTCTGAGTACCCACATGCTTCTAGCTTTCTGACCACCACCACCACACACACACATACACACGAACATACAATTTCTCCTGATTAGTATCATCCTGAGCTCAAGTTGGGTTAGTTTGGACCATAAGATAGCATTTCTGTGTCATTTACTTACCAGTTTGACCATATGTGCATGCATGTGTGTGCATGTGTTATATGATTGTACATGTATGCTTGTATGTTTGTGTGTCATATGTGCACATGGATGTAAGTGTGTGTTCATGTGTGTATGCACATGTTTGTCTATGTGCATGCATGCACATGTGTGTTTGCACAGATGCATGTGTGTACACATGTTCATGTGTGTGCTCCTATACGAATATATGCATATGTCTGTGCATGTCAATGCCAACCTCATCCATATTCCTATTCTGCACTCATGTTATGCATTTATTTATAAGCCTCTCTCTCAACACCCTGAGTACCAGGAAATCAAACTCCTGGCATTTTCTTCATCCCTTCCATCTTTGGCTCCTATCCTGTGGCAACTGTCATTCCTGGGAGCTCCACCCTCACAGGTTCTGAGTGCTACCGTAGCTGGGAAGCCCGATAAGTTTTCCTTCTCCTCAGATGCTACACTCAAACACTTCCCTTCAAAGTCTTCTCCATCACCTCAACTCCGAATTTCTGCAGCTGTGACCACAGCATCCTTCTGTGGTCACCTCACCTACTCCCGAGAGTTTGTCCCTAGGGGGCACAGGTTCTTGGAGATATTTTTTTTCCACTTGCTTGTATAGGACACAGCCTATTGATTCCCATCAGCTGCTCTGCATAAAGCCAGCTCAACTTGTATGTGAGTAGCTGGTCTACCCTCCCAACTTCACCTGCTGCCAGGGACCCACAAGGACAAAGCCAGAGAGGCCATCTGCCTATATGGTGGGCTCTTTGTCTTGTAATTTTAAATCTGTCTTTCTCTAAACTCTTTCAAAAGAGAATGGCTTGAGGTTAAATAAATTCTCCTTTCTTGCTTTTCTTCTTTTTATTTTTTTTTCCAGGAGCATGGTCACCTTCTGGCACAGGATGACTTTTCATAATAAAGACTTAACTCCATTATGTGACATGACAACTTAAATCCATCTCTGTGTTTTAACAGTCCCTTGCCCTGTGGCAGCCTTTGCTTAGGAATCCAAGAAAATTAAAAATGTGTTTTGCTTCCACGGGTCTTAGTTGAGGGTTTTATTCAAGGCAACGTAAGAAGAATGTTTATGATGGCGAACCTGAATAGAGTGTGAGTGACCCCACAAGGCCACCCTATTGAGTGATGAGGAGGAAGCACCGTGTGAGTGTCTCAATTCAATTTCTCTTTAGATTCGCCAAGGCCTGAAAGGAGGGAGGCCAAGTGCCCCATCCCTGGCTGTGACGGCACGGGGCACGTAACTGGGCTCTATCCCCACCATCGCAGCCTTTCCGGGTGCCCCCACAAAGTGCGAGTTCCTCTGGAAAGTGAGTATCCCTCGTTCTGAGGTCACACCTATGCCATCATCCACACAGTGCAACCTCATGCGGCCGTCCCCCCTTCCTTCTGGTTAGAACTAGAATGGAAACATAATCTATCTTCACATGTTAAGCAATCTCCATGCAACTCTTTGAGAGGTGGTTGTGCGTTTATTTGTTTCTAACTTTGAGACCAGGTCTGGCTCCTGCAGCCCTCAGGCGTCTTCCTCTACCATGCCAAGTTTAGCTATTGTTCTAAAACATAGTTTATTAGAAAAGTTCAAGAACAGTAATTTCAGCAGTAGTGACCTCCCAACCTGCCCTCACCATGAGATCACATGCTCCTTAGAGTTCTCTCAGGAGGCTCTGTCCCATCTGAGCCCCCTGGAGCAACAGCAGCCTTTCCTCCCTCATCCCTGCTGTAGTTATTCAGTGCTTTGGGCTACAGAAGAGAAGGGACAGATTAGCTGGAAACACTGGGATCTTACACAATTTCTCAACTTATTACTGGGACAGTTCTTGGGCTACCCCATAAGTAAAAGTGGGGATACCTTGACATCCCCGGCTGTCAGGATTTGGAGAATCGCTAGTTTTTCACATGATCTAACTGCAGTATTAACAGTTCCTTGCTCTAACTCTCTTATCCTTCATTCAGACTTACTCTTACCAGTAGTCACGTGGCAGGGGAGGGTGGATGGACAGAAGCAAAAGAGACCACTTAGGAACCGTCCAGGTTAAGGTGAAAGGATTGAAAGAGCTGTGGAACTTGTGGAAAAACAAGATCTCTGCTGCTGTAGGGAAATGTCCTTAGTGGGTGACTAACGAGCTTCTCAGGTCAGACAAGAGAGAGGCAGCAGGCTCTGTCCCAGCACGTGTGTTCGTGGCCCCAGAACCACAGAGGACAGGGGCAGGGTATCTAGGGCTGAAACTGTTTGACAGTCAGAGGAGCTTAGACATGAACTAACTTTCTGGGTTTTCTTTCTGAAGTTATGAGGGGTTTTTGTTCAGTATGAACACATTCCAGGAAGAATCATGGGGAACTGCCTATGTGAAGTCATTTGAGTGTAAAATGGAGAAGTAAATTTGATGCTATCTTATATATAATGTATGTATGTACGTATGGTAAATTGTTCTTACCTTTAACATGATATTTTATGCTTAGTTCTTGCCATGCATGAGAATGTGCTCAAGTGTCCCACCCCAGGATGCACAGGAAGGGGACATGTGAACAGCAATCGCAACACTCACAGAAGGTATTCTGATAACTTGCCAATAATTTACGTTGCAAAGTGCAAAAGAAACGTTCCACAAATGAAATAATAGGCCACAGGTTGAGAGACCTGGTGTGTCATTGTTAAATATTACCTCTTGAAATAGCTACCAAGAAGTCTCAACCTCAGAAAAATTTACATTAGTGGTCAACTAAATAATGAAACAGTTGTGTTGGAAGATGCACAGGCCTCATGTCTACAGAGAAACATGCACAGGCTGGCATCAGTGCTCCCTATGGGTTATCCCACTCAGCAGACATTTAGAAGGGTTTTACATTTGTAAGTATAGGACTTTGAGTGTAAACCACACAAGGCATATATGCCAATTTTATTAAAATGTAAACTAAAATTAAACTAAACTAAAAGCACACTGTATGTATTTACATACAAATATATCGTGTATACATGTGGATATTTTAAGCAAAATTTTATTTTATTTTTTCCATGCATTTTTTTAATGTTTCTGTACCACATGTGTGCAGTGCCCACAGAGTATAGAAGAAGGTGTGGACTTTCCTAGAACTAGAGTTATAGATAGTTATGAACTGCCGTGTAGGTGCTGTGAATCAAACCCAGGTCCTCTGGGAAAGTAGCCAGTGTTCTTAACCACAGAGTCCTCTTTCCATTCCTGAATTATTTTAATTTTATGCACACATTTTATATTATACATGGATTGTGTGGTTGAGTTATGGTTTGGCTTATAATAATATTGCCAAAAGTTTCATATTTGTGCCTTCAATTTAACTAAGATATGAAATTTAGCCTCTAAAATTTTGCTAAAATTCCTAAGGTAGGCATGGAGATTTCATGCTCACTTCTATAGTCAGACAATTGCCTGTGGGAATGAGCACTTTGGTTTTAAAAGACTGAGTTTCAGAATTTTTTGGTATTTCCCCATTACATAACATGTTGATTTTTTTTTTTAAATGTATTCACTAGTTGTCACCTCTGAGATGGAGGTCAGGAACAAATGTAGACACTGAATCTGTAAACCCTTTGAGATCTTTTGTATGACAATGGCGCTAAGTGAACTATTAATATGACTTAACATTTGCTGTACGCCAAGGGCGCTGAGTGTCTGTGCCAAGGCAGACCTCATTGTCACGCTCACTCACATCCTCCAACGCTTCTTTTTTTGAAACAGTCTTTCGGGTTGTCCCATTGCTGCGGCTGAAAAGTTGGCAATGACCCAGGACAAAGGTCAACTTGATTCTTCCCAAACTGGACACTGTCCTGAGCAAGCTCACAGGTATGAACCCTCCTATTCATATTGGATCCCACCCAGCAGAGCCTCTGTTTCAAATGTGTCATTTCACGAACGTCTGCTTGTCAAGTTCAGTCACTAGTGGGTTGATGTGGGCTGCCAGTTTGCAAGACCAGTAAATGATAACATCATTCAAATGATCTAGGGGATATTTCAGAAGTTTAACTTAATTTCCCTATCTTTACAAGGCTAGCATAATACTGGCATGCCCAAAAGAATGAAATATACAATCACATATATTAATCAAATTTCTCTGGCACTAAGGTAGCCTCCCATTTGTGATGGAATTCTTTCCTGCCTGGAGGAAACTTCATCAGGAACATTTCAAAGTATGAGATTATTATGTGCTGTCTTTAGGTTTACACATACAAAGGGCTTCCATGGTAGGTATCTGGTAACAAATGTCTCCATGGTCCCCTGAGTGCCCAGGTTCTTCATAATATCTAGTAGTTTCAATGAGATTTTACATAAAATGAGCGTTGATACTTAAGGTGATAGAAAGCTTATTCTGCAACCATCATGTATATAGTAAAAGTTATTTGAGAAGAAATAAAGGTATCAAATAACTGTTGTCACTGAGCTACTAAAACTGCTAAAACAATTAGTAGGTACTTTAGTATTTCCAGGGTGTTACTTAACATGGGGTTCTTCATTGATATTGGAATGTTCTCTTGATTCTTATGAATATGCTTATGAAAAGCTACAATTGAGTTTCTTGTTTACCATTGCTTTAGACACTAATGTCACTTTAGATAAGATTATTTCCACAATTTCAGGGTGACAAACCAGCTTACAGTAACATCTGCTCATCCCTCAAGTATTTCTCTATTCAAAATCAAAATTTGCATACAACATATTTTGATCATATCATTTCCCCAGGTTCTCCCCACCTCCCTACCCACCCAACTTCATGTGTGCTCACTTACTCTCTCCCAACTCTAAAAAAACAAAACCAAAAACAAAAAGTTAAAATCAAAATAGACAAACAAAAATACCCCAGAAAGACAAAAAGTAACAAAATGTTTGCACATGCACACACACACGCACTATGAGGTTGGTTTTGTGTTAGGCAATTACTCGTGGGCATTGGCCTGCCCTGGACTGTAGTTGATATACCCAGTGACACTCCAGTGAAGAAAATTGATCTTCCCTTTCCCAGTGAGAATTGATTGCAAAGACCTTCTCCACTGGGGGGTGGGACTTCATGATCATTTTCCTTCTCTATGCTGCAATTGTGTCTAGTTTGAACTTGTTCAGATTCTATGCATGCTGTCATATTCTCTGTGAATTCATATGTTTATTAAGCCTGTTGCGTCTGGAAGACACTGTTTTCATAGAGTTATCCACCACCTGTGGCTCTTAAGATCTTTTCACCTCTTCTTCTTGAGGGGAAGGATTTGATGAAGACATCACACTTAGTACTGAGTGCTCAAAAGTCTCTCACTCTCTGAACATAGCTGTGTGGGTCTCTGTGTTAATTACAACCTACTACATAAAGAAAGCTCCCTGATGAGGGCTGAGCAATACGCTTACCTATGGGTATATGAGTATAAATCTAGCAGTCATTTTAGAGTTATGTTCCTTTATGGTAACAGTATTATTACATTTTCCCATAGGTACATGACCAATCTAACCTCATGTTCTTGACCACTTTACCAGAGTCAAAAATGGGTTTCATCCTTTGGAGTGGTCCTTAAGGCCAAATGTGATTGGTTATTCCCATAACATTTGGGACACTATTTACTAATATCCTTCATTCAGGTCACTGATGTCAGTTGCAGGGTTATAGCTGGTGGTATTATTTCTTTTGTTCTCTGGTAGTGTGCAGAATATCTTGTACCATGAGTGCTAGTCAGTAGGGGTGACTACTGGTAAGGCACCAGGTTGAGTTTTTAAAGACAGAAGTTTTGTATTCAACAACAGTCCTTACAATCAGGTTGTAGAGAGTAACCAAAAACCTTAGAAATCACCTATTATTTCTAGAGGGTAAGTTTATAGTAAACTTTGGCCCATTGGGTCAACAAAATGTGAACCATTTCTAGCATTGAAGATTTTACTTGGTGGCATGAAATGTTTAATTGAGTCATTGTCTCCCACACTATATAGCAACTCCATTAAATTTCTTTTTTATATTCATATATGTTTTAGGAAGCCCCTATAGTAGTAGGTTTCCTTATGGCTTTACAAATGGCCTTCAGTGTTAGTTGTCCTTCCCCATATTCCTCCTTTGCCCTGACCTCCCAACCCCCTCTCCCTTTAATCCTCACATTCTACTTTGTTCTGTATTTCTTTATGACACTAAATTCTGTTTCTTCTTCCTTGGGAGATCACCTCCTCCTCCTTAGTCCTAACCTAACTTCTGTCATTATTCTAATGAAAACACATATAACCATGTATAAGAGAAAAGACAATATTTGTCTTTTGAGGTCTAGGTTATCTCACCCAGAGTAATTGTTTCCAACTCTATGCATTTATCTGCAAATTTCATCCTTCTCCACAGGTGAAGAGTAGTCTGTTGTATAAATGTAGCACATTTTCATTACACATCTGCAGCTTTGGACATCTAGACTCTTTACAGTTTCTGATTCTCGTGAATCAATGCACACGAGTGAGCACATATCTCTGCAGTAGGGTATAGAGTCCTTTGGATGCATGCCTCAAAGGGGTATAGTTGGCACTTGAGGAAGAATGAATGACATTTAGCTTTTTCAGAAACCTCTGCAATGATTTCCATAGATGCTGTACCAGTTTTCACTTGTACCAGTAATGGATATATGTTCCTCTTTTCCTGCTTTTTCACCAGAATGTGATATTATTGGCTTTATTGATCTTGGCCATTCTGACTGGGGTAAGATGAAGTCTCAAAATAGTTTTGATTTGCATTTCCCCAATGTCTACGGATCTTTAAAGTTCTCTGAAGAGTTTCCCCATCATTTGAGTTTTATCTTTTGAGAAATCTCTTAGTTTTATACTTCATTTTAGCTGATTTGTTTCCTTGGTGTCCAAACTTTAGTCCATATATTTTAAATATTAACCCTCTTTCAGTTATAAGTTGCTTAATTTTTTATTTTCTGTTAGCACTTTACTTGAGTTATCAAGTCCTTTTCTGTACAGAAGCCTTTTAGCTTTATGAGATTCCATTTATTAATTGTTGATCTCTGTGCCTGCATTCTCAGTATCCTGTTGAAAAATCCCTTCCTCTGCCAATAAGTTCAGTCCTAGTCCCCACTTTCTCCTCTGTCAGATTCACATTATCTGGTCTTACATGGAGGTCTTTGATCTAACCGGGTTGAATGTTGTGAGGGGTGCAATCTAGTTTCATTCTCCTACATAGAGCCATCCTGTTTGACCAATATAACTTGTTGAAGATGTTGTCTTTTCTTCAGGGTCTATTTTCAGCTTCTTTGTCAAAAATTGGGTGTGTGTAGGGTATGTAGAATTATGTCTGGGTCTTCAATTCTATTCCGTTATTCAGTATGTTCTATTGTTATGCCGACCTCATTAGTTGTTTTTTTTAATACTATAGCTCTGTAGTACAACTTGAAATCTGAGTGATACATCCATCAGTTCTTTTACTATTCAGAGTTGTTTTAGCTCTTCAGAGATTTTTGTGTTTCCAATTTAAGTTGAAGATGATTTTTTTTTCAATTTCTGTAAAGAAATGTGTTGGAAATTTTTTAGGCTTTAATCTTTTTAAATTAAGTTTATTCATTGATTTTACCCCAGTAGCAGTTTCTCCTCCTTCCTACCCTCCTAGTCTCTCCCCTGCCCCAATCCACTCCTCCTCTATTTTCCTGCAAAAGGGGCAGGCCTCCCATGGGTATCAACAAAGCATGTTCTATCAAGCTGAGGCACAGCTAAGCTCCTTCACTTGTATTAAGGCTGAGCAAGACAACCTAGGATGAGGAATAGGTTCCCAAAAGCCAAACCAAAGTTATAGGGACATGCCCTGTTTCCACTACTAGGTGTCCACAATTAGCATTGTCACATAATCGTCACATGTATGTACAGGACCGTAGGTTGGTCCATGCAGGCTCCCTGGCTATTGGCCCAGACTCTGCGAGCTCCTATGAACCAGGTTCCTGTGAGTTCCCTTGTGATGTCCTTGACTCACACCCCCCCCCCCCCCGGGCCCACCTCATACCCTCCTTCCTTCCTTTCTTTATCAGGATTCCCTGAGCTTGACCCAGTGCTTGGCTGTGAATCTCTGCATCTGTTTCCATCAGTTCCTGGATGAAGGCTCTCTGATGACAAATGGGGTAGTTACCAATCCCTCATACTTCCTGTAAGCAGGCCAGACTGTAGGTCTAAGGTTGTTGGGTTGAGCCAGCGTCCCAATCCATCTGCTGGAAGTCCTGCCTGGTAATGTGTTGGAATTTTGATGAGGACTGAATTAAATCTGTAAAGAACTTTTTGCAGGATGCCCATTTTCACTATACTAATCCTACTGATTCATGAGCATGAGGGAAGTTTCCATCTTCTGATATCTTCAGTTTCTTCCTGCAGTATCTTCAAGTTTTTTTTTTAATCACTTTTACTTGCTTAATTAGCCCCAAGAGTTTTTTGAGGCTATTGTGAAAGGTTTTGTTTTCCTGATTTCTTTCTCAGCCTTTCATTTGTATATAGGTAAGCTACTAATTTTTGTGAGCAAATTTTGTGTTTTGCTCCTGTTTCCTGGTGGAGTTTTTAGGATCATTTATGTATAAAATTATATCTTCAGCAAGTAAAGATACTTAGACTTCTTCCTTTCCTACATGAAACCCCTTGATCTTCTACAGTTGTCTTACACTAGTGAAGACTTGGAGAACTGTATCAAATAAGTGTGGAAAGACTGATTTTAGTTGAAATGCTTTGAATTTCTCCCCATTTTAGAGTGATGTTAACTGTGGACTTGCTGTACATTGTCTTTGTTATGTTGAGGTATGTTCCTTGTATCCTTAGTCTCCTTAAGACTTCATTATAAAAGTGATAGATTTGGCCAAAGGCCATTTCTGCATATGCATTTTCTTTCCTAGTCTGTATTTGTATTGGATTTTGTTGAATGGTTTACTTATATTAAATTATCCCTACATGTCTGGGATTAAGTCAACTTGCTCATGGTGGATAATCTTATGTTTTTGAACTCCATTTGCTAGTATTTTATTGAGATTTGCATATATGTTTATAATGTATATTGTTTTATAACTTTCTTTATGATGGGCCTTTGTGAGGCTTTTGTTTGTTAGTTTTGTTTTTTTCAACACAGGGTTTCTCTGTGCAATAACTCTGGTTGTCCTGGAATTTATTCTGTAGACTAGGCTTGCCTTGAAATCACAAAGATCTGCCTGCCTCTGCCTCCTGAGTGCTGGGATTAAAGGTGTATGCCATCACCACCTGGATGTATACTTTTGATATCATGCTAATAGTGACTTTGTAAAAGGAACTGGAAAATATTCTCTCAGTTTTTATTTTGAAGAATTATTTGAGGATTATTGGCATTAGATTTTTTGTGAAGGTCTGGAATAATTCTGTGATGAATCTATTTGGCCCTGGGCTTTTTGGGGAGTTGGGAAATTTAGGTAGGGGCCAGATTTTTAGTTACTGATTCTATTTCTCTCGGAGCTATGAGTATGCTTAAATAATATATTTTAACTTAACTTTGGTAGGTCATATATATCTAGAAGTTTATCCATTTCTTTTAGGTTTACAATTTGGTTGAATATAACTTTTTAAAATAAATCCTTTTAGTTTTCTGAATTTTTTCAGTATACATTGTAATGCTTCCCCTTTCATATCTAATTTTATTAATTTTTTTCTGTATATCTTAGTTAATTTTGGTAAGATTTTGTCAACCTTACTAATTTCCTTGTATCAATTCTTTGTTTCATTGATTCTTTGTATAGGTGTGTTGTTGTTTCTATTTTATAGATTTCATAATTTTTGAGTTTGATTATTCTCATCTACTCTTTTATGGGTATGATTTATTCTTATTTTTCTGGAGCTCTGAGGTGTATCACTAAGTTACTAACATGAAATCTTTCCATTTTGTATGTGCTATGAACTTGCCTCTTAGAACTGTCTTCATTATATCCCATAGCTTTGGATGTGTTGTTTTCTTATTTTCATACAATTATAAAAATGTTTTAATTTCCTTATGGACTTTGTCTTGATCCAGTTTTAATTAAGTAATAAGTTGTTTAGTTACTATGAATTTGTATACTTTCTGCTATTCTGTTTTTTATAATATCCGGCTTTAATCTTTGGTACTCAGATGCAGGGTGATATTTCAGTTTTCTTATATATTTTGACATTTGCTTTTTGTCATAAAATGGGGGATTATATTTGGAGAAAGTTTCATGAATGCAGAAAGGAAAGTATATTCTTTTGTGTTTTAGTGAAATGGACTGTAAATGTCTGTTAGGTCCATTTGATATATGATGTTTCTTTTTATTCTGGAATTTTTTGTTTAGTTTGTGTGCATGTCCTGTCTATTGATGAGACTTGGAGACTGAGGTCATCTATTATCACTGTGTGAGGGCCAGTGTAATAAGGTGAATGCATTTCTTTTAAGATCTTTGGTGCCCTTGTGTTTAGTGCATAAAAATTTAGGATTATAATATACTCTTGGTAGATTTTTTTTCTTTAATGACTATGTAACATCTTTCCCTATCTCTGCTAATTAGTTTTGTGGGGTTTTTTGTCTGCTTGTTAGATATTATAAATCTATACCTGCATAGTTCTTGGTTCCATTTCCTTGGAAAAACTTAAGGTTGTGTCTATCCTTGATGAGAAGATATGTTTCTTATTATACAGTAGATATCTTAAGATATAGTAAAAAAGATGAATCCTGTTCCCTAAACCAATCTATTAGTCTGTGTCTTTTTATTGGAGAATAGAGACCATCAATTCTGAGAGTTACTAATGAGAAGTGTTTTTTAATTTCCATTATTTTGTTGTATAGATTTCTTTTCATCTCTTTGAATTAACTCTTCTTGGTTTACTTATTTTTTATGTCTTCTTTTGTATAGTTAACCTTCTCGTCAGACCAAAGCATTCCTTCTAGTGCCTTCTGTACAAGTGGATTGAAGACAGAAATTCCTTAAATTTGACTTTAATCATGAAGTGTTTTTCTTTCTCTGTCTATTGTGATTGTTAGTTTTGCTGGGAATAGCAGTCTGGCTATCATCTGTGCTCTCTCAGATCTTGTCCAGGCCTTCTAGGTTTCAGAGTCTCCACTGTGAAGTCAGTTGATATTCTAATAGGTGTGCCTTTATATGTTACTTCATTCTTTTTCTCTTACAGCTTGAAATATCCTTTTATCATTCTGTACATTTAGTGTTTTGATTACTATGTGTTGTGGGGGAGTTTCTTTTCTGATCTTTTCTTCTTGATGTTTGCTGTGTTTCTAGTACTTTTATAGAGTTATTCTCTCTCTCTCTCTGTGTGTGTATATATACATATACATATATATATATATAGATACATACATACATATGGGATGTTTTCTTGTGTGATCTTTGTTAAAATTATTTTCTGTGCTATTACTTGGGTTTCTCTTCCTTCCTATTTACCCATTTCATGGGCTTGTCTTTTTGTGGTTTCCTGGATTTCCTGAATGTTGTGCCCACTTTTTGTTTGTTTTAAAGATTTAACATTTTCTTTGATTGAGATACCCACTTTTACTACTTTGCCATCAAAATCTTAAAATTCTCTTTTCCATGCTTTAAATCTGTTGGTGAGGGTTAGTTCTAAGGGTTATATTTTGATTTGTTTTGAAATCCTACGTGTTTCATTTCCAATATAATTTTAGTTTGTTTCCTTTAGTGATTCTGGTTTTTTGTTAAATTCTACTTTCTTAAATTATTTTCATTCAACTGTTTGTTAATGTTTTTATAATCTTCATTAAGGCATTTATTCATATCCTCGTTAATGTCTTTAAAATTTTTTATGATTGCTATTTGGGAGCCCTTGTATTGTTTCTTAGCTAAATTGAATTTGTGTGAGCCTATTACAATATGGTTTCTGGCTTCAGGAAGAGGCATATCTTCATGGTTATTCATGATTGTGGTTTTGTACTGGAATCTAAGCATCTGGAGTTAGGACTTTTGAGTATTCCTTAGTGTAGCTATCTGGTCTCATCCTTTTTCTGGTGGGTGTTTCAGTCATTGGTTTCTCATGCTTAATAATCTGTGTCCTAATCAAGTGTGGTGGCTCTGGAATCCCTGGTAGGCAGTGGCAATTCTAGCTACTTTGAAACCTGACAAAAGTTTCTTTCTATTTTCTTCAAACTACTTCTTGCCTTTTACAAGGACGAATTTGGTGAAGCAAATTGAATTTAACTTCCGTTCACAAGCCATCGCCTCTCCAAGAGCCGCTGCATCAAAAGAACAAGAGAAGTTTGGGAAAGTACCATTTGATTATGCCAGTTTTGATGCACAAGTTTTTGGTAAACGTCCTCTCCTACAAACAGGGCAAGGACAAAAAACACCACCATTTCCTGAATGTAAGCTTCAAATTTTAATTCTAACACTCATTACCCTATAATGCATCTTGTGTAGAGGGGGTTATTTATTCAGATATATAATGTGTTCTCTAGAGATCACAGGAAAGAATAGTGAAATAAGTAAGTTAACTATTCTTACAAATTTTATATCAAAGTTACACTGAATATTGTAAGTCATTAATTATTTCCCAGATAGTGCCATTATTTAATCTAAATATAACAGTGCTAAGGAGATCAATAGGATTGTGATTAATATATTTAAAACTATGACAGCTGTTGTACTATATTATTTTAATTCATGTTGTGATCATGGCAATCTAATAATATGAAATATGTAATACTATTTAAAATACTTAAATCATTAAAAGACATCAGACTGAAGGTAGGGAAAGCTGAAAAATTCAAGAAACTCAATTAAGGAATCTGAAATTTACAAGGATAAAAACATGACTATGAAAACATTGACTAATAAATTTAAGGATTTGTTTATATAGAAACCTTCAAAATAGGTTAAACAGTAGTCTCATTAATTCTGACATGAGTGGTGAAGGCTGAGCTGAACGGCTGTGCAGTGGAGAAGACTTGGTGGTCTTGCATATACATTTCTTTTAAGTATGCTAATGAAAATATGGAGAAGCAGGTGTCAGGCCCAAATGCAGAAAATTCAGTAAGAAACACCCACCCACCTGGAGTCCTCTGTGGGCCATGCATTTTGTGCAGCCTTAAACATCGATGACTCTCTCAGATCTTACACCCGAATGGAGCTAGCATCCTGTGAGTTTAGTGCTTGCTTCATTATGTCGTGTTGACCCATGCTTGCAGGAACCTAGAAGGCTACTAAGAACCTGGCAATGGGGATCCCATGGATTCTGCTAACATGTACAGAGTCTGGGTTTTCACCCTTTATCCCCCTCCAGATAGATCAAAAACTTGAAAAAATTTATCCATCATTGATAAGCACATAATAATATTAAAAAAGATATGCTTGCTCATAATCAAAAGTGGTCCCAACAAACCTGAGTAGCAACTGGCAACTTGTTAGATAACAAAATGTACACACATAATGTTTTTATCTAGCAGCCCAATTTGCATAAATATTTTTATTATATGTGTACAATGAATATATGTGCATATTTACTTAATTCACATGCAGGGAAATGAAGAGTGCACTAATGACTCATATTGTTTGGGTTTTAGTTATAAAAAACCATAATAGAGGTAGTAACATTAGTATTCTTGTAGTTACAAGAATAATATTCAGCAATATCTTTTAGAAAACAATTAGCAAATCTTTAAAATAAGCAACACTTAATCCAAAACTAATAGCTAAGTGTTTTCATATCGTTGTACCCTGGGTGTTTCTTCCATTACCTTGAGTGGAGCTCACAAACAGCCCTCGGTGAAGAGAAATTTGCGTAACTATCCCTCAGAAAAGCTGTGACGCCCACAACAAAACACAGAAGGTCAGCCTTGGTAACTAAGAGCCTTTCTCTTCACCTTGAAAACAGGCCCTCTCTGTTAAGAATAGAGCAAGCATTCATTCCAAGTAATCAGAATACACCCCGTGTCTAAGCAGAAACCTCAGTGAGAGCAGCCCCTGAAGGGTGCCTGCTCTCCTGAGTCATGGTCTTCAGCCTGTTCAGCTCGTGCACACACCTGTCCTGGACTGTTTGCAATGTATGATGGGTTTTGCTCATTTTTTTGACCTACAATTTTCATACATGTTGCTAATACACCTGCCCTGTAACATTGATGATGGAGTCTCAGTTACCTATAAAGAAAATGCAAGAACTCTTTAAGAGAATGGGTATCTTTGAAGGATTGCCTCATCAGGTCTGTGCACCTTGGTGAAACCTGGCTGTGTAACCTTCATTTAACGTACCAACAGATAATGGTTTTGCTTTAATTTATTTTAATGAAAGATGTTTTGTCTTTTTTAAAAAAAATCTTTGATGATTGAAGCCGAGTACATGCAATTGCTAATCAAGTCTCTCTTCAACAGCAAAGCATTTTTCAAATCCAGTGAAATTTCCTAATGGGCCGCCTAGTGCTGGCGCCCACACACAGAGCACAATCCGTGCCAGCTCTTATGGCCATGGTCAGTGCAGTGAAGACACCCACATAGCAGCAGCTGCTGCCATCCTGAACCTTTCCACCCGCTGCAGGGAAGCCACAGACATCCTCTCCAACAAACCACAGGGCCTGCGTGCCAAGGTAAGCCAGGCCAAGAGCGTGGAAGGTGGGCCAGCACGTGAGACTTGAGAATCAAGCATCTTTCATGTTCCTTACTGCATCCACTTGCTTCCTCTACTTTCCACCCAAGCAGGGATGACCTCTCAATGGGTTCAAGGAAGGGATATGTACTTATCTTGGGGGTCTAGTAGTTTGCGGAGCAGTGCCTTATGAGGACGGTTGAGGAAAATGTCATCACTGTTTCTGTTAGGATGCATTTGGTGAGCAAGGAAAAAGAGCTGCTGTTACGGTATCTCTACAGTGGAAGCTGTTTGCCGTCTGCAGGTCAGAGCCACTTAGAAACAGCGACTGGTGGAACATTCTTGAAACTGACCTTGAAGCTATGTTGTCCGTATCACCCCTGCACAGCGTGAGGACATGTAGGTTGTAGTATTCTAATAAGACCCACAGTACAGTGACTTATCAGACTGAGGAGAGGAGAAGCTTTACTATTCAATCCAGAACCACATTCTAGGATCTTTGTGAACACAGTGCATTTCCTAAGAGATTAATCATACTTTCTGTAGCCTTCCTTTCTAACTGTGGGAAATACATAGTCACACACCCAGTGAATACCCAAAGACCCTGCATGCAGTGGGCCAGAGCGGAAGCTGTAAGGGCTCAGTGTTTCCCCTGTTTGTACAAACAGCCTCACTTAAAGAGCTTGCCACCTATCTAGATAGCTAGAAGCCTGCCGACATAGAATGCCCAGACCTTCTCTTGCCACGGATTTTACCCTTGATTTCCTGAGTGACTCTCAGACCCTGAAGTCTGTGCAACACAAGCTGAGACATTTCCCTTTAAGGGCAGCTCCATCCTTGCGTGGTCAGCTGCAGCCTGCGCTGTGCCAGGCCTTCAGGAAAGCAGGTAGCGCTGTGCCACCAAGCATTTGACAGAAGAATCAGAATTAGCTTCTGGAAGAAGCCAAGCCAACTAAACCCCAGGAAGAGGTGGTTGCCAAAACCCACTCAAAAACAATCTTTAAACAAATGAGGTTCTTAAACAAAGGAAAAAAATATTCTCTAAAAATGTAAAGAAAATATGCAACTCTCTGAATTCATAATGCCAGTCACAAATTACTGACACAGGAGAAAAAATTGAGGGATTGTATAATGCAACTTTATTTTCAAATTGACATTTTAAGGCCTGATTTATTCTCCCTTTTTAAGAATGTTATAGAGGTGCCTGGTTCCAGAAATACTCCAATGTCTTCCTTCCTACTGCTTTCTGCCTGACTTAGATGCTGTCTTAGAGGAGATGGGTTATGCCATCATGTCCTGGTTATTCAAGGTGAAGCAGCTGGCGACACTGCCAGGATGAACACTGTCCACTTGCACACCCACGCATTTCCTGCTATCTGGGGTACTTCTGTCACCCGAGATCTTCAGGTTCCATTAAGTGGCTGATGTCAAGCAAGTAACAGAGATGACTACCAGTTGAGTGGCATTTTCTCGTCAGTCGGCTCCCTTTTAAAGCCACGTTTATGATCAGAAAAAAAAAAAACACCTGCGTAATTACCACATTTCCAAAGGCCATACGATCCTTTTCTAAAGTCTGTTTGTCCCCTCCGTGTGTCAGCAGACCTGGCATTCCCAAGACAACGTCCTCTCCAACACAGCCCTTCCCACTCCCCACTGATGCCAGGATGCGAACAGTGGAGACAGAAAGGGCTTAGATCAGCTTTTAAAAGGAGCCACTTAGGCCAGCAATCTTTGTAAAAAGTTCTGTGAGAAATACAAACAGTGGTTGTTACTGTAGGATAAACCCTCTCCCCAGCATCCCTGTGAACAGTACTGCTGAACTGCAGAGCAGACTTCTTCCATCCCCATACAACTGTATCAATGTCTAGAACTCTCTTCATTAGTGTTCTGAATATAGAACTGCTGCTCACAAATTTGCTGAAACAACTCTTTTAGAAACACAGCAAAACAAACACAGGTTCATTAACTCTTCAGACCTGCATCTAAGCAAACCGTGCTGGGTCTGCGGCTTTGCTGCTGCCAGCAAACCTGGGATTAGCAGCCATTTTCCCCTGAACATTGTGTGCCAGCCGAATTCTTCCTCCAGTAGTTTTGAGTTTTGCTCTCTGTCACAGGTTGTTAGTGCCATTATCTCTCAAAGTTCACAGCCGTAAGATCTGCTATGCTTCATATTTAGAAGCAAATAAGGAAAATGTGTTTTCTTATTCTATCATTGTGTCAGTATATGAGACACATTGGCAAGAGGGGCTAAGCACTGGGGTTGCCTCAACTGCTGGGTAGATTAGTGGTTGTCAACCTATGGGTTGCGTGACCCATTTGGGGATAAAATATCCTTTTCACAGGGGTCATCTAATAGCATCAGAAAACTCACTGCAATTTGTAATGGTAGGAAAATTACAGTTATGAAGAAGCAACGAAAATCATTTTATGGTTGGGGGGTCACCACAAAATGAGTCGATATTAAAGGGTTGAAGCATTAGGGAGGCTGAGAACCACTCTTTTAGCCTGACTTCAGACCTGGAATTCAAGGAGCTTACTGATAAGCAGTAGGAAAGGAATGCCCCGCCCTTGGACGGCTGAGGCAGAAGTGGGCCTGTGGAGGCTGGGGCTTGCACAGGTGGCTTCACGGTGCTTTCCATCTGAACTGGAGATGGCTGTTTTTTTTTTCTTTCCTCTCGTTTCCATCCAGAAACAACTTGCTGTGAACATCTCTTTGGTTGCTCACAGCACAAATCAGAGAATTTATTAAAGAGAACACTGAGGTCTGAAGGCCAAAGCCTGCAAAACTTAAATGTGCTGAAACCCCACCTCAGGTGCATGCAGATTTTTCTACAGGGATGCCACTGACTCCACACTAAATAGGGTTCTGAATTGGGGATCTGCAAAACACTCAGATGGTTTTCAGAAGGTCAAGGAAACTCGAGTCCCCAGGTAAATATAAAGACATGAGGGACGATGTTCAAGTTTCTATTGCTATGAAGAGATCTCATGACCACAACAACTCTTTTAAAGGAAAACATTTAACTTGGGCTGGCTTACAGTTCAGAGGTCTGGTTCATTGTCATCATGGTCAGAAGCGTATCAGCATACAGGCAGACATGGTGTCTAGAGAAGTCTCAGCTACGTCTGAATCCTCAGGCAGCAGGACGAGTGAGTTACTGGGTCTGGCTTGAGCTTCTGAAACTTCAAAGCCCACCCTCTAGTGACACACTTCCTCCAATAAGGCCACACCTACTCCTATAAGGCCACACCTCCTAGTAGCGCCACTCCCTATGAATCTACGAGGATCATTTTTATTCAGACCACCACAGATGACATAGATAACTTTATCTGTTATGCACAATGTTGTCCATTTAATCAACCTGTGTTCTTTCCACACCAGGTACACACCATAACTGTGCAAAGAACATCAAGCCATGTCTAACATGTCTGGTAACTTTCCAAACCAGAGCTCACCACATTTTATATTTTAGGAGAAACTATTTTTGTTAAAATACCATTTTAGCTTTGAGTAACATAGTCATACCACCAGATCTCTTTCATGTGGTTTAAGAAATTAAGAAAGGAGTGAATAATTTGTACGATTAGTTCTTGTAAACATCATACTGGTTAAAAGGTCATTTTGTCTGAAATACTAGTATTTTTTTTCTATTCTAGTGCTTTTGTTGGTTCTAAGATAAGGAGAATGTCCTCCATCTTTATTTGACATAAATAGGAATTTTGAAACATAAATTGGTCACACTGTCACATACCTTATGGTACTTCTGCCTGACCACTATGACTCTAGGTAGGAGAGCCATGAGTGTAGATGGCCAGAGAGTGAGCATCCGGGAATTGCTGAGAACGTTCTGTCAAGGCCCCTGAGAGCTGTGCCAGTCTGTGGCAGATCCGGTCCACTTTTTCTACCCCCATTCTCATGCACAGAGGTAAAACAGGCTTCCAACCCATCTTTATCCTCATCCCTGCTGCTTGCCAAGCGTTCTGTTATTTGTTTTGGTGTTTTCCCCACCTGTTTAGACAAAGTGACATATGCACAGTTCCTTAAAAGAAAACAAAAATTTGACACTTACTTGAAGTGTTTAAAGTTCAAAGTCTGTTTTTGCTTGAACAAGGCCTGGAAACAGCATGCCATCGGTGCCGCCTGCTCGCAGGAATACCCCAATGGCCCCTGGGTGGTTAGAACTCAAAGCCACTTATAACATCGGAGCACATTGTACCGAGTGAAAGGTGTTGAGGGTCTTGAGGCAGGGATCATAAAGAACTGAGTCTATAGGTGTATTGTAACTAGATACCCATAGATAGCTCCTTGCTGGGCATGGTGGTGCAGCCTGGAACCTCGGCACCAGAGAGACTGAGATAGGATGTCAGGAGCTTGAAGCCATCCTGGGCTATGTAGCAAGATCCTGCCTCAAGACATGTAAACAAATGAAATATTGACTCTTTAGCCCTGTGGACAGTAGTTGAGGGCTATGTCTCGCTGGGGATAGATTTATAGAATACCTACTATGTGCTAGGTAGCCTTTGTAGCTCTCTGACCATGTTAATCCTTCTAAAGCCAACAACATGGATAATAATTTTCCATTTTTCCATGGAAGAAATGGTGGTACAGAAATACTGAATAATTTTCTGCTAGTGGCACGGCTGTAATTGCTGGAAATGAAATTTGAATTCACACATAGCCATAATTATTTTCTAAAATGCTTCATGGCTCATATACTGTCATATCAAGAGCCTGATAGAGCATGATTTCAAACTCAAAATGTGTGTTTTGCTTGAAGAAGGCCTAGAAATTTGGGGAAGTAGCTCTAAATTTCATCCCAATTTCACACCTTGGGTTAGTCATTTCTTCTCTGAACTGCATAGTTCTATGTTACAAGCATATTTTACATGTTTGTCATCTTTACAGTGGAAGCAGTTAGTTACTGCTGAGTAAGATGGAGAGGGCTTTCTTTCCTTCTTCAGTCGTACAGGACTTTCTAACCTGTCGTTGGCTCCTCCTCATTCCTGTCTCACTGAGCAGGTGATGTTCTAGTTAACAGAGGTGCTGCTTGACATCCAGGCCACTACTTATCTCCTAGGAGAGATGAAGATGACAATCACTATGTCTGTAACTTTCAGTTCCACCATCATTCCTAATAAACTTGGTACCTTACACTAGAAGCCATTACTCATAAAGGACCCCCCCCCCAAAAAAAAAGTCAGAACAATCTGCTCTTTCAGTTTCTCTTCTCTGGACCCTGTTCTGTTATGATCATGCTGTGCAGGTCCTCAGTAATACAATGAACACACCCAGCACCATAAGGTTGGCAACTCAAAGGCAGCATCAATCGATGGCCTATGTTCTTCTCCTAAGCTGAAAGGTATGTAGCCAGCCCAAGGACACTTAAAGTATAAATACTTACAATAAAGATGCCAAATAGCGCTGCAGAAATCTATGTGTTGGAGGGTGTGAGAGGGAAGCGCCGCCTCAGCTGCAGCTCTGGCCCTGCCTCTCCCACCACTCAGATTTCTGGGCTGACATTTGGAGTTCAAAGCATAGAAAAATAATGCTTGGTGGTATCTGAATAAAAACCCATGCTGTGAATGTGTGATCCCCATCGTGGGTAGAAGGGCCTTTCCTGCTGCACTGCAATTGTTGGATGCATCTGCGCACTTACTTCAAGCCCATCTGTACTCCCATCCCCAGCCCAGGATGTCCCCTTTCCCCAAGTCAGGTGCCCTGTGCAGCAAGCTGAGACACCTCTTCCAAACATCAGGAGTGAGATTTTTCAAATTATGCAGCACAAATAATTATAATGGCTTCTAGAATCTCTAAATTCTAAAAAACATTTGAAATACTTTTATAAGAACTAATATATATGTGTATATGTGTACATATATATGAAACTATTCTTGGAATAGTTGGTATTTTTCAAAGCTTAAATCTGCACTATTTATGGGTTTTGCACTATAAAACTCTGCAGCCCAGTCACATGGCTTCTCTTTCCTAAGCCATCTGTCACAGAGGTCTGGAATTTTATGTGAATGTTGGTTGTGCAGCTTTAACCCAAGTTTTTTTTTTTATGAAAAATGTCAGCAACTACAATATTTAGCATTTTACTTTACGTTGGCCATTAAACTTGATTACTATTGCTCTGTTTCATTGCTAGAGTTACACATCAGCTACAAAGCAAAAATTGCTTTGATGCCCGACTGGCAGAATGTACTGTGAGCTCATGGAAGAAGGGGGGCCGCTGGCTCTGATATGGTTAATATCTTGGATTTTTTTTATAACAGAGGTTTATTAATGCTAGCATAAAAATGTATTTGATATTATACAGATGGCATAAGATGCTGTGGTTTCTATGTTATTATCCTGGATAAGCTGTAATGTCAAATTCAGGGCTTAAAACTATCACAGGAGATTAAACTATTTACTAAAACGGGACAGAAAAATATGGCCAAAGTATTTTAGCCTGCTGTATTAGAAGTGTATTTACCTCCCGTAAATGCTGATGGACTGAAAGACGAGATAGAAACTTTGCAGGTAAAACAAACAAAAAAGAAGAGGGCCTTTTATTTCTCAATCAAGGACCAATCCAGCCTGTGTGACTGCTGACAAGAGGGACATGAGCAGGGCATTAAAACATGCCCTGGACAGTATCTGGTGACCACAAGATCTAAGGGGCCGACTAAAATGGAAAAGTCGAGAAATGGATAAGAAGTTAACTATAAATTGATGGGTGATCTAGAAATAACAGCAAGGTTATGTCATTTATTTATAGAGTTGATAGGCATATTTTCCCATGCTTTGAGGAGATCTGGTAATGTTGGCAAAAGCCCCCTAGAGTGCAAATCTTGAAGAACTGGGCCACAGGAGGAGTCCTGTGGTGGCTACTACCCAGGCAGACAGGCTTCTTTTCAGAAACAATTAATAGCTTGGCTTGGGATCCCAAAGATGGTGGTCCTGGAAAACCTCATCACTATTATGTCTCAAAGGAAACACCATAAAAAAAAAAGACCTTCATCCTAAATCTTCATTACAGAACTGAACCTCGGAGACACACAGTGAAGTCAGTTTCCACAATCATTTCTCCCTTCCCACTCACCTCACTTGAACAAAGCCTCTTGTCTTAGGGTTTCTGTTGCTGCAATTAAACACCATGACCAAAAAGCAAGTTGGGAAGGAAAGAGTTTATTTGGGTTATACTCTTACTTTGCTGTTTATCACTGGAGGAAGTCAGGACAGGAACTCAAACAGGGCTGTATCATGGAGGCAGAAACTGATGCAGCGGTCATGGAGAGGTGCTGATTACTGGCTTGCTTCTGATGGCTTGTTCAGCCTGCTTTCTTATAAAACCAAGGACCAACAGCCCAACGAAGGCAATAGTCACCATAGACTGGACCCTCGCCCATTGATCACTAGTTGAGAAAATGTCTTCCATCTGGATCTCATGGAGGCATTTCCTCACAGACTCCCTCTCTGATGACTCTAGCTTGTGTCAGGTTGACATACAATCAACCAGTCCCCTTCTCCAGTTCAGATGGTCTAAGAAGAATGTTGCTGTCCTACTCCTACATACAGTATTCTGAAAAATTTGATTCTAGCTGATTAGATTTGCATGTTTATAATGTTAGATTATTATGATGATTCAGGGAGTTGGGAAGTTATGTGCTACTTTTGCTAAATACAAATATTAATGTTAAAATGGTGAGTTTTGGAAAGATATTTCCAGTGGGTGGAAAAGACTTTCGAAGCTCAACAAAATATGCAAGTATGTAAAATTGTTTTAGCCAATGCATCTCATTTATATTAAGCTTACTTTGTTTAAACCCAGAAATATGAAGCACATTAATGGGCTGTTCTTTAAAGTCTTCCTAAGAATTGAACGTTAGCCAATGCAAATCAGAAAGCTGGATTTAAAAGCAGATATACTTCCATAAAAGCTTACATTTTAAATTATCCCTTAAAAGCCCCACATGGCTAGGCTGTGACTGCAAACTGCTGAGATGTTTTCTGTTTCTGTTCTCTAGCAGGGAGCTGAGATAGAAGTGGATGAAAATGGCACATTGGACTTGAGCATGAAAAAAAATCGAATCCTGGACAAGTCTATACCCCCAACTTCCTCTCACCCGATAATTTCAACCCCATCTTCTTCCCCATTCAAAGCAAGCAGCCTTTTGGTCAATGCTGCTTTCTATCAGGCTCTCTGTGACCAAGAAGGCTGGGATGTGCCCATCAACTATAGCAAAACCCATGGAAAGACAGAGGAGGAGAAAGAGGTATTGTGTCAATGTGTCTGTCGACTAGACTTCCTTTCTAATTTTTCCTTCACATTCCTATCGGCACAAACAAGTGTTAGGTCTTGTTTCAGATTTTCCATTTTATTTTTATGTATATGAATGACTTGCCTGCATTTATTTATGTATTCCACGTGCATGCCTGGTGCCTATGAGGGTCATAAGAGGGGATCATATCCCAAGGAACAGGAATTATACGTGATTGCGAGCCACCATGTGTGTGCTGTGAACTGAACCCCGGTCCTTTTCGAGAGCAGCAAGAACTATCTAATCAGGCCTTATGTTTCTGATCAAGATAAAGTAATGCTTTTAAATTTCAGATGAAATATATTAAGGAACTCAACTTTTCAGATCATTTGCATAAATTAGTATCATTATAGTGAGTTTTACTCACACAATGGTAACAGTTGTCCTCACAGTATCCTGTAGGGGTCCTTACTCAACACTAAAAGGTTGACTCACTAACACACTTGGAATCAGTGTCAAGGTGAAATCCAGTCAGGAACAATAAGAATCTTGAAAGCATGTCAGAGCCATGTCTTAGGTCTCTTGGAGGTCCCAAGACATAGGACATGTCTGTGGAGAGTTACGTGAGTAACTGAAAGGTCTCTGGACATCTAGGCTGAATGAGTCCAAAGACCAGGAGGCATACTTGTACACTTGATTATATTGAGAGGGGCCAAAGTTGGTGAAAGGGTAGAAAGCATCTGGTCCTCCTCATTTCTGCAGAGGGAGCCATTGGTGTGGCCCGAACAGATACTTACATCTCACACAATTACAAAAGTAGCCCTGGTGATAAGTATGGGTGATCCGATTGTGATGTTAATCAGAAATATCATTGAGGGGCTTTCCAGGTGGTGTTTTCAAAGCAGTGACATAGCTGTTTGCTGCAGAAATATGTATGAACAATAGTTCAGCTCTTTGTGTTTCAGACATGCGGAGTGATCTGATTTCTGCTTACTGCCTCAGTGAGTCAGCATATGCAGTAGTGAGCATAGGTTTGCAGGATCGCCATTCCTTCCTGCCTTTCCCCTCCTTCTCTCCTCCTGCGCATCTCCTCTGGCGTCTCCAAGGATAAGCAGTGAGGGAGGTCCAGGAGACACACTAGGGGAATGGCCTCAGTCTCCGCTATGGTGCTCCCCTGGCCTCAGGCCTGCACATAGTGGCGTGGGGCACACACCTGTAATTCTGAAGAAAGTAAGGCAGGGGGCTTGTGAGCTCAAGGTCAGTATAGTCTATTCGTGGGATCCTTTCTTTTTTGTTTGGTTTGGTTTTTGTTTGGTTTGGTTATTTTTTTTTTATTGATTTTTATTGAGCTCTACATTTTTCTCTCTTCCCCTCCCTTTCCCCCTTCAACCCTTCCCCAAAGTCCCCATGCTCCGATTTACTCTGGAGATCTTGTCATTTTCTACTTTCCATGTAGATTAGATCTATGTAAGTCTCTCTTAGTGTCCTCATTGTTGTCTAAGTTCTCTGGGATTGTGGTTTGTAGGCTGGCTTTCTTTGCTTTATGTTTAAAAACCACCTATGAGTGAGTACATGTGATGATTGTCTTTCTGGGTCTGGGTTTCCTCACTCAACGTTTTTCTAGTTCCATCCATTTTCCTGCAAAATTCAAGATGTCGTTATTTTTTCTTCTGTGTAGTACTCCATTGTGTAAATGTACCACATTTTTCTTATCCATTCTTGGGTCGAGGGACATTTAGGTTGTTTCCAGGTTCTGACTGTGACAAACAGAGCTGCTATGAACATAGTTGAGCACATGTCCTTGTGGCACAATTGAGCATCCTTTAGATATATACCCAAAAGTGGTATTACTGGGTCTTGAGGAAGGTTGTTTCCTAATTTTCTAAGAAATCGCCACACTGACATACAAAGGGGTTATACCAGCTTGCATTCCCACCAGCAATGTAGAAGTGTTCTCTTTACTCCACAACCTCTCCAGCATAAGTTGTCATCAGTGTTTTTGATCTTGGCCATTCTTACAGGTGTAAGATGGAATCTCAGAGTTGTTTTGATTTGCATTTCTCTGATGACTAAGGATGTTGAACATTTCCTTAAGTGTCTTTCAGCCATTTTAGATTACTCTGTTGAGAGTTCTCTGTTTAGGTCTGTGCTCTATTTTTTAATTGGATTATGTGTTCTTTTGGTGACCAATTTTTTGAGTTCTTTGTATATTTTGGAGATCAGACCTCTGTCTGATGTGGGATTAGTGAAGATCTTTTCCCATTCTGTAGGCTGTCATTTTGTCTTGTTGACCAGGCCTTTGCTTTACAGAATCTTTTCAGTTTCAGGAGGCCCCATTTATTAATTGTTTCTCTCAGTGTCTGTGCTGCTGGGGTTGTATTTAGAAAGTGGTCTCCCATGTCAATGCGTTCAAGTGTATTTCCCACTTTCTCTTCTATAAGGTTCAGTATGGCTGGCTTTATGTTGAGGTCTTTGATCCATTTAGACTTAAGTTTTGTGCATGGTGATAGATATGGAGAGTCTTTCTTAAGAAGCAAATGAAAAGTAACATAAGCAGGTACCCACTGTGCTGAGCAAAGACATCCTTGTATCAGCATCATCCATGTCAATCCTCATCACCACCTGGAGCATGAATGGTCTCAGGCACAGCAGCATTCAGTGAGACTGACTTTAATCTACCTAATTGGAGTTTTTCATATCTTGCATAGATTTCATCGGTTAAATATCCCTAACTCAAAAACATTTTATATGTTCCAAATACTTCTAGAGTCACAGGCAGTTTATTGGTCTGAAGTAATGACTATAAACTTCTCCCATTGCCATCCTGTGTGCACACGGAAGAACCAAAGTTGCACCATGCTCCACTTCCTAGTGGAGCTGAGAAGGCAGCAGGCAGGGTGTTGGGAGATGATGCGTGCTAAATAGAAGTTCATTCTGTTTCGAGAGAAATAGCGCTTTACAGAGTAGCTCTCACGGCATCGCATTCTTGTATAAGTAAGAATCCTGGCATGTACTGATAGCTCAACTCCATTTGATGAGAGGCTTTTAACCATCCTGTTCCTGACCACATGACTGCGTTGACTGAACCATGGTCAGTTTATGTACCAGAAACCTTCCTAGAAGCTTGGTGCCCAGTGTCAGTCAGGAGTGTGTGATTCTGCGCAGAAATGCAGCAATGAGTCCTTGGGTATGTTGTCCTCTCATACAGGATATCCAGGGTTGTCTGGCTGTCACTACACTTGTGTGTCTTCTGTCACTTCTCCCACTGACCTCTTGTCTGTCCTTCCTAGAGTCCAGTGTGTCAGAAAATGAGTCTCCTAACAACATTTTACCTTTACTTCCAATCTTTTTTATAAAATTAAAAAAAAATGAGTTCATTTGTATAGATTCAAATGTTTTATGTTTCCTCCTGCTTCAACATACGTTTGTGGTAGTGTTTTATTTTATTTTTCTGTGTGTGCGCATACTCACACACATACACAGAGGGGTGAGGGAGAGTAGTAGGGTCTTTTCCTGAAGTAAGATCCAACAGGACAGTCTTACACTACAGTGTTCAACTGAAGTATTCCGAAATGGAATTTAGAAGCTATGTTGGAATTCATACCTCTGACATGGTCCAGGAAGACTGGGGGATGTTAAGGGTTTGTGGACACACAGTGCTTACACTGGGTGAGTTAACCACTTCTTTCATAGCTGTTCATAGTCGATGGAGACTCACATAAAAGTGATACTCAATTGTTGGAGCTCCCTGGTACAATTTCCTGCCTTTGTTCTTGTTCCCTCATCTGTACCAAGGTAGTCTATGAACAGAGTATTTTCACATTTTATTTTAAGTCTTGAGGATAAATAAGTATGAGGCTCAAGAGATACCATTTCTGAAATGTAACTTAAATTAATAATGTCTATTCAGAATCCTTGTTTAGAAGACATTCGAGAAACACCACATGCAGTAAAAATATATATAAGTAAATAACTCTTTCTATACCATGTCTTATTATCCCAACAGTCCTGTGAAACAGTTTTGGTAATATTTTCAGAAAAGAAAAAGCATAATCAGGAAGGTATAGTTGTTGGTGAATAACTTGTGATTACCAAAGACAAAGGAAAAGTAAAGTGGAAGAAATGTATAAAAAAGAAAAAAATCACAACAGAGATTGCTAGAGAATAATAGGAAAAGTTTCAAAAGGGAAAATGAAATGGGAAGGGGGAGGACATGGAGAGGAAGAGGGAAGAGATAGTGCAGACCCGGTGTGTGGAAGCTGTCATTGCCTCGGGTGGGCCAAGGATGAGGACCAAGGGCCGATGCCCTGGCACATCTTCATGATGTGACTAAGGAACAAGGTCCCTTTCCTTGTGTTGCTTAGGGACACTGAGTCTACCCCAGCAGTTCATCAGGAGTGTTTGAAGACCTGAAAGCATTTCTTCCCATTTGCCCCTACATCACAGCACTCACACCACTGGAAATTGAGTGATTATTTCTAATTCATTGTTATCTAGTTCATATGCACAACAGTTGCTTAATTTTGGTGGTAATTTTCAGAAAATATTGTCTATCTCTCGCAGTGAAATAGCCTGTCCAGATGCCCTCTAAAAAATATCCTGAATCTGGAAAAAAATCAAAATATTTCAAAAGGAAAGTACTGAGAAATAACTAGGGCTGTCAGCTTCATTCAACTGTCAGTTATCCAAAGATTTCAGGGCTTAAAATTTTAAAAGTGCCAGATGCTATTATCTGTTATTCATGTTACCATTATGTTCTGGTCTTTACTGAAATCAATGTAACCTTCCATCTGTACACTGAAGAATCTGATAGCACGTGTACTCTGTAAATGCACACATACATGTCTTTTTTGGGGCATCGTGCACAGAATAAAATTACTATGTTAGAAACTATACATTTTTAAGTTTTGAATAACAGTCTCAAACATGTTATTGAATTCTACATTGGGTGCTACTTAATATTTCCTCCAGTATCATATGTTTCTGTAGCAGAACTAATCCTGAGAATTATTTTAGCTATGGACACATATGAAACATTCCCTGCAGATTTGCAGAGTAGAATGTGAAGGCAAAGAAAAAGCAGAAAATGCAACCCATTTATAAAAGATTTAAAGGCACAGAGTCTATGGTTTAAAAAGTCGTGATATGTTTAAAAGGTCTTCATCAATAAAACCATGGTGTTTTTCAATACTTTTCAATACTTTATCATGCCAATTAAGTAGCATGTATCCAGTCAACACTGTTTCATATGCATCTTAGCCATATATTAGTTTGAACTTTAATAATATCGATCATTTCCTTTAAAATTCCTCCATAATCCCACATTCTATCATACACAGATTTTAACCAAAAGCACTCCCATGCTTATCTGTAAATGGACATGCCTTCAGAGAGAATCTTTGTTCTCAACTCCATGATAAAGAAAACAATAAAATGATTATTTTATGTCATGCCACTTGGTGAAAAATAGATATCTCCGTGGGAAAACATGCCCTTGCACACCGAGACAGTATTGCACTTATTTAGCCTTCATATCAGCTTTCAAAAGGCTGAGGCAATTCTAGACTAGAATGGAGCTGCTCCTCAGCCAAATCCACATCAAGCTGAATGGCACAATGGGCAGGTGTAAAGCTCCCTTATCAGGAATCTGGTGTGTGTGGGAGGGATCATTGAGAAAACCCTTCTCTGCAGTTTGTACATGTTCATGTTTCCCTTCCAGTGCATATTGGTATAAGATTTTTTTTAATCAATAACATAAAATACTTAGATACACAAACCACATGAAGGATAGTATGGTGCTATTCTGGAGTCTGTTAATTTGGTATAAAATAGTATCATATTGAGATAGTTCTACCAGTGCTCTTATTCTGGTACAATGTTCCTTCCATTCTGCTGCTGCTGCTATGACAGCTAGATATGTAAAAATGATTCATGGGTTCATTAGGGCATGTTTATTTAATAAAAATATTTGAAATGTGCCAGTATATTAACAACCATATAGTTGAAGAAATGTCTCCGTATGAACAAAGATGTGAATTTTTAAAAGGTGTTCCTTCTCAGAGACAATCCCTCTAGTAATCAGGAAATGTCCTTTTACAGAGTTTCATTTTATATTTTCATATATATCCTTTGTGGGACTCAAGGCAAGTCTTCAAGCCACTCAGCTGACACCAATAATTTCCAATGCAGTTGTCTTTCATGGCTCCCTAGCGTCTTCTACCTTTCTCCCTCAACTCAACACTTGTGGTTTTGGTTTTTTTGTTTTGTTTTGTTTTCCAGAAAGACCCCGTGAACTCCCTAGAAAATTTAGAGGAAAAGAAGTTTGCTGGAGAGACCTCTATTCCAAGCCCAAAGCCCAAGCTCCATTCAAGAGATCTCAAGAAAGAACTGATTACGTGAGTAGGGCTCGGCTACCTGCAGGAAAAGATTTGGCAATTAGGAGAGACAGATTTACAATTGGGTGTGATAGCACTCAGGTTTCTACAGTGAAAGTTCTAACTACTTCAGGGCATCTTAACTAGTGAGCAGGAACAGTGTTCTGCACTGCACTTGGGCAGCTTCCAAAAGTGCAAGAGGTGGGAACCTCTGTTGTTTACGTACAAGATAATGATGCATACTCTTTGGTCACTGATACTCAACTAGAGATATCTCAACTCATGGTATCTAAATCCTGACTTCGAGAGTCCAGTTTTATCCCATGCTTTTTCAGTCACAGTTCAGCTGGCCTTGGTGAGCTCCCAATAGATCAGCTCCAATGTCTCAGTGGGTGGGTGCTCCCCTCGTGGTCCCGACTTCTTAGCTCGTGTTCTCCCTCCTTCTGCTCCTCATCGGGACCTTGGGAGCTCAGTCCAGTGCTCCAGTGTGGGTCTCTGTCTCTGTCTCCATCCATCACCAGATGAAGGTTCATAGCCAAGAGGACAACTATATGCTTTTCCTTTGGTTCACCTTCTTACTTAGCTTCTTTGGGATCACCAATTGTAGACTCCGTGACCCTTGTTTATGGCTAGAAACCAATTATGAGTGAGTACATCCCATGTTCATCTTTTTGGGTCTGGGTTACCTCACTCAGGATAGTGTTTTCTATTTCCATCCATTTGCATGCAAAATTTGAGAAGTCATTGTTTTTTACCGCAGCATAGTACTCTAATGTGTACTCTCTGAGCATGGCGAACAATGAGGGCTGATGAGAACCCAAGGACAATGGCACGGGGTTTTGAACCTACGTAATGTGCTGGCTTTGTGGGAGCCTAACCAGTTTGGATGTTCACCTTCCTAGAAATGGACGGAGGGGGGAGGACCTAGGACTTACCACAGGGCAGGGAAATCTGACTGCTCTTTGGGCTGGAGAGGGAGGGGGAGAGGAGTGGGGGGAGGGGGAAAAGGGTGGGAGGAGGGGGAGAAGGGTGGGAGGAGAGGGAGGGAAATGGGAGGCTGGGAGGAGGAGGAAATTTGTTTTTATTTTTCTTTTCTCAATAAAAAAAAAAGCAAAAAAAAAAATAAATCCTGACTTCGGGGAGGCAGCTAAGCTTGTAATTACTTTGAAGATTATGGCTTGGGAAGAAAGGGTTTCCATTCCTCTTAAGTTTTTCCTAACTCAGAAGAATTGAATGAGCAATTATTCTGATTCAGCCATTAATACAAAGTATACATAAATCAAACAATCACATCTTACCCCTTTGTTACTCAGCTTTCTCTCATCAATTTATAAGAAGGTAAAGGTTTATTATGGCTTATGGATTTGAAGGTCTTTATTCGTAGCCACTTTGTTCTGTTGCCTTTGGGTCTGTGGTGAAACAGGACTTTATGGCAGGAGCATATAATGCAGGAAACAGCTTACATCATTGTGTTTTGGATGGGACTCGCTGATTTGTTTGTGTCTGTATTAGTGTGCTGATCTTTGTCTTATCTTTGTTATATCAGTTTCTTTCTAAAATGATAATTATACAGTAACAACTTACCCAAAACTTTGAAATTTTATCAACTGTCCTCTGACTTGAATAGATTTGAACATCAATTGCCAAGAGAATTAACCAGTTTCCTTCCCTTAATTTTGATATTTTTATCTAAAAACTCTCCTAGATTTCATCACCCAACTGGTATTTTGCAATATTGCAGAATATATGTCACTATAGATTTGAATTTATGCCATCCATCAGAGGCCTTTCAGAAACTCAATTAGGAATATCATTCCCCATTCAGGAATAATATTGCAATGAATTCTTTATTCTTTTGACCTTTTTATACCACAAAGCTTTACCATTTCATCAAGTCAAATTTATAGTTCATACTATATATTCCATAGGTAATATACAGATAATTAACTTGAAATTAGTATAAGTTCTTTGCCTCTTTTGAAAATGTTAATGAACATAGTTGAAAATAGAAAAGAAAATAAACACAGTGCTTTTGGAATACTATTTGGGAGTGAAAATTCTTAAGCATTTGAAAGCCCTTCATTCCCTAGTTAAACTGTTCAGACACATTCTGTATCAATGGATAAGTGTTACCAAAAAGTATCACAGAATGTAATCATCATTACTTTTTTTAAAAAGAGTTTTGTACATATATTTTATTGTCTATACTTTCTGATATCCCTTCCAGTAGCAGGGACAGAATTAAATGGCCCCAATTTAGATCAGTCTCTGAAAAGCAAGCATCCCTTTGAGATTCCTAATACTCATAGTTTTTTTTTTTTTCATTTCCTAAAGCATATGATAAGTACTTAAAGGAGAAACTACTTAGAAGGGGATTGTATCATCGTGTTGTTAATCCCAGAACTTCTTTATTTATTTTTTTTTAACTTTTTTTTATTGAGAAAAGAGAAAAAAAAAAACAAATTTCCTCCTCCTCCCAGCCTCCCATTTCCCTCCCTCTCCTCCCACCCTTCTCCCCCTCCTCCCACCCTTTTCCCCCTCCCCCCACTCCTCTCCCCCTCCCTCTCCAGCCCAAAGAGCAGTCAGATTTCCCTGCCCTGTGGTAAGTCCTAGGTCCTCCCCCCTCCGTCCATTTCTAGAAAGGTGAACATCCAAACTGGCTAGGCTCCCACAAAGCCAGCACATTACGTAGGTTCAAAACCCCGTGCCATTAAGCCTCATTCTGAATTTCATTTACACGGAGAGAGAGGACTTTGCTTTGGGCAGGATGTCAGCAAAGACTCAGTGCCTTTCCCTCAGATCCTTATTACAACCACAGATAACACTTCAGGATGGGTCCGTTTGTGCTCTCCAAATGAGCACAGCATCCAAGAACTGAAGTAATTAAAAAAACAAAGACTCTCTAATTGGAAAGGTGCCTCTTAGGGGGGTCACAAAGTTGTTGGGATGTTTTTTAAATATATGTAAGAAGCCTAAGACAGAAGTTTCTGAGAAACTTGAAAAGACACAGATCCCAGTAGGCCCTTTGATAGATATCCTGGAATCTGTTTGTGGGCTAGCCGTGGATTTGGGGGTGCTGCATTGCTACAGACCAAGTGAAGCTGCTATAGAGTTTTAGTAACAAAATATCTTGCCTATTTCTCTGCCATCCATAAATTTCCCACCTAGAATATCAATTTACATTTCAGTCAAAGGTTTTCTTCTTTGTAGTTTGTAAACTGTCAGAGTTGCTTAAAAGCCTACAGAAATTCCTTTCTATAATGTATCATACAGCTGGTGCTGGGATTCCTGTTCTCATATTTCTGCATTATGGAGAGATAAATTTATCTTTTCAAAGAACAGAACAGCATGGGTTGTTGACTCACAAACCACAAGGCAGCATGTTAGCATCACTTCCCACAACATTTGAGTTGGAAACTTGGACATAACATTGAAAAGAGAAAAAACTAAGGATGTGTCTGGACATGACATGCTTACTTTTCTTCTACCTCTGAATCCTCTTTTTAACCTCTAAGTTCTTAGTGCTCTAGCTTCTGCACCCCTAACCAGTGCAGTCTTGGAAGGAGAAAATGCTTTGCAATTTCTCTGGAAGAACAGTAGTCTATGAAATGCCCTTGACACTCATGATGTGTTTTTCTGCTGACACAGCTGCCCAACACCAGGATGTGATGGAAGTGGCCATGTCACAGGCAACTATGCATCTCACCGCAGGTACCAAATGTCCTTGTATGTGTTCAGGTTTTCATCATCTTGGTCAGTTTCATGTCACCTATTAGAATAGCAAGCAGCTTTCTGGATTAGGAAATGGAGAGTGGGTGAGTTGGATTAGGGGATTATTTTATTTTTCAGAGATTTAGATATGGTACATAGAAGTCATGACTCTTGTTCAAAAGAGTAATCTGGTCCTCGTTACAAACCAACTGGGGGCTCATGGCAGGCTCTTGCCCCAGCTAGCATTAAACAAAGAAAGCACAGGGGTCTCTCACTAGTGGAAGTGGCATCTCTGATCCTGAATAAATAAATAAAGGTGCTGGTGTGGCTGAGCAGGGTGAGAGGCTCTCTCTTTTGTTTCTTGCTAATGGCATTTACTGTCCCTTAGCCAGTGGCTTAAAGCTGAAGCTCTTGTAACTCACTGATGCCGCAGTGAGAGTGGATTGCTGGTCATTGCTGATTACAACAAATAACTGAAATACCCAGGAGTCCATGTTCATTAACAGTAAAACCAGACCCAGTTCCAGTTAATTCTTTTCAGTTCCTCACCAACCAGAACTGGATGTATATCACAAACCCAGGACACCCGTGAGTCAATTCACCCATGTCAACGCTATACCTCTTTTCTTCCTCTCCCTTCTATAGTGTGTCTGGATGTCCTCTAGCAGATAAGACTCTTAAGTCCCTCATGGCTGCCAACTCTCAGGAGCTTAAGTAAGTGTTGGGAGGCATGTCCTCTGTGCCCTTCTTCACCCTGGTAGAGCACTTGTTGTTCAGTGTCCATATTTCCTGCCAAGGGCACAGAAAATGGTACCTGGCTGAGTAATAGCAAACAAACAAACAAAAAAAAAAACTTGTCAAAATTTGAAAGGGCTGAAGCTCAGCCCTTAGACTTTGCCTGGGTTGACTTGGGAGGGACTAGGGGAATGGAAGTCATACCTGTGTTTTACACTGATTTGTAACAAATAGCATGAAAACACAATCCTTTTGCTCTTAATTTCAGAATTTATTTGCTAAACCAGTGACGGTGTAACAAAACATTTTCAGCATCAATTTTAAAAAAGCATAAGAATTTAAAATCTCCTAACCACTTTTCCCTTTTGCTAAACATTGTCCTGGCTCATTTCTACTCTGTTTATGGTCTCTAGGTTACATAGATATTAATACTTAGCTGTGGATTTTATGTTTCCTACTCTTCTTTTATTCCAGATTTGTCATTTGATGTATTATATAAAAATATTCATATTAAATATCCTATAACTTCATATTCAAATATGCCTTACAGTCTTCATAATAAGCAACATAAAATATTTTATACCAAAAATAATGAGAAGCTGGAAATATGCAACTATATTTCTCCTTTTCAAAGTGTTAAAGGACAATTTATTGTATCAAGGTAGAGTCTTGAATATTGATAACTACTTTTGCAAGCTGAACTGTAGGGTGGTTTTGGGATTAGTAGTCAATGGGCTGAGATGTAAGGTACACTCTAATATCCTCCCCAGTCTAAGTGTCTCCACGGCTACATCCCAATTATAGCGATCACGTCACATCCTCTAAATTTCATGTGAAAAAACCAGAGAGACACTGGAAGCATTTGGATCAAGAGGGCCTATTGCAATGTCCAGTAATTAAATGTTTTATATAGCCACATAATAAATAATTTATCTATTTACCCATATAAGGAAACATATATTTCACTAACTTCTTGTTTAGATATTTAAGGAAAAATCCTAAAAAAGGCATTTCTTTACTTAATGGATAACATATAGCAAGATATATATATATATATATATATATATATATGTGTGTGTGTGTGTCTGTGTGTGTGTGTGTGGTGTGTGGTGTGTGTGTCTGTGTGTGTATGTATCACATATATAATAAACTATATAAACTACTAAAGTAATATTTAACAAAAATGTTAATAAAGGGTTGTAGAGATGATTCAGCAATTAAGAGTTGGTACTGCTCTTGCAGAGGACTCAATTTTACTTCCCAGTACCTATGTCAGGAAGGTCACCCACACATGGAACTGCAGTTCCAGGGCTCTAACCCTTTTCTGGCCTCTGTAGCAGTACTGCATCTACCTGTCCAAACCCACACAAAGACACACATAGATACCTAATTAAACATAACTTTAAAGTTGCTAGAAAAGGGTAAGAAACATGTGTCTAGCAGCAGAGAATATGTGTCTGTATTTAGGTGATTAAATTCTTAATGCCCGTTACTCTAACTGGGTGTTTGGTATTTTATTTGAGTTACGATGTTACTCCATACTTTGTGGCTCAGGAACAACATTCCTTTGTATAAAAACATCCTATGAATGCTCACTGAGATAGAACTTAAGAAAATGTGTCTGTTGTGGTGGCACATGCCTTTAATCCCAGCACTCAGGAAGCAGAGACAGGCAAATTTCTGTAAATTCAAGGCCAGTTTGTTCTACATAGAGTTCCAGACTACATACTGATACTGTGTCTCAAAAAAAATGAATGTATAATAAATAATAATATATTAGCAATCAAACATTACTCAGCAGTTTTTCGTGTTAAGTTTTGTTTTCAGCATGGGTTCTTTACTGAAAGACAATTGCTTAAACTGAAAGAGTCCCGACAGGAGTCATGATGCCCGTCCCTCCCCTAACCAGGCAGCTTACTGTGTTCCTGTGTTTCCTAGGTGTCCGACACCAGGTTGTGACGGTTCTGGGCATGTGACTGGAAACTATGCTTCCCATAGAAGGTAAGACCAACCCCATTTGTCAAATGCAAACTAGTATACTGGCAATGATACCCCATTGTAAATTCATAATCACAGTGCCTTGCATGGTTATTGGTTATTCATTTTAGCTTGTCTGGGTGCCCTCGTGCAAGGAAAGGTGGCATCAAAATGACCCCTACCAAGGAAGAAAAGGAAGACTCTGAACTTAAGTAAGTACAGCTGATAAAGAACTGGGCTGGGCTACATCTTGTCGACAAACTGGGAGGAGCTTCGAGATGCCTCTGAGTTACCACCGAATCCTGAAGGAGATGAATCATTAAGACCCAGGATATCTGGCTAAGGAGTCAAGTTGTTCAAGAATGTTTTCTCCTTCATAACTTCATTTCTACACTTCTTTGGCAATGAAGAAGGGAGGAAGCTTTTTTTCCTTGCCTGTCTTTTTTAAAGGAAAGCAACGCTGTGGAAGTTAGGCTTTTATGAGTTTTCTGTGTGTGTCTCTGTGTCTATATGTGTTTCTTGAGCCTTTTCTTTGTCTCTTTTATTTGTTTATCCAATTCTGGTTTGTTAATTTTGATTTTATCTATTTTTATTTTATTTTTAGATGCTTGTTTGTAACCTAATGGCAGAGAGAAAGAAAAGGTGTGGATTTATGTGGTAGAATAGTTGGAGGATCTGAGAGGAGTTGGGGGAGGAGAAACCGTAATCAATCAAAACGTATTTTATTTAAAATCTATTTTCAATTTATTAAAGAAAAGAAAAACCAACAGTGGGTATGAATTTTAACTCCATATCTTGCTGCCTAGTCATCTAAGCTCTTACACAAATCTCACTTTTCCCTGCCTGAAAAATGGGACAATATTCTCTACCCTAAGAGTTGGCAGTAAACAAAGAGGTGATGCACGAAAATTTCTCAGATCGAAGCCTGCCCCCTGTTACTGCTAACACAATGCTGTTTTGCTGCTTGGTGTCTTAAGATACACAATGCTGTTGTGTGTCTTAAAGTTTCTATTGCTGTGCTGAAATGCCAAGACCAAGATCCAGCTGACTTATACTTCCATACCACTGTTCATCATTGAAGGAAGCCAGGACAGGAACTCGAAAGGGCAGGAACATGGAGGCAGGGGCTAATGCAGAGAGCATGGTATAGAGATGCTTTCTGGCTTGCTCAGCCTACCTTCTTACAGTCTCCTGCACTGCCAGTCCAGGGGTGAGCCCACCTGCGATGAGCTGGGCACCCCCATACCAATCACTAATTAAGAAAATGCCCTGCAGCCTGATCTTATGGAGGCGTTTTCTCAGGCGATTTCCTCCTCTCTAATGACTCTAGTGTGTGTCAAGTTGATATAAAATTAGCTGGCATATGATGGTATCCTCTGAAACATCTGCTGTTGGTTGTTTCTGTAGAGTATGGAGGTGTCCGTTCCTTTATCCAAGCTGACAGTGGTTCCACTGTGCTTCTCTAGGTGTCCTGTAATAGGGTGTGATGGTCAAGGTCACATATCGGGTAAATACACGTCACATCGCACAGCTTCTGGCTGCCCTCTGGCTGCCAAGAGACAGAAGGAGAATCCCCTCAATGGGTCCCCTCTCTCCTGGAAGCTGAACAAGCAAGAACTTCCCCACTGTCCTTTGCCAGGATGCAACGGGCTGGGGCATGTCAATAACGTCTTCGTCACCCACAGAAGGTAATGTGTGTTTTGTGTCTTTTTGTTGATGTGATTGTTTGTGATGTGAGTTACTTAGGGGAAGGTGAAAACCCTCAAAATGCAATTATTTATAACATTTTAGGTATAGAACACAGAGTCTTGCTAAGTTTTTACTAGTCTGAAGAATGGAAATGCATTTTTTCTGTGTCTGAAAATTCACTATACAGATTTCAAGTTTTTACTAGTCTGAAGAATGGAGATGCATTTTCTCTGTGTCTGAAAATTCACTGTACAGATTTCAAGGGCCCTAGAAACTCCATTTGTTTCTTATAAAACATCACTTGTGTTAGTATTTTTAAGTGTCTTAGTCTTTTCGTCCATCACTCCAATTCCAAGTGGTGCTATCCACTCACTGTGTCATGTAGTTGTGAACTTTTACTTACTTGTTTCTGTCATCCCTGCCTTTCCCGTCGTCACCCAATTTCAGGCCAGGGTAGCATTGCTTTACTTCCAGGGAGATGTGATTTGCCCACGGCAATCTGAAAGCAAACAGCGTATATGAGTGCTGGTGGTATGCAAGGACTGGAGCTTTGCAGTGATATCCTTCATCCCTGAGCCCCTGGCTCCCAAGGGAAGCCTCTGTTGCACAGGGATGCCCTCAGTCCAGCTCTCTGGCTCACTTTGCTCCTGAAGGAAAAAAGCTAGAAAGTTCCTGATATATTTCTGCAGTCAGTGAGTGTTCCAACCCCTTCTAGTCTTGCAGGCTTATTCCTGTGCAGTTTTAGGGAAACTTTGATTCTTTTGTGTTCAATATACAAATTGAGCAAAGTTCGGAAATTTTGACACTTTTTCACTTCTAAAGGTATAGATCAATGACACCAGAAACGGATCCTGACAGGAATTGATTGCTTTCATGGTGCCAGTAAAACTGACATATGGAAAAACTTGCATTTTCTGTGTGGAGGTCAGAGGAAAACCATGACATTGACACCAGAAAATTATCTCTCCATAAACTGCTTATTTTTTTTTTGTTGTTGTTGTTGTTTGGTTGGTTGGTTGGTTGGTTTTTCGAGACAGGGTTTCTCTGTGGTTTTGGAGCCTGTCCTGGAACTAGCTCTTGTAGACCAGGCTGGTCTCGAACTCACAGAGATCCACCTGCCTCTGCCTCCCAAGTGCTGGGATTAAAGGCGTGCGCCACCACCGCCCTAAACTGCTTGTTTTGGAGTTGTTGGTGAAACCTGCTATAGAGAAAGTGTTTTCCAAATGGTGTGCTTTGTACAGCTGTCAGTGCAAGGTCATGTCCACTGTCGCATACATTGCTTAATTCTATTTCAGTCATCATTTCCTATTTAGGAACCAAAGTCACAAACCAAGTGTGCCCTAAGCTAGGTCACCTGCCATTTTGTTTTAAGAAAGGCAAATGAGTCTGTGGCTACAATGTAGTATGAGAAGCAATGGAGACATGCTCACCACTGAGTTGATGTACCTTAACTGAATTGCTGATGTGATGGAAATCACATAATACTCCTATTTTAGGTTGTTTTTGTTTTGTTTTTCTACTATGGAGCCCACACCCCATAGGCCTGTTCCAGGCCTGCCAAGCTCCACCTTCAGATCCATAAAGGATGTCTATCATAGGTATGGTCATGATGCATGTATGTGCATGTATATGAGGAACCAAGGAAAGACACCTGAGACAGATCTGTGGTCTACACACACACACACACACACACACACACACACACACACACACACAGGCCAGAGACCTTGTGTGTCTTTCCTCAAGACCATTCATCTTTTGTTTTAGAGAGGATCTCTCACTGGCCTTGAACTCAACAAGTAGTCTATGCTAACGGGCTAGTTAGCTCCAAAGATCCATCCCCTCTGCCTCCACCTTCTGAAGCCTTTCTCTCATAACAATACACAGTGGGTCTAAGCTGTGTGGTGAGGGCTGTGCTTCTTCAGCACTTTTGTAACACTGTGTCTACCTGTAAGCTGAAAAGTAGATGTTGTGGGGGAGAAGATGGGAAGTTCTAAACGAGATACTACTCTCCATTCTGTCTACAATGGACACCTTTAACATTCCACCACTAGTTAAGTATTCCTCCCCTTCACAACAGTTTTCTAAGAACATAATATGTGACAAAAAAAATCCCGACAAACTCATGCACATTCTCCAGGGAAAGAGTGAGTCTCCATGAATCGTAGATAAGCCATGATCATCAGAAAGAGTCTCCAAAGCGGTTTGGAGCTAAAGTTGGTTGCCTCTCATTTTCTTTTCCTGCATAAATAACTTATAACTTACCAAAGATTAACAAACTGCATAGCCTTTTTGTAATGTAGCCTATTACAAATTACCCTTAAAGTTTTATGTTAGTTCCTGCACTTTATAAAATATTAATATAGAATAAGTTCCTTATTCTTAAAGACTGTGATACTTCATATTTATTGAAGACCCCACTCCAGAAAACTTTTCTTCCACTTGGCATAGCATCAGGAACTTCAGGTTGAAATGATTGTTTTAAAGATCAATTGAAACCACATTTCTGTGGGGGAGAAATACTAAATGGTTGATTATTCTCGTTTTTATTTAATTCTGAAACTGGTTTCTACAAAGATAGAACAAAACCTTGAAAGAATTAATGACTGCTTAGAACAAGAAAATTACCTGATCATAAACGATGGAAAACAGGTTTTGTTCAGTGTTATCATTATCACACTGGTGCTATTTAAATACAGCAAGTGACATTAAAGGAAGGAAGCCTTCTGAAGAGAGCAGCAATTCAATGAACAGGGTCATGAGCGCCAGCTTGGATAACAGATCTCCTTGCCCCGGCTGCACCTGCAGCAGATGCTTTTATTCCCATTTCAGGGGAGAAATATTTTAAATGAAAATAATGTTTTAACAGTTACAGGGGAAACAAAGTAGGAGCTTTTCATCAGCCAATATAATTTTCTCTAGCGAGCGGGATTTGTTGACTATTGTGGAGTCACCCTGAAGATCAGCCTGTGCTTTGTATGAAAGCAGGAAGAGCTAAACTCTGCCTTGTTCTTTATGGATTCCAGATGGGTGATAACAGTCCTTGTTCATGGCCTGTGTGGGCAGTTTGGTAGCTGCAGAAAAGGAAGTCTGTACCATCGAATGCACATTCATGAGTGCGGAAGACCAGTGCTCTGCCAAGTGAATGGGACTAGCTGTGTCGGCAGTGGCAACCTGTATTTCTGATTTAAGAAAAGGAAATGCAAACACTTATCAATACTTTAGAACCCTCGGATTTTATTTAATATATATTTATTAGTTAATTTCTATGACAAAACTACAGATTGTGATGTAACTACTAAGAAGGCAAACATATCAGTAGTTGGTAGCAAAAAAGTTTTAATTTTATGAGAAATGACATGCATTTCACATATGGATATAAATTCTCTTCTCACAGTTTATCTGGATGCCCTCTCAATGCACAAGCTATCAAAAAGGTCAAGGTGTCTGAGGGACTAATGACCATCAAGCTCAAAGCAACCGGGGGTAAGTCACCATCTCCACCAAGGTCTAGGCTTCCCAAGCATACTTTGTGTGCAAGAACAAAGGGGTTTCCTCAAGGTTAAGCTGCAACTATAACCTCTCAGAAACGTTTTCCTTGTCTTCTGTCTTCTCTATTATTTAATAAGGCTTTCCTACAAGGAAAGACATGAAATGACACACAGATAAATTGAGAGGCACAATAATTTTATCCTTCAGTGTTTTCAGTGTTAGTTTTTCTCCTAGGAAATGTGTACGGGCACATACATGTGTGTGCATGTGCATGCCTGTGGGCTTATGTGCACACATGTGTGCATGCATATGTGTTTCCAGTGTATATTCCCTACCAAATTTCAGGAAACACAATTGTAGGCATACTTTTCTTTCCCTCCCACCAGTTCCCAAATAACCTACGCAGAGACTTATTAACTGTAAATGCTCGGCCAATAGCTCAGACTTGTTACTGTTTAACTTTTACATTTAAATTAACCTATATTTTTTTATCTCCCCTCTGCCACATGACTTGTGTCTTGTTACCTCATTTTCTACATGCCCTGCTGCCTGTCTTCTGGCATCTCCTCTGAATCAGTCGTCTTTCTTCATCCTGGCACACTCCTCTCTGTTGTCAGCAGTAGTTTCTCCAGATTGTTGATATTAACTTCAGTCCAGACTGTGGCATTCTTAACCACTTTCCCAGACTTCCAAATAGTAAATGGATTCACAATCACTCTACAATATAATCATGGAAACTAACACCTGGCCACTGTCCCACAGTCTACATTTTATTGCATTCATGCTCACCCATACATATTTTGTATTTGTGAGCATTCAAACCTAAAGTTCAGAGAGTGTTCATATGCAAGAACAACAGTCAAGGCTGTATTCTTCCTTCTGAACCACATGTGCTCCTTCCCAAGTGCACACAGAGACATCTGTTACCATGTGCTGGTAGCCTAGCTCTGCTTCGAGATGTGCCTCTTCGGGGTCCCCTCAACAAGCAGATATGTAATTGTTGGGCATGCCCTAGGATCTCACTGTTCTTGCAGCAGCTATACAAGAGTTTGCATGGATTTGAACACTGTTAGTTCATTCCATTTCTGTCAAGTTGTTTTAATTTTAGAAGCCTGGCAATTTCATATATGAAAAGACGACAATGGTTTATGACTGTAGGGACTGTAAATGACAGCTCACCAGGTCTTCTGAAACCTCATTTTCTTAGAAAGCATTCGACTCCCAAACTGTTTCCTTTTTTTAAGGCTCTTGCATAGATATAGTTTGGGTAAAAGCACTAAAATAAAGTCTCATATTTAAACATAAAGTAACCTGTCGCTGGGCCTTGTCTCCTGTATTCTGAACTGTTAACTCTTTACAGGTATTGATGGTGATGAAGAAATTAGGCATTTGGATGAAGAAATAAAGGAACTGAATGAATCCAACCTTAAAATTGAAGCAGATATGATGAAACTTCAGACCCAGGTTCAAAAACATTATTAGTTATTTCTAAACTAATCATACTCTCTAGTGGATACAAAACATTGAGCTTACTGAATCCTGCATCTAAGCTATGCTGATACCCTAGAGAAATGTGTTTCTCATGAGTGGTTTGTGCCTGTGTCTCCTGACTGGGCAGGAGTGGAAGGAGTTACTGCTGCCTTTACTTAGCTGGCTGGGAAGACCTACTTTGTGTGCAAATAAAGCAGATGACCATACATACTTTTGGAGAGCATGTGTTGCTTTGTAGAGAATTGTGTTACATAGGTTGAAGGTCCTTCGTTTTATTAAAAATGTGCATACGACACACTCTTTAAATGTAATTCTTCAAGAAAATTTGCTGGGTATGCTAAAAACAGATTCTTGTACGGGTACTTTATAAATACAAAACAAAGAAAACTCCAAGAGTGTTTAAACCTAGAATACTGGGAATTAAAAATTTGGCCTAGAATTTTTAAGACACTAACACAAATTCCATTATTAAGGACTCAGTTTGGTAGTAAATTGTTTGCCTACCCATGTGAAAGACTGTGGATTCGATCCACAGCATGTGAAAAACAAAAATAACTGCATTGCAACACATTAGAGGTGGAGAAACAAGACAAAGCAGAGGGCAGAATGTCCTTTCTGGTGCCTTTCCCATTTCTTCTCCTTTCCCACTCTTAAGATGCAAGCTGCATTCATTTCTCAGCAGCCCTTACCTAAGCAGTCCAATCCACCCCAAATAGTTTCTTCATCCCGTCTTCTGAATGCCACAGAAGTCCACAGAAAGAGCTTGATGCTGCCTTTGGAAACCATGAACCTCCTCTAGAAACCATTAGCAAAGAAGACAAGCCTCTTTTTCATAGAGCTCAGTCCAAATGGGAAAAACAATAAAGTGTGTATATATATATATATATATATATATATATATATATATATATATATATATATAAAATCTGCTGCTGGAAGAAGGGGGTTGATATTAAACAGGATGGCCAAGCTCCAAGAAGGAAATGTGTTATCAATGACTTAAAAAAATAAAGAAGTTAACCAACAGTGATGGGGAATTTGTCTGGAGTAAGCTAGCTGGGTAGGGCAAGTTCAAGAAGTGTTCACATAGTGTAGCCTAGTCGATATTGGTGATTTACTTGTCATTTATTTTAAGTGTTGAAAGGCCCCCAAAGGGTTTGAAAATTAAGAGTCATTCAGTCAGATGACGTACATTTTAACATGACCTTCAAAATACCCATTCTGTTAGGGTATTGAGGTGGGCCAAGATGAGGCTAAGTGGAGCAAAGATGGCACAAGGTCATCCATGAGAAGTGATACCATCACACCAATGGCTGGGTCTGGGTGGCCACAACACAGGTGGATAGTGATATTATTATGTGTGTTTTAAAAGAAGTGCTCAGTGAGTTTGAAATATGAAAGAAAGAACCTGAGTCTGGGCAACATTCAGGTTGTTAACCACTGGGGGGAAAAAAGAGGCATGCAGTTGGAGCAGCATTGGGGAAAATAACAGATTTACTCTGGGGCATATTGCTTTTGAGATATCTACCCTCCTGCCATATAGAGAAGTTATACCTGCAATTCATGGGAAAATCTGTGTTGAAAGTACAAATCTGAACATGTGAATCCAACAATTTAGAGCAGTAAGCAGTGCTACAGTTTGGGATGGAGATACCCTTGGCACTCATACCCAACCACAAGTTTCCCCTTGAGGCCTTCCATGGCTTCTCATGCCATTGCCTCTATTTTAGATAACGTCTATGGAGAGCAACTTGAAGACCATAGAGGAAGAGAACAAGCTTATAGAGCAGAGCAATGAGAGTCTGCTGAAGGAGCTGGCGGGGCTCAGCCAGGCTCTCATATCCAGCCTTGCTGACATCCAGCTGCCACAGATGGTAAGACCAAGAGCAGCTCTCTGTTGTCCCTTCATCTACCTCAGCGTCATTACCCTGTGACTGAGCTATCAGCAGTCACCTACCCTGGATGCATTCTCACGCTCGGTGAACTCCCCACCTGAGACCATGTAGACACACATAGATTAACAAAGGCCAGGGATGTTCAAAAAGGCCAGGGTCCTTTAAAGATGAAGTTTTGCTTGAAGATATAAAGTTAGATGAAAGCCGGAGACCAGCGCTTACTCGCTGAAAATGTTTCCAAATAGAAGTCCTCAGCATCATCCACCAAACTCATAAACCATAAAAACAACAGTCTCATTCCTAATAAACTCCCCATAATGTTCAACTCTCTTCATGGAGCATAGAAAGTATGGGTGTGATTGAGGCACCCTTATTTCAAAAGTCTAAGCATGCAACTATTTAGAATTCACAAAAAGTGTATTCTACATTTTTATAAATATAAACCAGTCTTTGGAGTTAGCGCTGCATTGTTGAGGGGCTATTCATCAATATGTCGCTAATTTCCTCAGAATATATATTCTCAGATCAAAACTGATGGCTTACATGTAAGAGGACTTAAAGCAGCAGCAATGAAATCAAAATATTTGGGTTTTGTACAAAATACTAAATTGCTCAATTAAAAAACAGAAAAACACCAGTTCTTTAACTTTGGATTCTGTCAAGGAGACACAACTCAAAGTTGGCATGAGCCAGGAGGGTGTGTGACAATGAGCTTCCTGATGTGGATTCTGTCAAGGAGATTATTCCATTCTTGGGTCATAACTCAAAGTTGGCATGAGCCAGGAGGGCGTGTGACAATGAGCTTCCTGATGTGGCCACCAGAATCATTGCCCCAGTCCATGATTCTATAGGAAATACATGCCCAGCAGAGGTAGACACCAAAACAGAATAGCCACAACTAGACAGTGCACATAGTCCAGATCACAGCTCTGCTGGGCATGCCAGCTCATCTTCAGATCTTCTAAACAGTAGCGACCATAGTCATTGTCTGAACACTCGAGCTGTTCACTCATGTTTAAGTCCTTCCTTCCAAGGACCTTGTAATGTAACATGGCACTTACCAAGGGTTTTCAGAAATGTGGGGACATGGAGTGACCACATATGGCTGGAGAGTTTTCCCTTTTGTCCTGCGTGTCCTGCCTCTTTTGCATGTGGTTTACACACAGGTAGTATGCACCTACTTTAAAACATATTATGGGTCCAGAGTGAAAGCTCAGCAGTTAAGAACACTGGACGATGTCCAGAGGACACAGGTTCAATTCCGAACTCTGAACTAGTGGTTCAGAAATGTCTGGAACTCCAGTTCCAGGGTATGAGATACCCTCATCTGGCTGCCACATGCATAAAGTATATATGTAGTGCACAAATATACATTCAAAGCATCCATATACATTGTTTTTGAGTGTGTGTGTGTGTGTGTGTGTGTGTGTGTGTGTGTGTGTGGCCCAGCATGGTGGCACTCCCCTTTAATCCTAGAACTTGAGAGGCAGAAGCAGGTAGGTCTCTGGGACGTTTAAGGTCAGCCTGGTCTACATAGAGAGTTCTATGCCAGCCAAGATAACAAAATAAGACCCTGTCTCACAAAATAAAAACAAATAAACAGAAAAATAAAACCATTATATAGGGCAAAGGATATGCCAAAATACCACCCAGGGTAAAGATGAGTCAGTCTGGACCTTCTAACACAGATCTTCTCCCTAAAGAAATAGAGAGGGCAAATGACCAGAGTTGTTGTATTAGCAAATCTTTATCACAACTGTTGGTGAGCAACTGGCTTAATCCCTGCCATTCCAACCTAAAACTGTTAAAGAACCACTTGGCACAAGCCCTGTACACACCTTCCACAGATGTCATTTTTGTACTGAGCAAGTACAGTTGAGGCCAAGACTCCTCCCAGAGAAAGCATGTTGTTTGAAGACTTCTACCTCAGGTCCAGATTGATCCTCAATGTCATTCAATCAAGTTTCATTAAAGCCATGAATGAAGAGTGAACAGATAAACCCTACGAACACTAACATTTAGATTCCTATCCCAAACTGCCACAGTAAACCCTTCTCTTCCTCATTATATAAGTTGACAACATTCTTCCCTGTCCCCTGATCTTCCCGGGGGCAGCTGACCTTATGTGATTGGTTCTATGTGCTTTGTCTCCATCAGGGGCCTATCAATGAGCAGAATTTTGAAGCCTATGTAAATACTCTCACAGACATGTACAGCAATCTGGAACGAGACTACTCTCCGGAATGCAAAGCTCTACTGGAAAGCATCAAGCAGGCGGTGAAGGGCATCCATGTGTAGGAGGGCAGCTCGCAGGAAACAGAGGTCACCACAGCAGGGAACTCTAGCAGATCCATAGGGGACCTTGCACCCCTGGAGCCTGGAGGCCGCCCCCTGCGTTTACAATTGCAACATTGCACTAATTTTTCCCTGGCTGACATAAAAAGGAAAGAAAAACTATGATAAACTCTTTGGATTAAAAGCAATGCAGTGAATTATTAGATCTCATTTATTTTCATATCTTTTTCTTTTATTTCTTCATTGCACTCTTTATTTTGTAAAGTATATGTAAAATAAATGTTACATTTTATATTTTATTTATTACTAATCAAAGAGTTTTTTATCTTTTAACTACATTTTGGAGTCTACCATATTTTTACAGGTGTGTTTATTAATTTGTCTTCTAATAGGATTTAAATAGAAATCCTATTCTCAAATCACACATCTTTCTGAGTTTAAATGAGAAAAAAAAAACAACAAAAAAGGAAGATGTGAAGGAAATCCCGGTGTCATGATTGCACTATGGTCAATTTTGGTTTCTACTGTGCACTTCTTTTCCCCCCTATATTGGTTTTTGATAATGTGAGCTGCAAAGGAATATGAAGATAAATGGCGCCCACTAGTGGGAAATCCATGTTCATAAAAGCACAGGATGCTGGCAAACAGCATGCTCAAAACTTGATAGCAATAATTAAATAAAATAGTCAGCAAGGCATTCCACGTGGCTGCACGGATTTAATTAATATGAATTATTTATTTGAGCTGTTCAAATCATAGATTTTAAGTGAATCAGATATGTCTCTTTTTTTTTCAAGTCAGTCACATTGGCTAGTTGGCAACCCTTCCCCAAGATGAGAAATAAGCTTTGATGTGACCAGTCAAGCTTCTCCTGCTATATGTTAGTACAATATTACAAGTGACAATATTGGTATAGAATTTTACTTAGCAAATACAGACACATACAAATGGAAATTTTGTAGATAACATATCCCCTGAAATAGCATGTATCCTACTAGGTTGACTGGAAAAGAGTGGAAAACATAATAAGACAGGAAAAAGTATTATTCCAATATGAATATTGGCAACATTGGTCTGCACTGCCCATAATAAGACAACTTTCAATTTGATATAATCCTTGAACTACACACACACACACACACACACATACACACGCATACACACACACACACACGCATACACACACACACACATACACACGCATACACACACAGTCACAAACACTTATCCACACATGAAATTGAGTCTACAATCTCAACTGGATCAGAGTTTAGTAATTGCTGTAGAAAAGGCAATGTCTATTTCAGGGACTGTAAAGTAGTTTAAGCATTGTTTCAAAAGTTTTTTTATATTTATTTTTTTTAATGAAACGGTATAGACAACCAGCTAAACTGCCTTTTTGGTGTGCACACACATTTCATGTGCAGATGTGCCTCTGTGTAAATGCACACATGAACTTTAGTGTGAGCTTAATTTTCTGTGCTATAATAAAAGTGTTTATTTTTTTTAGCCTCATGAATACTTAGATTTAGTGCGATGGCATTCACAGGCTTGAATTCACTGTTACTGTTACCTGCTCCGATACATGAAAAGTGGTCCAGTCGCTCGCTCCGCTCTCACGGATCTGTGGTTCCTGTTATGCATCAGGTGGGGCTTATCTTTGGTTTGGGGTTCATTTGAACTCTTGAATCTTAGTTTAGTGAAAATGAGATGTCTGTCCTTAGGTAGGGAAAGGTGTTTATTTAAAACTCAGTTCAAAAGAAGCAGCCGCCATGAGTGGTGTCTACTGAAAACGGGACACAAAGTTTCCTATTGAAGTATATCTCTGAGCGTTTTGCTACACAGTACTTCAAAGAAGCACACAAATGGGCTCACTTATTACAAAGACAGAAGTTTACTTTGCTAAATATTTTAACATATTTGTTATATATTTTATTTAAAGAGATCTCTTGCAAACCTATGTATTTATTACTATAATTTACATGATCTCAGTTAATTTATTTGTGTTCACATAGTTTTATGAAGGGTGTCTGTATTTATTTGCCGCCTTGGTACTTGCGTTTTGTAACATGCACTGAGTTGTTTCCATTTCAACTGTGTTAATGACTGATACTGTAAATTGGATCTTTTGTAAACAAAATGGGCAATGATGTATGCGTTTTTATTTGAAGTAGTTTGTTTGTATACTGTTTCTCCAAACAATTACTATTTCTTACATCAATGCAACAAAATTGTGTTAAGTGCTGTACATTTGGTGTATGGTTAGAAATAAAGTTGATAATGAATTTTGCTGTGATATTTCTTGGGCTAGTTTATGAGGACAGATGTCATTGTCCTTAAGACCTACAGCTCCTGATACTGTCAAAAGCCTTCTTCAACCAGAGCAATTCTGGCTTAACATTTTGCCCTCAAGTGGAGAGGATTTTTGGCTGCTTGACTATTGGTTAGCACCTTGGTGTGGCACGTATCTCCAGGATGAGGTGTGACCGTGACACAAGGCACCTCTGCTGGAACTAGAAGGAACTTCATCCATGTCTAAGGAGCAGGACCCCAGGAGTCCTTGCCTGATAACGAACTGCTGGAGGTTGTGAATATAGCTTGAATTATGCTAGGTTGAAAACCATGTGGATAATTCCAGAGTACCTATTATGCTTTTGTGTTCCTATCCAAGTCATCAATACTTTCTATTTTTGAGGTTTTGGGCAGACTTCCATCCACATCTCTTAGAACTGGCTCTCCCTCACAGGTAATGTAAAATTCACACAGTGAAGTCCAACTACCTGAAGGGAAGTCTGGATCCCAGGGGCAGCTGGGTTCAACTTGGGTTTGCTTTACCAGGGCACCCCATACTTCTAGTCACTGGAGCTGCTCCCATGATGTGTTCCGGGAAAGCAGCTAATAGGATGCAGAGCAGCTCACTCCGAATCTTAGTTTCACCATTGAGGATCTCTGACATCCTACGCTGGTTGGGACTGCCTATCAGAAAGTGGTATCTACAGTTCATGACATGAATTTGTCAGAACATTTTATGTCTTAATCCTACTGAAACGTAGGAAGGAATAATGTGCAAAATCCATCCTTTCTTACCACTGATTTCTGATGAGAACCCGCTGAAAAGAGTCCCTTTCTCTGAGGTCTTCAGTGCGGGTCAGTGAGAGCAATGGGACAAATCATAGGTTTTATAACATGTAAGTGTCCCAGATGAGTTGAGACAGCTTGGTAAAGAGACAGGGCAAGCAGAGGAACCACACGTACAGACCTTAGAGGGAGACATTCACCAGAAGCAGAGGCTGTGCAAGAATCCAGGTGCCTGAAGGCAAAAAGTCTAGGAAAGAGGGACAGGAATTCCCAGTGTAAAGCTCCTGGCCTTGTGATTCTAATTCCCAGGAGCAGCTTTTGCTATGCAAAGAAAGGCTGAATTTCAAGGCATGGTGTGGTTCAGCTATAATGTGCATACATCACAGTCATGAAGCCTCCCTCCTCTTCCATCCCTCAGTTTTCCCCTGGAGACCGAAGAAACAGAGGATAATGGATTCAGATTTCCACTGGAGATAATTTGTTTAGCAACACAAATATTTCTGGCACCAGAGCAACACAGCTATGTTCAGTATATTTTGGGTGCAGTACGATGTAAAATCAAATAAAGACATTGCCTATCACCATTCCATAGAGAAATCCTGGGGTTGTTAGAACTGTGACTCACATCCTTCTACTGTATCCCAAATCCTTTGTGAAGAGAAAGGGATGGATGGTTTTAGAACTTAACTTGTTCCAGCACATACGGATTTCACTGCTAATGTTTTCTGTGTGTCTTTTCACACATTGCACCCACTTCATTGTGGTCTGCAAGAAGTGCCTTCTGTTTCCGTTAGCTCTCCAGTGGACGACAGATTGAACTTGCTAATAGCTGTCCCTACTGTCATTCACAGTCAATGGTGCTTTGTGTACACAGAAAATTCTCAAGTTTGTGGAGCCAGATCACCATACCCAATGAAAACAATGAGATGGCTCGTTCTTGAATAAGTTACTGACTTGCCCAAGACTCTAAAACTGGGGAAAACTGCATCCCAGATTCAGCCTTTCATCTACTTGAAAAGTTAATAAAGCTTCCTCCTAGTGTGTTTTTGTTTTTGTTTATTTGTTTGTTTGTTTTTTGATTTCAGAGAAAGGATTTCTCTGTAGCTTCTAGAGCCTGTGCTGTAACTAGCCCTTGTAGACCAGGCTGACTTCAAACTCACAGAGATCCACCTGTGTCTGCCTCATGAGTACTGGGATTAAAGACACGTGCCACCACAGCCTGTCTTCTCCACAGTGTTTTAAGGAAACCCACCCAAATCCCTGGTTTTTTCCATAGACACTTGCCTGCACTTCCAGAAATAAGGAAGCCTAGTGTACACTTCCGACCATCACGGCCTTGACCTCCAGGATCTTTGCAGGCTCCTGCTGGATACTGTTTTATCTGCAGGATATAAATGAGGATGCAAGAACCAAGAACTAGACCACTCACTCCGTGAGTAGATAGGCAGTTTATCTGGGGATTCAAACTGCCAGCCTGGGGTTGTGGGGATTGTGCAACTGGCAGCAGGGAGAGTCTAAGCAGCTTGTGGGAGTAGGAAAGGGTGGGAGGAGGAGTAGATGAGCTGGGACAGCCTGTGAGTTAGAGCAACAGGAAAGATCCTGGGGGGATAGCACGGGAAAGCTCGAACTGGCCGAGAATGTTGCCTGTGCATAAGGGAAGCTGTTACTTTCTTGACAAATAAGACCTAGCTTCACAAGGTTTCTACGAATGCTGAGTTTAGGCTTCTATTCACCTGACAGCAATCCTTCTGCTTAGTCAGAGTTCTACCTGAGCTGAGCCCAAGCTGTCATTTATGTCATTCGCTTTTCACCACTGTGACCCTAATACAAAGGGAACTTCTCCGAGGATGTATGCTGTTCTGGGGGAGCCTTCAGCTGGCCCCTGCATGGTCTGGGGAGCCCCAGTCCCCCCCTCCATCCCTCCATCCCTCCCTCCATATATATCACTCTCTCTAACCCCGCCTGCTCAGAGAGTCTCCAAAGAAAATAATGTGCTGCAAAAATCCAGTTGCACATTCTTGGCAGCTATTGCAACTTCCTCCCTTGACACTGCCAGGTGCCCAAGTCCCCACCTAAGCACTTAGCTTTTAACCATACTTGGGCACAAAACCAGCTTGTGGGAGCATGTCATCACCCCTCACCTACAATCTAGAAAATCTTCCCGCCTTAATCCAGGCACAACTTCTCTGGCCTTGATCTCTGAGGCCAGTCAACCCACCCATGAGTTGCTTTGCCCTAAATATACCTGCTGTTATATTTCTTTCAATTTGACTTGATCTGGCATACTGCATCAGCAGAGAAACTTATTATGGTGCATGCAAGGGTGAGGAAGTGTTAAAAATCTGTTATATATACTTTTGATTTCAGAGGAGTTGGCGCAGGACAGTGAGTAGACAGAGAAGCAGAGTAGTCCTTACCAAGGTGCCTAGGAGAGAAAAGGAAAATACAAAAAGAGATATAAATAAATAAATAAATAAATAAATAAATGATATACAGGAAGAGATGTAGCTGTAGGGATAAACCCCAGTGACATCCTTGTCCCAATTAGGCCTTCCTCCTACCCTTTACCACTTCTCAGTAATGACATTACCATGACAATCCATGGAAGATTAATGCATTTGTTAGGGCAGGACCCACATAATCTTGCTGTCTCTAGAACTGCTCTTATTGGCACACTAATCTGCGTGCTTATTAGCCCAGTTCAATAGACAGTCAAAATGGACCATTACATATACCAGCTGGTATTAAGCGTGCTCCTGAGTTCACTGTCCTGGGCTTCAAAGCCACATATAATTGTAAATGGAATTATTATCATGCTCTAAGAAACTGGGAGTAGGAGGAATAAAGAGCCTGCTGATGCCCCAGGGATAAATACCACGGTCAGTATTCCACTCAACTCTGAAGTGAATATGAAAACCTGCCCTGTGGGTCATCATTGCTGCCACCAGCTGACCACCCTTGCTTCCTAACCTGCCTTCGTTCATGAAGTAAGACATGATTATTTACTCAGCACATCGTGGGGAAGTTTTTGGAAGAGGCTTTGCCGTCATGCTTGGAGCACAGTGTTCTGAACACTTTTCTTATAAAAGTATATCATAAAAATGTACAGTTTTCAACAGGACTGATAAACATATGTACTTATAGAGACCTTGGCAGCATTCACAAGATTGGTACAGTTTCAAACCAGACAAAAACCCAGCACAGAGAGAGGAAGGTGGACAAAAGCCCTATCCCTAACCTAGAAACTGTTTGCAGTTGTGGCCTGGAGAGAACAGGAAAATCAGCATCTCTCCTAGAGAGACACTGGGTCCAGGTCAGGCCAGGCTCTGGAGCAGCTGGCTGACACAAATGGATCGCTTGGTTTTGTTGTTTTTGTTTCATTCTTTTTTTATTGGTAATTTTTTGTCTATTAGGTTTTTGCTTGATTGATTGTCATGTTTTGTTTTATTCTTGGAGAAGAAGAAGGAAAATAATATGAAGTTTGATGGGTAGGAGATGGGGAGGATCTGGAAGGAGATGCAGGAGGAGAAATATGATCAAAATATATTGTGTGAGAAAACATTAAATAAAAATTGCATCTGTTTGAAGATCTGTAAGCTTTTCATCCAATTTGCTGTTTTCATAACTGACTCTGGGACTAAAAGCTTTAAAATATGAGTGCTAAAAAAAATCATAAAATTGTAACCCTAACCCTAACTTATTTTTGCTTTTGTGGGTTTTTTTTTTCTGTCTTTAGATATTTTGTGTGTACATGACAGTTTTGGATTAACCCTTTGCCAATTAAAGTGTACTTCCTATTGATGTTTACCAGCTATGTGCACACTCCCCACTAATACTCCCCAGTTATAAAAATATTCTGCACTGTGCCCTTTCCGCTGTGAAACGCTGTTCACTGTGGAGTGCACTTTCCACCAATGCTCACTAGCTATGAACTGTTCCGACTGTAAACAGGAGGAGCCCCTGCTCTGCCTGAGGATCTGTGGCTTTAGCAGACTTTTACAGTTCAGCGTGTATTGGCATTATATAAGGGAGTCATTTTTCTTTAGTCAGTTTTGCCTTCTTCGGTTTTCTGTGAAAACTTTGGAGCTATGAGACAGATATTCTAAAATGTATGTGATGCTTTAGGGAGATGCCGCCAGTAATGCTTTTAGAGGACCAGGGTTTCCAGCATTCAATGTGGCTTCTAGAAGAACGCACGTGATTCTCTGTTCTGCTAGCAGGGTTTTGGCACATTCCTTCGGCAAGAAACTGTTCAAAATGAGAAATGAAGAAAATAGGTAAATAAGGAAATACACAGGTTGGGAGGAAGAAAGGGAGGGGGAGGCAGGGAGGCAGGAAAGAGCAAAGGAAAGAAAACGGAAAATGTCTTGCTTTTTACCCTGCCACAGCCTGGAAATCACATGCTTGCTTGTTTGCTTGCTTTCTTTTTTTGTGGGGAAAAATTACAAAGCAGAAAATATCTGAGAGCGATGATAATTGTTTCTTTTCAGAGACAAAAACAAAGTGGTAATCACATTGTGATAGCCACAAATGCAGTGAACACCTGCCCGAGTGTCACTAGATCCCTAGTTCTCTCTCTCTCTCTCTCTCTCTCTCTCTCTCTCTCTCTCTCTCTCTCACACACACACACACACACACACACACACACACACACACACACTTCTTTCCTCATTTCTCTTATAATTGCCCATCTAGATAAACAAATTCTAACTTAAAGGATCGATATAAGACTTAGAATTGTTTTTAGATTTAACTATATAAAATACTGAATTCAAAGTTTAGAAAACCTACTGAAAATGAAAAAAAAAAAGAACGGTAGTTCACGTTTGTTTTCCAAGTCCTCCAGAGGCAGAGGCAGGAGGATCATAAGTTTTAGGCTAGCCAGTCCTATATAGTTAAGACCCTAGTTCATATAAAGAGGGTAGGAGAAGAAGAATCCTTTCCATTTCTGCAAAGGCAGTCTTTTTTGCTGATAAGAAAATGGGGTTTTTATTGCCATAATTAGTAAATGTACAGCCATGGCAATCTCAGTGTCATCTAGAAGAAGAAAAACATGGCTTGTCATTTCAGGGCACTGGTTCCAGAAGGGCCTTTCATGGCAGGACTAAGATTGTTAGCAATAGTTATGATTGTGTGGCACAGGTTCAGAGGTGAGTTTGACAGGAAGTTTTGGCGGGTAATCCACTAACTTGACATCCTGTGTTGGAAGCTGGCTGCTCTGATGTCATGCACCTTGATTTCTTTTTCAGGTTCTAGAAATGAACAAGAGTCGTATTTAGCTTTTATCTTCTTGGGAAAATTTCCTCCAATAGTAAAATCCTGTGAGGAGACACTGAAGAACAAGAGTCATGGTACTTTACACAGAAGCTATGGTAGGGGGGCAGTTGGAGTCATCTTGAGAGGCAATGTGTTGTTAAAAACTGAGCCTAGGAACAGAGAACACCCTTGAGTTACAGGTCAGAGAGCCACAAATCATCATGTGACAGGCCTCTGTAATCACACACTCTCTTTTTATAGAACAGTCCTGTTAAATACAGCCCACCCTGCTGTGGAATAATCCTTTTGTACACTGTGAAGGTGTGTTGCTTTCGTTATTAATACAAAACTGATTGGCATATGGCTAAGCAGGATTTTACAGGGCAGAAAAATACTGAGGAGAAGGGCCGGAAGTACATACATGAGGTAAACAAGCCTGGAGCACCACATAGATGAATAGAAATGGTTTAATTTGAGGTATAAGAGTTTACTAAAAATGAGCCTAAGCTCTCGGCCGGGAAATTATAATTAATATTAAGTCTCCATGCGATTATTTGGGAATGGGCTGGCAGGACAGACTACTCCACCTAGCTAGCCTCAGCCTCAATGTACCTTCCTAAGGACTCTATCACAAACCAGTTACCCTAAGAGTTTGCAGCTCCAATACAGGAGCTGGCGGAGGCAAACATCAATCTGTAATACTCACTGAGGGAATTTTGTTTGTTTATTGGACATTATTTGCAGATATACTTACATGTGTGAGCAGGAAGAAAACCACCAGATATGAAAGTAAGACACCTGAATACAGCGTCAGGGAAGAAGAAGAAGAAAAAGGCTCTGAGGTTTGCAGAATCTGGAGATAGAACCCAACACCTGCTGACCCCCAGAGCTGCCTGCCACGGTAAGTGGAGGGGCGTGCCATGGCCCCTGGGTGTAGAGGCCCTGGGACTCTAAGACACTTTTAAGGATTCTGAGCACCCGTTTTCGAGGTGCTTTTCAGCCTTACTGATACAGCTAACTGGTGGGTTCTTTTGCTGATGGATTAAAGAAACCAATGATACAATGAGTTCAGGACAAAGCAATCAACTTTTTGGGCAAGTCCCATTTGCAGACTGAGGCTGCCAGAGTCAGGGAGACCTTGCTTCTGAGCAGTATGGATTTTTACTTGGGTTCAACTATCCTGCCTGGTGACTCTTTCTCTCTTCTACTGGTCCTAACATGTGTGTGTCCTTTCTGGATTGGGGTTGGGTCTCTGTTTCTGTCCATGAGTACAGAGACAGTTTCAACAGGACTGTTTACCTCTGAGCTGGTCCTTGAAGCAGCAACCACTGTTATCTCTGGGTATGGGGTATGGGCACAGAGTCAACGTGGCTTTGCTGGGGTATAATTGGCATCCCTAAGCCTTCCCTTTCTCTGTGGTATAATGCAAAAAAGAAAATCACCGGAGTGGAAGTGAAATGGCCCTACTTTCCAGGAAAATGGAAACTTAAGTGATGGAGGAAAAAAAATTGGGGTCATGTTCTGCCCTTGTGGGAGCCCACAGTTTCACTCCACTCCTTAACCAGGCCTGCTATTGTACCTTCTGGGGGAGCAGCGTTATGTTTGTGTCCCCTCCTCAGGCTACCCTTGCCATGGCAGATCAGTTTCCTCTTTCCTGACCTACGGGGTCTCCAGAGCTCCCCTGCGAGATTGCTCCGGTTCTTCTCTGGAGGTCACTCCGAGTTGTTTCTGACTTGCCTCCTACCCTCCAGTCAATCTTTCCTCCTACCAGGCTCACAGGACTCCTGGCCTATGTCCTGGAGAACACATCAAGGAGGCCAGGGCATGTGCTGTGCAGAGCGACAGAGGGAGGGACATACCTCTCTGATGGCTAAGTCTCACTTCAGGGACACTGCAGGAGAGGCCAGGCACTCACTGGCGGCCAGTGGTAGAATCGCTGCTCTCTGACGTTCATCCTCAAAAGTCTATAGACCACAGGTTTCTGCACAAAACTTGTGTCAAACTGCGATTCATAAAAGAAAAGAAATAATAAATAAATAAATAAAGCGACCCCAGTGAGAAAATAGTATAGCTCAATTAAAAACAATGAAGTATTAAAAAAAATAAAAACCAGTGAAGTATCTGGTGTCTTAGAGATGGAGGACACATACAACTGTATGAATATAGTTTTTACTCTTTAGCTAAAGGATTTTGGCACCAGGCATAGCCTGAAAAATATTACAGCCTCAGCCGCGTTAGCTAATGTTACATAGATTTAGGAAAACAAATTGGCCAAGGCTCAGGTTTTCAAAACTGCTATGCAATAATCGTATGCTAATTTTTCCACTGCAGTTACATTTGGACCTGGCACTCAACAGTGAGTAAATCAACTTTCGCAGTGGCTTTTCCAGCCTGATGCTCGGACTGAATTAGTCACATTCCCCTGGTGCTCCCAATTTCAAAACTCATTTCCCATCGTGGTGGGAATCGTTTTTCTGAGCATCGTCGTATAATTTTGAGACCGCATCTATATAGATTCCTCTACCTGACTTAGTCAGAACTTACAGTGTAAGGAACCTTATGTCAACGTAGGTCTCTGGAGAGAGCTTGTCAGAGCAGAGATGAGGGCTCACACGTATATCATAAACTGTGACGATGGCCTGGCTCTGACATCTTCTAGAAGTCATTCTCATGTTACCTCCCTTGGTCTAATAGTTCTTTTTTAGTCAAGCTACATTAGCCTAATTTGTTCTCTGGTTTAATCTGTCAGAGCTCTGAATGACTTACATTAAGTTACTACCTACTCTTCCATTTAGTGGATCAACAACCACAGCCTTTGTAGTGTCCTTAAGTCACCTCTTGAGTGTTTGAAGCTTTTTCTGAAAGTTTCTCAATAAAGTCTGCCTTTATTAGCTCTAGAGAAATCCAAAGAAACCAGACAAAAGCAGGACACTGTCATACTACAGCAGGTATCACCCAACAGTAAGGTAATCAAGGCCACTTCACCTGCAACTCTTTCTATACATTAAGTCCCTTGAAATCCCCTGGCCTCAGGACAAAGACTGTACTGTTCAGAGGTGACACTGGAAGCAGGGTTGCCTTGCTTTATCTGCTGACTGCCTGACCCACTGCGTGACTCAGGCTATTGGGACTCACTGCCGCAGACTGGGCTACCAGAAGTTCGGTTTCATTTCCTCAAGGCCTGTTAACTATAGGTTAGGTTCCTTCTGCACCCGCTGAAGGAATTGATAGTGTCTTCTTGTGAGTTTGTGTGTGTGTGTGTTTCTGTCTGTCTGTCTGTCCTATGCTCTTCTTAGTAGGGCAGGACCTTAGAAAATATGACCCACTCATTCTCAGAGTCAAGAGTTCCATAAACATACTCAGCTAATAACTAAAATATATGCGCAGAGGACCTGGTGCAGCCTATATAGGCCCTATGATTGCTGATTTAGTCTCTGAGCTCACGTGCTCCTTGCTTAGTTGATCAAGAGGGCCATGTTCTCCTGTTGCCTTCCATCCCCTCTGACTCTTACAATTTTTCTGTCTCATCTTCCAAGGGATTCTCTGAGCTCTGAAGAGAGGAACTTAATTGATACCTCCAGTTTAGACTCTCTGTTCACATACTATCTGCTTGTGTGTCTCTGTATCTGCTCCCATCTACTGCTATAGGAAACTTCTCTGATGCTGAGCGGGTAAGGCACTCATCTATGAGTATAGAAAAATGCCATTAGGAATCATTTTATTGCCTTTTTTAAAAAAGATCAATCATAGTTGATTTTGCCCTAGGCTATCTAGTCTCTGGTTCTTGGTTACCCAAGCAGAGTTGTGCAAACGGAGACTACTTGGGCATTTCCCGGCTGGCCAGACCCGAATAATCACACAGACACTATATCAATTAACAACACTTGTTTGACCAATAGCTTAGGTGCATTGCAACCTATCTCATATCTTACATTAACCCGTTTCTATTAATCTGTGTGTTACCACAAGGCTGTGGCTTACCGGGAAAGGTTCCAGCATGTCCTTCTCCTTCAGCAACTACATGGCATCTCCTTGACTCTGCCTGCTCTCTCTCTATATCTCTGTTCAGATTTCCCTCCTGGCTATATTCTGCTCTGCCATAGGCCAAAACAACTTCTCTATTAACCAATAAGAGCAACATATATACAGAAGGGCATTCCACTGATTTATTTGCTCAGCTTGCTCCTTTTCATTATAAATTTTTGTCAGAATTAACATGAACAACCACATGACAGAGTCTATACTAGGCTGTTTTGAGATTTCCTCTGCCAATGGAATTAATCCAGATTTCTTCACTTTAGCCTCGGGTATACTTTTCAGACAAGGGCAAAAAGCAGCCATATTCTTCATCAAAATATCATAAGAACAATCTCTAGGCAATATGCTAAAATTCTCCTCTGAAATCTCCTGAAGCAGCCCCCCCCACTCTCAATCAAATTAAACTCTGCACCACTGTCTTCTATGTTCCTACTAGTAAGTCTCATTAAAAAGTACTTAAAGCTTTCCACTGTTTCCCTACTCCAAAGTCCCAAAGTTCATAGTACTCTAAACAAAAACATGGTCACGTCTCTCACAGCAATACTCAAGTCCCTGGTACCACCTTCTGTCTTAGGGTTTCTATTGCTGTAAAGAGACATTGTGACCATGGCAACTCTTATAAAGGAAACCATTTAACTGAGGTGGCAGCTTACAGTTCAGAGGGTTAATTCATTCTCATCATGGTGAGGAGCATGGTGGCATGCAGGCAGACATAGTGTTGGCTACAGTTTGAGCAGGAGATAACAGGAAATTGAATGAGACACTGGGAAGCATCTTGAGCATGGAAAACCTCAAAGCCCACCCCCACAATGACACACTTCCTCCAATAAGGCCACACCTAATTCAACAAGGCCACACTTTCTAATAGCGCTACTCCCTGGAAGTTTATGGGGGCTAATTACATTCAAACTACCACAATAGCTCTGTACAATTATTTTTAATGAAAACCAATATCTTACATTAAAATAAAATCTAAATTTGACAAATGAGATTAAGAACAAAGTTTGCAAATTTCTCCATGTGATTGCTAATCTGTATTATCAACTTGACTGTATCTAGAATCAACTAAAACACAAGCTACTGGGCACACCTATCAGAAATTCTCTTAAGCAGAATATTTGAAACAGGAAAACATAAGTCCAGGCTACTCCTTCTAATGGCAACTCAAATAAAAAAAATATGGATCAAGGAAACTTTGCTTTGTGCCTGCTTGTCCTCACTCTTGCTAGAAAGGGCTCCTATCCTGTTGCTGGGGCATTCATTGGCTTGTATTAGAACCATCTACTTGAGTGAAGACAGCCAGTAAAGAATGGATACAGTTCTTCAAACTAAACACCAAACAAGGCATCAAAACCCAAGATATACAAATAACTATGAAAACTAAAGTAAAATTTAAACATCCAATAAATAAATGGGTTTGTGAATTTAATAGACAGTTTTCCAAAAAAGAAATACGAATGACCAATAAATAATTTTAAAGAGTGTTCAATACTCTTTGCCATTAGGGAAATACAAATTAATTACTTTGAGTTTCTATCTCACTACGCTCAGAATGGCAGTCATCAAGAAAACAAATGACAGTAAATTCTTTTGAGAAAGAGTTGAAAGAGGGACCTCATTCGTTGATGACAGTAGTGCAAATTTGTGAGGCCACTATAGAAGTTAGTCTATAAGTCTCAAGAAATTGAAAATAAATTCACCGTGTTGTCCAATAGCACATTTGTATGTACCTGAAGGACTCAACACACCACAGAGATTCATGTACATCCATATTTATAGCTATACTGTTTACCAGAAAGAGAACGAGCCTAGATAAAAAAAATAAAGAATAATTGACTAAAGAAACAAAGACTAAGAATAAATAACATATAGTGCATATATGCACAAAATTTATACTATAAACTATAGAAAAATAAAATCCTGACATTTGTAAAAGTGTATGAAATTGGAATTTATTGTGTTGAATGAAAGGCAAACACCATGTTTTCTCTCATGCATGAAACTAAATATAAAAATGCACTTGTATGTGTGTGTGTTTTTATGTGTGCATTTTTAAGTCACTAAGCTAGGAGGGGGATCAGGAGGAGAGGATAAGATCTAAACTGAGGTGGGAAATACATTAATGGAATACACATAAGAAGAAAACAGAGGCAGAACTAACTGGAGAAAGGCCACCATCCCAACGGTGGGATGAGGACAGGGAAAGAGAAGAACACATTAGAACAAAGTATCATGCCATGTATGCATGAAGAAGCTGCTGTGTCTGCTAACATAATATTAAAAAAAGAAGAAAATGGCCTACATGCAAAATCACTCGCTATTATTTATAATAGTATAAGGACTAGAAATAGCCTAATGCTGCAGTGTTGTTAAAATAATTATTTAAAACTGTACAGAGAAATACAATGCAGCCATAAAATAGGCAGGGGCACCTGTTTGCAAATGTAATTTCAACAATCTATGTGACAAAATATTCTAAAAAGCAATGTGTATTGCAATAAGTACAAGCAAAAATATCCAGTGTGGGTCAGACATAAACACAGGATCACAAACCCACTGGCCCACATCAGCAAACTCTTCTCTTCCCAGAGGTGAGGGAGCGATAATTGATTTCAGCTCAGCATGGGCATTCAGAAAACACTGTGTACCTGATTCTCCCTCAACAAATGTGAAGTTTCTATAAACCATCACTTCATTTATAGAGAGCACCACTAAGATCTTGAATCCAAGGAGCTGGCACCAAAGCCAACCCTCAGAGAGGAAAAAAAAAAGGCACACCAGGTCTTATTGAAGGCTTCCTTATTTGGGTGGAATACACAAAGATGATGGTGATATGCAGGACCACGCTGTCAACACAAAATGCATAGGGCAACGAAAAAGCATAGCTTGATTCAGGCTGTTGCAGTGAGAGAATGCTCACTTACAAGCTATCACAGAAAAGCAATAGGCTGGGCTAGCAAGGTGAGACTTAGCCTAAGCCTGGTGGGAAGAGGGACAATGTGGGTCTTCTCTTGGATGAGAGGTAACTCCTTTTGTTGTGGGAGATATTACAGAGCAAAAAGGCCTGTAGAGAAAATTTAAGGAGCAAGTGGATCAGGTGAAGATAAATGGTTGTCTGAGATTGGGGGAGGAGGCAGGAGACACGGGGCAACAAGGAAATTCAGAATGAAGCAAATTGACTTTGTTCTTTTGATCGAGGTGATGGGGTCATATATTACATAAACGTGAAAGGCTATCAGATTACACATTTCAAATATGTAGTTTGTCATATGCCGACTGTGCCTCAAACACGTGTTTGAGAAAGCATGCTAGATTTGACTGACTGTTTTCATCTGCCTTTTCAGGACACATGCTGATTTTTGGAGGTCCCATCTTGTATTAACTATTCTGTTGGTCCTATTACTATCAAAAAGACAGACTGCATGACATATAGCTTACGGTGCCTGTGTCTTCACCTCTTCTCTAGTACCATACTCAAAAGGATAGGGAAGGATTTGTTATTTCTTTAGAGATGTCAGTGGGGAAAGTCACCCATAATCTTTATTCTAGAAACAAACAAACAGAAAAAACATGGGGTAATTTCAAGAGATAAAACTCATTCTAGTGGTTGACAGTTGCATGGCTGGGGCAGACTGAGGGGTCACTGGCAGTGGCACAAGGATTTATCCCTACTGCTTGTACTGGCTCTTTGGAACCTATTCTCTTTGAATGTATACCTTGCTCAGCCTAGATGTAGTAGGAAGGGCAATGGATCTTCCACAAAGCAATGTGCCTTACCCTCTCTGAGGAGTGGATAGGGGTCGGGTGGGAGGTAAGGGGAAGAAATGGGAGAAGAGGGAGTTGAAACTTGGATTGGGTATGTAAAATGAAAAAAGATAGTTTGTTTTCTTTTTTAAAAAATGAAAAGTATTTTTTGGACTTCCCACAGGGCAGGGAACCCTGATTGCTCTTTGGGCTGACAAGGGAGGGGGACTTGTTCGGGGGAGGGGGAGGGAAATGGGAGGCGGTGGCGGGGAGGAGGTAGAAATCTTTAATTAAAAAAAAGTAAATAAATATAAAAACAAAATAATAAAAAAAAACTCATTCTAGGTGTCTTGAGGCATGGCTCAGTATCTCAGAGTGCTTAGTGCGTTTCCAGAGGACCAGAGCTTCTTTCCCAGAACCAACACTGTCTGTCTTTTTTTTTATTCCTCCCCCCCAACATTGTCTGTGTTACAACAGCCTGCAGTGCCAGCTCTAGAGCATCCAAAACTCCCGCACATAATTTTTCAAAATATCATTCTACATGTCATAAAATCCTGTAATTATTAAGAATTCTAAAAATGCAGTAACTTGACTAACATTTCTTATCTTGAGTTAATGATCCTCGTTGTGTTATGAAAGTTCAGCTTTTTTTCATGGCTTAACTCCACTGAATGAAGTAGAAGTATTCCTTAAACTTAATGATTAAGTACTAAGTTTTGTCAAGTACATATAAGTTAAGTCATTCATCATTAAGTTTTATTTACTTTGTCATAAAAGACTTTAAAATCATCTAGCATTTCTTCAATTGAATATTCTCAGGATCAAAGAAAGGGGAGGGAGATGACTTAGTGATTAAGAGCACTTGCTGCTGTTTCAGAGGACGAGAGTTATATTCCTGATACCTCATGTAGGCCATAATTGCCGATCACTCCCATGCCTTTGGATCTAGGATCTAACGCCCTCTTCTGCTTTCTGGAGGCATTTGAGCACACTTGGCTGGTGCAGGATAATTGTCTGTATTCTGTCAATCATGTTTTTTTTTTTTTTTTTTGATTTTTCGAGACAGGGTTTCTCCGTAGCTTTTGGTTTCTGTCCTGGAACTAGCTCTTGTAGACCAGGCTAGCCTCGAACTCACAGAGATCCGCCTGCCTCTGCCTCCCGAGTGCTGGGTTTAAAGGCATGCGCCACCACCGCCCAGCTTCAATCATGTTTTAAATAAACACTGATTGGCCAGGCAGGAAGTATAGGCAGGTCAACCAGACAGGAAGTAGAGGCAGGGCGATGAAAGCAGAAGTATTCTGGGAAGAAGGAAGCTCTTTCCCGAGTCCTGCCCAGGCCACCAAAGAAGCAGGATGTCTCGCTGAAAAAGGTACTGAGCCATGTGGCTAACACAGATAATAATAATAATAATAATAATAATAATAATAATAATAATAGGTTGATATAAGTTATAAGAGTTAGCAAGAAGCCTAAGCTAATGGGCCAATCAATTTATAATTAATGCAGATTCTCTATGTGATTTTCTCTGGGACTAAACGGCTGGGGGAGCAGGCAGGACAGAAACCCCCAACAAGCCCTGCTGTCACGTTACACCTGGCATACACTCACATGGACTCACACACACACACACACACACACACACACACACACACACACAAATAATAAAAATAAATATCTTTTTTTTTTTTGGATTTTCGAGACAGTGTTTCTCCGTAACTTTTGGTTCCTGTCCTGGAACTAGCTCTTGTAGACCAGGCTGGCCTTGAACTCACAGAGATCTTCCTGCCTCTGCCTCCCAAGTGCTAGGATTAAAGGCGTGTGCCACCACCGCCCGGCTAATAAATATCTTTTTAAAAAGAGGAAATAAAGGACCCTGTATGCGGCATGTTGCTGGGATTGTCCTATGTTTTAGGTGCCTGCTAACATGCTCAGCTAAACATGTGTTTTTAACTTGTTCCAATAGCAGTATTCATTTCTCCTTTGAGTAAGAGGGGAGGCTGAAACTAACACACAGCGAAAGTGTGAAAAGGGAGAAAGAGACCGTAAGTACACAGGACACATATCAGCCGAGCATCGTAAGATATCTTGTGAGGAAGACAGTTTATGAATGACCACCAGAATGTCATACTGATGGCAGTTGAGATGTACAAGGAGAAGTGATTTGTTCTGAACATTATTCTATTTTGGATGGAGCTTGTTGTGTCTGTGGATTATCTAGGGACATACTTTTGATCTATTCTATAGGTTGAAGGGGGGAGAGGCAGGGAGGGGAAGCAGAGAAAAATGTAGAACTCAATAAAAATCAATAAAAAAGAAAAAAGAAAAAAGGAGAAGTGGACATCATCAGAGACCATTGTCTGACCAACAGAACTAAAAAGCAACAAAAAGCTTCCCGACACCCCAGGCAGAAACATTTATAGTAGAAATTTGATGGAGGAAGGTCATTGGCTAATAAAGGAACTGCCTTGGCCCATTTTTTTTTTTACACTGTGAATGCAATCTTTATTTGACAATTGTTCTTACTGTATACAGTCTTACTATGTTAAAGTTAAAACTTTTCACTTTTGCCGGGCGGTGGTGGCGCACTCCTTCAATCCCAGCACTTGGGAGGCAGAGGCAGGCAGATCTCCGCGAGCTCCAGACCAGCCTGGTCTACAAGAGCCAGTTCCAGGACAGGCTCCAAAACCAGAGAGAAACCCTGTCTCGAAAAAACACACACACACAAAAAAAAAAAAAAACAAAACAAAAAACCTTTTCACTTTTGTTTAGAAAGAGAAAATGGGGGCAATATTGGGGAATATTATCTTATGATGTGGGACTTTATGCTGCATTTGTTTAACTCTGTGAAACTATGATTCTTTGCCTGTCTAAAACACCTGATGGTCCGAATAAAGAGCTAAATGTCTGATAGCAAGGCTAGGTGGGATGGCAGACAGAGTATGAACAGAAGAATATAAATAAATAAATTTATTTTATTCTAATATCTAATTTATTCTCGTAAATAAAAGAATGCATCTATACCCCCAGCCTACAGTTAATTGGTTCTTTCCTGTTTAGTCTGCAGTACAGTTTAGCTTTTCCTGTTAGTTCCAGGTCTTTGCAGAATTAGGTCTTGCGAGCAGACTTACCAACAACAGATGATTGCCAACATCAATGTAACTGTAGATGCCTTAGCAGAGTGTGTGTGTGAGTGTGTGTGTGTGTGTATGCATTTTGTGTGATGTTTTTGCTCTTTTATTCTTTGGAATTTTTGGCCTTTTGAGAGGGGCCCGCCACCCAGCTCCAAAATAAATCATTCACCCGGAGGCTTATTCTTAGGTATAAACGCCTGGCTTTAGCTTGGCTTGTTTCTTGAGCCTGCTTTTCTTAACTTCAATTATCCCGACTACCTTTTGCCTCAGGGATTTCTCCTTTTCTTACTTCTGTGTACCTTACTTTCACTCTGACTCTGTGGCTGGATGGGTAACTTGGTGGCTGGCCCCTGAAGATCTCCTCCCCCTCTTCTCATGTTGCCGCTTTTCTTCCTCGCTTCCCCTTCTGTTCATACTCTGTCTGCCTTGGCCCATTTTATTGGTTAGAACATAGGTAGGTGGAGTAAACAGAACAGAAGGCTGGGAGGAAGAGGAAGTGAGCTCAGACTCCACAGCTCTGCTCGCTGGAGCAGAGACACCATGCCCGCTCCCGGGCAGACACACGCCATGAAGCTCCGACCCAGGCTGGACTAGGCTAGAATCTTCCCGGTAAGACCGGTTCTCACAGATTATTAGAGATGGGTTGATCGGGATATCAGAATTAGCCAGTAAGGGCTAGAGCTAAAGGGCCAAGCAGTGTTTAAAAGAATATAGTGTCCGTGTAATTATTTCGGGGCATAAGTTTGTGTGTTGTTATTTCGGGTAAAGCTAGCCGTGCGGACCGCTGGGGTGCTGGGGACGCAGCCCCGCCACCCTTAGTACTACAGAAATTATGTCAGAAATTGTTTAGCTGTCTTCTTTGTGGTGTGCTGGCTAGTTTCTGTCATGTTCATACAGGCATGACCTTCCTAGAAAAAGGAACCCTTAATTGAGAAGTTGCCTCCATCTAATTGGCCTGTGGGCATGTTGTGGTTCGTTTTCTTGATTAACAATTGATGTGGTAGAGCTCAGCCCATTTAAGTGGCAGGTGATCCTGGGATGTAAAAGAAAGCAGATTGAATGAGCCTTGGAGAGCATGGTATCTGCTTCAGTTACTGTGTCTAGGTTCCTACCTTGAGCTTCTGTCCTGACTTTCTTCTATGATGGACTGTGATCTATAAGCCAAATAAACCCTTCCCCCCTCAAGCTGACTTTAGTCGGTGTTTTATCACAGCAACAGAAAGTAAAGTAGGGTATGGAGACATTTTATGACCTTCCAAGTTCATTATTTCTGAAGGCTGCTGGATATGTGTGTGTGTGTGTGTGTGTGTGTGTGTGTGTGTGTGTTCCCATTCCATAAGCAGACAAATCTGTTATAAGTAGTCAGAAATAAATTAATAAATAATAAAATAATGAGCATAACCACTTGGTTTCTGATAAGATTTGAGGCCTGCTCTGTCATAGGAAACTCTTGTTTGGTATTGTAAGCCTGGTCAAGAGGCTTTGACTGCGTGGGTCATACGCTCCAGGAATAACCCACTGCTCTGCTTTTGCAGGATGAACATAGTATTCAACTGCCCTCTAAATACTTATGTTTCTATTCATATCAGTGCTGCTTTAGGCCTTCACCAGAAAAGCTTATTCCAGGGGGAAGCTCTTGTATTCTTCAAATTTAACTTTTTATTGATTCTTTGTGGATTTCACATCATGCATCCCGATTCCATTCATCTCCCTGTCCCTCCCATCTGCCCTCTTCCCTTGCAATCTCCCATCCCCCAGGATAAAACAAGGTAAAACTTAAAAGAAAAGAGTTTTAAAAAGACAAAAAGAGAAGGAAAAACTTCTTTGTGGAAACTGCTGTGGGACACAGTGAGTCACACGGTCCTTTAGTCCATATGTTGCTACTGCAAATGTTCATTGCAATGAGCTGTTGGTCTGGTTTGAGTACTCTGACTTTTGCTACATCTTCAACCCTGGGTCATCCCTGGGGCTCTTCTTGGATATCCCCTGGTTGCCTGTGTCATGGAGATCCTGTAATTTTGACTCTGCAGAACCAGCCCCTTCATGGGCTCCTGCAGTTCACAAATGGGGTGGATGATGGGATGAACCAACTTATAGCTCTGGTTCTGGCTCTGGGTGGTTGCTGGGTTGGTCAGCCTGCAAGCGCTCCCTCACCTTCAACACCAGGATCAGTTCTTCAGTACCACCCAGGCTAGCTCACACTATAAGCAGCAAGAGGCAGGGCCAATTCTCCTGATCTCTTGTCCTTAGGGTGGGCTCACCCACTCCTACACCACCAGGGTCAGCTCAAGGTGTGTTGCCTAGGTGAGGCACAGGGAACAAAATTTTACCAGTTATGTCAACCTGTAGAAGAATGAAAATAGATCCATATGTATCACCATGCACAAAACTCAAGTCCAAATGGATTAAAGACCTCAATATCAGTCCCAACACACTGAACCTGATAGAAGAGAAAGTGGGAAGTGCTCTAAAACACATGGGCACAGGAGACCACTTCCTACGTATAACCCCAGCAGCACAGACATTAAGGGCCTCATTGAATAAATGGGACCTCCTGAGACTGAGAAGCTTCTGTAAAGCAAAGGACACTGTCACTAAGACACAAAGGCAGCCCACTGACTGGAAGAAGATCTTCACCAACCCCGCAACTGACAAAGGTCTGATCTCCAAAATATATAAAGAACTCAAGAAACTAGACCGTAAAAATCTAATCAACCCAATTATAAAATGGGGCACTGAGCTGAACAGAGAATTCTCAACAGAAGAAGTTCAAATGGCCAAAAGACACTTAAGGTCATGCTCAACTTCCTTAGTGATCAGGGAAATGCAAATCAAGACAACTTTAAGATACCATCTTACACTTGTCAGAATGGCTAAAATAAAAACACCAATGATAGCCTTTGCTGGAGAAGTTGTGGAGAAAGGGGTACACTCATCTATTGCTGGTGGGAATGCAAACTTGTGCAACCACTTTGGAAAGCAGTGTGGTGGTTTCTCAGGAAATTCGGGATCAACCTACCGCTGGACCCAGCAATAGCACTCTTGGGAATATACCCAAGAGAGGCCTTATCATACAACAAAAGTATATGCTCTACTATGTTCATAGCAGCATTGTTTGTAATAGCCAGAACCTGGAAAGAACCTAGATGCCCTTCAATGGAAGAATGGATGAAGAAAGTATGGAATGTATACATATTAGAGTACTACTCAGCAGTAAAAAACAAGGACTTCTTGAATTTTGCATACAAATGGATGGAAATAGAAAACACTATCCTGAGTGAGGTAAGCCAGACCCAAAAAAAAGAACATGGGATGTACTCACTCATATTTGGCTTCTAGCCATAAACAAAGGACATTGAGCCTATAATTAGTGATGCTAGAGAAGCTAAATAAGGAGAACCCAAAGAAAAACATATAGGCATCCTCCTGAATATTAACCTTCATCAGGCGATGAAAGGAGACAGAGACAGAGACCCAATTTGGAGCACCGGACAGAAATCTCAAGGTCCAAATCAGGAGCAGAAGGAGAGAGAGTACGAGCGTGGAACTCAGGACTGCGAGGGGTGCACCCACACACTGAGACAATGGGGATGTTCTATCAGGAACTCACCAAGGCCAGCTGGCCTGGGTCTGAAAAAACCTGGAATAATGTAGTGATAAGGGTGGCGGGGCTGCGTCCCCAGCCCCCCAGCCGCCTGCTAGCTTATGCCCGAAATAACAACACACAAACTGTATTCATTTAAACACTGCTTGGCCCTTTAGCTCTAGCCCTTACTGGCTAATTCTGATATCCCGATCAACCCATCTCTAATAATCTGTGAGCACCGGTCTTACCGGGAAGATTCTAGCCTACGTCCATCCTGGGTCAGAGCTTCAGAGAGCAGAGCTCTCGCGTCCTCCTGGGAGAGGGGAGCATGGCGTCTCTCTGAGACGTCTGCTCCCGAGAGGAGAGCTGTGGAGTCTGAGCTCACTTCCTCTTCCTCCCAGCATTCTGTTCTGCTTACTCCACCCACCTATGTTCTAACCTATGAGGGCCAGCCAAGCAGTTTCTTTATTCTTTTAACCAATGACCTTCCTCCATCAGAATAAAACCGGACTTGCTGAACATAGCGGACAATGAGGACTACTGAGAACTCAAGAACAATGGCAGTGGGTTTTTGATCCTACTGCACGTACTGGCTTTGTGGGAGCCTAGGCAGTTTGGATGCTCAGTTTACTAGACCTGGATGGAGGTGGGGGTTCCTTCGACTTCCCGCTGGGCAGGGAACCCTGATAGCTCTATGGGCTGACAAGGGAGGGGAACTTGATTGGGGAGGGGGAGGGAAATGGGAGGAGGTGGTGGGGAAGAGACAGAAATCTTTAATAAATAAATAAACGGAAAAAAATTTTACCAGTTATGCTGCACTGGCCTGCACCTAACATATGTGGCTACAACTGGAATAAACATGGATGCATGCCATTACATACAAGGACACACATCATCACATATAATAGGCACTTTGATGGGGAATGAGTTTAAGCATTAGCTCCCTGGCTCAATGAGTTCATTTGAGAGCCAAGCTCCTCCTATTGCTGTGCTCCGCTTTCTTAGGTATCATCAACAGTTTAGGGAGGACAGAGGCAGACAATGAAGATGGTCAATGTCTTCCCATGGTGCTCCTTTAGTCACAAGGATGCTTCCCCAGAGTACCAGCTACTGTTTTCTCCTCACCCTTCCTAGGAAGTCAGAGATCAGCTGGGCCCCTTGCTGTCTTTCTCTTCCTCTCTAGCTGTGGTTTTCTGGTACCGAGTTGACTGCATCATTCTCCCCATACTCCCAACACCCTATGTTTCTGCCTTTTGGTTTCTATGCACTAACACAGCCCTAAAAGTTCAGCCTACAAGATTGTAGTTATCACATCAGCCAATGCTGATCTCTCCTGAGTCTTACCTCCAAGATCTTCCACACATTTTCTGGCCTCCATAACTAAGCTGTATAACAGTTTCTCAGCTACTCAGCTACTATATATTCAGTCACCCAGGGATATTCAGTGGAACCTAAGGTCTTTCTCAAACCCGGAACTTCACAGGTTATACCTGACACAGAATCTACAGATGCTCGATTCAGTGATAAATAGAGGCAAGGGAAGTATCTAGTCATGGTGTTTTCATAGCCTTATTCCTCAAGAATTGATTGCAATTCTACATGAGCTAACTTGAATTGGGATCCTTTCACCACAAAGAATCCTATCTAATCAGTCACTCCTGACTGACTCAACAAGGTTTGAGTGCTTGCCCGATAGAATTCATACCTTAGCCTGAAGGGCTTCACAAAGCTAACTTGCTCAGGTCACCCAAAAAAAATGGGGTCCTGTGAGCAACAAAAAAGCTTAGGGAGACTAACGGCACATAAGGAAAGTTAAACACTGGGTCTAAAAGGGTGGGAGCTATATTATCAAATGAAATTAGGAGCAAGTACCAATGGATAAAGAGATGAAGGCAGAGAAAGAGAAGATAAGAATGAACTAGGAGAGTGACTTGATGCCTAAGTGTTGCAGTCAAGCCCTTAGGACATTCTCAGGGTTGGTAGTTTTCTTAAAATAGGACGAGACAGCACTGACCTCACAATGCAGATGTCAGCACTTGTACTCAGTACACGTGTGGGCAAATAGTGTATCTTGCCTCGTGGGCTTTTGTCAGACTGGTTGTAATAATGCAGAAGTGAATTGTGGAGGGATGGCATGTCCTATATCCTGAATTAATCATCACTCTCATCCCTCCTGCCTCTGTACACGCCGAAACAGATGTTCTGCGTTATCTGTGAGTTGAATCCTGCCAGCCAGTCAGCCTCTTCCATCAGTCTCTTTTCCCCTTTGTCAATGTCTTGGCTTTCAGTCAGAATTTTAGAAGAAGCACAGCCTGTGTTATACCTAAATTAATGGACTGTCTAATTAAAGTCATCCTTTAGAACACTGACTGTTAATATTTTTTTATTATTATTACTATTTTCATTAAGGAATGGAGTTGAGAAATAAACTCTTCATCTATAACTTCTCAAGTAAGGATACTAAGAAAATTGTCTTAGGTCAGAAGAAGCATATGGGACAGCAGAGGTTTGTTAATGTATCACCAGTTTATTAAATATGCAGATTTTTATGAGTCTTTCTGCCAGGGCAGTCTCCCCACACGGTGTTCAGTAGGCTAGTTTTCCCACTTTAACTTCCTTTGGAAAGTAAGTTGAGTGCAATACATGATAATACTTGAACAGTAAATCAACTATGACTTATGTAGTTGCTACACACATGTTAAAATAGGTAGCAAATAAGTAAATTCAGAATAATTCAATTAATTTATTTAGTAAACCGGGTTTACATTATTTTAAACCTTTTTTATTTCCAGTTTCACAGTTTGACTAAAATTGTTCGGTACTATCTTCCATATGTTAATACTTTCAAAAGTCAAGGTAGTTCAGAAAACTACTCTAAAGTGAAAGGGAGCAAGAGGAAGGGAGTGAAACAGGAAAAAAAGAGACTGGCAGAGAGATGGGTGATGAATGGATGGATGGGTGGTGGGTGGATGAAGAACACTGAGTTGAGCTCATAAACATAATAAAATCACTTGTGAGCCCAAGACCCACGAGTGACTTTATCACACCATTAAGGCTACTTGATCAACTTTCTAGAAAAAACAAAATCAGAGTTTAGATTTCATGATCTCCTGGGTATTTTCTTCTCTAAGAAGATAATATTTTAAAAATCCCTCTAATGGAAGAATATCGGCCCCTGAAGTCATCTCATAACCATCCCACTGCTCTCTTTATGCCTCCCTAGGAAGCACCTTCTCTATGCCAGCCTATGATAGAAGCAAATGTTCTTTAAGGCAATGCATCTGGCCAAGCTACTGTACAAAGTCTGAGCAAGTCAAAGTGAAGGTTGTTTAAATAACATATTGGAAAGCGAAAGAAATTCTATGCCCATTAAGTGGATTATTCTGGAACTCATAAGCTATGGAATTACTCATATAATCTAATTATTACATAAGTTATCTAATAAGTCCACAGTAACATAAATTTTATTTAGGACTTGGCCACATGAAAGCTTGTTTATGCACGAACAGATCAAATCACCATCTTCATTCTAGACTGTTCAGCCACTTTTCTAAGATGTCCCTTGGGAAGTCATTCTGAGATGACAGGTTATATTAAAATATCAAATTCACAATATGAAAATATTATATTACACATTAAAATTTCTTAAAAGTAAGCTCTTCTAAATTTTGAGGGATGGTCTGGAAATTATTTTTTCCTTATACCACGAATAAGCACCTTAGTTCTATGACATTCTTCATGGGGAGACAATGTTGATATTTGAATTTGACTACCATCTAGTGTGTTTGTGTTTAGACAGAAGCCTTTGGCATTTGTCAAAACTAGTGACATATCAATTCTCAGGTAACCTAACTTCTGATTCTTTAAAAACAGATGGACAGTTGGTGACAAAAGGCCAAAGCCAGCCAAAAGTTCCTGTTACCAATTATCTTCTGCTGAAAATAAAGAAAAAAATCTAGCAAACATTCAGGTAACATTCAGACAGTGCATACCTCCATTTTGTCCTTCTGCTGGAGTGCCTTACCCACCTGCTGGAGAGGTCCTCCAAAATTCCAGACCCGTCTGAAGGGCAGGTAGAGGATTTAATTCATGGCCATTTGGCAGGTGGGTGTTCCCATCTCAGCCCTCCTGATAGCAAGGCTGAGCCACTGTACAATCAGGCTGCTTTGGAAGAGGGTCCAATAGCTTAGTCACTTCTTTGATCTAGAAGGACCTCAACTGAAAACCTGGAGCTTTGCAATACGCATGGGGAATGTTTCAGAGGCCAGTTTTGCTGGATCCTGAGGGGTTCCATGGCACAAAAATTGATAGTAGTCACTCTACAAACCCCACAGAATCATTCTCGCAAGAACAGAAGCAATCATGCCTGTAATGGGTCCCTACACCTGGCCTTGCACTTGGTGTCTGCACTGCTTTCGGCGGACAGGTATGATGAAGGGGACCCTGGGATAGAAGAGAAATTATTTCTACTCTTGGTCAGGACTTTAGTGTTTCCTGCCTGCAGCTCTGTAAACAACCATCACCATAGTATCTTGATGTTGGTTTGTCATTTGGGCTGGCAACAAGAGATCTCCCCAGAGGGAAGTGGTACTTCTTCCCTGGAGGAGACAGGTTTTATTCTTGTATAAGTCCCTATTCAGGCTAAATTCCCTGTTTCTGCATGCTCTCCACTGCAGGCTACTAAAATGGCAGGAGAGGATTGAGTTCTGTGCAAGGACATGTGCTCAGCACCGTGCCAGAAGGAGCAGCCACTCTGTGCTTCCCTTGTCACTTCTCCTACAGGTGCTCTCAGGAGACAGGAATAGCAATATTCACCTTATACACATTGTATCAGGTCCATCACAACAGGACTGTAAAGATGCTTGAGCAATAACTGAAAATCAAATTGTAGCAAAAGGTCGATGAATCTTCATAGGTTTCAGGGTTTAATCCATGGAATGGATGGGAGGTTGGTGTCTAAGGCTACGAATGTGCTGGAAGCATGAATGCCAGTGTTACATTGTCCACTCAGTTTCATCTCCTTTTCCAGGCCTCCTTACACCAGAATTTACCTGCTCTCTATCCTCACCAGGCCCACGGTCAGAGGACCATGCCTGAAAGTCTCTCCACTTGCCCTTACTCACCCGATGGGTTGAGGCTTTGGTGTTTCTCATTTCCTAGTAAACAGGAAATTCAAAATAAACCTGAATCCAATCACTTGGAAAGCTGAGGCAGCAAGATAAATGATACTCCTTCTCAAGGAAATGAAATGGAAAAGAGGAAAAATGAATAAAAGAGGAAGAGGGAGGAAATTGGGGAGGAAGAAGAAACAGAACTGTTTTCTATCTAGTCACTAATCCAAGTTTGGGCAGCGTGGGTGTTTTATTTTCGGTTTTCTGCCCGTCTGATTAAAAACTAAAACATGGGTAGATTTTGCCTTAAAATGATAGTGGACTAGAATTCTGAATTTTAACTAAAAAATGTATTCTCTTTATTCTTAAAATTGGTAAAAGCAAGAGAAAGAGCTAACTTAATATTGACTGTGGGTTTAAGAAATAAGATTTCTTGAATTGTTCCCAGAATCATAAATTGCCACATTTAAGAAGAATTGGTGATACATATCAAAAGTTTTAAAAATGTTACTACCTTGACCCACCTACTTTATTTCTGAAAATAAGACCTAATAAATATATATACAAAAATGTTCACTGTGGCATTGTTTATGCAAAAACAATGGAACTGCTTTCCTGGATAGTTCTTGCATTCATGACACAACTATACAATAGAATTGAAATATGATCACCACAAGGTGGTATGAAATTATACAGAATAATACAGCTTTACATATACAAGAAGAATAAAAGGCATAAAATCATGTAAATTTATAGCAAGTATTTCTAGAAATTCTGTCCACTCAGTGAAACTACAGTTCAAATATTTTATTCTTTCTATTTTGCTGGTCATGGTGGTGCACACCTTTAATCCCAGTGCTTGGGAAGCAGAGGCAGATGGATCTCTATGAATTTAAGGCTACATAGCAAGTTTCAAGCCACTAAAGGGTCCACAGTGAGACCCCGTCTCAAAACTTTTTCTTTTTTGTATGAACTTTAAAATTTTTCTATAATAGATTTATTATGTATTTTGAAATATTTTTCTTGAACTGCTAGAAATCTAGTCCAGTGGCCTTGTGCATGCCAAGCAAGCAACCTGCTTTGAGATATATCACCACTGACAATATGAAGGTTTTAAACTTTATGCTGATTCTATTTGTAATGTAGCTATACTAGCTCAAAATAATACCAAGACAAAGTATTGCAATCAGCCTCTTCTGAAACAAAATAACAGAGGCTTTGGTAAATAAAATCTAGGTAGTTTATACTGCATCTCTCTGGCTTCTCTCTTTAACCAACTGTGATAGTTTGAATAAGAATGGCATCCATAGGTTCACATATTTGAATTTTTAGCCATCTAGGAGTGGAACTTTTTGAAAGGATTAGGAAATATGGCCTTGTTGAAGAAGGTGTGGCCTCGTTGGAGGAATTATGTCCCCTGGTATAGACTTTGAGCTTTCAACAGCCCACACCAGGCCCAAGCACACTCTCATTCACTTTCTCCCTCTCTCTGTCTGCCCGCTTCTGACTGTTGTGTTTCCATTTCCCACAGCCTACCAGGTCAGGCAGCCTTGGTAGTGCATAGCACTGGTTAAAGGAATGAGCTAAGTGACCACTAAGCTCCTTGTTGCTGCTGCTCTGCCAATCTTAAACATCTCCTGAATCTGCAGTTAAGTCCGGTTGTCTCCTCTGCACCCCATGTTGTGGGAGATTTCAGGAAACTTCCTTGCACCTCACTGTGATTTGGCCTTGGTATCTTCTTCCAGCCTATTGTGGGGAACAGCTAAGGAATGGTGTATGTGTACAAAGTCAGGACAGGGTCCTAGCTGCCCTGGAACCCTGAAGCACCCAGTGCCCCTGGCTACACCACCTCCTTTTCAGCTCAAGAACTGAAATCAGTACTGGGTACGCTTTGCAGCCGGCAAAACGAGTTGCTTTACAGTGTTTTAATTTAATTCCATGCATTGCTTTGTCCCTGCATGCCTCAAATAGGAGAACTAATCTGTACTTCTTCTCTCAGCAGCTCTCCAAGCTGCCATTTGGTGCCTGGATAATGATTAGCATCAATCTAATAATGGGGACATTCTGTTTTCCTGGCGGTGACTGTGATGGCTTTAGTCTGCTCTGTATCATTTTTCTAAGTTTCTTCCCCTTATGTTATCAAGCTGCTAGTTTTTAGATTATTTAAAAAAAAAATTCTGCTGAAATTAAGGGTGGTAACTTAATTGTATGGCCTTTGCCAATGTAGGGATGGAGTACTTCCCAACTTTATAAAAGGTAAAGACCTTGGGACACTCTCTTCCTATTTTTATTAAGTAGATTCACTTTTTTATTTAGTTAGGGGTGCAGAATTGGAGAGATTGCTATTCTTGTAAAGGATCCAGGATCTGTTATCAGCACCTAGCTGGTGGCTCACAACTGTCCATAATTCTAGGTCTGATGGATCTAACTCACATTTCTAACCTCTGCAAGCCTGAGGCATGCATGTAGTACAGTACATATATACAGGCAAAATATTCATGTGAACAAAAGAAAATGAATCTAAAAGGGGTTTCTTAAATGCCCTGCATGTCCATAGGTTTTACATGTTTCTTTCCTCTTAAATTTGAAAGTTTTCTCCCACTATGTTCTTTAATCAGTCTTTTAAGTTAGGTAGCATCAAAATTAAAATTGTGTGCGGATGTTTCTGTGTGTGGATGGGTGGGGTGGATCAAACTCTGGACAATATATCCTCAGCCTTAGAGTTAGTTATAGCCAAGCTTGGTGGCTCAGGCCTGTAATTACATTTGGAAGGTAGAGGCAGCAGGATCGCTTGTGTAAGATAGAATCTCAGAGTCACTTTGATTTGCACTTCCCTGATGGCTAAGGATGTTGAACATTTCCTTAACTGCTTCTCAGTCATTAGCCTGAGAATTCTATGTTTAGGCCTGTTACCCCATCTTAAACGTCGATTATTTAGCTTCTTAATATCTAACTTCTTAAGTTCTTTCTATATTTCCAAAATTAGTCGCTGTCAGATGTGTGGTTAGTGAAAATCTTTTGCATTCTGCAGGCTGCCATTTTGTCCTATTAATGGTGTCCTTAGCCTCATAAAAGCTTTTCAGTCTCTTGAAGTTCAATTTATCAATTATTGATCTTAGCACCTGAGCTATTGATGTTCTCTTGGGGAACTTGTCTCCTGTGCCAATGCATTCCCCATTTTCTTTTCTATCGGGTTCAGTGTGTCTGGTCTTATGCTGAGGTCTTTGATCCACTTGGACTTGAGTTTAGTGCAGGGTGTTTGATACACATCTATTTACATTCTTCTACATGCTGACCTCCACTTGGACCAGCACTATTTGTTGAAGATGCTTTTTCCTCCCACTGTATATTTCTGACTTCTTTATCAAAAATCAGGTGTCCATAAGTATGTGGATTTATGTCTGGGTCTGTGATTCAGTTCCATTGATCAATGTGTCTGTTTTTATGTCATAACATGCAGTTTTGATTACTATAGCTCTGTAGAACAGCTTGAAATCAGGAATGGTGATATCAACAAAAGTTCCTTTATTGGACTATTTTAGCTATTCTGGGTTTTTATTTTCCATATGAGACTGAGTATTGGTCTTTCAAGGTCTGTACAAAAAATTGTGTTGGGATTTTGGTAGGGATTGTGTTGAATCTGTAGATTGCTTTTGGTAAGATTGCCATTTTTACTGTACCAGTTCTACCCATCCATGAACATGGGAGATTTTTCCATTTTCTGATATCTTCTTCAGCTTTCTTCTTCAAAGACTTAAAGTACTTGTCATACAGGTCTTTCAATTGTTTAGTTAGAGTTACCCCAAAATATTTTATATTATGTGTGGTTATTGTGCAGGGTGCTGTTTCCCTGGTTTCTTTCTCAGCCCATTTGTCATTTAAATAGAGGAGGACTAGTGATTGTTTTCTGAGTTAATATTGTATCTAGACACTTCCCTGGAAGTGTTGTTTAGCAGCTGTGGGAGTTCTCTGGTAGAATATATATACCATCATATCATTTGCAAATAGCAATACTCTAAACTCTTCCTTTCCAATTTGTATCAACTTGATCTCCTTTAGTTGTCTTATTTCTCTAGCTAAAACTTTAAATACTATATTGATTATATAAGGGAAGAGTGGACGGCCTTGTTTTGTTCCCAACTTTAGTAGAGTTTCTTTGAGTTTCTCTCCATTTAATTTAATGTTAGTAATAGGCTGACTGTACATTGCCTTTATTATATATAGGTACACCCCTTGTATCCCTGATCTTTCCCAGACTTACCATGAAGATGCGTTGAATTTTTTTTCAGACTTTTTCAGTACCTAATGAGATGATCATGTGTTTTTTTTTCTTTCAGTTCATTTATATGGTGGATTGATTACATTGACAGATTTTTGCATGTTGAATAATCCCTGCATCTCTGGGATGAAACCTGCTTTATCATGGTGGATAATCCTTTTGATGTGTTCTTGAATTCACTTTGCAAGTATTTTATTGAGCTAATACCAATACTCCTCAAATTACTTCACAAAGTAGAACAGAAAGAACAATGTCACATTTATTTTATGAGGCCATAGTAACCCTGATACCAAAACCACACAAGGATTCAACAAAGAAAAAGAATTACAGACCAGTTTCCACCATGACCATTAATGCAAAAATAATAATAAAATACTTGCTTCTTTTTGTTCAAGAGCTTTCAGATGTGCTATTAAGTTGTTAGTATAAAATTTCTTTATGAAGACATTTAGTGCTATGAGCTTTCCTGTTAGGACTGCTTTCCTTGTGTCCCAAAAGTTTTGGTAAGGAGTACATTCATTTTCATTGCATTCTAGAAAGTCTTGAATTTCTTCTTTTTTTTTTTTTTTTTGAAATTTCTGCTTTGTCCCAGTAGTCAGTTAGTAGAGAGTTGCTCAGTTTCCCTGAGTTTGTAGACTTTCTGTTGTTTCTGTTGTTGAAATCCAGCTTTAATCTGTGGTGGTCCGGTAGGAAGCAGGTGGTTATTTCAAATTTCCTGTATTTGATGAGACTTCTTTGTGAGCAAGTATGTGGTCAGTTTTAAAGAAGGTTCTGTGAGGTGCTGAGAAGAAGCTGTATTCTTTTGTTCTTGGGTGAAAAGTTCTGTAAATATTTGTGAGGTTCGTTTGAGTCATATCATTTGCCATTAGTTCTTTGTTTAGTTTTGGTCAGGATAACCTGTCCATTGGTGAAAGTGGGATATTGAACTCTCCCACTATTAATGTTTGGAGTTTGATTGTAATTTAAGCTTTGCTAATATTTCTATTACAAATATAGTTCCCTTGCATTTGGGGTATAGGTTTTCAAATTGAAACCTCTTCCTGATGGATTTTTCCATTGATGAGTAGGAAATGTCATTCACAATCTCTTCTGGCTAATTTTGATTGGAATTATGGTGTTTTTTTTTTTTTTGCTATTAGAGTGGCTATACCAGCTTGCTTGTTGGGTCCATTTGCTTAGAAAATATTTTCTAACTCTCTACTCTGAGGTAATGTCTATCTTTGATGTTAAGGTATGTTTCTTATATGCAGCAGAAGGATCCTGTTTTTGCATCCATTTTGTTAGCCTGTGCCTTTTTATTAGGGAATTGAGTCCATTTATATTGGGAGATAGGAATGATTATTAATTCCTGTTATTGTTCTTGGTAGTGGTTGTGTGTGTGTTCTTTCTTTGAATTATGCTAGTGTGAGTTACTTATTTTCTGTGTTTTCTTGGGTATAGGTAGCCTCCTAAGTATGGAGTTTTCCTTCTAGTACCTTCTGTTTGTCTGATTTGTAGATAGACATCATTTAAATTTGAATTTATTCTGGAATATCTATGGTGATTGAAAGTTTTGCTGGGTATAGTAGTCTGGGCTCATATCTGTGGTCTCTTAGACACTGCAAAATGTCAATCCAGGTTCTTCAGGCTTTTAGTCTCTATCGAGACTAGTTCTAATAAGTCTACCTTTATATGTTACTTGCTCTTTTCCCCTTGAAGTTTTTAGCATTCTTTCTTTGTTCTGCATGTTTAGTGATTTGGTTATTTTAGGGTGAAAAGACGTTTCATTTCTTGTCTTATCTGTTTGGCGTTTTGTAAGATTCTTGTACATTTATAGCCATCTCCTTTGGGTGAGAAAACTTTGATCTCGTTGGAAATATTTTCTGGGCCTTTGAACTGAGAGTCTCCTCCTTCTTCTAGACTAATTATTCTCAAGTTTACTTTTTTCATAGGGTAACAAATTTCCTGGATGATGTATATCAGTAATATTAGATTTAACATTTTCTTTGACCAGTGTATCAATTTATTCTGTTTTATCTTCTATGCCTGAGATTCTGTCTTCCATCCCTTGGATTTTGTTGGTGTTGCTTGCATCTGTAGTTCCTGTTGGCTTGCCTAGAATTTCCATTTTCAGGAGTCCCTCAGTTTATGTTTTCTTTATTGCTTCTATTTCCCATTTTCAGGTCTTTAGCAGTTTTGTTCATTTCCTTCACATGTTTTCTAGGCTTTCTTTAAAAGGATTATGTATCTCTTCCAATTGCTTGTGTTGTCCTGGATTTCGTTAAGGTATTTAAATCATTTCCTCTTTAAGAGTCTCTGTCATCTTCATAAAATTGACTCTAAGGTCATTTTCTTGTGGTTCAGCTATGTTGGAATATCCAGGGCTATAATAGGACAACTAGGGATCCAAGAGTGCCATATTGTCTTGGATGTTGTTGTTTGTGTTCTTACACTTTCCTCTCATCTGCATTTAGGGTAATTGTAGATTTTGGTGAGGATTTCTGAGTTTATCTTTGTTGGATACATGTTTTTACCATTGGTTTCTGTTTCCTTTCTGGTCTGCTAGCTTGAGTGGCCTGTGGTTCTGGTGACTGGCCAGTGCTCTGGCTTAGTAAAATATCTCTGCTGAGATTTTGGTGGTCTGCATGCTCCCTGGGGTTTCGGGTGCCAATGCTGCCTCTGGAGTTCAAGACCTTTTGGTACCAGCATGGCCTCTGGGTTTCCAGGGAGTAGAGGGTCCTCTGATAGGGCAGTGGGCTTCTGTCTGAATTGTGGGCCAGGATATGGAGAGCAGAGGATAGGTGCTGTTAGGGAACCTGGAAAGTCTCTGAGGAAGCATTTGATGTCTGTAGGAAGGGCCTAACCTGGGATTCCAGATACCAGAGTGGCCTCCAATAGAGCAGAACCTTCTGTCAGAGTTGTGGGCTGAGGTATGGAGATGAAGGGAGGTGGTGCTCATGAATATGTACTTTATAGGAACTTTTTAGGTTGGTTTACAACACCATGAGGATGTGCAACAGTGGCTGTCTCACACCAGAGAGGCCAGCAGCTGCTTAGCCCACAGGCTTGTGTGTCAGCACTCCTAACAGAACACCAATGGCCTGGAGGATTCCAGAAGAGCTGATGATCTTCAGTACACATCGGAAGCCTGAAAAGGCTGATTCTGAGGTCAGTGGAGAGGTTAGCAGTGATGGCAATAGAGTAGATAAACTCTCTAGTAAGAATGAAGGCCAGGTGAGTAAAATGCCAAAGTTTTCCTTCCTTTTTAAAAGTGTTATTATTTTTATTCTTGAGGCTATTATATAATTACACCATTTCTCCCTTACATTTCTTCCTTCCAAACTTTCTGGTTTTTAAATTAATGGCCTCTTTTCCCATTAATTGTTATCACACACACACACACACACACACACACACACACACACACACACACTGCTACCAGGGAGTAAGCAGCTTTTACCACCTGTGTTCATGATGATCTCTCCTTGGTCAGGCCCAGAAGTACTGGGCAAAGTAACCATAGTCGGAGAGCTCTGGATCTCTGAGCCACAATGAATGTTACCATCTAAAGTGGGGGAAATGCTGGCAAATACACACTACCTCTCAACATCGCCTTGGGTACCAACACCAGCACATGGGTGCTGAGGCCAGACTCATCCAAACCACAAGGCCAGAAAAAGTAATTGTGCTTGATTATTGGCACTAAAATATGTTCAAAGTTTTATCACATAGTGTGTGCTTTTGAAAATTTTACATAATTATGAAAAGAATGTGCTCATTCTCTATTCAAGAATAGGAAGGTTTTCTTGTCATAGTTGTTTTGAAATTGCTATTAGACTATAAATCCTGGTATGACTTCAGAAACATCACACATTCTTCTGCCTACTGAAAAAAGTTATCTGCATAAATCTAAGGATAATTAATAAAGATTCAAAAGCTTTCATTCTGAACTCTCACTTCAAGCTTTGGATGTTCATAATTTCACTGTTATGTTGACTTCTTTTGTTCTTTTTTTAAAAATTTTGTTTTTATTGAGCTATATATTTTTTTCTCTACTCCCCTTCCTTCCTCATTCCTCCCCTTCTTCCCTCTCCCATGATCCCCACGCTTCCAATTTACTCAGGAGATCTTGTCTTTTTCTACTTCCCATGTAGATTAGATCCATGTATATCTCTCTTAGGGTCCTCTTTGCTGTCTAGGTTCTCTGGAATTGTGAAGTGTAAACTGGATATGTTTTTGCTTTATGTCTAAAAGTTACTTATGAGTGAGTATATATTGTTTGTCTTTCTGGGTTACCTCACTCAATATGATGTTTCCTAGATCCATCCATTGACTTCTTTCGTTCTAAGAGTAATTTGCATCTTTAATATTGTTAATACAAAAAAAATCCCATTAAATTGAAATAGAATAATAGTGTTAAGGAAAACATGCTATTCAAAACATTAAGAGAGATATGTAATTCATTTTTATAATTAGTGGCTCATAGCATAGAAAAACAAGAGTTTTAGGAAATAGATAAGATCCCCTGGGTGTGATCTGGAAGAGATGGAAAACAGAGCTGATTGGAAGCCTAATAGAATGATACAGATTAGGAGAGAAAACTGAGAGGTCAGGCACCATGGAGGACTCCACCAGAAAGCCCTCTGGGCCACCAGTCTCCCCTTCGCTTGGAGCCCCGTTTGCATCTGATCCTGCTGGACACTGTGTAATGTCTCCCTCTGGCTCCTGCGATTTTAGGTGCTTTAATGCTCTGGAATCCTAGGGCTTCGTTCTGATGAACATTTATAGATTTCTGCAAAAAAAATTTTGGAGGATCTGCTCTCAAATATAAATCTACAAGCAGAAGCTTGAGTCAAATTTTGTAAATTAAAATAATTCTCAGTCACACTGGGGCACTTGTAGCCCATGTTCTCCTGGCATTCTTAGCAGGAACAAAACAGTAGTTGTACTATTCATGAATATTAAATAAGCCCTTTGAACAGCTTTCTGAAGGTGATGATGGAATTTCAGCAACTTTTCTCTCAGAAGACCTGTGTAAAGAGCAAATCGACTTCTCAAAGAAGCACAATTAATAGTTGAATCATCAACTTCACATCTTACCATGACTCTTCAGTGGACTATGTGAAACCCCCCACCCACCCAGCTGTAATGCTGAAACAGCGTGATTGTGCTAATCAGGATCAGCTCCATCTTAGCACCAGGAATTGCAGCCATAGGACAGAAGGCAGGGGGCAGCACACCACATCCACCATGAATCAGAGGTGTGTTCATAAAACTGCTCGATTCTTGATGACCTTACAAAAAGTAGGGAACTCTTAGCTCTCATGACAAGGTCAGTGTGGAATATGTAGAAAGCTCATAGAAATCTTCTCTGGTTCTGACTCAGGATAGAATCAATGCCTTCTTAAAGACGTCTCAAGCAGAAAACATATATAGAACAGCAATTTTATGCCATGTTTCCTTCATTTGGGAAGCACTTCTGAGGCAAGATGGCAGAGTAAGGAAAAGTTGGCGTCAGAATGAGCTGTAGTAAGCATTCCACACCCTGAAGCTGTCAGGAGAGAGCCAATCTTCAGAGTAGCTCAAGCAATGCACTGACCCTCTCGCAATGGGAAGGCAGAAACTTCTTACTCTGTGTTCTTTTTGAATGTAGAATGTTAGAATAAGAAAAACAAGATCATAATTTTTGAGTAGTTTCAGAACTTTGCCTACCAATGTAAAGATACGTATTATATTGGGGCAAGTAAGATAATAAACCCTTCAAAAACATGAATAATACCCACAAATTTCAAATTTTTAATGGAAACTTTGAATTCACAAGCATTCAAACTGATGTACTACTTCTTTGGAAGTCTGGTATCATTCTACATTGACTTCATCTGGCCCCCGGGACTATTTTGGTTGGGAGATTTTAATTAGTGCTTCTATCTCACAAGGGGTTATAGGTGTGTTGAAACTGCTTATCTGATATTGACTTAACTTTGGTGGGTGGTATCTATCCAGAAATTTATCTGTTTCTTTTAGGCTTTTGAGTTTTGTTTAACTTCCTATTTTTTTTGTATGAATTTTCTTTGGTGAGTCTGTTTTACTTTCAAGTCTTGAATTATCTTCTTCATTTCATTCCATTGCTTGTTTGTGTTTTCAAAGAATTCATTAATGGGAAAAATTCATGCTAGCTGTGAGAAGACTTAATATCTAGAATATGCAAAGGTCTTAGAGAAGTAAACATGAAACTAACGCTAACTGGACTAATGAAATGAGCAGACAGATTTTCAAAGACATATGCCTCCTAAGCATATGAAATGTCTTTCATGATAACAGCCATTAGAGAAAACTGAGTTGACTCAAGATCTCCCTATGTAGTCCAGGCTGGCCTAGAATTTCTAAGCTCCTGACTACAGGCCTTTGCCAGTTACTAAACTTTTTAGATTCTGCCCCCCACCCCCCCATGTGCATGTGTGTAGACTCATATTGGGTTGAAATTAAAGCATCACTCATGCTAAGCAAGGCTTTAATCCTGGGCTGTATCCCCAGCCCTTTTCGTCTTAGGTAGGGTTTCTATCGTTGTGATGAAACACCATGACCAAAGTAAGCTGGAGAGAAAAGGGTTTATTTGGCTTACACCTCCACATCACTTTTCTTCACACAAGCAAATTAGGACAGGAACTGAGCCAAGGCAGGAACCTGGAGTGAGGAGCTAAAGTGGAGGCCATGCAGCAAGTGAGGCTTACTAATTTGCTTCCCATAGCTTGCTCAGCCTGCTTTCTTATAGAATCCAGGACCACTAGACCAGGGATGGCACCACCCACAATACGCTAGACACTCTCTCATCAATTACTAATTAATAAAATGCCCTACAAGCTTGCCTTCAGTCTGATTTTAAGCAGGCATTTTCTTAACTGAGGTTCCCTCTTCTTGAATGAAGATAGCTTGTGTTGTAAAGCTATCAAGCACAGATGTTTTGAGCCAAAGTCCTGTAAGAGGATTGACAATATTACATAGACACATGTGTGTCAGTGAACAGCAGAAACAGTTTGTAGTCTATGGTCTGAAAATTCCCAGGATTCCATCAGGAAAAGTGAATTTTCACAATTAGCCAGTTCTAATTATGCCAAAGTCTGGAAGCTAAAACAGTCCTTCTAAACTCTATTTAAAATTCTTTGTCAAATTATCCCCATCAGAAGCAATTGAAGATTTCCATCAGGGCAGATTGCCCTTCCAGCTTCTGAAGACTGTTTGGTAGTATCTAGATAAATATTTCACTAAGATTCTTAAAATACTTTTTTTCCATTGAAAAGGGTTTTCCTCAATAAGTTGCATGGTTGTTTTCCCAACTATAAAACTGTTTCATTCAGTAACTTAATAGGATGTATACATACATCATGGATTTTTTTCTGAAGAGTTATGGGTTGATCATAAGCCTTGGAATTGACCCAGAATTATTGCTTATACATCATTATTCTGAGAAAGAAGTAACAGCTGGTATGAGAAAAGCATTTGGAAACATAGCTGACAAGCTTTCTCCTTGGTTTCCAGGAGAAGGGGAGACTGTGTAGTTAGATCAGACCAGTGCTTTGCTACTTGTTGCTCATGCAAAACAAAAGTAAAACTGAGATGTGTGTACTGGCACAGGAGCTGTCCGTGGCTGCCTTATGGAGTGTCACCATCTGGGTGACTCCAGCAATGACACTTGTTTTCTCACAAATTTGGAGGCGGGAGTCAAAGATCAAGATGATGTTGGCAGTACTGGTTTCTCCTGGAGCTTCCGGCATAGTTTGCAGATGGTGACGTCGTCATACTGTTCACGTGTGTGCACATATGTGCCAGGGGTCACTGTCAGTTTCCCAGTATTGTCTTATTACACCTTAGGGTCTGCCCTCAAGATCTCATTTTACTTCAATTACTGCATTAAAGATCTTCTATCTAGCAGAAGAATAACTAAGAGAACATATCCCCAAGTACAGCCACACCCTGAAGAACCACAGTGTGGACTTAAGTGTATGGATCCCAGGATATAACTCAGCAAACAGCAATCACATAGAAAGAAACACTTCAGGAGGCCCAGCTGAAGCCACATGCTCCCTATACCTCTATGATCCTGTGTGTTTCCCCGTGGCACATAAAACATGGCATTCCCATGCAAGACTTTAAAATGGAAGTGGAAGTTTGCATACAAGAGTTGTGCAGTGGAAGGGGCATAGCCAAGGTATGGCTACATTGCAAAGCAAGGATAGACGCTTCTAGTATCTAGTGCTCTTGGTCTTCCTGGAGTAAGAGAGTAACTGGAGCTGAAGGGGCATGCTACAATGCCCCACTGTGAAAATCCCTTTGTTTTAACTCAACAAGATGATTTGTCACATTGGTCCCCATTGTGATCAACTACAGCTGAGTTAAAGATTCGACTGAATGTTTCCAGGAAGAGAATTGAACTTATGCTGGAGGCATTCCACTTAGTTCCCTGAGACTGCCAACTTTAGACTCTGGTGAGCCTGGAGCATTTCTGAGGTGGCCTTGGCCTCTGCTAAGGAAACACACTCCTGTTAGCAGAGGGCCCTTTAACAATACCACAGCAGACCACCATACTTCTCAGCCACAGATACAGTCAGCAAGGCTCAGCAAGGTGCTCAGACCTGTGGACCCCAACAGAAAACAGGGGAGCCCTGCTCCAGTGAGGAAGAGAGTACCAGGCCCTGGCTTTGGTCTTGATCCTACTTTCTACAGAGATGTCAGTTTTCAATGGATTAAACCCCTATGCATGTCAAGTATAGGCCTTGTACAATTTTCAGTTCCACATATATAAAAAGGCATTTCATAGGAACACTATTTCATATCCTAAGTGCCACAACATCGCTCGGTTATATGACTCAAAAATTATAAAACTTATAAAACTTAAATGATGATGTAGGATTTCTGTCACAAAACTCCTCCTAAGAATGATCATTCAGCAAGCCGATAGCTAACATCAAATTAAACGGAGAGAAACTCAAAGCCATCCCACTAAAATCAGGAACACGACAAGGCTGTCCACTCTCACCATACCTCTTCAATATAGTGCTTGAAGTTCTAGCAATAGCAATAAGACAACATAAGGGGATCAAGGGGATTCGAATTGGAAAGGAAGAAATTAAACTTTTGTTATTTGCAGATGATATGATAGTGTACATAAGCGACCCCCAAAACTCCACCAAAGAACTTTTACAGCTGAAAAACACCTTTAGTAATGTGGCAGGATACAAGATCAACTCCAAAAAATCAGTCACCCTCTTATACACAAAGGATATGGAAGCAGAGAGGGAAATCAGAGAAGCTTCACCTTTCACGATAGCCACAAATAGCATAAAATATCTTGGGGTAAATCTAACCAAGGAAGTGAAAGATCTATTTGACAAGAACGTTAAGGCATTGAAGAAAGAAACTGAAGAGGATACCAGAAAATGGAAGGACCTCCCTTGGTCTTGATTGGGAGGATCAACATAGTAAAAATGACAATTCTACCAAAGGTAATTTATAGATTCAATGCAATCCCCATCATGATCCCATCAAAATTCTTCACAGATCTGGAGAGGACAATAATCAACTTTATATGGAAAAACAAAAAACCCAGGATAGCCAAAACAATCCTATACAATAAAGGATCTTCTGGAGGCATTACCATCCCTGACTTCAAACTCTTTTTCAGAGCTACAGTAATGAAAACAGTGTGGTACTGACATAAAAACAGAGAAGTCGACGAATGGAATCGTATAGAAGATCCAAAGTTTAACCCACAAACCTATGATCAACTCATTTTCGATAAAGGAGCTAAAAGAATACAATGGAAGAAAGAAAGCATCTTCAACAAATGGTGTTGGCACAACTGAATGTCAACCTGTAGAAGAATGAAAATAGACCCATACCTATCACCATGCACAAAACTCAAGTCCAACTGGATTAAAGACTTCAATATCAGCCCAAACACACTGAACCTGATAGAAGAGAAAGTGGGAAGTACCCTACAACAGATGGGCACAGGAGATCGCTTCCTAGGTATAACCCCAGCAGCACAGACATTAAGGGCAACATTGAATAAATGGGACCTACTAAAACTGAGAAGCTTCTGTAAAGCAAAGGACACTGTCACTAAGACAAAAAGGCAACCTACTGACTAGGAGAAGATCTTCACCAACCCTGCAACAAAGGTCTGATCTCCAAAATATATAGAGAACTCAAGAAACTAGACTTTAAAATGCTAATTAACCCAATTAAAAATGGGACACTGAGCTGAACAGAGAATTCTCAACAGAAGTTCAAATGGCCAAAAGACACTTAAGGTCATGCTAAACCTCCTTAGCAATCAGGGAAATGCAAATCAAAACAACTGTGAGATATCATCTTACACCTGTCAGAATGGCTAAAATCAAAAACAACAATGATAGCCTTTGCTGGAGAGGCTGTGGAGGAAGGGGTACCCTCATCCATTGCTGGTGGGAATGCAATCTTGTGCAACCACTTTGGAAATCAGTGTTTCGGTTTCTCAGGAAATTCCGGATCAACCTACCCCTGGACCCAGCCATACCACTCTTGGGAATATACCCAAGAGATGCCCTATCATATGACAAAAGCATTTGTTCAACTATGTTTATAGCAGTATTATTTGTAATAGTCAGAACCTGGAAACAACCTAGATGCCCTTCAATGGAAGAATAGATGAAGAAAATGTGGAATATATACACACTAGAGTACTGCTCAGCGATAAAAAACAAAGACTTCTCGAATTTTGCATGCAAATGGATGGAAATAGAAAACACTATCCTGAGTGAGGTAACCCAGACCCAAAAAGATGAACATGGGATGTACTCACTCATAATTGGTTTCTAGCCATAAATAAAGGTCACGGAGTCTATAATTGGTAAACCTAAAGAAGCTAAATAAGAAGGTGAACCCAAGGAAAAACATATAGTTATCCTCTTGCCTATGGGAAATAGACAAAATTGCTGGGGAGAAAATTGGGATCTTGGAGGTGGGGTGGGATGGGGGTAAGGGGAGATGGGGAGAGAAAAGGGAGAAGGGGAGGATGGGGGGAACTTGGGGAAACAGGATGATTGGGATAAAGGAAGGTTGGATAGGGGAGCACGGAAGCACAATTCTTAGTTAAGGGAGCCACCTTAGGGTTGGCAAGAGACTTGAACCTAGAGTGGCTCCCAGGAGCCCAAGGCAAAGTCCCCAGTTAGTTCCTTGGGCAGCTGAGGATAGGGAATCTGAAATGACCCTAATCCTATAGCAATACTGATGAATATCTTGCATATCACCATAGAGCCTTCATCTGGTGATGGATGGAGATAGAGACAGAGACCCACACTGGAGCACTGGACTGAGCTCCCAAGGTCCCAATGAGGAGCGGAAGGAAGGAGAACATGAGCAAGGAAGTCAGGACCACGAGGGGTGCACCCACCCACTGAGGCAGTGGAGCTGATCTATTGGGAGCTCACCAAGGCCAGCTGGACTGTGACTGAAAAAGTATGGGATAAAACCGGACTCTCTGAACATGGCAAACAATGAGGGCTGATGAGAAGCCAAGGACAATGGCACTGGGTCTTGATCCTACTTCATGTTCTGGCTTTGTGGGAGCCTAGCCAGTTTTGATGTTCACCCTCCTAGACATGGATGGAGGGGGGAGGACCTTGGACTTTCCACAGGGCAGGGAACCCTGACTGCTCTTTGGACTGGCGAGGGAGGGGGAGAGGAGTGTGAGGAGGGGGAGAAGGGTGGGAGGAGGGGAAGGGAAATGGGAGGCTGGGAGGAGGCGGAAACTTTTTTTTCCTTTTCTCAATAAAAAATAAAAATAAAAAAAAGAATGATCATTCAGTTCTAGATCAACTGTGAGAGAGAAGCAGGACAGAAGAGTTCCAGGAGTGATGCTATGGGGCCAAGGAGTCAAGTTCTACAGAGCTATAAGGAACTACAGAGGCGCAGGGAACTGCTGACTAGAAGGGGAAAAATCGTCTTTCTGCTGAGGCCTCTCTCTCTCTGTCTCTTTCTTTCTCTATCTTTCTCTGTCCTCTCTCTCTCTCTCTCTCTCTCTCTCTCTCTTCTCCCTCTTTCTCCTTCCCTCTGCTCCATTTTCTTCCTTATTCCTTCAGCTTCTGATGTTGAGGGATGTTGGTTTTCTACTGGCCAGAATTCATCAGGAGGAGCAGCCGTATTCCACCCCAGGTCATGGTCATCTAAAGCCTATGATCTGGTAGAGAATAAGTTTGTTTCATGCAGAAGAGACATGGTCTTGAGTAGCCAGAGACATGTGGCAACCTTTGAGCTTATGTATTTTTGTTTTCTGCAATTTTTGTTTTGTTTTGTTTTTCAAGACATGCCAGGATTTGTCTGATCTCAGAAGCTAAGCAGGGTTGAAACTGATTAGTACTTGGATGGGAGGTCATGTATTTTATGAAATGTTTTCCCACTAAATTAGTGAATCCTCATAAGCATGAAAGAAAATGCATGGTTTTCACAGTTTCCAGTGAGTGTGTTAGACATGTACTTCTCACAGGATAAAGGTGGCTCAGAACATGAGACTGGAGTGAGGTGTCTTTTTTAAGTTTTTTATTATTTGTGTCAGGGAGTCACAAGAGTGTGGAGGGCAAAGAATAAATTTGTGAATTCATTGTCTTTCCACCTAACATTGATTCTTGGAACTCCACTTTTCAGGATTATGCTACCAGTGACTACCCATAAACTCATTCCACTGGCCTCCAGTGAGGTTTCTCGGTGCTTATGTAAACTCATTGAACAGAAAGAAAATAAATGAAATGCTTGAGAAGTGGGCTGCCCAGGGCACTTTGCTTGAGGTAGTGATAGCGAGGGACACATATCTTTGTCTTGGCACTGGTGTCCTCCCACCAACTACAGTGAAGTGGGTGAGCTGTTTTACTCGGTACCTTGGTTTTCTTCTGTATAGATTCAGGGCAAAACTAAAAGGTGAATGGATAAGTCAACTGTGGTATATTCACACATTGAAATATTCTTCCGGACTAAAGAGAAACAACCTTCCAAGTGCTGAAAACATGTGAGGGAGATGTCAGTGCATATTATGACTTGAAAGGAGCCCATCAAGAAGGCCACAGATGGCAGGTTCCAGCCATGTGACATCCAAGAAAAGCAGAACTCTAGGGACAGTGAAAAGGTCAGTGGCTGCCAGAGCTAGAAGCAAGAGAGGAATTGAAAAGAATTAATGGGTGCCTATTTTATTAAGGCTGTCATGAGCACGGTGGTGGTTTGAAAGAAAATGTCCCGCAAAGGGAGGTGTGTCCTTGTTGGAGAAGCGTGTGTGTGCCTTGGGGGGCTGCAGGCAGCTTTGCGATCTCTTTTGCCCAAGCTTCCCTCAGTGTGACTTTCAGTCAACTTCCTGTTGCCTGCTTATGAAGATGTAAGGACTTTCAACTCTAGCATCTCATCTGCCTGCATCCCACTATACTCCCTACCCTGATGATAATGGACTGAAACTGTAAGCAAGCCACCACAATTAAAAGTTCTCTTTATAAGAATTACCGAATAAATGAATAGAATACATAGAGTTATGAACAAATGAATAGAAGAAACTTTAGAATATTGAAGTTAGAACATCATTTCAGAAAAGTCAGATGGCAGAAGAAGCACGTGCACAGCTAAGAGAGACCTCCAAGATACCTGTCCCTGGAACCTTCACAGTAAGGAGGGCAAAAATCCCAGGAGATGGGGAGGTAAGGGGGAGGATGGGGCTTCTCTGGGGAAGCCCCAGTGCTGACATTTCCACAGCATTCTCCAGTTCCTTCACCTTTAGAGACTCCAGAAAATGCCTGACAGGGAGGTACCAGCCACTGAATGACCGGAGGCAGTTGCAGAAGACAAGGCGAGAAAGAGGACACCACTCCAAAGGTTGTGCACTTCACAAGAGCCGCACCTGCAGCCCAGTCTCTGGAAGCTGCTTGGTGACAAGAGCAGCAATGGGGTTGACAGCTATGCTTCTGGAAGGTTTGTACCTGCACGAGGTGAGACAGCCTGGGGTGCATGCATCTGCATTTTGCGAAGAAGTGCTCAATAATGAGAAGAAACAGTATGCACCAATGTGCCTCTCTCAGTTGTGGTGAACTGGCTGGATTCGTAGGTTTCTAAGTTCAGTTAGTGCACTCAGGGCACAGCCACTTAAATGAGGGTAAAGGGTGAAATACAGATCCTCCAGGTTCCTTTACTCCTAAAAGATGAGGTGTTGCTCTGTAAGTCTTAACTAGTCCCAGTTGGGTGCTTAAAGGTGCTTGTAATTTGTATTCATTGCTGAGTTCTGTTGATATCTTTCTTTTTCAGGTTAATTTTGATACCAAGATACATATATTCACATATATGTGTCTAGTAGGGCTACATGTGTGTTCGTGTGTGTCTGTGCATATATACATGTGCGGAGATGTTTGTATGTGTAAATGTGTATACAAATGTGTGTGTGTGTGTGTGTGTGTGTGTGTGTGTGTGATTGAGTGATAGGAGGAACACCAGTGGTATGGGGAGTATGTTCTCTCAGTGGGATTCTTGACAGTGAAACAGTGGATCGGTTAGACGTCTAATGTCCTGAGAACGGTAGTGCAACACTTCTCTCAGGAATATCTGTTGCAGCCAGGACTTGCTGGCTGTGCTGAGAACAACACAAACCATGGACAATTGGGGTTTTCTTTCTTCTTGAGAGTGTGAGAATATTAGGATTCATAGTACTGCAGCTAAAGCATTTTGCCTTCGTGGTGTTGTATCCTGGAGATGGGTTTTTTTTTTTCCTTCCCCCATGATACCACCTGGCTGGACAGGACAAGGGATGGAAAGGAGAACAGGAAAAAAGCGGGTCAAGTTTGGGGGTAGTCTCCTGAAGCAGAAAGGCATGTGATGTGTATGTGTATGAGGACAGCACATATAGGTCTCCAGGAAGCAACTACAGCCTAAGGAAGCAACGGACCAGGAATATTCTTCATGCCTTGGGAATACTGGCCTGGCCTCTGACTTTTCCCACTGCTCAACTCTAATGGTCCTTAGAAGAGGCACCATTCCAGCTGACTCCTGCAGGTGCTGAGGAGGGAGAAGAAAGGGTGAGGGATGTTACTGCAAGGCCTTGCTGTGACCAGGACCCCACCCATGTTTCTCACTTTATGATCATGAGAAGTGCACAGACTATGACAGCTCTTTGGGTTCTTTGTTGATTTCCGTACTGTGCCAACTTTGGAGAAAGAATCACAATGAATGGGACTGTCATCATTCAAACCCTACTATGGTAACAGGGGTCTGTTTGAATTACCTTTCTATTGCTGTGATAAAACATTATTACTGAGAGTTTTTTGGGGGATTATGGCTTCTGAGAGCTAGAGTTCACGGTGGCAGGAGCAGCTGTGAACTTATATCATGATCCGTAAAAGGAAGAAGTGAGCAAGAGATACACAGAATGGCACCAGTATTTGGACAACTCAAAGCTGTCCCCCAGTGACATACCTCCTTCAACAAGCACACACCCCCTAATCCATCCCAAATGGTTACATCAACTTTACACCAAAAATTCAAACCTATGAGCCTTTGGAGGACATTCTTATCCAGATCACACAGGACCTTACTATCTATGGCAGGGCTTGCCTTAGCCTACAGCTTCCATTTGAAAGTCATGTCTTGCCACATCTGCCACCACAGCATGCCTGGGGTGAGTGCTGTGGGGAGGCTTGTAGGCTGTCCCTTCGTGGGTGCCTTATCACTGATCCTTAGCTGACGATTACACCTGGTGAGAGAGGTGACGGAAATGCATCCTACATGTCACAGCCAAAGTTCCAGTACAAACCTTGGCCTTGACAACCTGCTAAGGACTACTGACAACTAACCACTCAAGGCAGGCTCCCTACCTCTAGCAGTATCCCCTCCCTGCTGCACACACAGGACTGCTCTCTCTTCTGTGCGCTCCTGGGAACTGCCCACACTTCCATAGAGACATGGAGCCTCCTTTAAACATGTCACAGCAACAACGCCTGTCTGCTGTTCATTTTAAGCCATGTAAAGCCAGGCACAATCAGCCTGCTGACTACTTGTCTCCAACGCAGTTATCTCGCTACCTGGTGCAAGTTTGTTCAGTAAAAGGTTTTGCCTCCTGTCAAGGATATGTGAAAAGCTGAGTCCTCTGCCGCTATGCAGTCATCCTTTGGGGAAATGTTTCTCGCCACCCACAAGGGTGGAATGAATCTCAGATGAAAGCTTTTGATTAAACAGGCCTCTCTGGCAAAGGCGCCTCATGTCACTGGCTGCAAAGTGTTGCCAGGATGTGAAACTGAGCCAGGTCCCATCCGGCTTTCGGATTTCAATAAACATCAATACTCATATGTTTAAAATGGAAGCAGAATCCCTCAAAAGAACTTAAACTGTGTAGATGTGAAGATGAAAGACAGCAGTGATCTGAGAGTTGGCAAGACACAGAGTTTCTGAGCTCTTAGATAAAGACTGAATGGGCTGAACTGGCCAGCGGAGAACAAGAGCATGTAGTTACACAGTCAAGATCCCTTCTGTAGATGAGGAAACTCAGACCAGTACACAGTGTCTTTGGGATCAGTGAATAACAGCTGGCCAGTGGTTCACTTGAGTCAAATCAGGTATTTTTCTTTGCCCTAAAACTGAACTGAAGGCCATGACACCCTAAGGGACTCAGTTCACAAGAACCCAACTGTCAGAACCAGTAGTGGTCTTACACATCAGATGCCTTCACCAGAACAGTTAGATGGAGGTGATGATCCAGTCTCGTCACAGGCTAGGAAAACAGGGTCAAAGGACCACTGCAAGATCTTGGGCTTGTGAAGCTATTCAATGAGACAGCATCCATCAAGTACACATCAAGAGATGCACTAACTGAACCTGTGAAAAACACATGGAACTGTAGGGAGAGCAAGGACCTATGAGCAAGGCATGGGCCTTTGGAGAGAGCATAAACCTGAAGACAGAATATGGACCTCAAGATAGAACATGGATCTGTGAAGAAGGACGCCATTTTCCAAAACTCATTTATTTAATCAACTTTTCCTAAACGAGTTGCAGATTTGTTGAGCTTTGTTAGTCTTAGTTTCCAGGGTTTCTGCTACACTTTTGTTTAGGGATATTCTCAGGTCTACAGTGAAATCAGGGTTCATTTCTACAGAAAGGAAAATAGAGTCCCTAAATCTACCTGGTAGAGGAAGAAAACCACAAACTAACTAGATAGCTGCTCTACTTTAGGGTATGATGCAGCTACAAGAAGATCCAAGCGATGTCTCTGCACAGCTGCAGCTCTGCTCTAAAGACTCCAAGGCTCTACAAGTCAGTTGCTATGGTGTGCAGGGGCCCCTTGCTTGTGCTTGAAGTTGCCTGTGGATGATTGCAGCGCAAAGCACCTGCTTGACTTGGCTCTTTCAAGACAGAGAACCCGCATTCAGGGAATTTCTCTACTTCTATTTAAACTAGAGCACCAAGATTTCATGTCAACATTTTTCAGATGTACCTTTCCCACTACCCTGCTCTGCTCTGAATGACTCCCCTCCCAGCATCCTCGATTCTGCTCATCGCAGAATTTTAAATCTATTTTAATTGCTAGAGTATAACTATTCTCTTTTATTACTTATAATAATTATTAGTGTTATTTTCTGGCTGTGCCTATTTTATAAATTAAACTCTTTTTTAAAAAAAACACAATGCAATGAGACAGGGTGGCCCCTGTAATCCAGCACTTAGGAGATAAAAGCAGACAGAAGAAAAAGAACATATACACACAGAAAAAAAAAAGGAAGGAAAAAAATCAAAGTATAGTATACATGTGTTTCAGTGCTATTTGTGGTATCAGGTGTCTACAGGGGCCTTAGAGCTTTCCCACAGAGAAGTGGAAACCATTGTAATCAAGTCCCTGTATTCATGTATAGGCAAATGCCTGAGATAATTCCAAAGATGAAAGGGCACTGCCATCACTGGTCCACACCCACCAATACTGTTCCAAGTTTTGCCAGTAGTAATAAATGTCTGTGATGTTTTTCAATAAAAGCATAGTAATAGAAGAACTGTGGATGTGTCCAATGATAAGATGTTTGCCTAGTTTGGCAAGGCCCTAGGTTTGAGCCCCAATAACCACTCCCCCCCCCACGCGAAAAAAAAACCAGAAGGAGGAAAATCTTGCGTACTAAACCAATTATTTTTGCATTGCAAATTAAAGGAAACTCTACCAAGTCATCTTGTCCTGTGGAGCTAAGCAAAGACCAAGACAAACAAGCTTTCTGAGGACAGGAGAGACTGGCCAATACAAGATAGTGTAGCAGATGTATAGAAGTACACAGCTGTCTAAGAAGAGGAGAGAAGAGGAAACGAGGGAATAGGATGGTTGAGATGGAGGAATGAAAGAGATGAGTAAGGAAAGAGATATATTGATTGTGGGAGTCATTATGGGGCTCGCAATAAACCTGGCACTAGAGAAATTTCCAGGAATCCACAAGGATGACCCCAGCTAAGACCTTAAGCAATTGTGGAGAGAGTGCCCAAACTGGCCTTGCTTTGTAGTAGGATCAATGACTATCTTAAATGTCACCGTGTGGTGACTGTTGATTGAATGGGGTAGACTGTGGGGCCACTGGCAGTGAGACCAGAATTTATCCTTACTGCTTGCATTGGTTTTTCAAACCCATTCTCTATGGAGGGATACACTGCTCAGTCTGGGGAAGGCCTTAGTCCTGCTTCAAAGCAATGTGCTAGACTTTTCTGACTTACCATGGGAAACTTTACCCTCTCTGAGAAGTGGATGGGTGGTGGGGTGGGGAGGAAGATGAAGAGAGCAGAAGGAGGGGAGGGAGTGGGAACTGGGATTGGTGTACAAAATGAGAAAAAATAGTTTTTTAAAATAAATAAATAAAATAAGAAAAATAATGAAGCAATCAGGCATCAGGGCCCACACAGCGGACCCAGACTCACTGACTCCAGACAGGACAGATACTTCAGGAGCATGGGTGTTTTGACAGCAAGCTGGCCATAGGCAGTCTAGGGAGTGCAGTCAGCATAACCACGCCTCTTCTCATCTTCTAGTTGACATCAGGGGATCATATGTCAGACCCTTCCACAGGATGTAGACTTTTCCAACTTAAGGAAATAAATGAGAGGAAACCCTTCCACGTATCCTACTGCCTTTCCCTTCTCTTCTTTCCTTTCTTTCTTCCCAAGAATTTTAAGGTCTGTTGTCCTATTTGTATTTTAATTGTTTTGAAATTTATTTAGATTCCAAAACAATAACCTGCAGATTAAGTAGATGGCTTTTAATAGTCATTAAAATTTTCTCAATGGACTATATCTGTTTTCATTTTTCATTGGCTATGTTCGTTGTATACACTAGTGTGTCACATAAGGGTATTTTCACACAAGTATACATGGTATGTTGAGCACAACCCCTAACTTAATTCTTTCTCTTTCTCAACCTTCCCCCTCCTGTTCATTTCCTTTGTTCCACTAGACAGTTTGGCTTCTATTTTTATGAAGAACTGTAATTTTATCATAGATGTATAACACTGAACTATGGAACACTCTGGCTTACTTGAAGCTGTGGGAGTACTGTTACTACAGATCCAAACTCATGCTGAATGTGCCCCTTTTTAAATGAGGAAATGACCTTCAGCAACTCTAAAATGTAGAGTTTGGCATTTTACTAAATTTCATGGGGAGAAAACGTAATGAGTCAATAAACCCAATTTGGAGGCTGGTTATTGTCACATAAATTAATTTGCCTGCTAAATGATCGGATTCACATCCACCTTTTTCCTACCATCTGCCTCACAACAAAGTTGGCATTGCACTCCTTTGAGGGTGGACCATAAAAGTGTCATTATTTAAAGCCTTATTATCCTTAATTCCTGCTAGCTTCCAGTTCTCCGCACTTGCAGGTGAATCAGGTAAGGACCATCCCTGGAAATTTTCTAAATAGACTCTCCTCTACCAATAGCAGACCTGGAGACAGCTCCTCTCACTGGGCTCTGGCCCAAAGGAGGAGAGGTGCCGTGTGACCTTGGGCTCCAGCTAGCAGCCCACTCCTGTTCCATAGAGCAACAGCATTGCGTTCCCATTGCTTGTTTTTGATTGTTTCTCCCAACACTTGTGATCTGTGAAATCTCGCCTGACTGTCACACTGAGTGATCCCATCCCATTTCTCTGCACAATCAGGCTCCTGGCAACTCTGCCTCATGGAGAGCTGGTTAGGGAGCCGTGGGCAGCAGCCAGAGCCT